>NW_024429190.1:52889573-53592073 GCF_017639785.1 Mesocricetus auratus
GGGGGTGAGGCCATTTGACAGTGAGTGTACCTACCATTACCCTTCCGAGAAGGTCCAGGCCAGCATGGGTTTCATCCTCAGCATCCCAAGAATCAAATGGATACAAGCCCAAGTCCACAGAGTAACCAGGATATTGGCCCCTAGCCTGTTCCTCTATCTTCTTTTATTCTCTATTCAAAGAGCCTAATTTTCCACAGTAATTTTCCGGCCTCTATGGCACAGCACTTCCTCCCTGTACTTACACAGGTCCATATGCCTGTTTGTAGAATCCTCCTGTTTATTTCTATTACCTGCCAATTTTAGTTTTTTAGTTGATATAGAAGAAAGAAAAAATTGAAAGAAAAAAGGGCACTTTCCTATTCTATTCAAATGATCGTGTATGTGTGCGTGTGCATGCGTGTGTGTGTGTGTGTGTGTGTGTGTGTGTGTGTGTTTTCGAGACAAGGTTTCTCTGTGTAGTCCTAGATGTCCTGGGACTCAATTTTGTAGACCAGGCTGGCCTTGAACTCACAGAGCTCCACCTGCCTCTGCCTCCTGAGTGTTGGGACTAAAGGCCTATGTTATCACTGCCCAGCTCAAATGACTATACTCTTAAATGTGAGGTGCGTGCAGAGCACTGGCCTGGCCACTGATCTGCACCCCAACACCAGATGATTTATCCAACACTATTTAGACCAAAATGAGTTGATGTTTTCTTTCCAAAAAATCTTGAACAAAATTTTTCTGAGTTACCCATACTTTCACCTCCAGTTACTCTGTTGTGTGTGTGTGTGAGAGAGAGGGGGGGGAGGGAGAGAGAGAATATGTGCTTAAATGTGTGTTTGTATGTAGAGTATTTGTGTGAATGTCCCTGAACATGTGTCAGTGTTTCATGTTGTAGTATCTGTGAGCATGCCTGTGCATATGTGAGTGTATTTGCATGCCAAAACATCTGTGTGAGTGTGCCTGACAAAGTGTGGATGTATTTGTATGTTATGGTATTGGTGTGCATGTGATTGAGTGTGTGTGGAGTGTGTTTTCACATTATATTATCTGGGTGAGTGTACCTGAGTTGTGTTGAATGACATGGTATCTGTGAGTGGCCCTGGGTGTGTGTGTGTGTGTGTGTGTCACACGACATGGTATCCGTGAGTATGTGTGTGAGTGTGTATGTTATATGATACAGTATCTGTGAGTGGGCCTGAGTGTTCACCTGCAGGTGTGAGTGTAACAGTGTGTATAGGAGTGTCAGGTACTGAGATGGATGTCTGCAAGGTCTTCTGCTAATGCTCTAACTATAAAGGACTGTGGGGCTTGACTCATTTCAAATAAGCTAATGCACAAGGACGTTTCTAGGCTATTTACCGAACGGCTGAACACTCTACAGCCCTCCTTAACTATCCCGAACCTGGGCCTCTCATTGGGGCCTCATTAACCATCCACAGGGCTGCTGGTGCATCTGACTTTCTGGCTTTAATTACTCTGGCTCCACAGGCCCAGCCTGGAGGCTACAGCCCCCAGTGTCACCGCTCTGGAAGAAAACAGTTCCCAGCAGCTCTGCACTCTGCTTAGATTTGGGAGTTTGCTAAGAAGATTGCTGTACTTGAAGCCAACTGTTAGAGGCACATTGGAAAATTGAGCTTTGAAAGGACCTTACTTGAGGTCAACCACTGCTTCTTGCTGCAACTCAGAGATGGACTGGGTGGGCTCCCTTAGTAAAGACAAGGTACCCCCTTATCCAAACACAAGGGAACACTACCGGGAAGGTGACAGAGCCTGTGAGCCAGGGAAGTCATGATCCCCTGGTATACGTCCCTGGCATTTCTTTTATCTTCAAGTTGCTTCCAGCTGAGTGCCAAAAAATAGAATTTTCTTATGCAGCCCTCCCAGGCACAGTAGTCTCCATTGGGACAGGGAGAAAACCCTGCTGTGACTGGTATTTGTGGCCCAATTGAGTGACTGGCCCTGCCTGGTGGACTCCCCAGAGACCGGTGTCAACATTTCTGTGGTAACTCCTTTCAATTATTTCTCCTCTTATCAAAATTAGTTTGCCAAACAAACAGCTCATGCTGGGACAGGAGTCCTCCCTCTGCTGCCTGCAAAGGGTGGGATGGAACTGTTATCTGAACATCAGATAAGACATAGATGAGCAGGAGGGCGTGCTCGTCCCTTTTGACTCACATTTGGCATCTGTCTGATGAGCAACAGTTCTCCCCACTTTCTTTTTGTCCTGAAAATTCTTCTCTGAAGTCTCCCTTTCAACCATGCCTAGGAGGACAGTGTGCCCATGCCAGGTCATTCCACCCCTGAGTCCTCGGGAATGCCTCTGGGTCATGAGACCAGATTAGAGATGGCTGTTGAGCCACAGGAGTGTTTCCGTGAAAGGGCTTCTGAACACTATTAGATTAAACACCGTAGTTGCCACCAATGTGCTTATTTTATACTAATGTTTCTTTTAAAAGGAGAGGCTAGGAGAGGAGCAAGGAGAGAGAGGAAGAGTAAAGTGGAGAAAGAAAAGGGTGTAGATGAAGACTGTAGATGGGGAGAGAGGAGACAGAAAACGATACAGTAGCAAAGAGAGCTGTTTATAAATGGGGGAGGGGATGAAAGAACCTTCCAAGTTACATTAGAACTCTTCACATGAGATTTATCTCAGTATGACTGTGGAAAGTGAGTGGCAATCTTTATTTCACTATATCCACTCTGTTTGTCATCTGCCTATTCTCTTATCCCCCATTTGTCATCTACCCATCCATTCCACCCAACCACACATTCTTCCATCTGCCTACGTAATTATCCACCCATTCACCTATCTACCCATCCATTATTGGCTCTGAAGAATTCCACATATGCCTCCACCCATCCATTTATCTACCCATCTTTCTGCACAAACATCTATCTATGCATCCAACCATTGTCTACTTGTAAGGATTTAGAGTAAGTGCCTTTCATAGCCTACAGCTCATGATCTTGTAAGCTTATAGTTACATGATCATGCCTTATGGGCACCTTGAGAATGATGTCGCCTGGCAGCAGCCGTCCATCTCTGGCAATCACTCCATCACGATAAATATGCTGGATGATGATGTGGACCAGTGGGGTTTCACTGCCTCCTACAAGCCTAATGGAGAGGCTTTCATTGGGATCCACTCTATTGATTTTGATGCTTGTAATTTCACCATCTGGAATCAGGTGGTACAACCTTGGGAAGACTGAAATGGACAAAAACAGTATTTGTTTCAGACCCTCTTGCCAACTGCTAAACTGCTCCTTGTTCCTTGTGCGTGTTTCCCACTTTCCTGCCTTGGTGCCAGAGTATGTTTCTTGGCTGGAATGTTTTTCATCCTGGGCCGAAACCCAATTTTTCCTCCAAGGCATGCATGGAATAATCCCTTCCAATTAAACTTTACCCCAATCCCTCTTCTCCTTGCTGTCTTTAGGCATATGATTCCTATAAGGCTGATTATACTTCTCACGGCATTCACCCCTCCATTATTGCTACCTATACCAATCTCTCATATCATCAAGTGGACTCTAGAATCTAGCAACGGGCTTCACTATCAGGCTACATGTAATTGTCTTAACCTGGCTGTCCTGATATTAATAGTACTTGGTTGACTGCTTCGATTAATGTTTAAACTGCTTTGATTACACAGCCAATGCAGTGATTTCTGGCTGCTCCATGTTTCTCTGCACAGATCTCTCCATACATTTGAGCCTTTGGCTGATGCTTACTGCTAGAATAGAATCAACTAATGAACAGATATGTCTTTAGGGAATGAACTGCGATTACATTACTTTCTTATAGAGGTACAAAACCAGGATCTGTTCTTCTGATTATTTTGGAAGATCTCAGAGACTCTGCTTTTCAGGCTCCAGGAATCATTAGTCCGCTAGCAGATACTGCCACCAATACCAGGAATTCAAAAGACCTAGTTCGTAGTCACAAAGAGGCCATGATCGTTGTCTTATGGCCACTCTGGAGCATTGTTTCTCACCTACCTGGATCACCGAACTCAGTGCTCGAGAGAGAAATCAAAGATCATGTGAGTGAGCTGGTGTTTCCTAGCTTTAGTATTTGGCCCAACCCTGGCTGTGCCAAAGAGTAGCTGTCTCGGACACTATGCAGCTCCACAGTCCTTTATTCACATGCGTATGTGAGTGTGTGGGTGCGTGCGTGCGTGCGTGCGTGTGTGTGTGTGTGTGTGTGTGTGTGTGTGTTGAAAAGCACAGAGAGGAATCTGTGAAGTAAGGTGACCATGTCAGGAACACCAGGCTTCTGATGATAGGTACACTCATAGCCTCATTAGTTTCCCAGGAGCCAGATGTTCACAGCCAGGTCAAAGTCCACAGGGACAGGCCCTAGGGACCAAGAACCCAGAAGCTGTGGCTGGCACTGGTTTTCACTTCAGTTGGGAATATAAGTGTCTAGAGAGGACACCAACTGCTGAGAATGTGTCACACATAGACAAGCTGGGAAGTGGCTCCTTTGTGTAACTTGAAGTTCAGTTAGGATGAAGATGGCAGGGACAGTAAGTGTCCAGTAGCTGCTGACAGCTGCCTTTGTCCTAAGAGTCTCCTTTAGATTTGTTACCTGGAAAGATATACTATGAGCCTGGTTCTGTATAAGCCACTCTTTGGGACTATTTTCAAAACTCAAAACCATTGTTCATTTGTTTAAATGAACTCAACTCTCTATGAAAATTATACAAGAAAAAAAGCTACGTGCAATTACTATACAGCATAATTAACAAGGTAATGTAGTGGCTATCGCAAGCCCGTGACATCGTGAATGTGGGTCTTAAACTCCAGATTTAATTTAATGTCAGCAAATGGCTTCTGCAAGGCTGTGAGTAGTGGTCTCAATTTGTCAGTTCCTGGTGCTAACAGCATGTGGGTGACTGGGCTCAATTAATGTTTAAGCTGCTTGGTTTGTATTAAGTAGCCTTTAAGCATGTGTCAGAACACGTCTGGTATCAAGGGAATGGAAACTTTCTGAAAAATATTTTTAAGCAAAGAAAGTTTTGGAAATAATCACCAAAACTCCCAAGTCTCCCTTTTTTCCCTTCCTCCTTTACCAACAGACATAAACATTGTTCTCCTTAATTTAAACAACTGGGGGATATCTGAGTTGATTAGAAAGAACATGCCTGACACCACACTCTTAAATGATGCTTCTTAGAGCCAATGAGATCCTCATGAATTCGAAGGTTTAAAGTGATTCTTTAAACTTTCAGATTGTTTTAGTATAGACGCAAAAGAATTTGATCAAAATTCTTTGTCTGAAGACTACATGATTTAAAACCATTCTATTCTGGGCACTGAACTAAGAAACTGGAATGCACATTTTCAGCCCTCCTACCAACCCTGTGAAGGTGGCTTCTCATCCCTGTTTCCAGGTGAAGAGTTAGGTTGGCAGTAGGAAGGAGATGGAGAGTGTAGCTTGAGTGTAGCAGCTGAGAGGCACCAGAAGCCACACAGGCATGGGAGGGGACAGCATGTCAGGCTTGCGGTGAGAGGACAGCATAGACAAGCCAGGAGACTCACGGGCTGCTCATCAGCTTTCCAAGGGCAGAGTAAATAAAATGCCTGGGGCTGTAACTTTCAGCACCAAAGGTGTCAAAAGAGCCAGATCTTGAAATTAAATCCTGCTGTGTGTGTGTGTCTGTGTGTGTGTCTATGCGTGTGTGGTGGTAGTGGTTGTTTAGCTGTGTGACTTTGGCCTGCTTTCCTAATCTCTCTGGATCATTTTCCTTATCTGTGAACTAGGAATGACAACCCTTCTTCTCAGCGTTCTTAGGACATATGCATGACTCAGAGCACTAGCTGGTACTGAAGGGCTGGTCTTCTTTTTAATGCTATTATTGTACTGTTTAATGAAAACCAAATGTGGTACACACCTGCAAGCCCAAGACAAAGGCTGGAGGATCACTGTAAGTTTGAGGTCAGCCTGATCTACATAGTAAGTTTTAGACAACCAAGACTGCAAAGTGAGACCCTCTCTGAAAAAACATTAATTTAACCTAAAAGCTTCACTATCAAATAAAAAAGAAAGGTGGAAAACAGTGTCTCCTAAGCTCCACTCACACTGGGGAAGATACAAATCATACATGAACTAATATACAATAACTTCCTTTCTGTGGCTTCATAGGTCAACAGGGGCATTTACAACAAGTATATGCCTCAGTATACTTTCCTGAAAATAAGTACACAATGGCAGTGAAACATCCCGAGAGCCACACCAATGAGATGCCAGTGACCTTGAAATGTGCCCCAGTCACATGATGACTAAATGAGAAAAGGCACATAGAACCCTCAGAGTGTCTCCTGTGTAGATGTGGTAAGAATACAGTATGCGCCAGCCTGTCAAAGATGCTTTTCCAGGGCCCACAAGTTGGCCGGTGGCTCAAGGCACTTGGTGACCTGAATTCTAGCCTCAGGTCCCACATGGTGACAGGAGAACACCAACCCTCACAAGTCATCCTTAGACCTCCACACGTGACACGCGAGTCCACACCCACCTCCACCCACACACAGTAAATAAATGAAGAAAAGTAAAGCAGTAAGTCAAAACAAAGGAATCAACTTGCTGCTTATTAGTCTCTACAGAACTCACGGTAACTTTTTCTGTTTCAACAGAAGACTGTGCATAGTGCTGTGCTGTGAGAAAGACAATGATGTGTTTCCCCTCATTTGTGTAGAAAGATGACAAGAAGACGGTTATAGTCCTAACTCAGGTGGAGAGGCTAATTAAGGTTGAAAAAAAAAAAAACCAATGCCGTACCCTTGGGAAGGGAGGGGTCACAGAGGGCAGTCAGCCTATCATCATCCCTGAAGTGACTCTGGAAACCCAGCCTGTGGCCAGCCTGGGGGAGGGGGTGGGGTGGAGATTCCGTTTACCTTCAGGGACAGTGGCATTCTCAGAGTTCTCCCTGCCCTGGTCAGCGTGGTTGGCAACGGCACTCCCACTCTTTGTCCTTCGAAGAACACTCAGAGCTCTGTTAATCTTTTTGAAAGATCGGCTTCTCATGGTGGACCTCTCAAAGGGCCTCGCTGAGGAGAGATGTAACGGAGACAGGAGTTACAGGTTCATAACCATCATCCTTTGTGCAAGTGTACTGCTATGTGCCTGTAATCCCAGCACTCACGGGGTTGGACAGGAAACTCAGGAAGTCAAAGCTAGCCCAGGTGCACAGTGAGACTTTGCCTCAAAACAAAAAACTGACAGCAGCAAAAAAGAAATATTTTATGCATAAAATATATGAAATGGGACATACTATTGAAATAGTGATTGCCTCTTAGTAATAAGAGTTTATCTACCTGTACTTCTAATTTGTTTTTTGTTTTTGTTTTTTTGTTTTTTTTTCGAGACAGAGTTTCTCTGTATTGTTTTTTGGAGGCTGTCCTGGAACTCACTCTGTAGACCAGGCTGGCCTCGAACTCACAGAGATTCGCCTGCCTCTGCCTCCTGAGTGCTGGAATTAAAGGCATGCGCCACCAACGCTTGGCTAATTTGTTTTGTTTTGTTTTTTTGTAATGAAAGGCATATCTTATTTATGTAAAACTCTTTTCTCCCCCTTTAGGTGAGAGTGAATGTAACAACACTTTTTACAGTAGGCAGGGGAGGTCCCCACACGGCAGGAACTATAATTCATCAGGCCTCACCTCAACCGCCTTCCCCAAGTCAGATCACATAGCGGTGAATTCGAGCACTCACAGTTCCATTTGACTTTGGAGAACTGGACGGAGCGGCTGCCAAAACTACCCAGAAGAACCATTTCCCATTTTACAAAAACATTTCTAGAACTTTCCACCGTGAGTATTCGACAGAGGGCAATCCCTGGGAAAACCACGAGCTCGTTCCCAGACCCCACCCGTTTGACTCACCCCTAGTTCGGTTGCTTCGGCCCGAGTCTGAGGAGTTGGTTACCGGCTCACCATCCTCCACTGTGGACACATAGGCAGGGTTGTCTAGGCCAGGCTCGTCGGTCATTAAAGAGATGGTGGCAGCTGCAGAAACTTCTGGGGAGAGCGGCATTGCTGTGAGGCTGGCGCAGCCATCAGTGCAGCCATCTTGCGAGCGCCTTTTCCGGTCCTTGGTCAGGCCATAGTGGGAGGCACCTTTGCAGCTGGAACAAACCCAAAGGGGCAGTTAGAATGTTTAGTAGGACTCCAGTACACACATCTGTCCTTGCACACCCCTCGCTTTCACACAAACAAATTCAATACATGCTTGTCAGCCAGATACATTAATGGCTTGAGATAGTAATTTTTAAAATCGCCTGTGACGTTCTCCTAGCGTAATCTCCGCATTGGCTGCTGAACAGTAGGAAACCAAATCTACCTTACTGGGGTGTGAGGATGCGGCCTCTAAAATCTGGACTTGGCAATCGCTTCTAACTGGTATCTATTTTGACTACGAAAGCCTGTCATCACATTCTCACTCCTTTCTTTTGGGTTTGGTCCCACAGCACTGGACAGAAATGTACGAGGCGAGGCCACTCCCAGATCCCGTATTTAGCTGACCATGGAAACAGAATTGCCCTTGCCACAAAGCCACAAGGTTTACTCAGAACTGCTATTCTCTAGGGGCAGGCGTAGTGGCTTCCATTCCTAGGTCTGGTAGGGCCTCCCATGCTCTTCGGAGGGACCAACACCATATCACAGCACTGGGAAAGAAAAACTTCTTTGATGGTTATTTTTTTTTTATTAACAACAGAAAACCCTTCTATCTATTTCCCTCTGTCTATCCATCTTACTCTTTGCATTTCACCAAAAACCAAACTTTGTAAAGTAGACCAGTCCTTGGTACAATAAGGAAGGAGATAGATGCCTAGGGCTCAGAAGACCAATGTTGGAGCCAATTTAGATCCTTATTTTTTCACATTTCATTGCCACTAGGCTAGTCATTTCAGTTCAATGACAAAGGTTCTGGCCAGGAACTGGGGATGTTTTGTACTGCTGGAGAGGGTAGCCAGATGACACACCTGCTGTTCCAACAGAAATCTTACTAATGAACTTCTTCAAGTGGCCATTTGCCTAACATAGGTGTGCTGACTATGGTATTCTTATCAGTTTATTACACAAACCCCATATCAGCGGTTCTCAACCTGTGGTTCACAAGCCCTTTGGGGGGGTTGAATGACTCTTTCACAGGGGTTACCTAAGGCCATCAAAAAACACAGATGTTTACATTATGACTCATAATTTACATTAGGACTCATAATTACAATTATGAAGTAGCAACAAAATAATTTTATGACTGGGGTCAGCACACCATGAGGAGCTGTGTTAAAGGGTTGCAGCACTAGGAAGGTTGAGAATTGCTGCCATATATGATTGAAGTCTCTTATTTTCTATTTATTTGTTTATTGTTCTTTTTTACATTTGTGTGTGTGTGTGTGTGTGTGTGTGTGTGTGTGTACGCGCACGCACCAGGAGCGCACAGAGAAGTCAGGGAACAACTTGTGGGAGCCAGTGCTCTCCTTCTACTGTGTGGGTTCTAGAGATGGAACTCAGGCCATCAGGCCTGTCAGCAAGTGTCGTTATCCAATAGACCAATCTCTCTGACTCTCTTTTTATTTTCATTTTATTCTTTTTTAAAGAAAGGGCACAGTAGCCACACTGTGACGGAACTATTTAAAATGAGAATTTATTTATTTATTTAGGTTTCCTGGAACAGGCTCTTGCTCTGTGGTCCAGGCTGGCCTAGAACTCACCATCTTCCCACCTCAGCCTATTGTGGGGTGCACTGCTGCACCCGACTGAATAAACATTTGTAACCTCACTTGAGTGGTGTTTTGTGTTCTTGAAAGGAGACGGGAGCTTCTAGGAGTCTGCAGTTAGTGGGCTTCAGACTGACCGTGGACACGGAACTGACTGGAGGGATCCTAGGGGAGAATACTTGCTCTGAACTAGCTGTGTGATCTGAAGTAATTAGATTGAACGGTTAAAACTTCTGCCCTAGGGACTAGAGAGATGACTCGAAGGTTAAGAGTTCTGAGTTTTCTTTCCAATACCCATCTCAGGTAGATCACACCTACCCACAACTCCAGCCCCAGAGGATTCCATACTCTTCTGGCCTTAGTGGCATTCTCTCTCTCACACAATAAAAAAAAAAAACAATACACACACTCACTGTAAACAATTCATGCGCATGTAAGTGTCTTACAATAGAATCCATCATGGACATATTGCTATACCCATAGATTTCCATCTCTCAGCTGTCATTGGAGAAGCGTCTTCCTGAAGCAGATGGTAATTAACCCAGAGACCCACAAGCAGGCTATGTGCAGAGAGTGAGACACTTTGCAACACTTAGTCCTAAATGGGATGTTTTTGTCAGATCTGTCCCCTCAGTGCCCAGGGATCTTGGCAGATGAAGGGGTGGCAAGACTGTAAGAGCCAGAGGAGGTAGACGCTCCAAGGAAACAGTGTCTTCCTGACACAGCAGGACTGACACTCATAAAAACTCAGAGAGACTGAGACAGCGCACATATGACCTGCATGGGTTCAAGCCAGACACAATCCCAGCACTAAGAAGGGAAGTGGGCACAGAGTCCCACTATTAATCCAGAAGCTATCTGCGATCGATACCTGCCAGAAAAGGGAAATTAGTTTTTCTCCAGTGGAGTGCTTCTAGGTATATAAGTTATACCTCCAGGCAGTCCCCATACCCTATAGTAGTTGGCCATCCCAAAACAGACCCCATGATTATGTGTGCTTTTAGTTTAGTTTCATTTTGTTTTTCTTATTGGATTTTTTGTTTGTTTTGATTTTCTTTTCTTTCTTCTTTTTGAGGGAGAGGAAGAACACAAAGTTGTATTGGGTTGGAAGTGGGAACAATCTGGGAGGAGTTGGGGAAAGGGAAAGAATATGATTAAAATACATTTATGAAGAGGCCATTATGCTTCAGCATTGGAATGAAAAGTTACTGAATATACCAAAAAAAGAAAAAAGAAGAAAGGCCGGGCGTTGGTGGCGCATGCCTTTAATCCCAGCACTCAGGAGGCAGGCGGATCTCTGTGAGTTCGAGGCCAGCCTGGTCTACAGAGTGAGTTCCAGGACAGCCTCCAAAGCCACAGAGAAACTTTGTCTTGAAAAACTAAAAAAAAAAAAAAAAAAAAAAAAAAGAAGAAGAAGAAAAGAAAAAAGCAAAGGAGTGCCAATTTTGTTCTAATGAAGAAGATATCCATCCCTAGAAGAATGCCTACAATGTTCTTATTATCTTGCAAGAGAAAAAGCAAATGCTTTTTTGCTTTCCTGATTTATTTTATTTTTTTATGTGTGTGAGTGTTTTGCTTATGTGTATATGTATGAAATATGTGCATGTCTGGTGCTGGCAGAGGCCAAAAAAGGGCATCAAATCCCCTGTAACTGGAGTTACAGATGGTTGTGAAACACCATGTTGGTGCTGGGAACTGAACCCAGGTCCTCTGGAAGAGCAACTAGTGCTCATAACTGCTAAGCCCTCTTTTTGGCACTAAAAGGCCCCATTTCAGGGCTGGAGAGATGGCTCACTGGTTAAGAACACATATTGTTTTTTTGTTTGCTTGTTTTCATTTTTTTCAAGACAGGGTTTCTCTGTGTTGTTTTGGAGTCTGTCCTGGAATTTGCTCTGTAGACCAGGCTGGCCTCAAACTCAGAGAGATCCACCTGTCTCTGCCTCTCAAGTGCTAGGATTAAAGGCGTGCACCACCAACACCCAGCGAACACACTGTTCTTGTAGAGGACCCTCATTCAGCTCCCAACACCCATGTCGTATAACTCACACAATCTCCTGTAACTCAAGATCCTGAGGGACATGCTCCTCTGGATTCCATGGGTACTCCTCCAGTTCTTGTGTGCGCATACTCTGGCAGATACACACACACACACACACACACACACACACACACAACTTAAAAATAAAATGAATATTTAAGAAAATGTTTTCTTTCATCAGAAAGACACTCCCAAAAGAGATGAAAAACAGTACTACATTTGTCATGAAAAAGGATCGCCTATTTCACACCAAGCAGTGTAGCCCGGGCCAGAGGGAGTTATCAGGTTGACCTAAGTGCATTTTAAAGTCGATGGAGTCTAGTGTGAACAACCTAGCCCTGTTTAATGGTGTTTGGGGTGATTTAACTTGAGACATATCTTAAGATTCCCTTTTCTTGTCAGTAAATACAATGCAATGCTTTTAGTAACCAGTGGCATTTTAAATGTGATGAGATGTGTTAGTCTTAGTAGGAAGGGCCTGTGATTACACAACTTCATACCCTCACTTTCTAGAAGATGGACAGGCCAGTACAAGCCAGGGTTTACACTTCTGAGCTGCCCCAAGATCTCCCCCTGGGAAGTCTTAACATCCCTTTTGAATTGGTGAGGTTTTTACCATCCTCATCAGTTACTTTGGCTTGGAATTATTCTGCCTCAGAAGAAAGTAAAGTGGTTGATACATGGAATTTAAAAACTGGAAGAAATACTGTGTGATGGAAAAACTCCGAGCCAAAGCTGTAATCCGAGAGCAGAACACTTTTCCGTAGGCCAGCAGCATTTGGTTAGCAGTGCATGGAAAGGAAGTTCATGATTTGTTAGTGGATTTGGAGACAGCCTCTCCAGTGGGCAGGAGTGCCCTTGACCATGTGCTCAGCCAGAGCAGGAACTGTATTTCCCTAGAACACAGGTGACTGGAATGGCACAAGCTGTGACTTTCTTTGAGGGACACAGCCTGCCCCATTGAGAAGGTTGAATCTTATTCTGGTGCCTTAAGAGAACTGTAGAGGATAAATTCCAACACCATACCATTAAGACGCCATTGCTGCCTCAAATTCCTCCTGGGGCTCTAAAGACATGTTTGAGTCCAGAAAAGGGAAACAGCATTAAATGAATGACTAGACTTCTCCTTGGAACTCTACTCCCAGCTATAGTAATACTAGCTGGGGAGGATGCAGAATCTACACAGAAACAGACTCATAAGCTCTGAAAAAACCCAGGGTAACGACTCATCCTTTTGTAATGTCAGCTTTCTCCATCTTCTTGGCTTATCCTGAATCTGAGGCACAGAGTGATGGATGAAAGTGGTGGCTTGTACTTACTAATTATCGCTTCTGCAGTGACTAATACTGGGGCCTCTTGATTTACAGGCACAAACGAGGGAAGGAGAAGGGGAAGAGCTGATTAATGTTGGCCAGGACAGGAAGATAGGCTGCACCCTGGGCTGTGTTCAAAGCCAGCAGGATTTATGCTCCCTTCAGTTACCCTGCCTTAAGTACTCTCAGGTGCTGATGGCCATGAACTTGGAGAATGAGCATAAGGGAACTTGAAGAATGAGCATAAGGAACACAGAACACCATTTCTCCATTGCAAACCACAAGCTTTGGATAGGCTATCTATTCAAACAAGCATCCTGAAATCATTCTTCTTGGTACTGATAAAGTCTGGGTCCTGAGCTCCTCCACTGAAGCCAGCAGCCAAGTGACAGATCAATCTGCTTCTGAAGGCACCAGCAGCAGGTGCCCTGGAATTTGGGGTTAGGGGAGCATTGAATATGTGAAGAGAAAATGAACTCCCTTTCTACAATAGTCCTGAGTCTGTGCTATGAGTTGCTAATGGGAGTTGGAGACTAGGCTATGGATGGACCCCAGACACAGGTCACAAAGGTCCTAAGGGGGCACCTCCCCAGAGCCCAGCCTGCTTAGTGAAGATGGTTCTAGCTCATTTGCAGGGAAGGGCTCCCTGCTGTCTGTGAACTGGCCCATTTATGATAACATGCAAGCTGCCCACTAGGAAGCAAGCCTTTACCCTCACAGCGTCATCCAGACAACACAACCCTCCCTTGAGGTAATCGTCTCGTTCTCTCTCTCAGTGCACTCCTGATACAAACGTGACTCAGCTCCTCACTCAGAATCCATTAATTGCCCTGTCTGCTCTCACTTTAACCCAGGGACTGAACTCACAGGTTAGTGAAGCCAGCAAGTGAGGAAATGAGCGAGATAAGCCAGGCAGGAACTGCGGTGAGCAGTGTTGATTACAGTATGGACTCAGTTGCCATTGCAGAGCTTCTCACTGAGAAGGCTAGCCCAGTGTTGTCAGAAGCAACCAATCTGGATACCCAAACCCACATTTTAATGTGAATTCTTTTTTTTTTAATGTTGGCAACAAATTGCGCTTTAAAACACTGTGTGGTCCAAACAAAACAAACACATATGTATCTCAAAGAAAAGCATATTCCAATCACTGGTAAAAAAACAAAACAAACAAAAAAACCCCAAAACTTCAATGCAGGAGAATTGGGCCTGTTTCCCTCTTTTCAGTTCTCTAAGAAGCAATGTGAATCCAGGAGGTGGTGGTGCACACCTTTAATCCCAGAACTTGGGAGGCAGAGGTAGGGGGGCCTCTAAGTTAGAGGCCAGCCTGGTCTACAGAGTGAGTTCCAGGACAGTCAGAGCTATACAGAGAAACCTGTCTCAAAATCCAAAACCAACTAATCAAAGAAGGAGCAATATAACTCCCTGGCATTCTGCTTTCTGTTACTTGCATGTGCAAGACAGGCACTCAAGAGGGCTCCCCTTTCTCAAACCTGTCCCAGGCCACTTTTCTGATCAAGTTGGAGATCGAGAATGAATTTTCAACTGTTTTTTAACTAATAGTTTGCCGAAAGCTGGAATTTCACTGGAAAGGAGACATCTAGTCCTACTAGAGATACCTATTATTTCTTCCATGCAAAGGGAATCAATGGTGGAAAACTCCAGAGAGAAGTGACTTTCCTGCCATCAGCTGGTTCTGGGGCTTTTGATGCTCTGTCACCTCCCTAGTGCAGGATGAGTGGCCCTGAATCTGTGCCTTAGGTGAAGGTCCAGGGACCAGCTAGGAGGCTCTGCTGCAGGGAGAAAAATGACTCCAGAACAGAGTAGTGGTTGTCCTTTATGGAGGTCATAAAGAAATAAGCTTTGTGCTGTCAAGGTATTGGCGATCCCCAAGGATGAAACGTTGCTCCTGTGTGCTCAGTCCTAACTCCTTCTGGGAACGACACGCTTGCTATGGTCCTGCTGACATCATGCCTCCATGGCTTTGTGCTTGGCCTGACACACCTTCCCTCCTCTGGCTTGCAATCTCTCGCCTTCTAATCCACTTAAACCACACCGAAACCTTTTCTTTTCATTCAGAAATTCCTTGGGGGAAATGTTCTACTTTGCTAGTGAGATGGAGTCAGAACTCTTATTGATATTCCAGGACTTATTGGGTCCATATCATTCTCATGGTATCTGGTGGAGTCTGGCAACTAAATGGAGGCTAGCCAGAGGCAGCAAACACCCATCAGTCTCTTGCTGTGTGCTAGGTGCTCTGTTTTCTGGATGTGGCCTCATTTAACCTCCCAACTGTCCTGAGACACTAGTTTTCACATATCATCTCTCCCATAAAGATGAGGATGGTAGAAGGGAGAAACACCTCTTTCAAGGCCACCATGAGAAGTTGGAGTCTGAACCAGGTTGTGAGTTCCATGTTTTCTTCCCTCACACAGCCTGGCCTCCAGCCCAGCTTCCCTGAGCTCCAGACTCAGCAATCAGACATTCCACATCCTCACTTTGACATCTAATATATATCCTCGACATAACATCCACACATCCTGATTTCCCCTGCCAAGCCAGTTCTTCTTACATCTTTCCCACTGTGTTTAATAGCTCCTTACATCCATCATATTTGCTCAGGCCCAAAACCTCAGACTCATCCTTGATTCCCCTTTTTCCTTTGGTATTCCATGAACAATCTAACAACAACAACAACAACAACAACGACGACGACGATGACGATGATGATGACAACGACGACAAATTATCCAGAAACCAGCAGATTCTCATCACTCCTGCCACCCAGGTCCACCTCATCACTGGGTTATTGCCCTAACCTGACTGTTCTATGCTCCATACTGTTCTTCCCATTTATTCTCAACACAATATCTGCTATGGTTTTAACATGATTTGAATGTATCTCTCAAGGATTTGTGTGCTGAGATTTAATTCTCCTGTGCTATTAAGATTATGGAATTTTAATCTGAGCATGGTGTTTGGAGACGGGGGTCTTCGGGAAGTGATTAGGATTAGACAAGGCCATTGAGATGGATGCTTGTTATGACTGAATGCTGCTGGACTTATAAAAGGACGACAGTCTCTCCTGTCTTTGCCATGTGATGCCCTGAGCTTTCAATGGCACTGTGCAGTCTCAGCATGGAGGCTGGGCCTCATCACCTTCATATTCAGACTCTTCAAGATAAAGGTTCTTGAACCCCTAAACAGATCATGAAAAATAGTTGTATGTAATGACTACTGAGATGGTGACTCTCACAGAGAAACATTTACCTGAATAGTTATTTAGTTAAGGTAAATATTTAAACAATTATTACAATCATTCGCTCATGGGAAGGACATTCTCAGCACATGTGTGTGGAGGTCAGAGGACAACTTTTAGTAGAAATTGGCTCCATCCTTCCATTTGTGGGTCCTGGGAATGGAACTCAGGTCATCAGGCTTGGTGGCAAGTGTCTTTACCTACTGAATTATCCTTTCAGCACATGGAATAGTATTTTAAGACCTAGATACACCATCCAAATAATGCAATTAATGAACTTAAGTTCCAAACGTAGTGGCAGTTTCTATACTAGACAACTATGGTATGGACAGATGTGGTAGCACACACTTGATTTGACCACGTATGATAGCACACATTTAATATGACCAGGTATGGAAGCACACATGCTTGCAATCCCAGTATTTAGGATGGTTCAGGAGGATTTGAGTCAATGTTAGCCCGGGCTACATAGGAAGACTGTCTCATAAAAACAAAAAGAGCAAACAAGAAGAAATGAGAGTATTTCACAGTGAGATGGAATTAACTAATTGAGCACCACAATCAGTCCAATAGAATGAATCAGTGGCTATGCAGCAGCCCTCTCTAGGATGGAGATGCAGCATCCTTCTCTAGGATGGAGATGTAGCAACCCTCTCTCAGAGGGAGATGTAGCATCCCTCTCTTGAATGTAGATGCCTTCCTCTCTCCTCTTGGGGCTTGGGAAGAGCCAGCTCATGGATCCCCATGCCTTTCCTGGCTGGTGGTAGAGACACTAGTTTGAATTCTTCTAACTGGCTCAGTCTGAGTAACCACAGGGCTATAAGTAAATATCTGTTGAACCCAACCGAGTAACAGTCATCCTTGCAACATTGCATTGACAGAAACACCATGTTGAGCATTCCAGGATGCACCCACATGGTCCTGACAACAGATAGTACCCATGGTTGGCTGTGATATGGGCCTGGGTCCCTTTCCCTCAGCAAGCTCATTGAATCCCTTTTCAGTCCCACATATTCCAAAACCAAAATGATGAGGAAGGGAGAAGAGGTGGAATGTATTTTCATCTGGCCTTTATTTCCCCCATATACTTCATTACACATTGCTTTCTTTTCTTGGAGTGGGGGTGGGAGGTTCTCACTACAGTGTAGCCCAGGCTGGTAAGATAGCCTTGACTTTGTAATCCTCCAGCTTTAACCTGTTGCATGCTGGGATTATATACCTGTGTCCCATACTCAGCTTCAGTATGTGTTTTAAATCATGTCTCTACTCAATACTAATGAGTGCTTTTGACCACATACCTCCTTTTGATGTATTGCACTGGTACAGAGGGGCCTTTTTAGAATATTACTAAAATACATCTTCTCATTCAATGAATTCAAAGGGCTGAGTAAGAAACACGGATGTTGAAAAAAATACAGACTTTCAGATTGAAAACAGCTAGTTTGGAATCAGATCTTCCTCCTTACTACTCTGCAAATCTAGACAAGTTCCACAGTCAGTTCCCCTGACTCATTTCCCATATGTCAAATGGTTCCAGCGATGTTTATTTACAATGAGGTTTAAATATTCATGTGAAATGCCCAGCACTTCTTTCTCTTTCCTTGATTTTTTTTTGAGATAGATCCTCACCATGTAGGACACACTAGTCTGGAACTTGTAAACCTCCTCTAGGCTTACATGGCCGTGCCGCTCTGTTCAGCCTTTCCCTCTTAAGTGACCATTCCTTCTCTCCCAAGGAGCATAGCTTGCAAGAGCAGACTCATGTCTGTCCTGACCCTCAGCACAGTACACAAAGTGCAGGCAGACAGGGTACAACAGTTTAGGTCTGAGGGCAGCTATTTTTTTTGTCTCCCTCTTATTAGATACTTTCTATTTATGCTTCTAATTGTGTTGGCCTAGACATGGTTTAATAGTTGCAAGATGCCTTAATACTTTTTTTGGAGGGGAGCAGGCAGACTAAATATTTTAAATATATGACAATATTTCATAAGTCTCTAATGTAAAGCACTAGAAATCTCTATTGTGCTTGAGATAAAAATAAATGCATTAGGCATAATCTTCCAGACACTTCCATTGAGCCTCCCGAGCCCACCCTCAAGTTGGAGCCATCCCTGCCAATTGCTTCTCATCATGCTGTTTGGAAGAGACTCAAGTAACAGCAGTGCAGTTTCTATTAATGGGACTGCCCTAGTCCCCAGGCTTTCTGGTCCTGCATACAAGCCCCCTTACTGGGAACTTTCTGAGCTCTGATTGGATATTCCCTATACCTGTGTCTTCTCAAACAATTCCTCTTTGACTTAAGGACATTGGGCAAAATTATTCTTAACATTCTTTTGATCTCCCTTCTAAAGATAAAAATCCAAGCTCCCAGGGTCACTTATCTGTAACTAAATGACCAGTAATGAAGAAAGTACCAGAAACAATGCCAGTAATAAAATTAGTGCTTATGTGTATGTAGTCTTGGGTGAGGGTGGAATGAGTTAATAAGTCAAGGAGGTCACCCAGGGGGCAAGTGCACCCTCTGGAAGTCAGGTTAGAACCAGACTATGAATTTGAACCTAGATAGGTCTTATCTTAAAGAGCCAACAGATTTCCTCTCTCCCCACCAGCCACACACTGCCTCTCCTCATTAGTTTCTCTCTTCTGCCTGCAAACCGCTGGGGGAAAGGTCCCTAGGTCTCTTCAAGCACCCAGTTCACTTGTTAATGAACACCAGAAAGGGAAAATTCCAAACAAGCAGAGAAGCCATGTGAAATGGGGAATTGGGTTCCAGCCGCCTGAGGCTCTGGAATAGACATGGGGTGTGAGGAGGGGCAATGTGCCCTCAGGATGGTGTTTGCACAGGTAATGAATAGTCCAATGCCAACCCCAGTAGGCACACATGACTCAGTTTACCTAAGGTGCTGCCTGAGGTACAGTTGGCCAGTCTCTGAGCAGAGTCAGTTTCTGTTTGGGGCTGGAGTGAGATGGGGAGAAAGCATAGAGAGGAAGTGGGTCTCTTCTCCCTTTATATGAATGGCTTTTTCCCTGTTAATCGACAGAGTGACTTCTCTAAGAATCTGGTTCTGTGCTTTGATCCTTCGAATCTCAATTCACCACGCAGGATCAATAAATAGTTAGGGCAGTTCACACAGACAGTTCACTTGCTGTGTACTATGGACCAGGCATATTGTGGAACACTTCCAAGTGCACTGATCCATTCAATCTTCACACCCACCCTAAGAGGAAAATATCACTATACCCCAGCTTGCCGGTGAGAAATTAAGGCCCGGAGAATCTAATAACCTTCCCAGGCTCACATGGCTGAGACCTGGAGGGGATGGTGGACTTCTCTTTGAGGTGTGCACACTAGGGCTGTAAAATGCCTACATGGCTGGTGGCTAATAACTGAGATGTGCTTTGAACGGGGGAAGCAGAGGAAATACAAGGAAAATTAGAAGCAGGCCATTGGGAATGTCCTATTCTTTACTCCTGTATCCTCCACCGCAGCTACTGCGTGGCTGCATGAAGAATTCAGGCAGTGAGAGCTGCCAAGCGTAGCCCGTTCTAATCAAACCTGTGCCTTCAGGCCTGCAGCTGAGAGACACGAGGCACAAGCATCATACTGCCCGTGTCCTTGTCTCTGCCCTGTCACTGGGGCATTTTGCCAGCAGAGTGCACATCCTAGGTCCTGGCACGCCCTTGGGCTTCCTGCTTCACTGCCAGTCTTCATCTCCAGAAATAACCTAATAATTATCTCTGGGAATAGCTCTGGTTTCTGCCTCCTAGAAGTAGAAGTTTAAAAGGATCTTATCTGGGCTTGTGGACACTGGTAGGTGTATTATTTATTCTGCCTCTAGAGGGAGCTCTTTAGTTCTGGGCTTTATACACTCCTCCTGGGATAAGGCAGGGGGCATTTGCTGTTGAAATCAGGCTTTACCAAGAGAGGAGGCATTGCAAGTAGCCCACACTGTTGGTGTGCCCTGTTTGCTCCTATTCCTGACAGTGTTTATGACAGTCATTAGATTGGTACTTGTCTTTATTAGCAGACGTGGAATTGGGGCTTAGCCTATCCAGCATTGTCATAACTGGGTGATGTTACTCCTACACTACAGGTATAGACAATGAGATTCAATATGGCAGTAAGAGCTGAAAATCAGAAATAGCTTTCCCTTCCCCTATAATGACATTGATGACTACCTTATATGCCATCCTAGAGCCTTCGTCCAGTGACTGACAGAAGCAGAGGCAGACACCCATAGTTAAACACTGAACTGAACTCGTGGAACCCAGTGACAGAGAGGGAGGAGTGATGAGCAAAGGGGTCAAGACCAGGCTGGTGAAACCCACAGAAACAGCTGACCTGAACAAAGGGGAGGTCTTGGGCCCCAGACTGATGGCTGAGAGGCCAGTATGGGACTGATCCAGACTCCCTGAATGTGGGCATCAGAGAGAAGGTCTTGGCAATCTGTGGGACCTCTGGTAGTAGATCACTATTTATCTCTGGCGTACACATGGACTTTGGGAGCCCATTCCACATGGAGGGATGTGCTCTTGGCCTGGACACATGGGGGGAGGGCCTGTGCCCTGCCCTGGATGATATGATAGACTTTGGGGACCCTCCCATGAAGGGCCTCACCCTCCCTGGGGAGCGGAGGGGGTATGGGATGGGAGGTTGGTAGGGGGCAGGGGAGGAGGGGAGGGAGAGGGAGCTGGGATTGATATATGAAGTGGGCTGTTTCTAATTTAAATAAAAGAAATTTTAAAAAAAGAGCCAAGCATCCATTAAAAAAAAAAAGCTTTGGGATTCTGATGTTAATCTAAATCCTCTTAGTATATGTCTTATGACAATGTTAACAATGTCACTGTCCTGAAGATGGCTCAGAAGTCCTGAATACTTTATGCTCAACCTATTTAATCCCCCACCATTATAACCCAGAAGACAAGTGTGATCAATATCTCTCTTTTGCAGATTTGGAAACAATGCATACCTTAATTTGCCCACGGTGACTAGCAGCCCCTGTTTGCCTGGGACTAACCTGGTTCTGAGATGTAGGATTTCCATATGAAAACTGCTCAGCCCCAGGCATACCCGATGAGCTGGTCACCTCATCAGTGGCAGACAGTGTGAAGTCAGAGCTGTGACTCCCATTAGGATGCTCTTGCTGGTGACACTACCCCGTGTCCTGTGTTTTGGCCCAAAGATTTAGTGAAAGCTACTTGGGGGATGGGGTGGGGATTCCATGGTTTCAGATGCCTCCGAGTATGTGTTCACTTATATGTTGTTCTCTTACACAGATGTCCAAAATGTCCCTCCTCCCAACGGCTGCTTGATCTAAATTTTATGCAATTCCAGTGCTTCCCAGATACTCGAAGATTCAACTCACTGTTTGGTTTAGACAAAGCCTAGCTGATAGCCAGGAGAGTCTGATAAATATGAGCGCTGCTCCCTGGGGTGCCTCAGCAGAATTCCAAAGTCCAAACCAGATGTGCGATTGACAGAAGTTGATGAGGGATGGAGACGGGTTTGGGCACAGTCCATATGCCAGGTCAATTCTTCATAGAGATGTCAGGGTAGTTTATCCATCCTATGACTCTCCAGCCCCTTTGAGGTCATCAACTTCTCTTCCTGGACATTTTGGGGGAGGGGAGCTGGTGATTCCCAAGCTACAGACAACGGGGCTTTTCTGTCAACTGTGTAGGGATTCTGATGTGCATGAGGGGGTGGTGAAGAAGACCAGTTTCCTGCCCAACTTTTGGTCGCTGCAATTCTTATTTCCATTGAGAACTTGAAAATGAGCTCAGCCCAGTGGCATTGGTCTGTGATATCAGCTACTCGGGAGACTGAGGCAGGAGAATCACAAGCTCTGCTTTATCTAGAGTGAGCACAAACTGGCTTGGTCAATAGAGTGAGACTGTCCCAAAGGAAACAAAAAATAATAATAAAATAAAATTCAAAGAGGGCTGGAGAGTGGCAGAGTGACCACACATAGTATGTGCTTGGAACTGGGTTAAGTATGCCGGTGTGATTGTGTGTGTGCATGTGCTCGCGCGTGTACACACACACATAGAGCACAATTTGGAGAACTAGTCTATGGAGCAGCTGCTTTTAAACTTCAGGGTTGATGGGAAATGGCTTTTGGGGTAACAGGAATCAAGGCAGCCTGACCACTATAGTTTCCTGGCTGACTTTCCGAATCGCCTGGGTACCCAGATGTCGGCAAAGTGTCTTCCTTTGGTCTTTGTTTTGTGAAGTCCATTCAGTCCCAGGGGCTGTGCAGAGGGGTCACAGCTCCATGTGGAGACAGGCATGGGAGAAGGTGGCATGGCACTCAAGTGGGAATTATTTCCAGATGACATTTCAAAACTGTGTCTCCATCCCTCCACATCCATTGTGTGGCAATCCTTCGGTAACTATGAAAATGCCTCATCTGTCTAAGCCCTTTCCAGGATGGACATCACAGACTCTCCAAAACACATGCTGGATATTGAGAAACTGTTCTTCCTCCCATTTGCCAATATGTTACAGGAAGATATTAGCATCTTTGTGTCAACATCTTTTTGGCATGAACAGATAAAAGAATCCCATCTTTCCAACCACTTTCTATGTTTGCTCTTCTTTTCAACACGTTTAAAGGAAACAACAGCACTCTTTCTGCAAGTCACATTTAAGTGAGCTCACAATTAGGTTATGCAAATGGGGAACACAGAGTGATGTTTCTCCCATCCGCAGGACTGCGAACCCTGGATTTAGTCCCTGGGTTCTCTTGTCAGAGTCATCCCTTAACTAGAGCTCTGCTTGAACTTTCACTGGGCACAGTCCCTGCTCTACACCAGGCAGGCCTCTTGCAGTCTGGTGCACTGGCAACTGTCTCTCCTCAAGTCACCGATTTTGGCTGCATGATTGTGCCCAAGCTGACCTCTCCCCTGAGGGCACCACTCAAACAAATACTGTTTAATTGAGGCTTACTGCTACTCTCACTTGGAAGCTTCATGGTATGGTATAGGATTGGGGGTGGCACTCAAGACCCTCAATGGATGCCTGAAACCACAGTTAGGACCAAAGCCTATATTATCCCAAACACACATGTATGTGATAAAGTTTAATATACAAAGCAGGTGCAGTAATAGACTATAAGATGGTGTAATGAAAGCTATGTCACTATGATCTGCAAGGCATTTTACTGTACCACAAATAGGTGACTATGTAAATCTATAACCACGCTGAACTCATTCATTCATTCACTCACTCACTTCATAGACATCTAAGTGACAACTATAGTCAACTAACTGTCAGACAGAAGGTTAGGCACTGCTAATACATCCCTGGTTGTAGCTGGCAATTCCACACAGAAATATAGTAGACATACCAACAAGGTCAATGTAAGCTATGCAGCCATCCTTCTTCAGGTTTGACTTCAGTGCATTCAACCAAACGTGAATAGGACACATTTGTTTTTAATTCTACAAGGTTCTAACTGCAATGTAACATGTAAAGGTTGAATTTGCCTCATGTGGAACACTATGCTTCGTCCACTGTAGGAAAGAACAATGTGTCATGATGTGTCTCCTATCATTTCAGAGATGGCCGCTCTCTGGCACAGTGTCCATGTCTGTCAGCTTGTAAGTAAGACTGTGGTTACCTTATACATTCACTAGATACCTACTCCGTCTTATTAGAACAAAACAGAAATAGCCCCTCTTTCCTGATTTAACCTCAAAAGTAACTGACGGGGCCGGGAAGAAGGCTCAGTAGATGAGGCACTGGCTATGCAAGCGTAAAGGGTCTGACTATGATTGACAGAGTCCAGGTAAGGGCCAGGTAGTGTACCCGAGGAAGATGCCTGGTGTCAAGCTCAGGTCTCCGTGTATGAGGACACATACAGATGCACCATACACACATAACACACACACACACACAACACACACAACACACACATATGGCAAAAGATGTAACAGATTCAGAAGATGAAAATACAGAAAAACAAAAATAACTCATGGTTTCACCTCTCCAATTCTGTTCGGCTGCTAGTAGTTAATCTTTCACCATTCTCTTTTATACACACACGTGTATATGCATATACACGCGCACACGTGTGTGTGTGTGTGTGTGTGTTTCTGTACTGTTTGTCCATAATTGGGTCAAGCACAGTGCACACTTAGTCTATTCTGAGCCATGCTGCCCAATCATTCTGCCATCAGCACATGAACATGCCTTGTCTGCCCAGCAGACACTGAGGTCAGAACCACGGGACTTCAGCCTCAGATACTTGACCCATTAAGGTACACTCTCCAGGGTGGGGCCACAGCTGAGAGCCACTTCCACAGACCTTTCATCTCACTGGCTATTTATGCAATCGAATTACACATGCTTGCTTATACCTGGCTGCCCACTGATCAACCACCGCTATCTATGTGAATTATTCAAACCATTTTTCTTTGGTAGTGGCTGGGGTAGATACTCAAGTAGTTCCCTTATTCACCTCAGAACTGTGCAAGGATGAAGTCTGGGGGAACTGCATGTGCTGATCCCCACAGAAAAGAAAATAAGGTTGTTTTTGCTTCTTGGCTATGGAATCCTTTCAGTTTATCAAAGGAGTGTATCCACTTTTCTCAGCTCTCTGCAAAATCAGGCTGCACTACTTTGTCTAACACGATAACAGTTACTTCTTAAAGTTTTATTTATTTAGATGATACAGTTAAAACATAACCAGGCAACAGTCCATCAAAAGGGTGGCCAAAATGATCAACTATTCATGCAACATTTAAAAGAGATTTAGTTTTGTTATTTTTAGTGTGTGTGTATGTGTGAATGTGTGTATGTGTGAGCATGTGTAAATGTGAGTGTGTGAGTATATGCGTGTTTGAGTGTATGTGTGTCTGTGTGTGAGTGTGTCTGTGTGTGAGCTTGTGTGTGTGTGTGTGAGAGAGAGAGAGTGTGTGTATGTGTCTGTGTGTGAGTATCTGGGCAAGTTGAGTGCAGATGCTCTTAGGCATCAGAGGCAGCTGATCCCTTGGAACTGGATCACAAGGGGTTGTAAGCCACCTAATGTGGGTTCTGGGAATCAAATAGGGGTTCACTGCAAGAGCAGCAAGTGCTCTTAACCCCTGAGCCATCTTTCCAGTCCCTTTTTCTTGACCTTGAACTATATATCTCGAGGGCTACATTGAAAAGCCATCTTAACAAACACTGATATTTCTGGGCTTAAACCGCATTGTAGAATTTCTTTTATCTTGAATGACTAAGCTTTTGGAATCTATGGAATCTGCAGGCCGAGTGATAAGCCCAAGATGTGTGGGGAGAGCCACAGCCAGCACTGGGAAGTAGCAGGCTCTCAGCTCTCAATGATCATTTGCTGAAGGGTGATATGGGAATATGGCAGCAATTAGCAGTAATTAGAATCTTGATTGTAATTACATATGTGAAAACTAGTCACCCTAATCCTTGCTCAAAAAAATGCACGTAAAATTGAAATAACATTCAAAATAACTTCTACTTTTTCATTATCTTAATTTCTTCACTTATTTCTCAGAGCACACACAACTAAAGTCCTTCAAGGAGTAAATGTCATAAAGCTTTTATGTCCAGCACAAGTTCCCAAAAATAATTTTTAATGAACAAAAGTTGCGTGTGTTAAAATCTGTGCCTTTACCACTGACACTTTATTAACACTCCAGGGCTTGGCTCCCCCTCCCGTGCTGATTTTGTTATTCTTAAATTTCATACATTACACGGTTCAGTCATATTTACCTCCCCCATCCCCTCCCCCGTTTCTCCCACATCCATCTGCATCTTCTCTATCTACCCAACTTTGTGTCCTTTATGTTTAAGCCCTCAAGTACGGTTGACACTGCCCACATACTCTTGGTTATGTGGCCTTCACTGGAGCATAGTCTACCTACCAATGGGCATACTTTTTAAGAGACAGACTCTCCTTTCCAACAGCCGTCACCTGCCAACAGCTCCTCAGGTGGGGACGGGACTTGGTGCCACCTCTTCTCTCCATTCTGGGAATTTGTCAGGGCCTGTGCAGGTCTCATACATGCTATCTCAATGCTTTGAATTCATGTGTGCAACTGACATGTGTGTCCAGGAGACACTTAGTAGCCAGTTTTAACTATTACCCTGACTAAACCCTAGTCATGGCCCTGGCTCTGACTTTTACTGAGGCTGCCTTTTAAGCTCTAATCCACTTGGGTTCTTTCTGTCTTTTCTAACCATTTGAAGGATTTCCACAAGCCCAAGAGAAGGAGACAGCAGAGGACATAGAAGAACACAGAAGTAGAACTTAAACTTGGCCTTTTGCTAGCCACCCAATTTATTATTAATCTTGTTCATGGCCAAATCTGTCACCAGAAAACTGCACTGAATTCAATGGGATCAAATATTTTAATCTGCCCAACTATTCCAGAAGGAGAAAATAGAGTCTCTAGATTTATTGGGACATCATGGCTTCCAAGTTGTTCAAGTGAAGCTTTTGCCTGCTTGCTAATGTGAAACAGGTGACCAGGCTGTGAAGCTGCATGGCATTAGCATAAAAGTTGCCAGGGTCACATTGTCTCTTCATAGTAATAAAAATCCCAAGAAACACAGCCACAGTGAAGCTGCACAAGATTAGCATAAACGTTGCCATGGTCACAGTGTCTCTTCATCGCAATAAAGACCCTAAGAAACATAGCCACAGTGAAGCTTCATAGCATTAGCATAGTGTGGTGGTTTGAATGTAATTGGCCCCCATAATCTCATAAGGAGTGGCACAATTAGGAAGTGAAGCAATGTTGAAGTAGGTGTGGCCCTGATAAAGGAAGTGTGTCACTGTGGGGGTGGGCTTTGCGGTTTTTTGGCTTAAGTTTTGCTCAGTGTCACAGTCGACTTTCTGTTGCCTGCAAGATGTAGGACTCTCAGCTACTACTGCAGCACATGTCTGCCTGCACGGGCCCATGCTCCTCACAATGATAATAATGCACTGAACCCCTGAAACTGTAAGTGAGCCACCTCAATTAAATGTTTTCTCTATAAGAGCTGCCATCGTCATGGTGTCTCTTCATACTAATAAAAACCCCAACTAAGAAACATAGCCACAGTGATGCCGAATGGCATTAGCACAGCCACAGAGATGCAGGTCTTCCCATGAGGGAACTTGGTGTTGCATCCTTTAGATAGTTTTTATGAAGATGTTAGTCATTTCACATACTGTGAGTTGCTCCTTATAACATAAAGGCAAATGATTAACTGTGGAGCTTTCCAACTAGAGTCAGACTCTTGACAAAGGCTAAGGAAAGGATCCTGACGGACACTGCATGCCACATTTGGAATTCTGAATGTGGCTGTGTCAAACTGCATGTGTTCCAAATACAAACACACACACCTCATATAAAGTCAGGCAGTGAGGCAGTAGGGGCCAGTTGTGGCTTTCCTGTGTCCCCGTTGAACCTGGAAGGCTGACCCAGGTCCTAACAGAAGACAACGTTCAGGAGCTTTCAGACATTTAAAGCAATCCATAGCCCTTTTGACTTTGCTGATCATCTTACAGTACTCAGTGAGGACTCCACTCAGATCCTCCCCATCCTCCTGCTTGCCTGTCAGTGATAGAGGATCTAGATAATTACAGGAGAGGATTTGGCTAATTACAACCCTGAGAACTGACATCCAGAAGACAGCGTTCTTTCCATGGACTTAATTACAATCTGGCTGGTCAGCCTTACTCTTAAATTGACCATCAATTGGATTACATAAAACTGACATTTTGGATAAGGGTCTTTGTTCCATCAGAACACCAAGAGGTTGTGACTCACCACTGCTCTTGTGTGAATAGTCTTCTGAAAAAGATACAGTTTGATAAGTAGTTCCTGCAGCTTAAAGTGGTTGTGTGTGTGTGTTCTAAAACAACATTCAATAGGCTTTCCTGTGTGTGTATGTGTGTGTGTGTGTGGTGTGTGCTAAAACAACATTCAATAGGCTTTCCCGTGTGTGTGTGTGTGTGTGTGTGTGTGTGTGTGTGTGTGTGTATGTGTGTGTGGTGTGTGCTAAAACAACATTCAATAGGCTTTCCCTTGACCTTGCTATCATTGTTAGGGTCTGACTATGAAATGTTCTCATTTGGGTTGATATGTTAAGGCTTGGTCCTGTGCTGATGGCACTATTTTCAGAGGCGGTAGAAACTTGAGGATATGAGACTTTGTTCAAGGGAGTGAGACTTGGGCATACGTTTGAATGGGACACGTTTGAAGTCTTTGCTTTGTTTATAGTTCCTTCCTTGCTCTTCGCTTCCTGTCCTCCAGAACCTCCCCCCCGCCCCCCATCATGTACATCCAGTGACTGGACATTCTGCTCAAGTGCACGGGGTCAAACAACCAAGGACCAAACTCCCCGAGATGAAGTGAAATAAATTGTTCCTCTTTTAAAGTCTTTTCTAAGGTGTTTTGGCCACAACCACACAAAAGTAGCTAATATAGTCATTATCTTGTTGACACTGTGATGGGGTTTGAAGAACTGTTGATGGGAGAGTGGAGGTTTTCTGTCCTAGACATAACTAAAGAGCCAAGCTTGGAAGCAGCAGTGGCCCCTAGGGAAACAGTCCATGGCATCTTCCAATTCTGCAATCATTGCTAAATCTCAGGACCAGGCTGGTGCTGATCTCTAATTTAGAGGTTTGTCACTCAAGGTCATGTAGCAGGAAGGATTTTTTTCCTTGGAGATTCAGTTCTAACACAATTAGTAAATGACAGAAAAGAAACAGTGCTCTATGACTTTGAGCCCACACTATTTCTACCAGGTGATGTTACCTCCAGGACTGATTCAACTCACAGAAAGCCAACAGCTCTTCTGTGGAGTCAACAAGATCAGTCAAAATACACAACTAAGCTATTGGGTTCTGCACACGTGCCCATCAGAGATGCTGTGGGGACCTCCAGCCAGCCAGTGCTCCCTTCTCCAATTATGTGCCAAGAGGAAGAGAGGTCTTATGTTTGTAAAACAGCTCCCCCCATGCCAAAGGACACTTGTTTCTGAAGGATCTGAAGGCATACTCACAAGGAGGGAGCCATAGAGAGTACACATGGGGCTTTTGCACGACTGGAAGCTTCCAGAAGGCTTTTGTATGCTAGGAAATTAGTTTACCCTTCTTATCTTTGAAGCCCCAGCCCTTCACATAACTCACACAATCTCTGCTTTCTTGGCCTCAGAACTCCCAAAACTACCCAGTGTACCCTAGGATCCCTCTTTTAACAGATTTGCCAACTCCATAAAAGCTTTGTCACTATCCAGACTTAAAGACCTGGCAAATCCAGAGGACTCAAGCCTAAGACATCACACTTTGTGAATTTTTCTTGTTGTCGTTTTATGTCTCAGCTTAGTTCCAGCTTATCTGCCCATATAGATCAAAGATGCTGGAGTCCTGGCTGCAAGACCAGCTAGCTCTATTATGGCTTCAGAAGAGCTCAGAAAAGTTTGTCTCTTGTCAACAAAGTTCCCTGGCCAGCATCCACCATGTGGAGAGAATTATCAACCAGGCTGGTAGACAGAGCCCCAAAATGCTATTTTAGGGGCTCAAAACTGCTTTACGGTTCCTTTCGACTGTGTCATGGGAGGTTCTTCTTGGATGGACTCATAGCAGGTTGTGCTACTGAGCTGCCTGAGGCGGAGCTGGGGAAGGGTGAGAGGGGCTGTGCCGGTGTGGAGTTCAGTGGCACCACTGCAACTGAGAATGAAGTCCTTTGTGAGCTCACATCCACTTTTTGGAAATACCACCTGAGCAGTGCCAGTCTGCGTGTGCCCTGTCATTTGATAGAAGAAGCAATTTGCAAATTGCATGCTGAGAATTGCCAGTGCCCATCTAATTCTTGTTTAATCAAAATAATCACTCGGCGATAGGCATTCCATTTTGCAAAAGGCAAGCTATTTGTCTGGAAGCCACCTAAAGAGACGTGGTAACAGTTGATTACCTATTTAGACAGGGCCACTTAGATTCCTGGGCTTTTGATGGCAGGTACACAACCTTCATTTGTCAGACTTTGAATTTTGATCCTTTCCCAGCCCCTCCCAGGTGCCATCCTGTCTCATGATGCAAGGCAGAAGTAGCGAGCTCCAGATCCCAAGCATCCATGTGACCTCAAAGGGGAGCAATCAGCTTCAGTAACACATGCTGGGAGGCTAAGAGTCAATCAGCCACAACGAGAGCTGCCAATCTGGGATGTGTGCACGTGCAGTGGGGTCATTAGGATGGACACCCAGCAGAAGTTGACAAGCTTCTGTGTATTATGTTATTTTGGGGGTGGGGAAGGAGAGGCAAACTCTGACATGGCCCAGGCTGAATGCAAACTTGCTATGTAACCAAGGGTGACTTTGAGCTTCTGATCTCCCTGCCTTTCAAGTACTGGGATTACAGTTGTGTGCTACCATGCCTGTGTTATGTGGTGCTAGTGATCAAAGCCTGGGCTCCCTACATGCTAGACAAGCTCTCTATCAGCTGAGCTGCATCCCTAGGCCACATGAATGCTTTGTTTTAAAGTCACAGGACACACTGCTCAGCAGACACATTCCTGAGTACTAATTTTCATGTTTATGTCTGAAATTTCATTTAGGGAACTTGTAAGTGTTGCTATAAAGTGAATCGTGGTTACAACATCAGTGAATGTTATGAACTATTTCTATAATCCTGAACTCTTGCAACTGAATCACGAACCAATTAAGCCATCAACCCCTGGTGTGTGCATTGTTACATCAGAGTGACGACTTTGGGAAGAGATTTTAAAGCCCAGTGAAAACTGTTTGTTAAAGAAGCTGGTGAAGATAGCAAGGATTCACCCCCAACATTGTAGCTGTCATGGTGAGAAACACATTCCTCTTGCTACATAGGCTGCCTGTCCTGCTCCAGGCACCCAAAGTTGCCATCTGGATGCATAGGAACTGTGGGAAATGCCTTTTCCCTGTTTATCGCTCAACACAATTTTACTGCCTTTGCAGCTTCAAAATCCAGTTCAAAGACTATCTTCCATAAGTTTTTACTCTAAGCCCCAGGGCAAAAGCATAATGGACCCTCCTGTGCTGTGGTTCAGCTAAGCAGACACAGAAAATACTGAGGATATAACCGTATCTGGACTGAATGTGTGGAGGCTTTCTCCCCACTGTGTTATCATTCTCTACTTAGTACACTGTAAAACTATTCACACAGTGTTTACTATTGCATTAGATACAGCCAACAATCTAGAGATGGTTTTTATAGCAGTACATGGGAAGCAGTAGAGTTAGTATGGAAACACAATGCCATTTCATATGAAGTGTTCTGGGTATTCTTAGGCTTTCTTATGCTGTGTGTGTGTGTGTGTGTGTGTGTGTGTGTGTGCGCGCGCGCGCGCACATGCGTGTCTATTTGTCTGTCTGTCTATGTGTGTCTGAGTATGACTGTGTGTGTACCCATGTATATATGTATGTCTCCCTGTGTATATATATCTATGTGCGTGTGTGCTAGAACCAATGTTGAAAAGGTGTTGAGAGATCACTATGCTTTTGTTTGTTTGTTTTTTTCCTTTTGAACCTCAGGCACTTATCATATGTCAATGTATCCATCTCTTTATTTACATTTTGGGTCTTTTATTGATAATAACAAAAGAAAACACAAGAAACAGTGTACTCTTTACATTTTTCAGCAATTGACTAATAGAATGCTCACAATGTTGGCAGAAGGAATTAAGAGAACAAATTCTTCTCTGTGCTCCATACAGTTATCATTCTGAAAGACTAGAGAATGAAAGCCAAATGAGGAGGGGGTGGGTGAATTTGGCACTAATATATGATGGATTGAGTGTAGCTTCAGAATCTCAGAAAACACAAACAGGTTGGGAATGGTGGCATAGCCTTTAATCCTAGCGTTGGAGAGATAGAGCCAGGTGGATCTCTGTGAGTTCAAGGCCAACTTGTGCTACATAGTTCCAAGCCAACCAGAATCACACGGTAAGGTCCTGTCTTAAAAATAAAATGAAAACAAAACAATAACAGTAATTAAGACCAAATCAATAAGACCATCCACTCAACAAACAACTGAACCTGAACTGTGTTTACACATGTCAAACATATCACTGGGGATTAAAACACTAGGTCCATATGGTCAGAACTAACTTTCTAGTCTTGTGAATCTCATCAAGACAGCTTATAATTCCAAATATAAGAATTTTAAGTGGAAGGTTTTGTATCTATATGTTCAGAGAGCTTGCTAATTCCCAGGTTGTAAAGTTATAATTAAGTTGTGTTTTCTAAGTCAGCTATTCTTTAATTATGCTCTTCTATGTTAGTGATAAGCCTGCTTATATGTGCTTTGCTAGTTTGCAGTGGAGCTCATTAACTGGTAACTATAAATTCCTCCAGAGTGATGGATTAATAGGATGCAATATATTTACATATATAGAATATATATGAAATACTATAGCCCTAAAGAGCATGAAGTTTGTCATTGGCAACAATATGGATGGAACCAAAGATTATGTTAAGTGAAATAAGCCAAACAAATCAAACAATCAAAAACAAATCCATATGGTCACGGCCAATAAGTTAGCCCTGTAGAAAAAGGGAATGGAATAATGTCCTAGAGATTAGGAAAGGCAGAGGGTATAAAATGTCAGAAAGAAGTTCAGAAAATGGCAACAGAACACAGAATTGAAGAATCATTTCTGGTTCTTCCAAAAGTATTTAGGAAGAAGGGATAGCCTGAACTACAACTGGTAAGAGCAGATAATTGATCAAGGCTGATCTAACCTGAATGAAGACAGGACTGAGTGTGTGGATGGAGATGGTACCTCCTTGATGGTTAAGACATCCATAGCAAATGGATTTGTTCCAACATGGCCACCTGCCCCAGATCCTTTAGAGGTGGATTCTGTACAGTTTTCCCTCAGTGCCCTTGAGGAGGTCAGTACAGGACCTCCAAGAATGCACAGGTCTCTTACATAAAATGACAGGGTATTTGCATATAACCTGTGCACATCCTTCTACATGTATTAAATTGTCTCTAGATTACTTGTAATTTATAATACAGTGTAAGTGCCAATAATTAGATTACATTGTTCGGGTGACAAGCGAAAAAGTCTGTATGTGTGAAGTACAAAAGTGGTTTCATTTTCAAATTCTTTTAGTATTTGAATCTGTAGATTAAAAATCTGTGTGCATGGAGGCCTACCACTGTATGTCTCATTGATAGGGAAAGGCTGCCTGCAAAATCATCCAGCCTTGAAAAAAGAAGGAACCTGACATTGAGCAATAGCAGCCATACTGACCGAATCCCAAGAGTCAGTCATGTCTGGATTTATAGTGTGTGAGCCAATCTGTTTGCTGGCTTAGTGGTACCTGAAACCTTAAGTCTCGTCTAACACACACACACACACACACACACACACACACACACAGAGACAGACAGACAGACAGACACAGAGACAGAGACAAGCAGACACACACATACACATACATACATACATACATACATACACACAGTGATGCAGAACGACAAACAGACACAGACAGACAAACAGACAGATACACAAATATAAAAGAAAACCAGAAACACCAAAATTAGAGATAGCAATATGCTTAGACCATCTAGGATACACAGGCATTGAGCATGTCAAGGCTACCAAGAGTCATGAAACAGAACAGAGGCTGACTGTCATGGTGGCAGGAAGAGAAAATTCTTCAATGTTCATCTCTGCTCCCTGGCCCAAAGACTTAGTGGCATTACTCTCACTAAAGGCCAGAGAAACATGGTGCTGAGCATTAAGTATACTCCACTATCATCTTCATGTTGACATATTTCCACTTCTGTGTAGAGTCATGAGGCCCAGGAAACAAGAGAACAAAAGTCAAGAGGGAAGGAAGTGACAACGGCGCTACATCCTGGGAAGGACTTGTCCCTGTTGGCAAGGACAGACGCAAGGGGACTGGGGACAAAGCAAGCATGACACTAATAGCATCATGTGCAGAGTGAAAATAGCATGAGAGAAGCCAAGGATGGTAGCATAGAAAGCCAACTTCTACGGCAGAACCTCACCAGAGAGAACTCCCCCTGCTCGGTAGTTGTGGCTCAGAGATGAGAGTATGGTGCCCAGCTAAGGAAAGGGACGCACATCCTCTTAAAGGACGAGTCTCAGATTGACTTCTCTCCTCCATGCAGGGGTAAAGAGTTGACATGAGACCCGTGAACACAGACAAGACCTGGAGAAAACAACGTATACTTTTCAGACTTTCACATCTACACTTCAAAGAAGGACAAGGAATAAAGCTCTCTGTTTTACAGAACAGACACTTCTCACCATCAAAACAGGTCTTAAGTTGACCACAAAGATGTAAAAAAGTTTGTCTTCGCCCACAAACTAGCGACCAACAGTTGTATTAGAGAAGAGGGGTACAGATATTTGTGTAAAACATTGTTTAAGATTGTCTTTAACGTGTTAAGTATACAATAGGAAGGGCTGGAGAAATGACTTGGCAGTTAGTACCATTTGTTGCTCTTACAGAGGACCTGGCTTCAGTTCCCAGGACCCACATGGTGCCTTACGACCATCTCTAAGTACAGTTCCATGGGATCTAACACCCTCTTCTGATTCCCCCCTTTGACATTAGGCGGGTACACGGGTACACAGACACACACATGTAGACAAAACAGGTACATAAAATAAAAAAATCTAAAAGAATTAAAAAAATAATTAGTGAAATTAAAATAATTACTGAAAGAATAATTAGTGAAATTAAAAGAACAATGGCAGTCATGGGGGAAACAACTGTAATGTGTAACCGAAGAGTTGGTATCTTTGACATATTATTAAGGGCATATTGAAGCTACCCCAAAAAGGTCACTAAAAATGACAAACACTGACAAAAAGGACATGGAAAACAAAACCAAAGTATAACCTTGTTCAGCTCACGTGTAACCAAAGCAGTAAGAACTGGAAATAGTGACACTGTTGAGGACATCTTTCGTGTATGGAATCCGCAATGGTCATATGTACGACTGGTGCGGGCTTCTCCACTGAAACACTTCTCATACAACTCACAATAGCGCCGTGCGGTTTGGAAGAAACTTAGCATGCTTACAGATTTTAAAATCTATTTGAATCAATAGTTCTGCTTTAAAAATTAAGCCTAAAAATTGGACATTTGAGGAGAGGCTCGTTATTAAAAATTACTAAGGATAGTGGAAGCCTAAAAGTTACAGCCACACATCTAATGAACGCTGCCACATCTAGGGAACAGCCCCATCAACTGTGCACCCGAAAGACAAGGTCTACTGCACCTGGCTAAAACCAGGTACATTTTCTCCTTTTTTTTTCGTAACAGGATTTCTCCGGATAGACTCGGCTGTCCGGGAACTCACTTTGCAGACCAGGCTGGCCGGATCTCAGAGACTTGCTTGCATCCCGAGTGCTGGGATTAAGATGCATTTTTTTGTTAGTGTTTTGGAGTAAAGATATATAGAAGCTGGAATGTGTTAAAATGCTCTAGCAAAAAGGCAGGTTAAGAGGTGCAATAAAATTATAAAATGATGATAGTTATTGGAATTGGATGATGTACCAACTGGGGTTTTTTATGATTCTCTACACACTGTGTTTGAGTTAAAACCACAGTTATAAATAGCATAACGTGAGATCATAATGATTAGCAATAAATAAGAATTGTTAGGCACAAAATTTCATAATGCATTTATATTCACAAATATTGTTGCTATTTAAAAAAATCCATGGGAAAGCTGAGCAAAATGGCATGTACCTCTAATCCTAGCACTTGGCAGGCACAATTAGAAGGGTCAGGGGTTTAAAGTTATCCTCAGCTATATAGCAAGTTCAAGGCCATCCTGGGCTACATGAGACTCTGTCTCAAAATCCCCCCAAATAAAATGATAAAATAAAATAGAATGAGAAGATACACTACCCACCCCTGTTCTGCCTATCTCATTGTATTCTCTTGAGTAAACCACTCGGTTTTTCAGGGACATAGGTCTTAGAGTATAAAATCTGTTTTCAGGCCATCTTTACTGTCCTTAATAACATCAAGATCGTGTGACTCAGCCTGGTTCAGCCATGTGTCCTTTTCATACTAGTCACCACAGCTCCCTAGATGAGACACACTAAGACAGTGGTTAGGACAATATTTACTTTAGGGAACGTTTTCCGTGTAAATTATTCGAGCTGACAACTAGCTGTTAGGTTCTGCTTGCTCTGATGTTTCTCCACCCTGTAAACATGTAAGCTTGGGGCGAAGGAGAGGGGGAGGGCAGTGAACACACATCGTCCTGGAAGCTGAACAGAATCCAGCGTGTGACTGAGAAACCCCACATTGCTGTAAGTTTGAACCATGCTGTGAGTAAGCCACAACGTCGGCACTTCATTTTTCCTGATGCTGGGCCACAATTAACGCTTGGGATTCTGGGGGATCTTAGGGTTCTGAGACCTTAGGTGCTGCTGTTCTTGGTTCTTATCATAATATCCCAGTGTTCCATTTATTTCTCTCCAGGAACATTCAGGGGTCAGACACAAGCTGACTGCTTGGAAGAGTAGAAAACACCTTCTGCTTTAGTTTCTCTTTTTGATGGGAGAGGGGCCAGTACTCTTATAAAGAAATATACAGGCCAGAAGCTGCCACCCTAAGGGGACTACTTCCTCTTCCAATGAGAATCAAGTAAAGACGACACTATTTCTTAATATAACTGTAATTCGATGGCTTGTGTACTAAAGGAAGACACTCCGTCATCACATCCAGTCTCTGTCAGTAAAGCACCTGTTGACACTAAGATCACTAGCTCCAAAAGCTGTACGGGCTAAGGGACACCCCCAGAGTGGAAGACTTGCAGCCAAACTACTTTTAAACAAAATATTCACATTCCATGAGGAGTATCAAGGGAAGTTTTCCCTGAGGGAGCAGTTGTTCTTTGCAGGGTCCCTAGGAAATTCTACTCATGCCAGTTGGAAAAGAATGCTCCCAGTACGAGCACTTGGAGAGGAAGTTCCAACCACAGGAGACAGACTAAACAACAGAATTCCCGAAAGTGTTTGAGTCACATGTGCATGCACGTCACATTCCACTTTGCTAGTGCCTGGGTTCCAAGGGACCGCAGGGTACTGGTGAACAGTTCAGATGGCCTGGTTATCCCTGGGCTGGATACCTCTTCCCTCACTTCAGGGCCAAAAGTCTCAGCAGGGAGCTAGTACCTGCTATTTTCCTGAGGACCCAAGATGTCAACTGGGACATTACCTCCAAAAGGAACCCTTTATTAAGCCCGTGTCATTAAGCACCTGTGCTTTCTAGCTACAGGAAACTGAGCCATACAAGTAGACAGTGGCCTTTTAGCCAGCACAGGGGGCCTGAGCTACAAATGGAAGAAATGGGCTATATACATACCTCTTAGGGTAGCTGTTGGCCCTCTAGGTGGCCATGGAACCGGGGTTAGAGTGCTACTGCTTATAAACAGAAGAAAAAGCCCCATCAGTAAAGGAACCAGGTTTGTCAAAAAGCTTGTGACAATAGAAGCCTAGGCCCCTACTTTTCTCTTAGGAATTGGAGTCCCAAAGACAGTGGTTCTCATCCAAGGCAATAGTCCCCCACAAGGGACATCTGACAGTGTCTGGAGGCCTTTTTGGATTTGTCACAACTCAGCAGGCAATGGATGGGGCCAATGGTGCTATTCATCATCCACAATTGAACAGGCCAACCCCACAGCAGAAGAGCTTCCAGACCAAAATGTCAATAGTACTGGGGTTGACTTCTCTGAGGGAGGAGGAGTCTTGAGTCTGTGGAGTTTTTATTCTGTATGGTATCCAAGTACATGTGCATGTACACACCGTGCGTGCACCCGGAGACCTGAAGTTGACAGTGGGTTCTTAACCAATCTCCACTTACTTACTGGGGCAGGGCCTCTCACAACTGAACCCAGCGCACACAAATTAGACCAGTCATAGCTAGACAACTTACCCTGGCAATCTGTCTCTGCTTCCCAAGCACTGGGCTCAGGGCGGCTGTCATGCCTCATGATTGTGCTGCAGTGCTATATCCACTGAGCCATCTCCTAGCAGACGTGTTTTTAACAGGTCCCCAGAAAGTCTTGATGGGCACTTATCTGAGGACTCTGTCCACGTCTTGGCCTCCAGTCAACAGATCAGGCAGGAAGGCGGTGAGGGTGGGAAGCTGTGGGTGTGCCAGCAGATGTACCAAAGCATCATCACTAAGGACAGTCCCAGGCTCCTTTCCAAAGGAGTGAGCCGCCCAGAGCTCAAAAATAGCACCCTCAGTGCCAATTATGCCACCAAGTTGAGGCAGCCTTGTTGCTATGGCTTGGAAGAGTTTAAGGCCTCCTCTCAGGGGCACTATGCTCCTACACAGGCCTTATCTTCAGCTATGAGTATCATAAGCTGATAATAGATAGGAAGTGGGGGATTTGTAGGCATAAATTTCCACGCCATAGTGTGCAATGGAATAGAACATATGACCAGGTTTAGCAGAAATAACTCCATATCTGCTAGGGCTCAGGAATAACAAGCCAGGAAGACCTTCTGTATTTCTGTTCTCTCTCTGTCTCTGTCTCTCTCTCTCTCTGTGTTTCTGTCTCTGCCTCTCTCTCTCTCTCTCTCTCTCTCTCTCTCTCTCTCTCTCTCTCTCTCTCTCTCTCTCTCTCTCCAACCACATTCTTTTGCAAGGCTGGATATTTGGAGGCCTCAGTGACCTTAACGCGACACTGCACAGCCCCTGTCTAACTCAACGCTGTTGAGAGAATGTCCTAGAAAAGCCTTTTAAGAAATTGCCACGGAGGTGCAGCTGGGACAACATATGAGGCCACTGGCAGAGGGTGCAAGATCTAACACTAATGCACAAACTGACTTAGTGGAGCCCATTCTGTATGGAGATACCTTGCCCAGCCTTGACCCAGGGGTGTGGGGGTGGAGAGATGCCCTGGTCCTGCCTCAACTAGTTGATGGAACAGACTTAGTAGACTTCTTAGGGGAGGCCTTACCCTCTCTGGGGAGCATATGGAAGGTGGGGGGAGTGGGGATAGTGGGAGGAGAGGATGGAGGGGGAACTGGGATTGGAATGTAAAAAATAAATTAATAAAAAATTAGAGAAAAAAGAAATTGCCATGGAAGGAACCGATTCCCATGAGGGAAATCGGAAGCAGGAACTTGAGAAAATGAGCTTGTTTCCCTGTTGTTATGAGGATGGTAGGGGTAGGGGAAGCTTGCCGTTTTTCTTGAAACACCTATAAATCCTTGTAGACAGAAAAAATAGGACGAGACTAGGAGTTAACTTCTCTTCATGCATCAGAATGTAAAATTTAGAGGTTTGTTGTTGTTATTGTTGTTTTGGTATACAAATTGTGGGTTGCTCTTTTTGCTGACTCCTCTTGTTATTTTTCAAATTCTATGTAATCACAACCTCTTTCCTGAAATTTTATATTTCTAAGACACTAAACCTATATGCTAGTGTTGCCACAGTGAAAAATTACTGAGCAAACTATTACAGTCTTTTTATTTACAAGGACACATGAAGCACTGAGATATAGACTAATGAATACTTACAACGCCCTGCTGTGTTCTCAGAGATGAGTGTTACCAACACTTGTGAAACTGTTGCAATCCCTTGACATTGGTTGGAATGAGAGTGAGAGGACATGAACCAGGTAAATGAGTTGAATTTCTTTAGGTAGCTGGTTTTGGATCCTTTAATCAGCTCCCCAAACCCAGAGTTACATACAGACCGAGTCCTTCCCATCCAACCTCCCTCTATCACTTTGCAATCCCTCCTTGACCCTCTCTCCTTTTTTCTATAACATTCACTCATTGGCTGTCCACTTCACGGGTCCATAGGACTGGGACTACCTGGGCTTCAACCTCTGGTGTCACAGCACCTGACAACTGTGCCAAGGGTAGTACCACCACTTCATTCTACAGATGGGAGAGCTCAAATACAGTGAATGTTAACACTCCTGAGGTTTTCAGAGCCACGCCTACTGCAAACATCATGGGATAATCACTTATTCCTGACCCAAAGTCTTCCTCCCTGTCTATAACAAGTATTTTCAGTGCTCTGTTGCAACCTTATTGTTAGTGATAAATAACAGAGTGGCATGGTTTTCCTTATGTATGAAGAACTGGAGGTCCATGGTCAAGTACAAGTCAAAGAAGCCTTCACTGAAAATCTCATGGGAAGTGACAACTACAGAATGTCTTCCTATCACCGAAGCCACCTATCATCTACACAGATGCCACATCTCATTCAGAAGAGGACTCTGATACAAAGGCCACCGATCTCATCCCCAGAGAACAGCAGAGACTCTCGAAGTACTTAATGGAATACTACCCAAGTCAATGCAGTTCCTACAACAAAGCTTTCATCGTTCTCCACAACCTTTACCCTAGGACACACTGTGCTGTATAGAAGCAAATTATAAAAATGTGTTCTGCAGTCCAGATGTGCCAGCTCTGGATCAAACCTCAAGGCTGTTCCACTCCTAGTCTGGGGCTCCCATTCCCATGCAAATGGCTTACACAGAGATTTACGGATGCTTTAGTGACTGGCTTCCTTAAGCAAGTGTCCTCGGTGCCTCTTCAGAGCCACATGGAGTTTGTGCATGCTCACAACAAATCGTTCCTTTGGGCCTCCATCATCAGTTGGCTCAAACTCTCTTACTTCTGCTTACTTGGCTAAACAGCACCAGGGAAACTGGGATAAATTACATTTATTACACTATGATACAGATACCAGCATCCGTGTGGGATTTCTACTCCAGCTACAGGATCTTTATGTGGAGAACAGAAATAATACTTATTCTCTCATGGTAGCAGAATCCAAGTATCTCTAGCAGTTAATAGTCATCATTTTCTAGTCACTCAGAAAACTCACCAATTTATTTGTGACTTAACTGGAAGCCGCTAGACAGGCAATTAGGTGAAGACTTTACTCACATCTTAAGTCCAGTGTCGGGAGTAGAGAAGGGGAGCTGACTCTCACGACACAGTTGATTTGTGTTTATAAAAACAGATGCTAAAGGTAGAGTTATTGTTGTTTGTTTTTGAAGACAGTCAAGCTGTATGGCCCTCTGCCAGTTTTTATAGAGTGTGCTGGTTTGAAGGAGAACGTAACCCCCTCAGCCCCTACTCATAGATTTGGATACTTGGTCACCATAGAGTGGCACTTTGAAAGGACTAAGAGGCATGACCTTGTTGGAGGAAGTGTCTGGCTTTGAGGATTTTAGAAGCTCAACCAGGCCCAGAGGCTCTCTCTGCTCCTGTTGCCTGTGGATCTGGGCATAGAACTTTCAGCAACTTCTACAGCACCGTGTCTGCCTGCATGCCACTATACTTCCCACCATGATAATGGATTCAACCTCTGATTCTGTAAGCCACCCCAATTAAACACTTTCCTTATAAGAGTTGCTGTGCCACGCACTGGGCTGAGCTCCAGGAGTCTAGATGAAGAGGGGAGGAGGGATTGTACAATCAGGAGGGATAAAGATCACCATGAGGAACCCACAGAGACAGCTGACCTGAGGTAGTGGGAGCCTGCAGAGACTGAACGAGGCCCTCTGCATGTGTGTGACCGTTGTGTAGCTTTGTCTGTTTGTGGGGCCCCTAGGAGTGGGACCAGGACCTGTCCCTGGTGCATGAGTTGGCTTTTTGGAACCTGTTCCCTATGATGGGATGCCTTGCCAGACTTGATACAGGGGGAGGAGCTTGGTCCTGCCTCAACTTGATAAGCATGCTTTGTTGACTCCCATCGGAGGCCTGCCCCTTTCTGAATGGAGGAGGAGTAGATTGAGGGGGGAGGCCTGCCCCTTTCTGAATGGAGGAGGAGTAGATTGAGGGGGATAGATGGGAGATGGGAGAGGGAAACTATGGTATGTAAAATAAATGAAAAAATTAATAAAAAAAGAAGAGTTGCTGCGGTCATGGTGTCTCTTCACAGCAATAGAACACTGACTGAGACATGGAATAAAATCTCCTGTGAACTGTGAAGCAACTGCTAGGATTCCTGTGATTTGAAATGGCAAACAGTACCCTTGATGTCTAAGGATGAGATTGCTTTGGGTTCATTGGTCATTGGTTCTTAACTGGCTTCTGCCCTCTGGGGAGAAGGAGTGGGGGGGGCGGGGAGGCTACAGTGTTGCTTTCAACTTCTCTATACTGCTTTGGAAAACATTGGTATCATCTTTTATCTTAGGTAATTGCAAAGAGTAGTCTGGCTCCCTGCATATGTTCTTTTAGCATTCTCTCCTTCCATGCTAGCCTAATTGTACATCGACCACTGGGCTCTTGTGCCAGATTAATGAGGCTCTTGGTGCCCCTGGGGTCCACTCAGGTGAGTAGGTCTAAGTACTTTTCCCCTAGCTATCTCTCTACCTGTTTCTGTCCTACACCCCAAATTCCAGCAGAGCCAATCCACCATACCTTGTAGCCCAGCCAGAGAAGGGAACATGCATGATTGGCAGCAGAGAAAACAGCTTTCAGTGAGTATCACTCCTTCATAAATACCAGCTCTGCCCCATCAGTTTCCTCCTAGAAGGTGGCATAGGGAGACTGGGACCTGGCTAAACCAGACCTGTGCAACCCAAACAAAGACCCAGTGTCCTAAGACTGGGCAGTTTGCCTCCCAACAGTGACTGCTTTTCTTAATCATTCTCATTTTAAATATGAAATAGAAGAACCAACATATGTAAAGAAATCTGCTTAACAATTCAGTCTGCCACTTGCTGAATGCTAGCATCTTATTTTAAAAAGATCAACAATTACGAAAACACTAAAAATCATTTCCAAGTGTAGAACCCAGAACACAGGAAGGAACACACGTCACACACCAGGGTGGGCACAGGGACTGTTCTTGGGGATGGGCAGTGCCTCTTCTAGGAGACTGACCAAAAGAGCCCTCCGCTCAGTGGGACCTCATTGACAAGTCTCGAGGCCAGGTTTGCAGGCTCTTGAAAACTGCCTTGGCAGACTCTTTTGCTATAGGTTTCAGGCTCCACGGACTCCAGGAGGAGGCAGGGAGGAGGCAGATACAACCCAAGTGGGGTAAAGGATCACAAGCCCTCTCTGACTCTTCTGAATGAGTTAAGGCTCATCTCGGAAGAAACAAACTCTTAACTGTGCATCAGGTCCAATCAACCTGAGTTAGCTCTACATTTAAAAAGTCAAGTTTGTCACAGGCTCCAGACTGATGACACAGTACGTGATATGGTTAAAATCTCTTCCCCACTCAGCCCAGGTCTCCCTTGAGGCCTCTGTGACCCTAAAGCTATGATTGAAAGAGCCTTCAGATGCACAGGTGTTCAACTCACTGGGGACACCACACAGAGATTTAAAATGCGGCAGCCATTAGTGTCCAGTCTCGTTCTTTTCATGGCCAGGAAAGGCTCAACAAGAACACTTTGGGACAAGAGCCCTTTGGAGTGGGAGAGGGAGGGAAGACCCTCAAACAGAGACAGCATGTTCTGTAACTTCCAGAGGCAATCAGGAGCGAGCCAAACAGCTGATGATCGCTCAAGTGCAGTCTTAACATGGCCCAGGAGATCTGACCGGTTGAAGCTGGTCCAGGAAGGAGGCTAAATCAACCTGGTCCCATCAAAAGCAGAGTGTGTTCAAGGGCAAAAGAAGTTTTAAGGTTTGCTGTTCGCTTTTTTCTTTCAGAAAGTTAGACTCTCCTGATTACAGTCTGGTCAGCATGCAGTCCCATGCTACATCAAAGGAGTCATGGCGCTTTACAGCAAACACACTGATCAAGGGTTCCACTGGGTAGCAACAAGCCCACACAGGTTCCTGCCAAGTGAAGTCACCAGATGCCTGGAGTTGTGTGATATGAACTAGGCAAATGTCCGTATGTCCCCTTCCCAGAAGACTGCCAGTCCTGTACAGTTTTCCACGCTTCTGTATGAAAGTTGTTTAGGCTTCTTTAAAAAAAAAAAACCAACAACAACAAAAGAAGAGTTAATAATAGAGGTATTTGCTTATTGAATTACCCATGGGCTGATGAATTGCTCAGATGTTCCCTGAAAGTATTCCTTTCAAGTGATATATTTATGCATATGATTTTTAAGACTTTGAAAATTAAGATTTTAGAACTCTGGAATCTTTTCTTTAGCTACGTGAACACAATTCTTAAGAGTAATCCTTCATTTTCAGAAACTGATTCAGTTCTAGCTGGAGTTTAATCTGTGTTCCAATCTACTTCAACACACAGACAGACAGACAGACAGACAGACACATACACACACACACACACACACACTAAACCAGAACTGCTGGCATCAGACCCCTCCCAGTCAAAGCCATTGTCTACTATGGATCTTTAAAGTTTGCTTTCAGACAGGGTCTGTGGCTTCTTGCAATCTACTAGGATGCCCAGCACAGCAAGGTCACTCTCCTCCTTCATGACTGCCTGGAGTTAGTACTCAAGTTCCACTGTCCTTGCACGGGACACCCACCGCACAAGTTACCTTGGCCGTGGAGTCAGAAGCAGACATTTAATATTTTCCTTGGCTCCAACTGTTTCTGCTCAGGGTGTTAATACCAAATCAATGGGTATTTGAATAAAGTAAAATGATATGCCAAATACTCTGTTCTTGCTACAACAAATGATAACGAACTCTCATCGGAGCACAAGAAAGCCGAGGGCACCGGAGTTACAAAGCTGTCTGTGGGAGGGGTCACTGGTACAGAGCGGTTACAGATTGGGGTGTCCTCACATGTTAGGGTCAAACACACATCTTGAGTAAAGCAAAAGCACTGGATTCTAAAAATAAATAGCAAGACCATAGTCCACAATTCCAGGATTCCCTAGTGGGCGGGTGGAGGCATCAAACAGCTTAGAATACCATTAGCAACTGGGTCAAGTTCAGCAAAGCGATCTCTAAAATTCATACTGACTTGGCAAGGCTGGGTTGCATAAAACTACTTCTCTAAGGAAGGGTAAATATCAGTACCAAACTATTTGCATGGTGGAAAGTTTTTTGCTTTGATAGACTTAGTAGTTTTTTTGAAGTAGATCGGATCAGCAAATTCCATTGCTCTTTCTTTGCAAAATAAATTTATAGTTCATGTTTCATTCCAGTTTTAAAGTGTTTATAATCAAGTGCAAAAAGCAGGTACTTCTCCAGCCATGTGTCAGAAGCCCTCAGGATCAACAAACAGTTTGGCAAACTAGAGGCAAGAAGAACAAGAAGCCAGGACAATGGCCTATATCAATAAAGTGCTACAGAGACAAAAACACAGACAGGGGTTGAAACAAAGCCTTGCTTTAGGGACAGCTCGAAACATTGGCGAACATATTCTGAGTCATAAACAGCTTGAAAGAACAACGATTAACAAGTAGAGAGGACAAATACTAAAAAAAAAAAAAGTCATCCCCCTCCAAAATATAAACTCTTTAAAAGTACACGTAAGGGGAATCAGGAGATTTATGAACTCATGTAGATGAGTTTGGACTAAAATCTAGGTAAAGGAATATTTGGCAAATATGAGGACACATAAATCAGCTGAGCCAGATGACACAGGGCCTCAGGGAACGAAGGAATTTGACTAATACACTTACTGAACAACAGTGCAGTAAAAATGAATGATTATTTCTGAAAAATTACCTTGCACTCAGGGGGATGTCAGAAAATTGGAAAAAACCCAACAACATGTGATACTGGCACAGACAGCAAACAAAAGGAAAGAGCAGTCAGAAAAAAAAGAGTGACTGATGTATGTGATGGTTTAAAAACGGAGGGGTGAGTGCTAGGAAGTAAACTTTTAAACGAAAGAAGAACAAACAAAAGCAGCTGCATTTTAACTGATTCACATCCTCAAATGCCTACAGGATTGTCATGAAGACCATAACACTGTGCTTGGCATTGTTAAGATGGTAAGGGGTGGGAGGGAATTGGGCTAACTTAACTCTGCAGCACCTTAGGAAAGATTTCACTGCCATTATTAGTCCAAATATTCAGCGCTTGGGGGATAACTGATAAAAAATTATGGAACCACAAACATGGTATTGAGCCTAGTTGTTCCAAGATTTCTGCCATCATGCTGATTTGAAACAAAAGGTGGATGACTTGAGTGTATCATAAAATTTATGGATGACACTCAGGTAGGGGAACGTCCCCAAAGACACAAGACAGGACGAGGGAGAAAGTAAACAAACTTGGCTACGTATGGACAAGGTGTGATTCAAAAGAATTCACTAGAAAAAGATAAGAGCAGGAGTGGGGGGGACTTGCAAGTAGCATAATTTGGAGACGAGAAAGCTAGCCATAAACTCCCACCCTGCAGAGATGAGATGGAAGGCGGGTTTTAGCATTCATGGCTCTATTAAAATCTATGTTTAGAGTACATGACCTGGAGGAATGTTTAACCAGTAGAAAAAGTCCCTGCTTTCTTCTCCTCCTAGAATAATCCAGCAAAGGTGAAGACAAGAAGAAGTAGCAGGAGCTAACAACATCCAGGACCACCTGCCAGTGTTAGCTCTTACGTGGGATGTAAGAATTGCCATGCATTCACACTTTACAGATGTGATTTAGGACTCTAATTGTGCATCCATTCATCTTGATACTAGATGTTTGTTTCTGGCCCCTCCCATTCTTCTTCTGGTATCCACTTCTTAAGGAAGGCCCCTCTCTTTGCTCTGTTTCTTTCAGGTTCTATATGCTCGCTCTTTACTATTTCATAATCCCCGGAGTCCAGAGCATGCCTGACAATTCACAAGGTATTTAGTAATATTTATTGTTAAATTTTACTCTTCCTAGGAGTGAGTATTTTCTTTACACTGAGTGTAAACTCTTCATTCATCTACAAAGAGGGCACCTAGGTCAGAAGACCACACTTAGAAAACACCACCAAGCAGAGGATCACAGTTTACTAGAAAAGCAATAGAAATCTTCTCGTTGGATTTGTTTTCCAGAACATTCATTCACATCCATTCCTTAAGGGAAACCCATTTTTAAAATTGACATTGATAGGCATTCCTTGGTTTTGTTGAATGACTAGCAAATGTTAAAGAAATTGACCATGCCAGGTGTGGTGGCACACGCCTTTAGTCCAAGCACTTAGGAGGCAGAAGCAGGTGGATCTCTGAGAGTTTGAGGCCAGCCTTGACTACAAAGTGAGTTCCAGGACAGTCAGGCCTGTTACACAGAGAAGCCCTGTCTCAAAAAAAATAAAGAAAAGAAAAAAGAAAGAAAGGAAAGGAAAAAGGTGACCGCAAATGCTAGAAAGTATGAAGGAAAATGAAAATGAAGTTGGAGTCCTCTTGGCCCCCAGCATCTCTCTAACACTGCCAACCTCTCCAGGGAAGAAAGAGGTGTGACAGACTGTTCCAACAAGTCACCTGGAAAGTGGACAGTCACCCTCAAACTTTCTTTACATGACATCGAGCAACTGAGAGACTTAAAAAAATTCTGGTTATCTTGTGACTGAAGAGAACACCCTGTTCTCCCTAGCTTCCTTCACATCTCTAGTCCTATTTTTAAGCCCCAAATACCATTTCTCAAGGCTCCGAAGCAGATGGAGAGGGTTTAGGGGTCTTTTATGGGGAATTAGCATCTCTCATAGAGTTCAGAATCCTTGTAGGATGTCTAGAGGAATTCTGATTCCCTGCATGGAACCCAAGGAGACTAAAGGGGACTCACAGGGAAGACCCTCAAGTCAGAAGACACCAACACTGGTGGGCTTTCCTTCTCAAAGGAAAATAGCTTTCAGAGTGAAAGAAAGAAGCTGGCTTATAATGCAGTAGAGGTGGAAACACAAACAGCATCGATGGATAATGGCCATGTGCAGGCAGCGAGGCTGCATGTTACTGTCTCAGTCATCACAAACCTCACCTGTGCAACAGTCATTACAGTTCATAGACGTGTGGCCACTGTCCAAAGACGTGTACCTAAAACATGGCAGATCCTGGTCTGCCTGACTTCAGCTTATGACCATTCTAGAATTCCTCAATGTCACTGCAAAGCTACCATCAGGAAAAACAGATTTCTAAGCCCTGATTGTGGTGACCAGATTTTTATTTTATTTATTTAGTCATTTATTTATGTGTGTATGTGTAAGTGCACATGTGTGTGGAGACCTCAGGTATCATTCCCTGAGAATTATTTATCTTGATTTTTGAAACAGGGTCTCTCACTGGGACCTGGCACTCATCAATTAGGCTAGAATGGCTGCCACAAAAATCCCAGGAGTCCTTCTCTGCACAAGGTATTAAAGTAAATACCAGGATGCCTGGTTTCTTCCATGGGCACTGGGGCTTGACCTAGCCCCACCAGATTTTCTTGCCACAGAAACTGTGATGACATCTTCTAAGCGTGAAGGACTATTCCAAAACATATTCAATAGAGGCTGATCCTCTTTAATTTATCATCAATTTAGCTCATAAAACCAAAGATATTTGTGGCTGACCACTTTAACAAATGTCTTTGGGACTGAGACAAAATAAAAATATGGGGGAAATTATGGGGGAAACATGGGAAGAAGAAGGAGCCTCTCACTTTAGAGTCTGGTTGAAGCCCTTTGCTAGCTTGAAAATGAAGAATCCCAGGACATAGAGGCAATGTTAATTTTCTATAGAGATATTTTCAAATAGTACTATTAAAGTAGAAATAAGACCAGGCTTATGCCTTGAACATATATGGTCTGACTATAGCTTTGTCTTTCTCCCTCAAGTTTTCTGGGAATCTTACAAATAAGGCTGTTATGAAATATTGGTTTAAGGATGTGTTACATTTACTTATGCTGTGGTACATTTGTTTAATGATGCAAAGATGTATTGCATTCTTTTATGTTGCATTTGTTTAACTCTGTGAATCTGTGTAACTGTGCCTGTCTGAAACACCTGATTTGTCTAATAAAGAGAGGAACAGACAACAGCGAGGCAAAAGAAGGGATGGGTGGGGCTTATAGAGAATAGATAGGAGGAATCTGACAGGAAAAGATCAGGGGCCAGCCACCCAGCCTCACAGCAAGCCATGGAGTAACAAGTAAAGAATGGGATACAGAAAGAGAGAAATGTAAAAGTCCAGAGACAAAAAACTCGATGGCTTAATTTAAGAAAAGCTGGCAAGAAATAAGCCAAGCTAAAACAGGGTATTCATAAATAAGAACTAAGTCTCCGTGTGTGATTTATTGGGGAGCTGGGTGTTGGGCTCCCCATAGAGTAGAGAGTCAAAAGAGTAAAAACAACCAACAACCTAAGACTACTTAGCCGTGAAGATTCCCTGATTCACGGTATCCCCGTGGTCAGAGGATACACACGCACATACATGCACACACTCAGTGATCCTGTCCTCGCATACCTGAAGCCATTTTGTGATTTTGTTTAAATTTCACAGTGACCCTTTGAAGATAATAACTTCAGAAGGCAAAAATACCACATAGATGACAATTGCTAGAGCAATGAAGTGTGACTCTCTCGCGAAAAGCACATACCCATGTGTGGGTATATCTTATTCTCTCCCTAAGAGGCTCTCCATTAACCCATTGTAGCTTAAAAACTCACGTTCAAAATTCCCTTTAGCAAACTTCAACTCTGTTTCACTAATGCCTAATCCTGAAATTTCTTCTCACTGTAAAATCAAGGGCCTGGCTTGACCTGAGTGCACAAATGTCAGCATGGAGCTATGTCCCTGTCCCTGATACTTCAAGCTATAAAAAGCTCCACTTTAACAGGACAAAGAAACTACCCAAATACTCTACCCAGAAAATCTTAATCTAGAAACCCCTCCTTCAAAATCTTCCCTTCATCTTTCAACCTGGCTTGAACTGGTGTGAATTAACAGGCCAGGGGTAACTTGAAGACATGTGCCAGCAATGTTATTGTCATGGCAACAATGGAAGGAACAGTGAAAAAAAAATGAAACCACTGCTCTGGTCCCTGCAGGGTTGCCTGCAGATGCTTCCTAAACCTTACTCCATCTCAGTGCTTTGGTGCTGAAGACAGAATTCTCTGCATTTGCTGCAAAGGTCAGCCGAGGCCACTGATATTTGTAGCACACTTACAGGCTGCAGATGCCCAGTGCTTCCCGTACACTGTATCTGAGTCTTGACCCCAGGAGGCATGCATTATCATTAAGAGACCGGAGGCCCAGTAATCTGCTGAAGGTCACGTAGCTATTAAGTGCCCAGTCAATGTTTGAACTCAGGTCTAAGTTCCTTCAGAGGCCACATTTTCTTCTTTGCTTTTGCAAAATGCTTTTTATTAGCATGTAGTAATTATGTTTAGAAAATGGGTTCCACTAGGACATTTTCATAATATAATTTAATCATAATCACCACCCTCATTTGTTACCCTCTCAGTCTTGCTAGTCTCTTTTCTCTTCCAAAGTAGTCCAATTCTTTCATGATTGTGTATGTGTCTTTGTCTGTGTGTCCCTGTGTGTGTCTACGTGTATGTATGTGTGTCTGTGTCTCTCAGTGTGTATGCCTGTGTGTGTGTGTGTGACCTAGTGGGTTTCATCAGGATGATGGATGAGTATTTTTTTCAGGAATATGGATACCTCAGCAGCAGTGGCTACACCACCAAAGAGGCCACATTTTGAAGGATGAATTGCAGCTTGCAGTTTGCTGCAGACATTTATATATGAAATCCTTAGAATCCTATAGAGATCTTAGAATGCTGAATTCAATTCTATAGCTTTATTACCATCAAATGGACCCAGGTTACATTTGTACAAAATTGAACAGGGAAGTTCCATGATTCCATTTTCTGAGCATGCGCAGGAGGTCAGACTCCATCAGAGGGCACTCAATTCCTCACAGGTGATGTGCAACGTCACAGGTATCACAGCTATGGTACCAAGTCACCTAAATGCTGTTAGCCAAAACTGCTAACCACTAGTTTTATTGCTCTTGAGGGCATGTCTTACAATAATGAATATATTGTACATAGCAAACGTCATGACTTATTCAAGGTCACTTAGCCTGTAACTGAGAGGACTGAGTCATTTGGGTAAACTATGATGCCTCAGTTTCCCCATTTATAAAACAAGTTGTTGGATTACCTTCAAGATCTCCTGAGGCTCTAAATAGCTACAGTGCCAGGCCACAGGTGTCATCTGACTCCAACAGCCAAGGAATGTGCTGGGCTGAGTCCTCATCTTCTAATTGAGGAAGGGGGAGATGGGTAGGGAAGAGGAAGTAGGTGCTGTGGTGTCAAGGAGGGAGTTGAATAGCTGAGGAGTGACTCCTAAGGAAGAAGGGAGCAGGTGTGGTCCAGGACCCATTGGTGGCTCTTGTCTGACAAACAGCTCAGGCCTCTCCCAAGACTTCACTCCAAGACGACAGTCACCCCATCTCAGCTCCAGAAGTCACTTGCCTCTCCAGTGAAGCAGTGAAAGGGGGGGCATGCCACCAACCCCTCTCCTCTGATCTGGTTACCCATGCTCACTGGGGACAAAGCTGTGTTCCAAAGTTCATCAAAGCAAAGACTCTGTCTATTGAGAAATGTTGTACAGTTTTACACATCACCAAGAAAAGCAGGGCCACACTTCTTCGTATGCAGTCTGTTTCAGAAGTAATAAAATGATTTAGGGGTTGTATATTCTCATCATTACTAGCAAAATCCACAACATAAAGGCTCCCTCTATACCAGGCATTGTGTTAAATATTTCATACTTTATTCAGCACTCACAGGAACCTGTGAGGTAGGTGTTGTTACCCTCCTTTTTGTTTGAGGAAAACTCAGCAGGGCTGAGTAACTTGCCCCAAAATTGCCCTTTGTAATTGGGCAGGCCAGCCTGACTCCAGAGTAGGCCTGGTAGCCACTCACCAGGCCATGCCACTGCCCTCTTCTCATGAAGACCTCTTATAGTGTCAAGGTGACAAGAGGGCTCCTGTCATGAAGTCCTGGATTCTTCCTTTCTCATTGTTTTGGGTAGAATGACTTAGTGAAGGGAGAGGCTTGGGAAGGATGCCCAGGGTCTCAGGAGAGCGTGCAAAAGTGAAACAAGAGAAACGGGCTTGAAGGGACCACCAAGCCTGCTTTGCTGAAGGGATGCAAGAGAACAAGAAACCCAGAGTCAAGAGGAAAGTTACTTACACTGAAGCAGGAATACTATGGGACTGAGCATGACCCAGGGTTCCTGGTGCACGTGAATCCTTCAAAGAACTCTAGCCAGGCTTACCAGTCTTAAGACTCTCTTTGTTAAACACGTTTCAGTCCCAGCACACCTGGCTCCTGATGAGCCACTCTGGATGTCACAGAAGCAGTGTGGGCCATGGAAGACTCCAGGGGAGAGAGGTCACTGAGAAGGACAGTCCCTTTCCTTGCTACAAAAGGGGACGATGACTAAGAAAAAGGATGTCTGCTGCTCTGGCCTGAAGTTTTATTTGGCCTGCAAAATCGGGCCATTTCCTGCCCATTCCTTCCAAGACCCACCCCAGATTGTCAGGGAGAAATTGTCCTCTGTTAACTTTGAGAATGTTGTGTTCTTATGCCAAGGAGTCCAGAGAGCTTATTTCTCAAGCAGCAGTCGCCAAAGTGCACGGAACTGGGAGCAGAGTGAGGGGAAGCTGCACTGAAACTCTAGCAACTTCTTTGCCTTTTAAAATGGTTTTGTGCATGTTCTATCATGTATATATTGCTTTAGTAAACATGTGCAAAATTTATGGATACATATAGTATGGCAATACATATAAACTATGTACAAATGATATATATTACTACTTATATAAATATGGATATATGGTAACATACATGGAAATACATGCATATATCCATGGAGCTATACATAGCTCTGTATAGAAATAACTCTACATGACAGGCATATGAATATATTGTTTATTGATATAAGCCCATGATCTAAAAATTGGGATACTACTATTCTGGGGAAAGGTATTTCCCTCTTTGTGCTCTTTAAGGTCCCTCCAAAAAACTGAACTCAGAAAAAATACCAAATAAATTCATGGAAAGTATAACACACAATGCTTTGGGTCTTAACATTTCTTCTACTTGGATAGTAAATTACAATCTATGTTAGTCTGGCGTTTGGACTTTGTCAAATCTATGTTTTTCCAAATTCACTTTAACGACACTTTCTACCAATAAGAATGAGAAGGAGGAGGAAGACAATTAAATATGATAACAAGTTGCAACCAGACTGTCATAAGGAAAATAATGAAATGGTAGAGAGAACTGAAACTGATTGGTTATTTGATGTTAAGGAATTAGCTACTTGTCTTGTGATGTTAGTGTGGTGGTCACATTTCTTAAGAATTTAACTTTTTCACCTGTAATCCCAGGACTTGAGAGGCAGGGGCAGGTGGATCTCTGAGTTCAAGGCCAGCCTGGTCTACAAAGTGGATTTCAGGACAGCACATGGCCACAACACAAGAGTTCAGGTGGTTGAGGCAGGAGGACCACAAGTTCAAAGCCAACCTGGTTATATAGTGATATCCTTTCTTAAAAAAATAAAACCAGCAACAAAAACCAAAAAAGCCAAACTAAAGCCTTTTAGTGAAGAAATGCTGAGATATTTACAAATTAAAAATAATAAGCATTTCTAAGATTTGCATCCAAACAATTCAAGGGCATGCAGATGAAAGAAACATGACCATGGATTGATAACCGCTATTGACAGATGTAAGAGACCCAGAAGTTATTTATTCTCCTCTCTTCTTTTGTTGTCCAAAATTTTCCACTGTAGCAAGTTAAAATGAAGATGAAAGGAAATGAACTAAACCTGAACCAATAGGACTATTAAAGAAATCCTAACTTTGCCTGACATAGTCATGCAACTAGAAAGATAAACATAACTGGCCAACCCTTGAGTTGAGTCTTGAAACTGCTGGGTTTGGATGGAGTAGAGGTTTTTTAAGAAGAGCATTTTATACCAGTGAAGAGATGGGAAACAGAATTGTTGCACTGCTGCCAGAGGAGAACTTGCGGATTATCAAGGAGGAAGAAAAAAATCATGGAACAAGGTCTCCATGCTCTGTGAACATCAAAGAATCATTACAAAGAAGCATTCAGCAAGCTTAGTACAAATGGATCAGGGACACACAGCTTCCATTTCATTCTAAATACACAAGTCTAAAACTTAAGGGAAACGGTGAAAGCATGTACCGAAGGCTGGTCACGTGGTACGGTGGGAGAGCACTTGCCTAATGTGTGAGGCCTTGGTTTCCACCCTCCCCCAGCTGAACCACTTTGAGGACATTCACTGAAATGCTTTGAAGATATTCATGAGAACCCATTCCCCGTGGAGGGATACTCTCTCAGGCTAGATACACAGGGGCGGGCCTAGGCCCTGCCCCAAATGATTCGATAGGCTTTGAAGATCCCCCATGGGAGGCATCACCCTCCCTGGGGAGTGGATGGGGGGTGGGATAGGGGTTTGGTGGGGGACATGGGAGGATGGGCAGGAGAAGGAACTGGAATTGATATGTAAAACAAGAAAGTTTCTAATTTAAATAAAAATGTATTAAAAAAAGATATTCATGAACCCAAACAAGTCTTGAAAGTGATCTTCACCTTTGTTGGGATAGGACTTCTCCTCCTCAGCCCATTTTATCTGTCAACTCTATCTCCTTCCTTTCAGGTCCTAGCAAAAATTGACCTCACCTGCTCAAAATGTATAGCAAGAACAACCCAGAGACTTCTTTTTCCTTTCAAAATCATTGAAAAACAAATTCTTTGTGAGTTGGGTTAGACAACATTTGCTGGCAAATCCATAAAGCTGAACCAGTTAGTGTGGACGTCACTAACACAGTGACAATGAGGAAGAGGTGGATGCCAAAGCCACTCCTCTTGTCCCTTCTCTTCCTCCTACAAGAATCCAAATGCAGTGATCCAGACACACTTATGTGAATCTCTGTTCACATGAGATCCATAGAAGAGTCCCCACCCCCACTCCTGCTTTCTACAGTCCACAGACCAACAGCTGCAGTCAACAAGGGAGGAAAAAGAAACACTGTGATTACAACTGTAAGACCTTGACCCAGAAAAGGGAAAGCTAGACCACCTAGCGAGTGACAGACACAGCTAAGGCAAGCCCACTTCTCGTTTCCAAGCCCAGAGTGACCAACAGTAGTAGACTGGCTGCAAATGTCTCTGGTGCAGAAAGTCAGTGGGATTCGTCAGAGGTGAGCTTGGCAGACTGCTTTGAGAAAGTTCTGGGGAGGTGGTGCCCCTCAGTGTCCTTGGTCCTAAGACACTTGGTGGGTGATCTGTGTCCCTGTGCCCTGGACTTGTGGACTGGACCCAGTTTGCAAGAAGGATGCACATAGCACTCCCACCCCTCCTGCTGTTCTTGGCAGTTTCCCCACAAGGCCTTGGCCCTCCACAGCCCCAAATAATCCAAGTTGCAATTTTAGGACCACTCAACTTCTCCAGTACACAACTCTGGTGGGAACCGGCCATGTCCATGTAGATGACTACCTCAGAGAGACCAGGGACTAGAGTGTAACATCTCTCTCCACTCACAAATCAAAAGCAACTCCACTCACAAATCAAAACTATTTATCTAGATGAAAGAGAGATGGTATTCATGGCTTCCTGAGAAGTCACAGGGCTAAGCTGTAGCATTAATTCATGGTTGGGTTCTTCCAGTCACCAAGCTGAGTAGCCCTGTTGAGAACTCCCTGCAATGGACAGAGAGTGTGCTCTAAAAAGCAAAGCCTCAGCATACTTGTGTTGCACACCTGCTTGCAGCTCAGTCAGTCTGCTCTAATGGCATGAGCAGGTCACAATAGCCACCAGAATGTGGCAGCAAGTAGCGAATCCCCATGGTTCTGTCTCTGAGGCCCTGGTGGCTGCGCTAGAGAAGAAATGAAATTCTTCCCCTTAATTAAGTTCACACACTTACTTACCTCCTGCCACCTCTGATCAGCACACTAAACTAGCTGAGAAATTCAGAACTAAATTGTTAACATTGTAATAACTAGTGCTATTTGATATTTGGAAATGTTCTCTCCATCCTTCATTGTACCTAATTCCTACCTATACTTCAAGGTTCAGCTCATACCCCAAAGCTCTCTGGGAACCAGAAGTGGACAATTTTCACTTCCCCGATAACTGGAGCCTTCTAGCAACTTCTGACCAGTGAGTTTAGAAACGCTCTCTTAGAATCTCTATAGTATCACGCTTTCTGAAGAGCTTCAGAGTGACCCACTTGTGTCCACTCAGATAATACGGAGAGACTTTGCCTCTGTGTCATATACTTACAGGATGAAACTTGTTAAGCTAAAATGAAAAGCCTTCCTTCAATAAGGCTGTGTAAGACTAACTAAATGGAGGGGTTCTTCTAAAGCGTCTAAAGTAGGCCAAAGGGAAGACAAAGATATCTCCACTCAGCATTGTGTGTGAATGTGACCTTATTTAGATAAAATGCCTTAGGACTGAGATTAAATCAGGCTAAGGGTCTCAGGATAAGATCATGCTGGTCTATCCAACAGTACCTGAACATAGTGACAATGTCCTTACAAGTGGAAGAGGCACTGGCCTGCTGCTCTGTGGCTTCCTAATGTTCAAGGTCCTAGGTTTGGTACCCAGCACTGCAGGAAAATAAGAGGAGGAGGAGGAGGAGGAGGAAAAGAGACATAAACAGAATTGGAAGGGACACAGAAGAGAAGGTCATATATAGACACAGAGAGAAACCGCAGTTAGAAAGCCATAGCGAACAGATGCTTAGAGCCGGTGGACACTGAGGAGGACAGGGAAGGATTTCCCCACTATGTCAAGGTGGATGTGGACCTGTATTTCAAGTATCTGGACTCCAAAACATGGAAAGAATAGTTATCTAGGTACCCAGTTTGTGGAGATTTGTTACAGCAGCCTTGGAAAACCAACACAATGACTGACAAGGATACTGGTAGGTGGGGTAGGTGGAAAGGATGCTGTGGCCCTACATTCCAGTGAACCCTGACCTCAGCCACCATCGGGAGAGGGGAAGGAGACTTCGCACAATCCCAAGAAAGGCTTTTGAAATATCCTAATCTCCCCAGGGGCTCCCACAATTGAATTTAAAGCCAAACACAAGTCTTCTGATCTCAGGTGCACTAGCGTTACAATGTCAGTTATGGAGACAGGGCACTCCTGACACACAGCATCTATAACATGAGTGCCGTGCCTTCAAGTTTCTTGGTCTATCTGCCCAGCATCTCCTGAGTAGCTACTGTCTTTGACAACACTGTTTCCACACATCGGCGAGAGGAGTCTTGACTGAAGTAAGACCACCTAACTAGCGCTCTTGGAACCCCAACTCAGATTCCTAGTTCTCTGTCCTGATGCTGGTAGAGCACACTTGTTATCCCAGCACTCAGGAAACTGAGGCAGGAGAATGAGAGTGCCAGGCCAGTCTGGTCTACACAGAAAGATCCTGTCCTTGAAAGAAAAATCATTCTTGCTGTAGATTCTTGTCTGGTTAGCAAGGAGGAGTTTTGTAAATACTGGTGGCTAAGCAATATATCTCCTGTGACTGATAGAAACCACCCACACTAGCCTGCAACCCATTCAACAAAGGAGCCAGAAAAATACTTCAAGTTAGGGACCTAGGTCATTTCCGCTCATGAAACAGACACTGGGCATGTAGGAAAATATATTTATGTTTTAGAAGTAGACTGTAAAATATTTGAGGGTGAAATTTTATTACAGCTACATTTACTCAAGACAGTTTTAAAGACACATATGTATGTATATATATATGTGTGTGTATCTTTATGTATGTATATGTATAACTATGTATGTATGTATTTTTGAGGCAGGGTCTTGCTATATAGGTACATAGTCTTGGATGGCCTGGAGCTTGCTAAAATATTAATTTTGAGATTGATATAATGGGAATATGGGCATAAATGACAAGTTCTTTATTTCCATATGTTTAAAAATTATCAAAAATAAAAATAAAATTTACACTTCTAATGCATAATAAGGTTATCTTTTCTTCTTACTGACACTACACCTGTCTTCAGGTATTGGCTCTGATCATCTCAAAAACAGGACTTTTAGTCACTAGAAATCTCCTATACAAGATGCACATCTCTGTGTGCAAGCTCTGATTTTAATTGCTCTCTCAGCTTTATTTATGGAAAGGGAAATAAGACATATCTACCGAGAAAAGGCTGCACACACTCACACACACACACACACACACACACACACACACACACACACAGCTTTAGCACAGAAGTGGGGGGTGCCTTGTTAGGGAAGCAGCATATCCTTTAAGATGGTGTTTTCTGGTAAGTCACAGAGAACTAAGCATGCTGCCTTAACTGCCACAGGGAATTTTAGTTAAACACATGCAGTTTATGCAGAATTGCTGCCGGAAACAGAATAGACCAGCTGGGAAAGTGACTCCTACACACACACACACACACACACACACACACACACACAGAGGCACCGAGAGGGGACTCACAGTTCCGAGTACAGGAAGTGAAGGTTGCCCACATTGTCAATGTAGTTAGCCGGACTCAGCCAGGGCAGGACCAGCAGCAGAAGCGCCTTCATTTTCCCAGCAGCCTGCTGCCTTCCTCCTGACCACCTCTGTGCAGTCCCTTTAAATAAATCTGCTCATGTCCCCACAAATCAGAAGATAATAATGTGTCCGCCTTGGAGACTATAGATTAAGGCACGCTATAAATCATGAGCTAGTAAGAGGATTAGCTCTGGGCATCTCCAATAAGGGGGTGGGAGATCGGAGAGACCCACCATGGTTGGCAAGAGGGCTTAGGCAGAAGGCAGCAGACTGATGCCTGGGAGAGGGATGGGCCCCTCCTGCAGGATTCGGACTGGCTCCTGGGAAGCAGCTGGTACATTTACATCACTGGCTGGGAGCAGCCAGGCTGTGAGTAAAGCCGTGTTGGAAGAGGGCATGGGCATGGCATATTGAACTCCACGTGTGAATAAGTGAATAATCAGAAGCCGTGCTGCAGCCTGCTTCACAGAGACACTCAGAAATTAGCATCGCTGGAGCTAAGCCTGGAGTGTCAGCTTTGTGATGCCACCTCACAGGAGGTGCGGAAAGCGGAACCACCCTCCTAAGCATGGACGCACACTCAGAATATGAATTTGTGACACTTTAACCTTCGCTCTTCTGACACAGGAGACCACAGGGATGCCATGCTGGTCTCCAGGAGACCAGGCTGTTTTCTTTGAAAATGATAATGAGTCCCAAATGGACAGTAGTGCTGTGCAAACAGGGTCTTGAACTGTGAGGAAGAAAGTAACCATTTTTCCTCCCTGTACTAAGCGCTGGCCTTTAGTTGCAGTGTCTGAGTACTAGTTATAGGAATGAAGTTAATATACATGGTTTCTCATGGAACTTGACTCCGTTACTTCTTCCAGCTTAAAGTTGGATAAGGGTTACATGCCTGAGCTCTGGACAGCCAAGATGTTCCAAAGACTCCATATTCAAGAAGAGTCAATTCAACCTGCCAACTCAAAGTCTAAGTCTTAAGAGAAATGGCCCTGAAGGAGAGCTGCATTTGGGATTAACAGACTGCACACCTGTGAGGAAGAGGGACGCAGGAGTGTCTACGGAGACAGAGGAACCGCAATACAGTGACCGAGAGCTTGACATCGGAGCTGGGCACGGAGGCGAGGCAGGGCCGAGAGCGCTTGGACGCAGCAAAGCTTTGCATGCACACTGAATTTAAATAGCCTAGATCAGACACGTGCAATCCTGAAGCCTGACACAGTCATTGCTAGCTTTGTTGAGGCTCAAGCTTGAATGCTCGGGCAGGGAAGGCTGGTGTGCAGGAGTGAGTCAGAGCTAATGGGCATCAGTAAAGAGGAAGTCAGGTTTGGCATTAGTGCTGAGGTGACGAGCTTGACATTTGAATCCCAGCTCTGTCTCACGCTGGGTATCTCAGGTATGCTGCTTACCCTCTCTGAACTTCCGTTTCCTCCTCTGTAAGAAAATACCAGCAATAACAGCATCTAACACAGAGTATTGTTATGAAGTTAGAACAAAATCACGCCTACGTAAGTGAGAGGCTACTAATGACTGTTAGTAATCGTGACTGAGCTAGGCGGTAGCGTTTTTTTATCCTTGTCTCATCTTTCCTGCCCTTTTATACTGAGGAAGATGATATGCTACCATCTTTTCCTAAATCTGGGACAAGCTATTCTTAGAAGTTCAGACCCTAGAGTGCAGACCCTAACTCATGAGTAGCATCCTGTATCCTTCATGACTTCACAATGGTGTGGATGGACGGACATGGCAGGGTGCTAGGGACAGTATGTGTTCTAGGAAAAAGGAAGGATGCCCACCCATTGGTCTCCTTGCCCTTCAGGGTGATAAATGATTAAATAAATAAGACTGCAACACAAAAATGAAGGCATCCTTCATGTTGTTCCTTGGTCACTATTTCAGCCGCTGCTGGCTGCCTCCCGGATATCTGTTCTTCTAATGGAACCCAGGTTTGTTCATGGCAGTAATACACGTGGTCCCTCCTGCAAATGGGTATAAGCAAAACTCACTGGCGGAGACATTCCAGAAAGTTCTTTAAAGGTAACAGTCTTGGCCTCCCTTCCTGCCTGAAACGTCTATGCGACACTGTGGTGAATGGCCATTTTGAGGGGACACAGTGACAAGCCTGAGGGTGGACACTAAACTGAAAAACAGAAGGAAGCCTGGATTCCTGATGGCATCAGGGTGACGTCATCTTAGTCCTAGCCTTGTTACCTGAGACTTTGTGTTCCGTGAGAAAAATAAAACTTCCAGCCCCTTAATCCTATACCACTTGATGTCCTCTTGCCTACCAGATGTAATCCTAATTAGTATAATTCCCTTGGGGATAAAAGCCCTCACTTGGAATAACCACGCATTGTTCTGCAGCTTCCTTGATAGTAAACAGCCCTAACCCTAATGCTCGCCCTAGTGCTTTGCCGGCTGTCCTCTTTATGCCGGCAAGGCCACCTCAGATACCCACCATCATTTCTCAGTTTCTTATTTCTTTTCTCTTTGCTAAGCAGAGGTGAGGCGAGGACCAAATCAGATTCAGGGTTAGAAAGTCACAATAAGACCTGGTATGGTGGTATACAACTTTAACCCCAGAACCAGAGAAGCAGAGGCAGGTAGGTCTCTGTGAGTTCAAGGTCAGCCTGGCCTAGATAAGCAAGTTCCAGGACAGCCAGAATTACTTGGCAAGACCCTGCCTCAAACGAACAAGACCCAATCAAATCAAATAAAGTCACTGTAGGAATGTGTGCCATTGTGTATGTCCAGCTGACCTGAAATGACCAGTCAAAAAACAACAACAACAACACTGAATAGTAATATGCTTACAGGTTCAAAACTGATGCCTGGGGTTCTTGCTTCCTGCAAAGAAATCCTGCCCAAACTTTGGACAACCAGCTAAGCCTGGGTTGTACTGAAAGTAACAGAAAATGTCCCCTGACAGAAGTCAAGGTCAACTGAGGGCCCAGGGCAGATCTGTGAAGAAGGCACTCCTAGGACATTGGCCAGACTTAATCAAGACACCCCTCCCTGAGAACCTGCAGCCAGGTGGGGCTGGAGCCAATTCAATCATGTTTTCATTCCACTTCTCTCAAAACACCGAACAATGATCTTTTTTCTTCCTTGCCAGTAGGGAGGGCCAGTTCTATCATCTACCTACCACTTTTAAAGAGTAAGAGAAACTGGGCTGGAGAGACGTCTCAGCCACTATAGGCTAAGGCCGCAATCAAAATGTCAAGAGAATTAAAGCCACAGAGGGTGGAGTGCTTGCCTAGTAAGCAATGCAGAGGGGTTGTCCTCAGAAGCAGAAATCGTTCTCTTTCACTAGAACTTAGGCTGTTACGGTCCTTGATAAATATCATACATGCAGAAGAGACTGTCACACAGCGAAGACGAGGTGCTAACTTGTCTTGGTCAGAAGCCGGGGGTGGCAAGCTGGTGTCCACTCACACTCACAATGACAGGAGATTGGAGGGAGACTTCCCACCCAGGCCCATTGCGGCCGTCCCGTGACATCTCTTGGCGTTATACTTTGGTTGGGAAGGCTGCCATCCAACTCAACCAGCCCGGTCCCCCTGCTGGGAACTCTCTGAGCAGACACATGTGACATCATCTAAAGGCATATAAGAGGGCAGAAGTCAACAGCACCAACCAGATTCCACACTGGGTCCCTGGCTCCCAACACTCCCAGAGTGCTCTAATGTGAGGCGCGTGTCAGCAATGGGCCACTCGCTCACAGCCACAGTTCATCCTGCACGTTTCACCAAAGCTCCCCCAGCTCCGGCTCTGAAGGTCACTGTGTGTACATGGCCAGAATCCCAGAGATCACAGAATGTGTTCACAGATGTGATGCAGCTGTACCCCAGATGCAAGGCTACCATCTGTTACAGACGTGAAACCCAGTGACACAAGAGGAAGAAGTCCATGAGCCCCCCTCTCTGATGTTACCAACAGATTGTGTACATGGTAGATTTAAGAGTTTCCATCACCAAAAACTTGGTATAAGTAATGTATGTAAAATACCTTCATTAGTCTACTCCACAATGCATCAATATTTAAAACATGATGTTGTATACCATAAATGTATTCTTCTTTAATTACACTATTTATTATATATTTAAATTAGGAACAGGCTTGCTTCCCATGTTAGTCCCCCGTAAATGTATTCTTGGAGACAGGGTAGCCCATGCTGGCCTTGAATTCCCTATATAGTTAAGAATAACCTTGAACTCCTGATCCTCCTGTCTATACCTTCAATATCTGGGATAACAGGTAACAGGTGTGCATCACTACCCCTGGTTTATGTGGTGCTGAGGATGAAACCCATACCTTTGCGCATGGTAGTCAAGCACTCTAATAACTGAATTACGTCCACAGCTCAGTAAGTTTTGTCAAGTTAAAAAACTTTTTATATGTACATCTATTGAATAAAGTGACAATACAGAATAATCAAAAATGTGAAATTGTAGCCAGGCAGTGGTGATGCACACCTTTTATCCTAGCACTTGGGAGGGGGGCAGGAGGATCTCTGAGTTTGAGGCCAGCCTGGTCTACAGAGTGAGTTCCAGGACAGCCAGGGTTATACAGGGAAACCCTGTCTTGAAAAAATCAAAAAAACAAAACCAAAACTAAAGTGTAGCATGTGTTGATGGGTGTCTGTGGTCCCGATGCTCAGGAGATGAAGGCAGGAGGATCAAGAATTCAAAGTCATCCTCAGCTACATATAAAGGTCCAGGCCAATTTATTCCTCATGAGATCTCATCCCTCCCTCAAAAAAATGAGAATGAAAGAGCAAAGCGTCTTCACAAAATCTCCCCCCAGCATATCCACAGGACAATGGTCCCAACCATCAGCCACAACCCTCGAGGTCTTATGCAAAGAGACACTTATCTCCTGGCCACATGAGTCTTCCCAGTTCAACAGACACCTTAAGCAATAGTTATTGGGTCTTCTTAATGTCCCTCCTAAGGGGAGGAAAAGGTAGTCTATTGACCATTAAAGACCAAGGCTTATGAAGTATCAGAAGGCAAGTCCAGGGTTAGTTCCAAATTCTTAGTCTTTGCCAACAAACGCTTGGGTTGGTGATGGAGGGCATCTGTGTATAAATTAAGCACTTGATGACTAATGTGTATTTTGGGAAATGCTGGTGTCAACTGACTTAGGCAGCGATAGTGTGGAGAAGAGGTGTGAGGGCAGGTGTTGAGGCCCATGCTTCCTTGAGGTGGGGGTTTCCTCCCCAGAGAGCCACAGCCTGAAGAGGTAACTGAATTTCTGTCAATCTGGGGTTCCTCCCTCACAGCTCTTTCCTAAGTGCAAACCATTAGCAATTGTGTGATTGCCAACACTTTGCCCCAGCTTCCTTGAGGCGTTCTGGTCACGGGGTAGTGCGGGCTAGGGGATGAATGAAAGTTCTGTTGGGGCAGCTAAGTGTGTTCTTTTCCCTGTAGCCCCACAGGTTGTCACAGTCTATTCCAGTGATGCTATCCCTCCGTCACCGCTTGGCCATCCTCAGGAAGGAAGCATCTAGAAGCTGAAAAGACAAGTTGTGAGAGCCTCCCCTACAGCCCAAAGGAATTCAGCCCAGAAACCCCGTGATGTTGGTCGGGCAACACCCATATTGAATTTCTAACCCTTGAGACAACTCTGAGATAATAATAAATCTGAGCTGTGTGGAGTCAGAAAGCGTGTGATCATGGTTATAGCAGCAACAGGGAACTAATTCATCTCAAAGGATGAAAAGATGGTAATGCGGCAGGAATGAGACATTGGCACATGTGCAGAGGGATTCCTACCTGGACCCTTGCTCCTATATTCCCTCCCCTGCTCTTGGCCAGTTAGAGCAGAGCCCTTCTTTACCTTTGACCTTGGGCTTACTTTCCTCTCCACAATGCCTCTGACGCCTGGCCAAAATCATCAGCAAAGCTAACCATCAGGTTCCCTCTCACCGCCTCCTTTGGTGACACCTTCCTTTGGGAAACTATGGAGGTGGGTCTCCATGTCAGAAACCAGAATTTACTACAAACCTACCTCAGAGACATCTGGATGGGCATCTTAGATCCACTGGCATTGCCAGCAAGGTAAACACACGCTAAGCATGTCAGGGCTCAGGCCCTTGTATGATACAAACTTCCATGTTAGAGAATCTACTTAAGTCTCACAAGACAAAGCTGCAGATTCATGACCTGAGGTATGTGACCTTTAAAAAATTGCACGCACCTGCCTCTTGCCCTGGCTATGACAGGAACCAAGATAAACACAAGCCTGTAAATTTTCCTCTTACAAAATAATTGCGGTATTATTGTTCACCCTTGAATAAGCACCTTAAGTGTTCTGAGAAGGGTTCCTCATGGGGAGCAGTCCCAGAGCCACCAGTGAGGCCACCCACACAGGAATGTCCAGGCACATAACAGTGACAAGGGACAAACTGAGAAACCCATGGGAGAGCAGGGGATGCCAGTCACCAGCAGCGAGAAGCACCTCACATTTCTGCCAACATTGTGTGTACCTCGGCCAAAAGAAAAACAGAAACAGTCACTCAGAGGATGGTCTGGTTAATTTTATGTCAGCTTGACACAGCTACAGTCATCTGGGATGAGAGAACCTTAATTGAGAAAATGCTTCCATCAGATTTTCAGTAAACAAGTCTGTGGGACATTTTCTTGATTAACGGCTGATGCAGGAGGGCCCAGCCCACTGTGGGGCATGTCACCTTGTTCCTGGATGCTATAAGAAAGAAAATGGAGCAAGCCAGGGAGAATGCCAGTAAACAGTGCTCCCCCATGGCCTCTGCTTCAGTTCCTGCCTCAAATTCCTGCCTTGGCTTCATTTAATGATGGACAGTGATTGGGATATGTAAGCCAAATAAACTTTTCTTCCCAAGTTGCTTTTGGTCATGGCATTTATCACAGTAATAGAAAACCAGAATGAAGGGTGGTAGTTTTCTGAATTTCTCTTTTAAGTATGTAGTTGATTCACTTGAAACAAGTTGCTATTATAAAAGCCAATACTATCTATATATGATGAACATATGTCAATAAAAATAAAGATTAAAAATAAGTAAGTGAATACATGTGGATCCTACACTAATTAAAAAGAGAGATGACTTGCTTATGGAAGGATTTATTTGGGCTCACACCTTCAGAGGTTTCTGCCCATCTGATGAGGAAGACAGCCAGGAAAAAGAGAGAGGGGGAAAGGTACCTAGCATAACCTCAAAGATATTCCCTCAGTAGGCTATTTCGTCCAGCTAGGCCCCATCTTGTGAAGCTCCTGCCACATCCCCAGATAGCACCATTTGGCCGAGAACCAAGCATTCAAAACCATGACCTGGTAGTGATAATTGATATTCAAACCCTAACATTTCTTTTTAAATTTAAATTAGAAACAAGCTTGCTTCACATGTCAATCCCAGCTCCCTCTCCATCCCCTCCTCCCCAGACCTCCACCAGCCCTCCTCCAAACCCCTCACCCAATCCCCACTCCACTCCCCAGGGAGGGTGAGGCCCTCCATGGGGGATCCCCAGAGTCTATCATTTCATCCAGGGCAGGGCCTAGCTCTGCCCCCTTCATGTATCCTGGCTGAGAGAGCATCCCTCCATGTGGAATGGGCTCCCAAAGTCCATTCGTACACCAGGGATAAATACTGATCTACTACCCGAGGTCCCAAAGACTGCGAAGGCCTCCTCACTGATACCCTCATTCAGGTGGTCTGGATGAGTCCCATGCTGGTTTCTCAGCCATCAGTCTGGGGTCCATGAACTCCCCTTTGCTCAGGTCAGCTGCTTCTGTGGGTTTCACCAGCTGGGTCCTGACCCCTTTGCTCATCACTCCTCCCTCCCTGCAACTGCAAACCCTAACACTTCACACCACCTTGTTTTTAAAACCGTAAACATGTAAGTGCATACACACAACACAATCCTACTTAGTGAGAGTCACTCACACTAGTTCACAGCCATAAACACCTAGACCGTGTCTTACTGAAACAGACACAAAGAGAAACAATGGGCATCCTGTAGAGTGCCAGCAGTGCCAGGGCACTGAGAGTGCCAGGCCCTAGGGAGATGGAAGTGCTATTGCACCCTGGTGGGCATCTTACTAGATGGCCCTGGGAAAGGGGAAGGGTTCCTACCTTGTCAGGAAATGATGCTGGAGATCGCAGCGCTGCAGCACCTCGCTGCAGTGCTCTGTGAACGGACAGGTGACCAGCAGCTTGTTGAGAAGCTTGTTGACCAGGATGCTGGATTTCTTGCAGTGCTGCAGAACCACAGGCTTGCGATCCACAGGGCAGAAGTCTTTTTCCACTAGGAAGTTGGTGAGACACAGGGTGCAGTAGGTGTGTCCACAGGGCGTGTCCAGGGGATCCAGCAATGCTTGCAGGCAGATGTGGCACACAAGGTCATCGTCTACGTCTTCCGTGTAAGTGTAGCAGTGGTTTTCCTCAGGGGAGTGGTTCTGGCCACACACCATGCACAGGGGCTCAGGGCTGGAATCTGGGTCATCAGCTAGGTCTGGTTGGTTCATGGCTGAGTGAGGATCAAGAAACCCAGGAAAGCAGTATTTCCTCAGGAGCAGGTCAGGATATTCTAAGAGCCACCCAAGAGAAAACCTACAAGAGAAAAAGGCAGCTCATGCTCACACCATAGCCTGAGGGGTCTGGGGTCGTGTGAGCAGTGGGACAGTGCTGAGCTGGGACTCAGAAGGCCAGGCCTGAGATCTACTTTAAAATGCTTGGGCAACCATCTTTGCCTCACTGTATCTCCCTTTCATACTGTAGGAATAACAGAGACCTACAAATATCCCCGTGTATTTGGATTAATAATCACTTGGGTCCTGTCTACGGGTGAAATGAGTAGATCATGCAACAGAAATATAATTTGTTAACAAAATCAAATTCTTTGTCAGGCCAGAGCAAGAAATAATTTCAAAAACAACTGAGACTGAAGAGTAACTGCTGTCGTTCTCCAAAGCTCAGACATAGCAGGACACCAGAGCCCTCAATAGGTCACCTGAGCTGTTGTGCCTTTGGTATTTTTACTATGATTATGACCTGGATTTTTTCTTGTCTTCATTTCCATCCTCAGATGTCGAGTTGTCACTAGTTATAAGTGGCCTCTGAGTTCAACCTACCATTACTGTGTGTGGATGTCTTTAACCAAGAAAGAGTTAACAATAGCCCATTTTACAGGGCTGCTGTGAGGGCTACCTAAGTTCAGTGACGATCTTTGATGTTTACCAGGCATACACTGAGTACAAATTAACTACTAATGACTTTCTTACGTGTGTTTCAGAATTTATTCTTCCTTTAGTCTAGCTCTGTTGGCCTAGAAACTGAAGCTTCAGTTCCTACAAGGGAATCTTTCTGCTTTGTCATAACAGTAGCCTTTGATCCAACTATATATTAATATTTTTCCCAGAAAAATACCATGTCTTTTCCTTTGATACAGAAATAGTCCCCAAAGAATGTTTTTTTTCCAATGTTTGATTTTACAACTCAGATGTGAGTTGAGGGGAGACCTTAAAAACACATAGAAAGAATGCAATTTTAGGGAGCCCCCAGTCCAGAGAGGAAGTGGGCATTCACACAACTTGGTAGAGACCAGGTAACCACTGTTGCCCAGGACTCTGCCATTGTTTATGCCAAGGGAGCATCTGGCTTCCCCTCACCTCCAACCCAACTCTTCAAAAGCAAAAACGTTCAGCTTTCCATAGAGGCATGAAGACACAGGAACTGAACAGAGGGGTCCGCCTGTGGACAGAGCACACTGCCCTATATCGCTGTATCGTTCTTTTCCAAACATTCTGAGCTTGTTTGTCGAAACACAGCCTTATCTCAGAAAGAAAATGCATCCCTTCCAACTTCCACCAGTCAACTTTGATGTTTACATTTCTGAACTCGGCTAGGATGCCTGAAAAGAACAGTCAGGACAAGGAGCTGAAGTAAAATGCCTGAAATCTCAGAACATTTGGGAAGCACGGCACTTGAGTTTTTTCTCACTGAGACCATAGAAGACAAAGGGTGGAGGGTTCAGGAAGGGGGTGAGTTGCTGTTAATCAGAGCACGTGGAAACCTGCATAGTTATTTGTTCTTGAGACTCTAAGTAAAGACACTGGAAGTTTAGGTGAAATGCTTTTGGGGAGGCCAGAAACAGTTAAAAAACAGATCTGGGAATGAAAATGGGCCACCCAAAAGGTTGACCATCTTACTGCAGGGAGCAAGGTTCTGAAGGGTAAACTGAGACTTTAGATCTTTGGAGATTCTTATAGAGTTCTGACATACACTCCGTCATGCTCTGGTCCTGTCGTTTCTCACTCTGCTGTAGGAGACAGGAAACCAGGCTGCAGCTCCCGGTACCAAGGAAAAAGCACCTTCTCACTTGAGCTATTCCTCCTTCAGTGACATGGTGGTGTAGACCTGATGTGTGGTTTGTAAAGTGTGTTCTTGGAGGAGCCGGGTGCCTCACTCAGGATCTCCCAGGGACTGAAGGTAGGAGATGACTAGAAGAGACCCTGGCTCATTTGCTGTGGTTCAGCCAAGTGCCCCCCAAAGGTCCATGTTGTAGGGCTTGGCACCCAAGGTACTGCTCCGGGGAGGTAAGGGTGTGGAGCCTTCGGAGGTGGGGACAGCACAGGTCATGTGGCCATTGGGATGAGTCTTTAACCTTCTTTATTATAAAATATTATACATAAGGAGGTTTCAAGCAAGTATGTAATGTACTTTGAACATATTCCCCTGCGTATCCCCACTGCTCTCTCCCCTTTAGACCTCCTTCCCTCCCATTAGTCCCCTTGAGCGCCCATTCTGCCTTGGCCATGGTGTCTGCACAGCAGTAAAAAGTAAGGACACTGATTGAAGCCCTTTATGATGGTAACATGAAGCTGATTAGTGCGTGACCTTTGCTCTACTTTGCCTGTATTTCACTGCCACATCACACTCTTTATAACATTCTGTACCAAGAATCCTACCTTAAGAAAAAAACAAAACCCATGCCAAACAAACAGATAAAAAGACCCTGCGCGTCATTTGACTAGATAAAAATCCTGTTCACAAATAGATTCCTATGATTCTGTTTTAAGAGGAAATGTTTTTGTTTTGTTCTTGTGAGTGAGTGTGTGTGTGTGTGTGTGTGTGTGTGTGTGTGTGAGAGAGAGAGAGAGAGAGAGAGAGAGAGAGAGAGAGAGAGAGAGAGAGAGAGAGAGAGAGAGAGAGAGAGAGAGAGTCTCACTATATATGAGACCAGGCTGGCCTCAAACTCAGAGATCTGCCTACCTCTGCCTCCTGAGTGCTGGGATTAAAGGCATGTGCTACCATGCTCATCCGCATGGATGTTTTTATAACTTTGCTTCTTAACAATTTATTAGAATTACCCATGTGCTAGGCACCGTGCTGAGGACATTATTAGACTGTGTCATTTTATTCTCACAATACCTAATGACATTTTTTGTTTTTTATTAAACAGACCAGGAAGCTGGAATATGGCACGTGAGTGACTGGCCAGTTGGGCACACCCAAAAGGAAACTAGTCAGGCAGGACTCCTTCCCCCTTACCACCCCTTTGTCTCCCACTATAAAATGGTCAGAATGCCAATACTGTAAGCACGCCAATATAAAAGACTTAGGAAATGAGAAGGATTTGAACCTCCTTAGGTCTCATTGTAAGTAGAGCTGCCAAAGCTCTGAGGAGATAGAGTCCTTGCCTCTGAGGACATGGGATGCCCAGTGTACAGCATTAGCCCAAGAAGGTAATACCTCTCCCCCCAACCTTACCTCTAAGCTCCCTTCCCTTTCTCCCAACCCCTCTCCCTCTCCTTCCCTCTCAGAGTAATGAATCCACTGGCTCTTGGCCAGATGGTAAACCAATTTCTTAATGTAATGTTAATGTAAACACCACTTATATATATTTTTGTGGATTTACTTTAGACTAAATAAAGTCCACATAAATAAAAAACGGGCCAGGAGAGGGCTGCCTGTACAAGCCATTTGAACTCAACAGCAGCGAACCAGGTGGACTTTGGAAGAGAAGATCCCTTCAGATTACCTAGCAGTACTTTTCCTGCTTCTATCTTATGAACATATAACAAATCCTGCCTTTAGATGTGTGTGCTCCTGACTGCCAAAGTGAGGTGACAAGCTCAAGAAGCATGTAACCTAACAGATATTCCCCTTTATCTCCTAACAAGCAAGGTTCAGGACTCGGCGGGCAGAGAGTATTTATTTAAATATGCTCAGTATGGTAGGCCAGTCCTTCTGGTCCTGACTGAGGGGTCAGGGAGACGTACGATGTGACTTTCATATAGTTTAGAACAAGAAAACACAAAGCAGAAGTAAGTCATCCTTTCTTGGTCTCCCACAGTGAGAAACAATCTCTCCCTTCTCTTTATTTAGAGCAGGACAGAAGACTAACGTGATTTTCAGACACTGACACAATCTAAATCAACTGGGAAGAGTGTGAGTGGGGGATTGATAATCTACAGGCATGTCTGGTGGGGGGGTTGTCTTAATAAGTCAATTGACATGGAAAGACCCAGGCCACTGTGGGTGGCAGCCATTCCTTAGGCAAGGGAGTCCTGGACTGTATTTTAAGAGTGGAGAAACCTACTTGAGTGCAAGCAAGCATGCATGCATACATTCATAGTGCTGCCATTTCTCTCAAGCTCCTGCCACAGTGACTTCTCTTGAATAATGGGCCATAACCTGGAATTGTCAGCTGCAACAAATCTCTTTCTCCTCCAATTAGGTTTCCGTCAGGATATTTTTTCACACAACAGAAATGAAATTAGAATGGGAGCCCACTAGAACAAGATGGCCTTGGTGTGCTTTGGCAACCCTCTTTCTTCTAAGGCACCCTGATAGCTCACAGAAAATGAATGGATAAACACATCACTTTGTTCCAGTGAGAGTTCATATTCTCCTATTGAAAGAACAAATTCTACCCGAAAATGTCTCTGAAATTGCTTCCGGAATTCCGATTTCTAACAGTAGGAGATTCCATGTCATTAAAGGAATCCCTGTTGGCATACAGAGCTTAGGTGTGGAGTTCTTGACACCAAGCCCAAGGCCCAGCACTGTAAAACCAAACAGATAAGGAGATAAATGAGAAAATTAAGATGATCCTTCCACTTGTAAGGATGGCCATTATGTCTTGCATCAGTACCCTTTCAAAGAAGACACAATGACACTTCATTGAAAGGTAGTTTTGAGACTGGTCCTTACACGACACAGTAATGACTTTATAAAAGAGATCTGCCTTCAGATAGATCTTTATGTCATTGGAAATGGTCACACACTGAGTGAGAGTTGTCTTCCCATAGCTCCTCTCCTCTCCAGGGCACACAGTATTGCCCAGGGAGATATTTATAGAGTATGTGCAGTTCCTTAGTGCTTTAGTGTTTGAAGATACGACCTCCACTGGACTGAACTGGATTCATCCAGTTTCTAGTCTCTATGATGCTGACCAACTCTCTGCAGCAAGCTCTCCAATCTGTTAGTGTATCTCCTACAATGCCTGGAAAGGGTAAGCTCCCATACTCCAGGAGGGAGGGAAGCCTTCCTGTTGAGCTGTTTCTTATCCAGACTAGGATGCTTCCTCACTGCTGATGGGTGGCCACCCAGGAGATGCTACCTTGAGGCCTGGTGGGAATCATTGGCTATGGAGGGGAGGAAAGAAAGAAGGAGAGAGGATAGTGAGAGACAGAGAGACAGAGAGAAGAAGAGATGGATTGTGGAAGAGAGGGAGAGAACCCTCCTTGAGTGAGGGTTCTAAATCCTGGATTCAATCAACCACAGGTTGAGGTCAGGGAAGGCATCTATTCTAAATATGTAATGTTCCTCCCTTACCATTTCCCCCTCAAACTTCAGTAGGACAATACACTTACATTGTATTATATAATAGCAATAATCTAGAAAAAGATTTAGGGCACATGGGAGGATACATGATTATTAAATACAAATACTGCAATGTTTTACAGAAGGAACTTGAGCATCTGTGGATCTGGGTGTCTGTGGGTGGGAAGAGAGTTCTAGAAGCATCCACCCTGTAGTGGGACAGCACTCACAGGTAGACAGATGGATTGAAAGATAAGATCTGGGGTTACAAGGCGAAACATGAAGCTTTTAAAAGCATAAACAAGGTCTGTGGACATAGCTGAGAACATGGAAAGCTGTTTGGAGGCCTTATGTAAACAGAAGAAGGCCTTCAGCAGCTCAGCAGTCTGGCATCAGAATCCACATTCTCCCGTTATTCCCTAGAACAGATGGCATTTGGGACATTTGGGGCTTCTATTTTATTAATCTCATCTTCCTTTTTTTTTCCTTTTCGAGACAGGGTTTCTCTGTATTGCTTTGGAGGTTGCCCTGGCACTCAGTCTGTAGACCAGGCTGGCCTCAACCTCACAGAGATCCGCCTGCCACTGCCTCACAAGTACTGAGATTAAAGGCGTGCGCCACCACCGCCCAGCCTAATCTCATCTTTAAATGTATGAACAACACACAGTACAAGAAAACAGAAATGGAAACCAATTAAACAGTCAGTGATATTTTTCCTACCCACATTACAAATATCAATTTTCACTGAAATTCACTAGTAAGAGAAAAGATTAAGTGATGAGCATGGAGAAACCCGTGGGAGAGTGACAGGAAGAAACAACCTTCCAGCTCCAGCCACTTCCTCTATCCAAAAGAGTACGTGAAAGGGGAAGTGTCTAGGGAGGCATGCTTGTTATCCTAGATCATGACAGCTGCCCCAACTTGGGGAAGAGGCTAGACAACCTCACCTACATAAAACTCACTATCACCTACGTCGATAAAGCCCCATTGAGTCTATCCCTAAAAAACACACTTATCCCAGTGATGCTGTGCTGAGCAGTGTCACAGTCTGAGACGAAAGAAAGAAACTGTGATAATAATTCTTCAATAACCGTACCCTATCAATCTGATCTTTAAATTAGTTCCAATCCTTTGTTCATCATAGGCTGTTGCTTTGCTTTGCTTTTTTAAAAACAAGCATTGAATAGTCATCTTCAATGTCACCATGGCAACACCTAAGGTCTTTCCAAAGAGCTTTTACTGAGGAATGAAGATGCACTCTGAATGTGGGCAGTGCCAATCTATGGCTGAAGTCCTGGACTGACTACAAAGGGGAAGAGGAGGGACTAAGCCAAGCTCCAGCATTCGCCTCTCGCCGCTTCCTGACTATGAGTGCTCTGTGACTAGGGCTGCACAGTCCTGCCTTCCCTACCGTGACAGACTTGACCCCTTCAAACCATGAGCAGAGGAGAGTCCCTCCTTAATTTGTTTTCCTTGGGTACTTTGTCACAACAGTGGGCAGACTAAAATAAAGACTATTACAATCACCATTACTGAGGATTTTTGGCTCCTTAAATTTTGCACCCCAGGGCAAGTGCCTCACTTGCTTTACCTATAATCAGGGCCTTATCACTATTTTCCTTAGGAGCTCAAGTAGGGAAAGTGGGGTGTCACCACCGTGGCTTAGACCCAGCCCCGGGATTAACAGCCTTGGTGAGTCTTCACATTTTCCTTGCATCGCCCCTGGTAGTCAGCCAGGTGCAATGAGGAAATTGGGGACTTGGCCAGTGCAGCCAAGGTGTGCCACTAAACCTGTAAGCCCTGCACTGGTTACAGCCCCACCTCATTTCGTGCTTGGTACAGACACCAGGTGTATGACTTGCTGAAGGGTTCACAAGAGGGACAACTTGCTTCAGCAAAGGGAAAGGAGTGTAGTGGTGTGTTCCAGAGATGACAAAGCAGCTGGGTCCTGCAAAAGCTTTGCTGCGTGAGTCCATGAGATCCCAGCCAAGCAATGAGCAGCTCTTGCCATCCAGGACATCGCCCAGATGTGGCAAATAGCAGGAGGCTTGCTCTACTGGAGTCAGGTTCATCTTGTGATGTGGGGGAAAGGTAGGGGGAGGGTCCTACTATTTAGCCCACTCAAGCTGACCATGGTCATGCCATTCTCCTGCCTTCACCTCCTGAGTGCTGAGATTACAAGTGTTTACCACCACACTGGGCATTGGTTTGTAATGATGACTTAAAGTTGTTTTCAAAATCCTTTTATCCCTCAACCAACTCGGATGGTTTACAATGTATTTCAAATGTGTATAGACCAAGCCCATACCAAGTGATCACTCAGGTACTTAGCTCCAAGGAATGGAGCCTGGGGAGAAGGGCATGGAGAGAGAGCTCAGCTGCTGAAGTGTTGGCCTTGAAACCACAGGAACCTGAATTCAATCCCCGGATTTTACCCCCCAACCCCCAGCAAAAAAAAAACCCAAAAACCAAAAAACAACCAAGCACATGAAAAAGTCTTGCCTTATGGCATGAACTTTAATCTCAGCACCGAGGAGCAGGCAGATCCCTGAGCCAACCTAGCTTGATGGGAAAGCTCTAGGTCAAATGAGAGCCCCTTTCACAAAAAAGCAAGGTGGATGGTGCCTGAGGAATGACACACCCAAGGTTGTCCCCTTTCCTCCACATACAGGTTACACCCACACATACACATATACCTGAGACTGTCCTATGTCCTCCAATACACCTGTGTGCACCCATACATGCATACATACATACATACATACATACATACATACATACATACATACATACATACCCAAGGTTGTCCTCTGTCCTCCATATATACATGTGTGCAGGCACACATACACCCAAGGGTGTCCTTTGTCCTACGCATATACATGTGTGCAGTCACTCATGCGTGCATACCCCCATGAACACAAACACACGTGAAATAGAAGCTGAGCCTGGTCTGGAGGTATATATAGGCTCTGAGCTTAGTGATGATGTGCTTTCCTGAGATGTGTGTGACTCTGGGTTCAGTCCCCAGCATCACAACACGACAGAAGGAAACTTTAAGAAGCTGAGGTGTGGAGGATTTGTGGACGATGTAAAGCTTTGGGTGAAGCACACTGTTGGGCAACATGGGGACTTAGTATTTCAAACTGGCTGCTGGGCCCACTCCCCAGCCATAGCCATGACACTCATTCTCAAGCAGAAGCTTAACCATGGAGAAGCCCGGTGGATCACTGCCAATATCTGCTTCCCACAGTGGCCCTGGCCACCTGCTCTCTTTCTAAAGGAATTTGCCCAGCAGGCACATTTGTCTCAATAGTGCCCTGGCCCTGGCTGACCCTCTTAAAATGGATTATTTGGGGAAAGCAATTCCCAAAGCCAAGATAAACCCTATCTCTATTAATCTTCCTTGTGTCTTGAATTTCAGATACATTCAGTGAGCACTGAAGGTTCTGATAATGTGTGACCTTTTTAATAAGTGCTGATTAAGAACTAAGATACATTATTCCTTGGCTTACAGACTTGTATATAATCAGGACAAATCCAGCGCTTCGGTGACCTAAATACAGAGTCACATATGGGATAAAAAACAAAACAAAACAAAAAAAACTATCTCCCAACTATGAGCCAAGGCTGGAGGGGAATCCTGGGGAGGGAGGCGCACTTCACCTTGGAAGACTGAGGCAGGTATTCCCAGCCTGCAGCAAGGGCTTGTGGTTAGCACCACTTCTGCTTAACTTCTAAATCGATGGTCTCAAAGAGGGAGCGAGAGCCTCTTCAATGAAATCTGTGAATGACATTCGCCTGCGCAGTGTTTCAAACACCGGGAAGAACAGGAGAAAACTATAAAGGGTCTCCACCGAGGTGAGAATCTGCCAGGAAATTGCAGAACTGAACAAGAAGAGTCGGCCGAACACATCTGGAGTCAATAACCGGGAACACAGATACTCAGAAGTGGCAAAGCCGAGGGAAGTGGTTGAGGGAACAGAGCCCCCCATGGTTAACCAATTGCAAAGGAATCCTACAGGTCAGGGGATGGTTTCTCAAGCTTTCCAGAAACGAGCTTTCTCTCCCTAGACGGGAAACCTCGCCGCCCTTCTCCTGGATGTCATGGTGCACCTGCTATCCTTGGGTCTGTCCGGATGTGTTCTGCCTCAAATAAGATGTCCTCCCACTTCCTAGTCTAGAAACATGGACTCCTGCAAAGAGTACACGATTAAGGCCAAGTACTTCATGTGAGCAAGGGCTCGTTGCTGCAAAGCATCACCACTGACTCCTGGAAAGAGCTGACCTTAGGGAAGCATGGGGAAGAAACAACCTGTAATCTGGTGTCCGACCCCCAGAGCTGACCATGTCAGGAAGTGGCCTTTTCTTTTCTTTCTTTTTTTCTAACGGTTAACCAAGTCTTAGTGAGATATGTGCATAAAGAATGTATTTGAATTCTCAACATTTTCCAACTATTGCAGTTCTCCAGATGGATGCTGACTGCCCAGTCCATGACTGGGATTTGTCTTGAACTCTGTGGGGACTCCCGGAGAATCCGATGCCGTCTTCATGGAGTTCAAGTTTAATTGGGAGCACAGGGGTTAGACACAGGTAGATAAAAGGCAAGACACAGCCAGCAGACACAATAAGTTGCCATGGAGTGCTGGAGAAGGAACAGGAGAACCACATAGTGAGGCCAAGGAAACTTAATGGATCACTGATCGCTAGGATGACTCACAGCAGGTGACTAGGGCTGGGGCCTGTAGCTCTTACAAAACAAACACAAGCCCTGGGGTCCAATCCTCAGCACTGTATACTAGGCATCGGTGGCACATGCCTTAATCCCAGCAATAAGGAAGTGGAGAGAGAAGTTCAAGGTCACCCTCAGCTATATAGGGAGACCCTGTCTTTAAAAAAAATTAATGAACAAAACCCACAAACAAATAGAAGCGAGTAGGGTTTTGACAAATGAGAGGAAAGAGCCTGGCCAAGCACATCTATCAGGGACAAGAATGTACAATGGGGTTAGTGACTCTGATTTTAAAACATACTTTTAAATGTTTTATTTAGAAGTCACAGATTTTTTTGAGTCAAGGCCTCATGATATATGTATGCCATTTGGCTTCAAACTTAGTGTAACCCAGGTTATCCTTACATGCATTACCCTCCCTCATCCTTCCACGTGCTGGATACTGGTGCAAGCACTGTGCCTGGCTTAGAAATAACAAGATTTGGGGTTGGACAAGGATCTTGGGTTCTCACCAAGTGGGGAATGCTGCTTCAACATACCTATGGGTGACATGCCTATTACTATTCCAAATACTTCCAGTAAAAAAGGCCTGGGTAGTTTTCAATGATCCAAGTTCTCTCTGCTTACTTTGGTTGTTGGCTCTTGTACTGTCTTTCAGTGTTAAGCATGTGTCACACTACTGCTTCAAAACATGATACCTGTCTCCCAAATTATAGACAACACTGGTGGCTCTCCTTTGTCTTGTTTCTGGTCCTCCTGTCTTCAAGAGCAGTCCATGTGATGGCAAAGGGTTTCCTAGGACAAGTTCTAATTTTTCTAAGGTCCCTTATGTAGTGGCATCTTGTTCTGCCAGTAGACTTGAGATACTGGCCTTAGGGTGTGGCTTCATTGTGCAGACAGGACCCTCATAAGGAAGAGGAGGAGATCGCTCGGTCTCTCTCTTGGGTTATGGTTGGCGCATCCTGCAGGGCACACGATCCCGGTGGCTATGTGAGTGCCCCCCAAATAAACATCTGTTATTCTTTATTTGGGCATTTGTGGACTCCTTTTAACCCATGTTTAGTATTTAGAAGTACATATTAATCTGCTTATCCTGGAGGCAGGGAAAGTCAAGATTCAGTGGGTGATAACCTTCCAGAATATGACCTGACGCATCTTCTATTGTAATCTATTTGGCTTCTACTGCCTTCCTTCCACAGATGTCACAATGTTGATGGGAAGAATGCATTAGAGCACATACCCCTTCACACCCGGCCTTGAACGTAGGAATAAAGGATGGTGGTGGTAAGTGCAGCCAATGCTAATTCTTCCTTGCCTATACTTGACTCAGTATGACTACACCAGTGGTTCTCCACCTGTGGGTCATGATCCCTTTGGTGGTAGAACAACTTTCTCACAGGGGTCACACATCAGATATTTATGTTATGATTCATGACAGTAGCAAAATCACAGTTATGAAGTAGTAATGAAATAATTTTATGGTTGGGGTCATCACAAGACGAGAAACTGTATTAAAGTGTCACTGCATCAGGAAGGATGAGAACCACTGGTCTACATATTTCTCCACACACAGAGAGATGGCTGTGAATGTGACCACCAGCTAGACAGTGAGTGCAGTGGGTAAATGATAACGCCCTCAAGGACATGTCCATGGTTATCACCAGAACTTGGAAGCTGACCTAATAGGAAAAAATGCCTTTGAAGATGTCATCAAGTATTAGATCCTGAGAAGAGATCATATTGATTGCCTGGGTGATCTCTAAATCTAGTCTCCTTAGAAGACAGACTCAGAAGAGGAGATAGTGTGAGGACTTAGACACATGTCAAGTGACCTCTGGACCCATTAAAGCTGGAAGAGGCAGAGGTAGGCTCCCTTTTGCCTAGATCCTTCAAAGACAGACTGTGGCCCTGCTGATGTTTTGATTTCAGACTTCTGTACACTCTAGAAGTGAAAGAATAAGTGGAGTTGTTTGAAGCCTCTGAGTTTATGGTCATCAGCTGTGGCAGTCCTAAGAAGCTAACCCAGGAGACTGTATTCCTAGAGGTAGATCCCACAGGACAGAGGTAAACATTCCCAGTGGCCCACTCCAACCCTTCTCCACACTGCTAAGCGACAGGGTAAACACTGTGACATGGCAGCCCCTGAGACTCCTGTATACGCAGGGATAGCAAGCTTTCCCCAGTGTAAAAATCTAATTATTTCTTTTTAGCTCACCAGTAAGTTAAAATGCAGATGTCTTCAGAGGTGACTGTGAAACCAATTTACAAGGGCCTCCAGGGGCCTCAGATGGAATGGCTGAGTGTGTACACATTGTGGAAGATGTCATACAAGTATGACCATAACATTTAACGAGGACTTTGAAAACAGAAGGTGACTCATGTGTTGATGTGAGGGTGCATGAGCCTAAGCATGCAGCGTTCCATTCAAAAGAGGTCACGTGACTGACAGACTTTAGTCACAAGCAAGTTATACAAATCATCTCAACATATCAAGATGGCATGCTTAAACCACCCATCATGCATATGCTGTTGCCATGCTGTGTGCCAAGAAGCTATTAAAGGGATTCCTAGAGAGCTTCCACTCTGCTGCAGGCAAAGTCTCATGTCCCTGTGACAAAGGATCAAACACAAGAAGCAAATCCGAGTCACTGGGAAACAATGGTGGTGTTTAAGTGTACATGTTCCAAACTAAAACTCCTGATGCTGAAAAAAACAAGGAAAATAAAACAAACAAACAAACAAACAAACAAGCAAAAAACAAGGCAACCTTCCTGGTTAATTGGAAAGGAACTTTGAAGTGTCCTAGTCAAACCACAAACAATGGCAGGGAACACGGCTCCCTGGGCAGGGATAAAGAGTTATTATTTGATAGGGGTAGAAGAGACAGAGAGGGATAAGAAAAAAGAAGAGAAAAACCTAAAATCTGCATATCTCCACTTGGGAGTCAGTTCATCCACTCTGTCTGAAGTGGGAACACCTTTGTTCCTTTCTGTTTAATGATATAAAATTTATAACTTGTTGTTACTACTTTTAATAAGCAATTTTCTACAGGTTAGGAGAAATGGTGGTACTAGACAAGAATTTTTCTTGTGCAATCTTTTAAAACAATTGATTGTACAGTATGTATTTTCATGCTACATGTGAAGATGTCTCAGCTGGAGAAACACAAATAAACTTAGGTCATCCATCCATCCACATGTCTGTCATCAACCATCTATCTGTCTATCCACCCAGCCATTACCATCCACACATCTATCTTTCATCCATCCAGACATCCATTCACTCGTCACCAACACATCCGTCTGTCTATCAACTCAGCCACCAAACATTCCAGGTGTTAAATATGCCAAACAGTGATCACTTTCAGTGACAATACACTTAGCACCCCACCGGGAAACCTATTCCTTTTTGGAAACACCAGTTCATAGGAAGTGCTTTCTCCCCTTAAGTATGTATCTACGTTGCTAAACAATAGGCCACAATGGTGTCCTTGTGCCATAGGACACAGAATAAGAAGGGAATGACAGAGGTGGGAAGTTAGAGGAGGCAGTCAGCATTCTATGACCCTAACCTCAGCCTGTAGGTCTCTGTACTTAGCAGCTTTCATGGTTTTCATACCAATCCTTATTCTTGGGAGACAGTTGCTGGCTAAAATCTAATTCACCCAGGAAGAATGACACACGGTCTCCATCAAATAGTTTTGGAAGGCTCTTAATTTTTTGGAGACACTGTCAGAAGACAGTCAATTTGCCACCCACATAAAAGTGAGTCTGTCATGTTGGCACATAAATATCAAGAATACTTCCATGCTGCCAGGAAGTCCAGAGATACCAAGGTGGGGAGGAGCCATTAGCAAGCCTCTGTAGCCCCGAGCCAAGCAGATGATCTTATGTGTGCAGGAGTCTAATAACAGCAGAGGGAATGCCAGAGGTGCAGCCATGAGTCCATGCTGCATGATGATGGTGTCTTGTACACCAGATATATTCCTACACCTGCTGATCTGTAAAAGACCAGACATCACTCTGGCAGCTACTCTACCCCAGAAGGACTCAAGATAACAACATGGTCTCAGTTAACAGGCTGTCTTCTAAGCCTATGGGGGTCTTCCCAGGAATGTGTTCTGTCTGGTCAGTGGCTGGTTCCATCAACCCGCCCAGACTGAAGCACGAGTCAAGATACCCTACTGTAGTTAATGTAACATGTGTGTCCTGGAATACTATCGTGCTTTAACTGAGCACCTAGCACGTACTTCACACATGATCACTGCCACTGTACATCACAGGTATCCTGGCCAACTAAGTATCTCACTTTCCAGGTGTTCAGACTGAGAGAAAGATAGTACGTGCCTCATGTACTCATTGTGTTAACAGAACCAGGTCTGTCTGGTCCTTACTGCTCTGCCTTCTTTTCAAGAAAATCACATGGGTACTAGGTTAATGTGGTACCAGGGCCATTCCAAACAGGTTTTAAGAACCTTCTCACGGTATAAAGGAGCGCATGGTAGAACTGGGCTTTGGGCCCAGGCAGTCTGATGCCAAAGACCAGCTCTCTGTTGTACGATGGCAGCACCATTTCACCTGGCATTAAATAAGATCATCATGTCCCGAGAGGCACTGCTCACCCCTGCTCTCCGTTACCCTGAACCCCCAGTTTAGGCAAAGAGCCTCTCTAGCTTCTGTGGCAGGATTGAGGGGAGCTCATCCTTGGAGGGGGGCAGTGAAAGTGATGATCAAGGAGCTTGAGGTTCTTCTTTCGAGTCCACCCCCTTCAGCAAGCTGTAGTATGTTCAAGGTTAGAGCCCATAGTTTTCAGTTCCCTGGACCCTTGCTCTTGAATGGCAGAAATGTGTGTTACACGTTGGGAAGAGGGTGGGACTAGAAGAAGTTCCCTGGGGCCTGGGGACTCTGATGCAATGACTCAAGGTCATTGAAGGGCACAGGATAGCCTACTGAAGGGGGTGATCCTAGTCAAAAGACTCACAAGCCCCCCCCCCAACAGAATGGTACACGTTGCAAATTATCTGTCTCCTGTCACACTGGCCTAGCTAAGTCCTCAGGGAGTCCCAGGTGGAGGATGTTTATCTACAAGATTAGAGGGGATCAAGTACCCAAGGCCCTCAGGGTGGGAGTTGATGGGTGGTAGCATGATTGAAAACAGTCAAAGCTCCCTGCCAAATGGCAATGAGATGTCTCCCGAAAGCCTACAAGGCTTTGTAGATGTCTCCAGAGAGCCTTGAGCTGGGGAAAGGAAGGAATAGTGACCACCCCCAGAATTTGCTTTGCCAAGGGGACTGGTGGACATACGAGGCCTGGCCCAGTGAATAGCAGGTCATTCAATTCTCCTTCCTCCGAACTGTTGCATTTCTCTAAACTGTTAAAGATGGGGTTAATTACTGACAATTAATTACAGTAATAAGAGCAGGGTTCCCAACAGTTGCAGCCGCACACAAGTCCCGTGAAGCTCCCAGGGAAATTCCTCTAGCAGAGGCAGACCTGGCTTCTATTTGTTCCTGGTTCAGTATCAGGCACTGTTTACTCCAAAGCTCTGCATAGACTCAGAACCACATTATAACACATGGTACTTATCTCTCATCCTCCTGAGGAAGAAACGGAGGTCCAGAGACATTCAGTAATTTGTTAAAGGATGTACAATTTCCCATCACACTTTGTATACACCTGTACCAATGGAGTTGTCACACGGAACTTCTCAGGGAACGCACATGTAAATTGCCCAACTTTCTGATATTCTGACTCTGGTTCCTGTCCTTTTATTCTTCTTTAATTATGGACAATAATATATAGCATTATTTTCTTAAGCAGTCAGGCAATGGTGAAATGATTTGATTAATGTAAGTCCATCGTTGTAAAAAGTAACTGCTCAGCCAGGTAAGCCACCAGAGGAGATGAAAATCTACAGAGGTTTGGAACAGCAAAGACAAATTGATACCTAGAAAATCCAGGCCATGGGGAAATTCTTTCTCGCTCCACACACAACCCTAAAACCACTGAGAAATCTGTAAGGCATGAACAGCAGCCACTCTGCACACACATCAGCTTAGAGGACGATAATAAGCACGAAGGTCAGATAGAGAAGAAAATATGAGCTTCCCACGAGTGGGAGAGAAACTGGCACCAAGAACAACACAGTAAGAAGCAACTTAATTATTTCAGTTTATGCTCTTGGAAAAAAGACAAGTTCTTTTAATTTCGAGAGGGCTATCTATGGGCATATTTCCTAGTAGATCATTCCCTTACAAACCCATCTGCTAACTTAACTCCGGGAAAGCTACTAACGTAGAACTATGAAGCAAAAGGTACCGTTCATTTATTGCTTTCCTGGAGTTTCCCAGGAGAAGCTGGACTAGGAAATGGTTCCTCTGCTCTTGTTAATAATAGTATCTGGTGGAGTGTGGCTCTTGGGGCTGCTCTTATGTGATCCGGATTAAGAAAGCAAAAATGGGTCCTTGAGATAAAATTACTGTAAAAGTCAGGTCCTAGCTGAGCAACCACCTCTATATATCACATTATGAGCAAGATGCAAACAACAAAAGCCTCAACAATTTAAAATCCAGACCTGGCGTTAACATTCTTGTGGCCTTGAAGGGGTAATCTTTACTTTAACCAAAGGTCAGCAGGCAGCTTATCTGGCCTGAAGGTAAACAGTTCTAATCCAGACTGCTAAATGTTTTCCACAAGCAAAGGAAACTGAAGGCTTTTTTTTTTAAGTTAAAAAAAAAAAGGTTTATAATAGGGAACCAGAATTTATCGGCTTCAGGACTTTCTACTGTAAACAACACAAAGTAACCTAGGAAAGTATTACAGATGCGATCAAAATTGCTTCTGATGAGATGATGCAGAAAGCAATGGGGAAAAAAAGAAAATATCTAAATTTTGTGAGTGTCCCCAGCCCTCCACAAAACAGGCTGAACTGGTCTTCACATTTGAACCAAGTTTCAAAAACCAGCTCACCTCTCTTTTCTCTGGGGTTTTAAAGAGAACCAGGCCAACTTCACAGACAAGCAGAGGCCAGATTAATAATTAGGAAACAATAATGATTAAATATCTGTCCAGAGGCAAGGCTAAGAGCCACAGAGGAAGCCTGGACTCTCAGGAGTGTTCCTCTGGGCTGAGGCGTTCAGTGAGCCCTTTCATTCAAATTCCTTGTTCAGACACCTAAGGGTCAGTGATCTAAAGGCCACAAAAGGAGGAGAATGGAGTTGCTGCTCACCTGTTCAAAAGTGTTGAGGGCTTTCAAATCAGCGGTAGCCAGCCACTATTCATGCCTTGTGGTAGAAGCTTCCAGGGCCGCCTGAGCTGTGACCAGTCTCAACTTCGGTGTACAGGTGGCTGAAGGAAGAAGGAGGGCATTGGTTGGCTCCGAGCAGGAAACCTGTGACATCACGGAAGTCTGGCTAAGACCTGAGGGACTAAATCATCCCAGGAGGCCCCGCCCCCACCCCTGCCAATTACCTGAATACCTGGGAGCAGGTAGGTGGCGTCTCTCGGAGGACAAATGAATCAGTTAGAGCAATTTGCTGGAAGGAATTTACTTTCCTTCCTGAGCATAGCACGTGTCCAGTGCCGTGTACAGATCCGAATTCATATGCCTGATTGTTTCCCAGGCAGACCTTATATGCTTATTTCCAGGGCCCTCCCAAGCCCACACAGCTGCCAACATCAGAAGCAAAAGGGAAGTTTTATTATTTTTTTGTGGGGGGGGTGCAAAAAAAGGATAAGGTTGTGAAGATTTGCAATATCTGGGATTTGTCCCCCAAATGCCTTTCTGAACAGCATCCGTTTGAGTCCCTAGTGGTTTTTTTCCCCCTGAAACAATATTATAAAAAACTGGAGGTGACATTTACAAGTGCACTTCTTAAAAATCTTTAAATCCGATGCCTTCTGGCATCCTTTTCTGTATACCCTCCCCCATCATTGTAATAGTATATTCTCGGCATTGGTAAAACTCCAGTCCTTCCTACTTCTGTCTGCTTGTCACATGGTGGTTAGAGTTCCCCATAGGCCTGCAATTAGGAGCACTTTAAGTGATTCAGGTTAAAATGATAGCGCTTTACTAAGGGGATGTTGTCTGTTGAGAGAACCGCGGAGGAGGAGTCAGGGTTATTTTGGTCCCAAGCTTGGTGTGTGACCCTGGACAAGTCATGGTTGCTTCAGCTTTTCCAACAGGAAAGAGAGGCTAATGGCACGACTCAGCTGGCACCTGAGTGGCAACTATGAGGAATTCTGCCTGCCGGTTAAGGCCTGTGGCATCTTGTGTCCGACGCAGTGAACAACCCCCAGCAGCCTGCTGAATTAGTGTGTGTGCCTGTGGCTCGGGGCCAGCCTCCCTCCCCGGTGTATTCACTCTCTGGAATGTGCTACCTGGGGCCACTGGGGAGTTCTCTCTCCTGCACTGGTCCAGGCACACTCTTGTCCCTTAAACACCTACTGAAAATCCTTCCCCCTTCTATTCTTGAAACTGTGGGTTTCACCTGTTCTAATACCTCACTGCTTAACAGGGGTTTGTTGGGCTGGGGGAAGAAACAGAAAACAAGACCCCATCCCCCGAGAGTCCACATTGGTAGTTCCCAGCCACTCAGTACCCTGTAAAACAAATGGGAAGGGGAGGAGGGGGAAGATGAAATCTAGTCCAGGAGGCAACTTCAAGACTGGCTCATCCCAGGCAGCCCTAAACTGCCTGTCCCACCTGGGACCCAGGAACTCTTTCAGCAACGAACAAGAAAGCACCTAATAGAACCTAAGTGGGGTATGGCTACCCTGTACTAGTAAAAGCAAAACAATGGAAACGGAATAAAAGAAGGCAGCCGAATCTCCCGTGCAGGCTTGTGGGGGGGAGATGAGAGGGGGCAAGTGTCACCCCACCAAGACAAAGACTTCTCCTTCCTGAGTCAGGGTGTCCCGGAGGAGAGGAGGAGCCCCGTTGAATCAGACGGAAGGCCACGCCCCTCTCTGAGTCCCGCCCTCTGTGTGTTGTCCGTCTGGCCTCACCTTGCCCCAGGGACTGGCTCCGACTTGGTGAGGCAGTTAGAGTTCCTGGCGCTGGGCCCCAGGGCCGAGGTCCAGGAGAAATACATTTGCATAAAATGCGCAATAAAACGTAGGCGCATAGAACTTCGATGAAGGCCTCTAGATTGTGGGAATTTTTCTTGCTGTACTCACAACCCCCCCCCCCCATACGGCCTGGTGAAAGAAAGGAGAGGACACAGGCCTTTAGTCTCAGCACGATGGGGGGGGGGGGGCGGCAGCAGGCAGCCTGATCTACAAAGTAAGTTCCAGGACAGCCAAGGCTACTCAGAGAAACCCAGTCTCGAAAAACCAGAGAGAGAGGGAGGGAGGGAGGGAGGGAGGGAGGGAGGGAGGGAGGGAGGGAGGGAGGGAGGGAGGGAGGGAGGGAGGATGGATGGATGGATGGATGGATGGATGAATAAGCATTAAACCGGGAGCAGAGCTAAGGCCCAGGCGCCATGTATAAGTAGAGAAACCCATGGCTATTGCATAGGGTCAGCCAAGTGAAGGGCTTTTCTATTCTGCTGGATAAAGGCTAAAACCAAGCTCAGTAGCAACTCCATTGTCCCTCTCTGGCTGTTGTAGAGTTTGAGCAAAGCCTTAGATTCTAAGGGACCTAAGAAAAAGTGGAAACAATAACCACCAAGGCAAACACCCAGTGAGTGACTGCCAGGAGCCACTTGGGGTCCCAAGCACTTTATACCACACTCCCTTGTCAGCTCCTAGTGCTGTTTCCATGGACAGTCAGGAAACCAGGGTATAGAGAATCAGGGAACTTGCTCACTCTGCAAGTGATAGGACCAGAGCAGTTTGTAAACAGGACCTTTTCTAAGCCATGGAAAGACATCAGGGAGATTCTAATGTATGTTCACTGGGTGAGCTCCTAAATGTCAGTCTAGCTTTCTCTTTCCTTCTCCCTCTTCCTCCCCATCATCTCCCTCTAGACAGGGTCTCTAGCTCAGGGTGATCTCAAATCCCATGTACACATGGGGATGATCTTGACTTTGGACCCTTCTGTCTCATCTCCTGAGTGCTGGGGTTACAGGTATGAGCCTCTACATGTAGTTTTATGTAGTGCTGGGGTTCGAACCCAGGACTTCCTGAACGTGAGACAAGCATTGTATGACTGAGCCATATTCCCAGCCCTGCCCACGCCCACACATTTTGAGAGGGGAATCTCATGTAGCCCAGGCTGACCTCCAACTGTTGATCCTCCTGCCTTCACTTCAAAAATGCTGGGATTTCCAGTCATGCACCACCACACTGGGTTGACCTCAGCATTATTCTGAAGGAGGAGACTGGTAAGAGTTCAGCTGCATATTAACAACCTGGTTTATACACACAATATACAGGTGTAAGATGTATATTCTTATGTATGTGTATGTGTGGATATATAAGTCTATGACCTTACTACTTCTGGGGGTGTTGGGTTTTTTTTGTTTTTTGTTTTACTTTTTTTTAAATTTAGAAACAATCTTATTTTACATATCAATCCCAGTTCCCTCCCTCTCCCTTCCTCCCGTGCACCCCAGGGAGAGTGAGGCTTTCCATGGGAGAGCATCAACGTTTGTTACATCATTTGGGACAGGGTCTAGGTCCTCCACCATGTATTTAGGCTAAGGGAGTATCCCTCCATGAGGGAATGGGCTCCCAAAGTCCATTCATACACTAGGAATAAATACTGGTTAGGCAAGAGGTCCATAGACTGCCCAGGCCTTCTAACTGACACCCAACCTCAGGGGCCCTGGTTCGGTCCTATGCTGGTTCCCCAACTGTCTGGCTGGGGTCCATGAGTCCCCAATTGCTCAGGTCAGCTGTTTCTGTGGGTTTCCCCAGAATGATCTTGACCCTTTGCTCATCACTCCTCACTCTCTACAACTGGATTCCAGGAGTTTGGCTCAGTGTTTAACTGTAGATCTCTGCTTCTGCTTCCATCAGCTACTGAAGGCTCTTGGATGGCATTTAAAATAGTCATTAGTCTCATTATAGGGGAAGAGCATTTAAGGTAGCCTCTCCACTATTGCTTAGATTCTAAGTTGGGGTAATCCTTGTGGATTTTTGGACATTTCCCTAGTGCCAGATTTCTCTTTAAAGCTATACTGGCTCCCTCAATTCAGGTGTCTCTTTTCTTGCTCTCCTCTATTCATCCCCCACCTCAATCTTCCAGATCCCCCATGTTCCTCTCTCCCCTTCTCTTCCTACTCTTCCCCTCCCCCCCATGCTCCCAATTTATTCAGAAGCTCTTATTCATTTCTCTAGGGGTGTTCTTGAACTTGTCTTTTGGAGACCTAGCAAACCAAACTCTAAGACCTGTAAGTAAGCCTAATAAACATAAACACATTTGTTCCAGAGTAAAGCTTGGTGGACTCACAGCTCATTTGCCATTGGGACCTTGGCGGGAGGGGTAGGCTTTGTGGATCTCCCTAAGGGAAGAGATTGTAACAACAGCTGGAATATACCAACTCAACTAGTAGTTATGTTGACCCTCCTGCCTCAAGAACAAGTCATTTCTAGTCCTACATTGACAGCAACAAGAGCAAGGGCTGGTTTGGTGTTGCGGGGGCTATTGGGAAAAGCTTCGTGACAAAATCCACACACGTGGCAAGGAAACACATAGGGCTGGAGGCAGGAATGATAGGATACTTGCTGTGTGTAGTAAGGACATGTGTGGAAGGTCAGCAGTACAAAGAGGTGTCCATAGAGGATCCGCCGATGGATGCAGCCAGATCAGGAAGGAAGGCTGGCTGGTGGGTAGAAGGTAACTAAGAATGGCAATGTTCTCGAGTGTTAGGCTACTACTCTATGGCTTCCTTCTCTCTGGGAGCCAACCTCTTCTGCTGTGACAAGATCCTGGAAAGTTTATTTGCTGCAGAGGCTGGTGGGAAACATTAGGGAGCTCACAGAACTCAAGGCTGGGACTTTCCTAGTTCTTTGGCCAGCTCATGTGGGCTTTGTGATTCGATTGAACTCTTATACATCTTGACAGAGCAATGGAAGCAGGAGGGGAGGTCTGTTCTCCACACTCTTTGCCTCTTGATCCCCACAATGAAGGCTGGCGTTCTCAAGGTTTCCTCGTGGCAATGAACCTATGGCTAAGGCAAGTCTTCTGCTTCAGAAGACTTATTCTGCCCCTGCTTGCATTCTTATTTTACCCCCGGCATATTTGTGGGGCTTCCTAAGATGGCAGAATCCCACAATAGAGAACAGATTTCATCTGATTTTAATAAAATCATCTTTAGAAAAAGTCCCAGCTACATAATTTCTGAAGGCATTATGAGATGAAATTGCTACATATATATTGCATCACATTGGCCTTGGTTGTTTTCTTTTTTTTAAAACTAGCTCAGTTCCAAGTCTTTCATTAGCAAAGTACGAGTGCTTAACATGATGTGGACAAGCAGATCTCCATAGGGCAATTCTGCAGAATAGCAGTAGAGATTGAGGCTTTTTGACTCTGTAGTGTGGGAGACGCCCATCTCACTCCCCACTCAGCCATGAGCTACCTGCTTTGCAGATGTCGTACTGGGTACCACGTGCAATCATAGAAAGCACCCCTCTTCCGGTTCACTTGTTTTTTTCAAAGAGATGGAAAGAAGGTCTTGGGGAAGTTATAATTACATACATTATTAACAAGGACACACATTTTATAAAGATTCACTGTGAAAATTGTAGCCAACACACTCTTATTTAGCAAAAAGAAAACAATGACTGTGTTATTTCTCTCTTTGCCATTGTCACATGCATAAAGCTTGTGATAACTACTCTTCCATGTTTGCATGATCCAGTCCTTGCATAAACCATGCAAGTTCTTTTCGAGCAACTTTTAGTGGTGGTGGTTGCTACTTGGACATTGGTCATGTCTGCTCCTTTCTTGGTTACTTCATGCTTTGCTGTTGTCCTTGTCTTGAGGAGTCTCACTATACAGTCCATACTGGTCTGGAACTCCCAGTCTTCCAGGCTCAGCTACCCACCTGCTGCAATTCCAGGCATGAACCACTATGCTTCTCCATACTTCAACTGGCCCAAATCCAAGTGTCAAAAGTTGAGAAAGATTTCTTCCACTAACCTTGACCTCCACCTGAGGACCTCCGCATCTTTGCAAAGGACCCATGTGGTACCCTTGACAGCCCCATAATGGCAGTGGCATTTACCCCCATTGGATCTCATTATGAGGCTGTCTGTCAGACTTGTACCGCATCTTAGTTCTTTCTATGCATAGATCAGCAGCTGCTCCCTGCCCCATGTTAGAGGAGAGCATGCTCCTTCATGGCCTTGTTACTGCAGGGAAAGAATGTCCTAAAGCCCACCCTGGCCCACCACATTCCATCCTTTTCTCACTCTGCCCCTGAGAGTCTCTGAGTGGCCCCTGGGAAAGAGCAATAGGTAGGCTCACTTCTCTTCTTCCTCTATCTTAGAAGGAGCCCACACTCTTCTGGGTTGCCCTATACCCTAAGTTTTTCCTGTTTATGAATCTGCCATACCCAAATCTGCCCAGCTGGGTTCCTTCTGGTATTGTCTTCTAAGTTCTAGATATAGCCTCTGATTTAGTCTTTATCATTTCAAAAGTGACATGTTAGTTTCCCTAATGACTTATTTTTTCTGAACACTAGTGGGAAAAAGAGGCATTGTTCAATGGGGTGTCCTGATTGTTTGTGGTTGCCATAACAACCCGTCTCTCTTTTGTTTAGGCTCTCATCAGTGCTTGCCATCCTAGCTGTTCGCTTGCCACTGTCTGCGTTGACATGATATACCTGTGTCACTGTATGGAGCCCTGGCAGAATGCCATATGCTAACTGTACTTGACCTGCAAAAGCCAAGCCTGAGCAGAAAGCAACGTGCCCAACATGCCCAGCTATTGCAGGCAGATCCACAGCTCCACTGCCGGCTACTTGAAGTATCACTGTGGGAAGCCCTGGGGCATTTCTCTCTCCAAGGAACCTTTTCTGCCTTCTCCAGGCAGATGCTTGTGTGTGCTCTCTACAAGCTCTACTTCAGTACTTCACTGCTTGTAGTGTTTAGAATGTCTCCACTAAAGCTGGCAAAGTATGGAATGAGACTTTTCCCATAAGCCTACGGCTCAGCCCACAGACTGAAAGGGGCGTAAGAAGCCGTCAGTATATTTCACTTTAAGGATCAAAAGAGATGAAAGGAGGAGTACACACATTTCTGGAGTTGAGCTCCAGTCAATTCTTCCTTTCCCCATAAGCGTTGGGGAGTTGTTTATCACATTTAATTTCTACCACAATGGACAACAATCTAAGCAGTCATTATCTACTCATCCACCATTTATGTAACAAATTTATCGAGCGCTTTCTATATGTTGTCAGTGTCTAACAGAAGGGCTCCCAACATTTATGTGTTTCCAATCAATGGGAAATCGGAGTTAAAACAAAATGCAAGCAGAATTGTCCTAAAGAAGAATACTGTAGATAATGTAGTTACCTGAGAGAAGGGGGCTGTCTTGAACTGATTTAAAGGCCCCAAGTTCTACGCCATTCAAAGCAGAGCTGGCCTTCGCTCGCTTGAAATCTATAGTTCCTGTGATAGCCTCAGACCCCAGAAGTCTTACCTTGGTCCAGGTTGTGTGTCACCAGGTGACCCAAACCTCTTGTAGCTTTTTCCTTTGCACTAAGGTGAGAAGTGGCTGCTCTGAGAGGTTAGAAAGACCAGCCATGTCTCAGTTATGGCCTCTGTCTCATGGCCACAGTCAGGGCCGGCTGGCACCTGGGCAAGAACTCGGGGAAGATCTGGGTTCTGCCAATGAGAGTAACATCTGTAGACATTGAGATGAACCTCAATTCCTTCAAGGTAATCTTGGTAGCTTAGTAGACCTTTTTTAAAAAAAGATCCTACTTCAAACATCAGCCACACACACACACACACACACACACACACACACACACACACACACACACTGTTCTGCTGGGGGGAATTTAATGGAAAGGGTAAGAGAGAGAGGAATTGTGTTAACAGTCAGGTGGTGTGTGTAAAGTCCCAGAGGAACAAATTCCTAGGTGGAGAAGTGTTTTCCTTCCCAGTGACCTTTCACTTCCAACCCACAAAGGGCAAGTCTTCTAAAGCAGGGATCACAGCCCAGGAGCTGTACCTTCCACGTCAGACTAAGAGAGAAAGTCACCGTGAAACCACTCACCATCAATGGAGAGGCAGCCTTGGTCAGACTGGGAGCAACAGGATCTCTAGAACAGGGAAACTCCCTTGACTTCTCTCAAATCCCAAGTGTGAAGACACTCCCTTTTAACTTGCTGAGGAAAATTGGATCAAGCCTGTGGTCTGCTAGGGTCTTCTTGCAGCTGAATTCCTTGTGGGCGTCTTGTCACGACTCCACAGGGAGGTAGCTGTGGACAACAAGATCGGGCTTCCTGGTCAACCACAAGCCACAGTGCCTTGAAGTGTCAGGTATGAACCTGGGTGATATGGAGGGAGGACCTGTTCATGGCTGCCTCTGGTGACTCTGGCCTTGGCGCAGGCATTTCCTGTCCATATGGAGGCTGAACATTCATCCAGAGTTCATCCGAGGGATGCATGCTTTCTCACTGCTGTCCTATGTCCATCTTAAGAGTATGGGGTGCCATTGAGAAACTTCTCTGAAGTCCCCCATTCCTAAGTAGTTCAGTTGTCCCTCAGCTGGAAATGTTGGCTTCAGCTGTAATCCAGGAACCAAGTGACAGGTAAGAGCAGGAATTTGTTCCTCTTGGGATATGAGAATGTCGGAGAAGAGGCTTGTGTGTTGTATTCAGATCTTCTTAGCTCATCCTGGTGAGCTAAGAGCTGGGACTATGTTATTAACCAGTCTGGGTGCTTAGAGGCCCCAGATCTCAAAGTTCTCTTAATTTGAGCCTTTGGCATTATCAGTATCCGCCATCAGCCCAGGCTGGCTAGACTGGTTTTTCTAGTAGCTGTGTCCCCCTAAAATAACGAGGTCCCAGCCTCATTCACTTTCTCTTAGTTTTTCAAGGAGATGGACTAAAGTTTAGCCTTTAGTCAAGCTACCGGTGTGCTTCTGTCCCCACACTAGGTGACTCCCATTAATTTACCTCCCAGAGAGACCAGCCCTTGTAAGTGATTAGCCTGTCTCTGGACTAACACTATTTTCCACCCACCCACTTATCACTCACAGCTGCTGCGACAACTGAATGAGTGTGGCAGCAAGGTGGTGTTTGGGGGATTTTGTTTTTGATGCCATTTGACCAGTGGGTTGGGAACAGAGTGGACAGAAGCTATGCAAAAGGATGACGTATCCTTGTTTCTGCCATGAGGGCCTGATGCAGGAAGAAGATCCACGATGCTGGCTTACCTTCAATTTGTCTCAAAGGATGCCTTTTCTAGTAATGTTCCCACATGTCAGGAGTAACCAACGTGTCAGTCTCAAGCTACCAGTCACCCTAAAGCCACACTCTCCCAAATGGTTATCACCATTTCTCCCAGCCCTCTTCTGTATAACCAATAGCCATCTACCCTCAAATCTCAAATGCCGGACACCTCATCTCCCATCAGCACCACTGAAGTTCTCTACTGAATGGGCAAATCACCAGAATTCTGTGTACATCTTTCGACAACAGCAAGTGCTGTAGTCAAGCAAGGTCACTGAAAACAGTTTACGAAAGGGACTATTTCTAAAGTGACATTCAGAATACAGAATAACCCCAGAGAAAATGCCAAGGTAGGTGATAGTAACTGTGTGCCCCAGGAGTAGGGTGGGTACAGCCAATGCTATGCATTTGGATGTAAATTGATGTGAATTATCGAGACTGTGTTGTAGGCAGGGTAGATATAAACCCACAAGGAACGGTCTTCCCTTGGAAAGGATCATGTGAGACTCCGTAGAAAAGCAACATGGTTCCTCATCAGGAAGTCTTAGGAGTCTACAGATGGTGGTTTAGAGTGAAAAGTGGAAAACAGAAGTGAGGGCTCCCGGGTGTATACCCAGAGCAGCAGGTCTGAAGTTACTGCCCACAGCGACGACCGTGGAGCCTAACTAGCAAGAGAGCTCTGTCGCACGTGATTTGACACTCCCAGGATCAACCAGCCTGCCATGAACTGGAAATGTTGGCTTTCACATCAGTGCTGTGAGTGACAGGTACCTAGTAGATATTAAATGTGCAAGGGCTTGGTTAGGGAGAGTGGCGCGGGAGAGAGCCTGGGAAGGCTGGGAGAGCTGTTAGAATGCGGCCAAGGCCAGTGTCAGGAGAGGAGAAACAAGAGGGGCAGTGAAAGTGTGCTTGGGACAAAGGGCTGTCATAGCGTCTGTGACAGGTCACAGTTCTCTATTTTAAGACAAGGTAAATAGACTTGAAATCCAAGGGAGTTGACAAAGGAAATGGGGAACTAGGAACACTTTTAAGAGTAGAAAAGGGGGTGAAAGGCAAGACTGGTAGAGTCTGGTGGAGCATCCATCAGTTCTCAAGTCCTCACTTCTGCTTCTGTAAGAAGACTTTCCAGATGCAAAATTTTAAAATTAAAGGACGCTCTAAGCCATGAGGTTGCTAATGACTGGCAAAGTTTCTATAGCGACGAGCACTACAATGCCTTAGTGTTTAGGCTGGAAATGAGCCAATCCAGTCCTGATGACAATTGGGTTGTACAGGACTTCAAGGAGCTGTGGGGTTGCCTGGAGATGCCGTAAATTTGAGACTGACTCATTTTTATACTCACCGTGCCTAGTAAATGGAGAAATGACTTTGTGATCTGGATGCAGAAATGAACAAAATATGGCTTGGGAAGGGAAACAGAAAAGAGAATTTAGATACCAAATGATGCGAGTTATTGGAGTTGGGCTGTAGGCAGGGTATATGGACCCAATAGGGCCACACTGCACCCTTACTCTTGAACTCTGGTCTGATTGGTTGATGCTGTGCTCTAAGGGTTGTTGCATCTGCAGACCTGGGCTACTGTATTGCCTGGAATATTTGTAGCTGGTTTTTCAAATGGAAAACAACTTGTTTCTGATGGCCATAGATCCCCTGTTATAACATCCTGCAGTCACAGGAACAGTTTTCACAGGTAGCGGTGGACAAGGGCAGCTCTCGAAAGCAATTTGTCAAGCTAGGCATGTTAACATGAGTAGCTGAGACAGGAGGATTACTGTGAGTCTGGATTGTATTGTGAGTTCCAGGTCAGCATGTTCTATACAATTAGTCCTTCTCCTTCTAGCCCCCACTCTCCTAAAAAAAATATCGAAAAAAATCTAGCTTATTGTTGTATAAACTTGTTAGTGACTGGCTTATCAAATGGACAGTATATTAATCCATAATTGCTGCTGATTTTTGTTCAGTCTGTCACAGGAAAGAATTCATGCTATTGTCCTGTTAAACCGTGCTCACAGCTAAAGGTGACACATTCCTTACTATCCCTATTCTCAGACCACAAGAAAGTGTTTATTTCTTCCTGAAGTTTGGAGAAAATTCTGAACTAAGGCTGAAGGAAAAGTGACCTGACACATTGTAAGGTCTCACATTGGACTCCCACGGTGCTCGAGGCAAAGGATGTGCTGGAGGAAAACGGTGAGAGCTCCAGGCTTTAAAGTCAAGGTGCATACAACAGAGACCAGGTGGATCCCATGCAGAGGCAGGAAGAAACTAGCAGAAGCCCAGGAACTCACTACCAGCAAAGGATGGCTGAGTTCTCCAGGCGGTGGCACTGAGTTCTCCTGGGTGGTGGTACTGAGTTCAGGGCAAGCATTTTTATTTTGTTTTAAAATCTTTGTTGTTATTATTATTATTATTTTATTTCATGTGTAGGAGCAGGTTGCTCTTATGTATGTCTGTGTACTGTGTGAATGTCTGGTACCCACAGAGGCCAGAATTGGGTATCAGATCCTCAGGACTGGAGTGACAAATGGTTGTGAACAGCCATGTGGGTCCTGGGAATTCACTTTGGGTCCTCCAAAGAGTGCACATGTGCAGAGCTGACATCTGAAATATGCTTGGGTTCTATTTGGATCTTACAACTGAAAAGGCATGACAATATTAGTTACAAAACAGATTTAATTGTCTTTTACATAATGAACTGATCTCATGTGTGAATTGGCCCTGGGTGGGCTGGCAGGTCACAGGCTACACTTCCGTGAGGGTGCTGGGGCAGGAAGTTGGAAGTCCTGTGCTCACAGGAAGAGTGATACGCTGTCTCACAAGTGTCAGGACTGCTCTTCCATGCGCTTGCATGCCAGCTCCCAGCCCATATATAGCTCCAGTTCTGGGGGAGGGGAGACGCATGCATGTGCAGGCTGATGCCCTCTTCTGGCCTCCTCAAGAACTGCACACACACATTGTACACAGACATGCAGACACCCACACACGAAACTAAATCAAATCCTAAAAAAACAAAGCCTTTCACATCACCGGAGTTCCTGGGTTTCTGACAAAGAATGTAAGCTTTTGCACAGCAATGACTCTGCCCACCCCTCCTGGGCACACTGTTACTATCATCTGGCTCTGCATGTTTTCTTGGGGTTATTCTGTATCTTAAGTGTCACTTTGGGAATTTCCCCCTTTGTAAACTGTTTTCAGTGACCTGGCTTGATTATGGCACTTGTTTCTTGCCCAAAGATGCGCACAAACTTCTTCAACTTCTGCGGACTTGCACACTCAGAATAGAGGAGACACACTATAAAGTCACAGCAAGATCTTGGGACCCTATAAGCATGAAAAGTGGATCAAAGCCAGTCAAGGGCAATGCTGACAAGCGGCCTGGCACAGTTTATCCATATTTCAGTTTATTAAAGGGGGTTGCAAAGCCCAGAGTTAGAGGAATGGAAATAGATGTGGTCCAGTCACAGTGCAAAGAATATGGGATAACAGTTTGGGAAAATAATTTTGCTGAAGCACACTTTCAATACCTATCATTTAAAATTAGATAAATTGAAGGTATGCAGTGTGATAGTTTGATATACATAGAAGGTTGGGCACATTATTATAGTCAATCTAATTAACATATGTATAGTATTTTGAATAAGTGATTTGTGTTGAGTACATAAAGTACACTCTCGACACATTTGAAGCACACAGCACTTTAGTCTGTATGCCACACACTGGATCTCTAGACTTACCCAGACTACATAACTTAGTACCTCTGACCTACACCTCTCTAGCTGCCGCCTGTGTTTCTATGTATCACAGTCTCCCAACATCTGTGAAGACAGGTATGGATGACCCAACTGAAGTCTTTATTTTAGTGGATACACCAGTGTAATACAATAGCCCCTTGTTATGATTCTGGTACAGAAAATTTTTCATCACTTATTATGTATCTGCATAGAACTTTTAAAGACTGACATGGCTATAAGCAAACTCAAGAAGTAAAGGTATTATAATCTGCATTATCTCCTGACCTCCATGGACACCTGCATATACATGCACACAGACACATACCAACATATGAATTCACATAAATAAAAAACGTTTAAAAGAGTGGCTGGAAATATGCATCAGCTGTTAGGAGAATATATTGTTCTAGCAGGGGACCAGAGTTCAGTTCCTAGCATGCAAGATGAGTGGCTCATAATTACCTGTCTAGTTCCAGAGAGATCTGACACCTCTGGGCTTTTAGGGCACCTGAACTAGCTTGAAAACACACAAGTGTTTGTGTACATGCACACACACACACACACACACACACACCACACCACACCACATAGGCACATTCACTCAAACACACACAGTTAAATATAAAATAAATCTCTAAGAATGTATAATAAAGAAAGACTAAATAAAACTTCAAAAAGAAGTGAAACACATAACTAAATTTAATTTTTGTATAGAAGCGTCTGCACAATTTTCACGTCACCATGAGCAGGTCTGGGTTATGAAAAAGAGAAAAAGAAAAATGAAGGAGGATCAAGAAGCATAAATAGCCAGGCATGGTGGTATACGCCTTTAATCCCAGCACTTGGGAAGCAGAGGCAGGTGGATCTCTGTGAGTTCAAGGATAACCTGGCCTACAAAGAGAGTTCCAGTACATCCAGGGCTACACAGAGAAATCTTGTCTTGAAAAGCCAAATGATGATAGTAAATAAAAAAGAACAGAAACATAAAAAGCAGACATTACAATGACTAACAGCATTAAAAGATAATACAAATTAAAATTCTATGGCAAAAAAATTTGAAAATGGGAGTAACCACTGGAAAAGAAGAGTAAAAATATCTACTTTTGATCATGAAACGATTGTAAACCAGGAAAATCCGAAGGACTCATCCAAATCTCTCAGAATTACAAGAATTTTTTAAGGCCAGTCAATGGATCCAAAATTATTTGAAAACATCATTATTTCTTCTTTAGGAATTAAAAATGCTCTCAAAATAGTGACAAAAAGTGTTTCATGCTGAATACTTAGAGCTGTAATGGAGAGATGACACTCATGTCACGGAAGATGGAGAGTAAAGGTGAGTTGGAAGACAAAGCCGTGAGAGTTCCCTATTTGTGCGTGTATTATACCAGTGAAGGCAGAACAGATTTTTTTTTTGTTTTGGCCCATTTGTTTTTGGTAACTAAATAAGTGATCTAAAACTTTTAGAGGAAACCTAATTGCAAGAGAAAACCATACCATTTTGGAAAAGTAACTAAAGACAGGGCAAGGTAGCTTTCTCGGTGGACACTGGGACCTGGGCAGCCAAGTTATCCACCTTAGTGTCCTGGCTCCCAACTGTACTGCACATTCAGTGACACAGTTCAGATGCATGAGTGGATAATAAATGAGGTAAAGCAGAGGTCTTGGGGGAAAATCCAGTAGGCAACATGGTGCCATGCAGAGGCAGGAGAACCTCCTAATTAATCTTCCTCTTAAGTCAAAACCTTCAGGAGGGAAGATAGACGCAATGGACTGTAAATCATAGCATCTTAAGACGAAGGAAGCACAGAAGTACAACAGAACTTGACGGAGTTAGTGTCTGTGCCACACAATGTGCTATAATTTGAAAAGAGTAAGAAACATGCGTGGGCCATTTACGTAATGACCGAGAATCAAGGAAAGCTCTTCTGAGTCCCCAAGGGTGAAAAGACTACAGATACACTAACAGCGAGATTAGACTTCATGCCCATCATGTTGGTTACCATATGAAAAGTACGTAATGTTGTTTTGTTCTGGCAAAGTTGTGAGGAAGGGAGCAGGGTCACACAGCATGGATGGAATGAAAAATGTGACATCCTCTTAGAGATACAGTAGTATCTATGGAAAGTGTAAGATAGACAAACTCTCAGCAGGCTTGGTGGCATGGGGTTATAACACCTGATATTTGGGAGGCTGGAGAAAGAGGACTGCAAATTCAAGGACTATCTGGGCTAGAGAGAAAATATGAAGTTTTGTGAGACCTGTCTCAGAAATAAAACAGGGAGAGGGACACAGCGGGGGGGTGGGGGTGGGGGTGGGGACCCTTACCTGGCTAACACTGAGCCCTACGTTTAATATCAGTCAGCCAACCAAGCAACACACAAACAACAACAAAATTCAAAAAGAAAGCCAAACGAAAGACAAACAAACAAAAAACATGCTCTTCCAGCCAGCAGTCCCTTCCCAGAAACTCTCCAATAGGAAATAAAATCACCAGACTGTAATGTGTTTTTCATTATTTGTTATCATGTTTGTTTCTGTGCAAGCTGTCATGTAAAAGTTAGGAAGTATTTCTAGGAATAGGGGAATGGCTAAATAAATTATAACCCCCCCCTAAGATGGAAACACTGTCACCAAGAATGGATCAGAGTTGTGCTGGCCAGCAAGAAGGGCTTCAGAAGGTGTGGTTAACAGAGTCAAACAGATTACAAGGGGTGATGTGTCACATGGCTGGTTATTACAAACTAAACAGTCATCAAAAAGCACTGTGTGTTTGTGTGTCCGGGTCCACATGCAGTTATGGAGCCATGGGAAAATAGGAACGATGCTAAACAGATTATAATGAGGGTGGTGGTTTGGGAGCTGACATGTATGATGGAGAAAAGAATCGCGGAGCCAAAAGCAAATGTTAAAAGAAAAGCAAGCGAAAGGTCTCTTGTAGGTTAGCCTGGCCTCAAATCCCTGTGTACAGAGAGGCAGGTTAGGGTTATAGCCCTATGATGTCCTGCTAGTCTTCTGACTGTGGGATTCCTAGCCTTTAACACTTTCTTTCCCATGACCCTGAGTTTTATCTCAGAAACAGCAATAGAGAGTCTTCAACATGTGCACAGAAGTGGATTTCCCTGCAGAGTTTCTGCATCTACCCCTTCTTGTCCACATCTCCTTCTCTGAAGTGACCCTCATACCCACCTTTCTAGGCAAAGCAAGCCAAAGCTGCTTTAGGTAGATTTTCATGGGGCCATATAACTTCTCCATCCACATCCGAGAACCCAGATGGAAAGTGTTATACCCTTGATTCCTGGAGAAATGAACGGTTGCTCACTGGGTCATGGGCCTAAAAAATTTAGAGCTGTCTAAACTGTGAGATCCTTCAAAGTCAAATAGAAGCCAAGACTTGACTTGAGACGCCTTTAGTGAGCCCGTGTGGTGCGAGGCTCATGCTTCTGCCTCCTTGCTGTTCACAATGTGCTTTCCAGTTTTACATTCCAGATCCCATTTGTCCATTCATTGTGCAGCACTGGGAAACTTCAGAGGAGACTGCAAGGGTGTGGTCAGACGCAGAGCCCTGCTCCTTGCTACATTTTCTGCATTTGACTTTCACAGCCATTCCTAACCTCATCTGTCAACTTCTGAACTCTCAGAGTGAGAGGTTTTCAAAAAAACTTAATTGCTATTGCCATCAGTGATACAGTTGCAAGCCCTTGACCAAGGAGCCCGACCAGCCCTGCATCCTCTGGGAACATGCACTCTTCTTTGCAGAACTTTCCTCCAAGTCACTGACACTTCAAACTAAGTAGCTGCAGGAAGAAACCAGAAAGCTATTGACAGATGCCACACATGAGAACATGCCACTGTTGAAGGCATAATAAATAGATGAGGGAGAGTTAGTATAATCCCAGGATGCTTTGTGGCACAGAAATAATTGACTGATGACTCCAGCTACTTCCCTCCAAGCAAAGGAGACTGCTCCTGATTCCTACAAGCTCCCGGAGTGACCTTTGGAACCCTGTGGGTGTGCTAGAGGCTTTTGTATTCTTACCCTCATGGACCTTGCCCTAAGCCAACCAAGTTATAAAGATACCAGGCCCACCAAGGGGTGAATGAGAGACCTCCCAAAGAGAACTGAAGTTCTCATTACTGGCCAGCACCAACTCTCAGGCATGAGGGAAGCCATCTTGGATTTCTCACTTAAAGGCAGGCTCTTGCGTAACCACAGCCAAAAGTCACAGAAGGGTGTCTCAGCCAAGCCACAATTGTGGCAAATAGTATTTAGTGGTTGTTTTAAACCACTAAAGTTATTTATAAAACAGCAGGGTATCATTACTACAGGGGCTTGGTCATTTGAATTCAATCTATACTTTTCTAGTTTTCTGTGTACAACGAGGAATGTTTTTAACTTCCTTTTTAGGAACCTGGGAGAACACATTCCTGACACCATCACAAACAATCCCTCTGTACTCCACACCATAAAACTCACAGGAATCAGGTGACCAAAAACACAGGTATAGCATCTTCTTTCAACTCTTTAGTACCCTGTTCCCAGGGCAACAGAGATTGGTCACGGGGAGTGTAGCACGTCTTGACAAAACTAAGTATTTTCACGCAGCACCCAGTGGGCTGTTGCCTCATTTTCTTGGAACTTGGATGTGTCACAGGTGAACACTGTGGTGCTTTAGATTTAGCTAGCCACATTTGCAGATATCCCTGCCGTCCCTCATTTTCCCGTGGAGACAGTTCTGCAAAGAAGAGGGTATGTTCCCAGAGGATGCAGGGCTGGGAGGCTCCTTGGTCAAGGGCTTGCAACTGTATCACTGATGGCAATAGCAATTAAGCTTTTTTGAAAACCTACCCATATGTTGACCAAGGTCCTATAGACTTTGACCAATTTTGTTAGTTCTTTATCATTTCCACAAGGAAACTGAGGCACACTTGGATTTGCTGATAGTTCCAAGCTCATGTAGTAAACTGACAAAACCTCAACTCTTAGCAAACATCTGGCTCTAAGAGAAGTTAGTTGTGTAGTTAGAATCTGCACCAAGGAGTAGTAAATATAAAATCACCCTATAAAAATCACCCAACTAGAAATCACTCATGAATTACAATCACCAAAAATTTAAATATAATTTGCATTTATTATGAATCAAAAGCCAACATGACTGAGAGCATAGTATGTCCCTGGTTGTATCAGTTACTATAGAAAGTGATAGAACATATGAGTTATAATGAAAAATATCATTTGAAAATCTTGGCTTTAAAGGGACTTACACTATTTTGAAGATATCAGGCTTTCACGGTGAAATAGTCATAGAACAAGACAGGATGTAATAATTTATTTTAAGGGTGGAGGAATTCAGAGCCCTCATCCCTGCAGGAAGACTGCTTGTTGTATTTCAGGCCTCTCTCTCTTCCTCAGAGTGAAATCCCAGCTTTCACTTCAGGATGTCACCACACTAACAGATAGTTCATTAGGCCAGACTAACCTGCGTTAGCAACCAGAGGAGTCTCCAGAAAAGAAAATTTACTTTGCGGTTTAAGATGATCAAAACTGATTACTTCTCAAGAGGCTTAGAGACCCAGTGCTGTAAACACAGCTGGAGAAACACTTGAATGTGAATCCATAAAAAACACAAGGAATCAACCGTTCTCTCCTGACAGGGTTTTGCACTCTGTACATGAGTCCATAGGAAAGCAGCAGATATTTAGACAATCTTGTTGACGAAGGGAAAAGAAGACTATATACAGGCATGCTCACCCACGGCATCTAAGAGTGCACTGTAAATAGCTCACTTATTTTGTTGGGGGTAAAGGCAAAAGGATTAATCTCAGCTAAGTCACTGAGTTGTCACTCAGGGATGTTACACAAATAACCCTATAAAAATTGGAGGCTTCTCAAAAGTTAGAGTGCTAATAGAATTATTTTTAACGTGTTTTAGATTTCCTTTCTTCATGTGTGTGAGTGTTTTGATTGCATGTATGTGCACCGCATATGTGCCTGGTACCCACAGAGGTCAGAAGAGGGCATTGATTACTTTGACGTGGAGTTATGGTTAGTTGTGAACTACCGTTTGCTGAGACCTGAACCTGGTTCCTCTGCAAGAGCAACAAGTGCTAACCACTGAGCTGATCCAGCCCCTAGAATTATTTTCGACTGTATGAAAAGAAAATGGATTTGTTGATGGAGAGCCAACAGCAAAAACTAAATTGATTTCTTTTACTCGGAGGCATTCTTCACTAAGCAAACCTTCTATTCTCCCAGGACAATGAGCATCTATTATATAGATTCTATACATTAACAATAATTCTTGGATTAGAAGTATTAATATTTACTTCTCATTGCTTATTGATGTTTTTGAACCTTTTCAAAGCAACATTTATTGTTTTTCTAATCAAATGATACTACACACCAAGGAGCAATTGGCTATCTTAATTTTCTTCTCAAAAACATTCTAGATATCATTTAAATAAATTTTCCTGGATTGTTTTTCTGTAAAGTAAATCATCATGTTTAACTCATTTTAAAACAATTTTCCCTTCTGGAGTAATCTTATAATTAATTTTTATTCTTTCATGGATACACATCAAGGTTAATGGTGTTTTGATGCAGGATTTGAGCTTCGGAAAAAAGTTCATCTGAAGAGGAAAGAAATTAAGTCTTAAGAATGTATTTCTCAGCTGTCTCACTGTGTTGCTCATTAGCAAGAAACACACAAAGTACTTTCTGAGATAATAATGGCTCAGAATCTCGGTTTTTTGTTTTTTTTTTCCGATAACAAGGCTCTGTTGTTGCAGGTGGCCTTCTACTCAAACAAACAAAGACAGAAAACATCCATGAATTAGCCTGTGTATATGTGTTGAGCCATCAAGTGCCCAGTGTAATGCCCTTTTATGTAAGGGGAAGCCTGCCCGGCTTCATGAGCCCCAGGTGCACACACTGTCCTGCATCTCCATAAAGACACATGACGCATTGTTTAGCTACTTCTCAGTTGATGGGCCTCCCCCACCCCACGTTTTGTATACTATGAACAATGATTCCTCAAACATTCATATATGCTTTGAAAGAACAAATTTTTCAATTATGTTGAGCATAAATCTGGGAGTGGACTAGCTGAGTCATATGGCAATCCTACGTTTAACTTTTGCTGAAGGGCAGGCTGGTTTTCAAAGTGGCTGAGCCTTTTTATAAGCCCACCAAGTATGCACAAAGGTTCTAATCTATCCATACTCTTTCTAACTTTTGTTATTGCCTGTGCTATCTCATATAGCCATCGAAAGACTGTAACAAAATCAGAGTCAGCTAGAGCTCTCATGAATTAAAAAGATACTTAAAATCGTGGTCACAGAATGCAGCAGGAGCTATGGCATTCTTAGAATCCTAAAAAGATCAAAGGAGATGGGTGTGGTAGTACACACCCTTAATCCCAGCACTTGGGAGGCAAAGACAAGGGCATCTCTCTATACCAGAAGGTGAAAGGACCTCCTATGTTCATTGAATGCCAGGATTAATATTGTGAAAATGGCTAGGCATCAAAAAATATTCTATGTATTCAATGTGTTTGCCTTAAAAATTCCGACACATTTTTCACAGAAATTAGAAATAATTCTTGAATTTCATATGGGAATACAAATGACTGAGGACATCCAGAACAAAACTAAATAGTAAGCATCATTAATAACAATTAATAAAAACAAACCTGCTGGATTTATCACCATACCAGATCTCAATTATGGAGTAAAAAAACATAAAAACTGGAGTTACAATGCAATATTAAATACAATCATTGTACTGGCACAAAAACAGAGTCACTTATTCTCTGATCTACATAGTGAGTTCTAGGCCAGTCAGGGATACACAGTGAGACTCTACCTTTAAAGGGAGGAATAGGACAGTACTGGAGAGATGATTCAACAGTTAAGAACACTGACTGCCCTTTCAGAGGACCTGGGTTCCCAGCACCCACATGGTAGCTTACAATTGCCCATAACTCCAGTTCCAGGGGGTGTAGCACGTTTTTCTGGCCTCTTCCAGCACTAGGCATCAACATAGTGCACTTACATATATGCTGGCAGAACACTATAGAATAAAAATAAATAAATCTTAAAACAAGATTAAGAACTAGTGTTAATCCCAAAGATGGGGGAGGAAAGACCACTGACTCAAATCATCATGAACAAATTAATTTAAGCAAGCTTTTTTTTTATTTATGTACATGGGTTGCCTTCTCCTAAGGCAGGGTTTGAGAGGTCAGCATTGGATAAAAGGAAGACAAGGTTTTTATAGCTCAGGGGCTGGGGGTTTCCAAATGGGGGATTTGGTGTACAAAGCAGACAGGGTTACAGGACCAGAACATAAGCATAACAACTTAGTTGTAACAACCTCTTGAAAAAAAAAGACATGATTGTAAGGTGGTTGTAACAAGGTAGTCTTAACAAGGTAACCATATCAACCCTTTTGAAACAAAGATAGGGTATAAGACCCTTGGTAACTTTTTGAAACAAAGACATGATTGTCATTCCTGGAATAGGCAGTACAGAACCATTTGTAGCTAAGGTTACTGGGAGGGCATAGCCCAATCTTTGAGAAACAGAGGTTTAATCATAAGCAGGAATGAACCGAGTTCTTCTTTACTGTAAGATGGCTTTTAAGCCTAAGATGGAGACAGGCTGCTCTTTCTTTAGGGGGTAGGCATATAGTTCAATGGGAAAGGGTACTTACTGTGTAAGGATGAAGACCTGAATTTGAATTCCCAGCACTCACTTAAAAGTTGAGAGAGATCATGCAAGCTTGTAACCCTAGCACTAAGGGGAGGGGCCAGGAGAGATGGGCAGGTCCCAGGAGCTTGGTAACCAGTCAGCCATTCTAGCTAAACTGTGAGCTTTGGTTTTAGTGAGAGACCCTGTCTCAAGAGAATAAGGCAGAGAATGATAAGGCAGGCAATGTAGTACTCTTCCGATAGCCTATATAGGTACATATATGCACGCACACACGGCGCGCGCGCGCGCGCACACACACACACACACAGAGTTAAATTCACATTTGCCCAGTCTATTTGTAAATAAACATGCAGAGGCTAAATTCACTTTTAAAAGCTGTTTTCTGTAGTACTGCCAGCAGGCGAGTTGAGTTCTTGGGGAACAATGGTTCTGACTTTGTGTTGCCGAGTCCACCATCTACACTAACACAGACAAACCTCCCATTGGATCTGGAGGAAAGGTACTATGACTGCATCTGTAGCTGATGGCTCTGTGCCGTGTGCCTCAAGGAGACTAAGCAGCCACTTAGAGCCTCTTCCTTTAGCTGGTAAACTACTTTGCCCATTTATTAAGCTTGGTAAGAGGTCATCGACCATTTCTTCTAGACAAATGATTATCAAAGTGAGGGTCCCAAGCCAGCAGACACTATCGTTTGTGAACAGAGTAGAAAAACAAACCTGTTACTATTCCTCCCCCTGCTAACACACACCTGGGGTGGAATCTGGTCAACTGTTGTCCAGGTGACTCAGGCCCAAGCTAATATTTAAGAGCCTCTGCCCTAGAGCAAACACAGCAAAGACCTGAGTTTCCAGAAAAATTGTGTGCCAGACCCAGTGCAAGGTGATAGGTACATTCAGTTTGAGAACTCAAAGCAGAGAAAGACAAAATTGATCCCTGTCTTAGATTCGGAGTGAAGTTAGCAGAAGGGCAAATTGATGTAACTTGCAGTTTGGGGCATTCAGGTTGTTCAAGGCTGAGAAAGCATCCTGCAGAAGTGATGGGGCATGTACAAACCAAAGTTGGTTTATGTTTTCACTCCCCTGAACAACTTGACCCCACTGCACCAGATGTACTTGATTAGATAGGTAGGTAGGCAGGAAATAGGCTAGGATATATGTTTGTCCCTGATTGGACCTGATGAGAAATAGGGCCTTATGGTTTTGCCTTTCTAAGCATCTGCAAAATGTGACTTATTGCCATTTCCTGGGAACCCCAGCAATCCTCAGGTTTAACAAGCGTCCAAAGCATACAGACTGCCCTCAGCAGCAGCTAGATAGTTAGTCCATTCGTTATACCTGTTACTTCTAAGACTTTGCCAATTCCACAGCATGGCTTTCCAAACATGGCTGGTCACCAGCTCTACCCTCTTTTCCCTGCTGTCCCTTATTTCTCCAGCAGTGTCCCGCAGAGCATGCTGATATCATAAAGGGATTGGGACCAGGTGGACTGCTAGCCTCCTTTCCCACCGCCAGCAGTGGGATCTGCATTTTAAAGAAGGTCCCCAGATGACTTGGATGTGTGTGACAACCCCACGAGTTCTGTTCTAGGTACTGGAAATGACTCAGCTCTCCAAACCTGCCAAATTCTGTTCCCCTGTGACATCCTCACCCTGGGATGCCCTTCCCGCTGCCCTCTCTCACTGCAAAGAAAAGATGGACATCACCCACAGTGTAGTTGGTTTTTTACGTTTGTCCCCAACACTACACTGTGAGACACTTTATAGTTTGCTGCCTTCTGGGTAACGGAAGATCAGCCAATGTACACTTAACAGAACAGCGGGTGGATGATTGAGTTACCCCATGTAGACAATCTGTGGTCACTTTACCTGAGGACTCAGTTCCACTTTGTGTCCTGACTTGTCTAGTCAGTTCTCTGATTCATTCGCAGCAAACAGAGTTAAAGAGACTGGGAAGGCAGCGAATACAGTTTCCACCGTGGCAACATTCTGATGGCATTGTGAGTTCTCAGTACATTTTTGTTTATGAGATCCTACCTCAAAAGGGAGAGACACTGCCTGAAACGAACCCTGGGCACTGGCTTGGCCCCCAGTCTGACATTGATCTAAGGCAGGGGTGCTTGGGTCCTGGCAGTTGGACTCCAGGCCCCAGGCTCCTGAGTCTCCCGATTCCCAAGAGAGATATTGGGGTGAGCAACCTTGCAGAATCCTCATATCCCATAGTCTTTGTGAGTGTGTCTGTCTGTGTGTCTGTGTGTGTAAGCCAGACATAAATGCTGGATACCTACTTCACTGTCTATTTTTTGAAACATGGCTTCCTAGCGAAGTTGTAGCTCCCTAATTTGGCTAGACTGGAGAGGCAGCAACCCCAGAAATCCTCCTGTTTGCTTTCCCAGCTTTGAAAATACAGGCATGCCTCACAGCGTAGAAAGATTTATTTTATGTGTATGAGTGTTTTGCCTGCATGTATATGTACATACCATGGATTTTTGGTACCTGTGGAGGTCAGAAGAGCTTGTCAGGTTCCCTAGAACTGGAATTGTGGATGGTGTCAGCCTCCATGTAGGTGCTGGGAATTGAACCTTGGTCTTCTGCAAGAGCAACAAGTGCTCTAAAGCACCTAGTAATCTCTCCTGCCCTGCACCTGGCTTTTTTTTGTAGGTTCTGGGGATCTGAACTCAGGTCTTCATGCTTATATGGCAAGCACTCTACCTGCTGAGTCATCTCCCCAGTTCCCTATAAGTCTTCTTAAGGACAAAATTCTAATTTTTATTGGCATGCAGACTACATTGGAAATTAAGGTTTTATTTAAACAGGCCTCTGGAGGTAAATAATCCTCTCTCATGATCTGTTTTACAGGCAAGTTTCACTAAGATACATGGTTCTCCTATTCCCCTAGAGATGTTTATAAACATCATTTATTATATATTTAGTGTCTCGAGACAAAGATGCAATTGAACAAAACCTGACTTGGAAAGATGTGGCTGTGCAGTAAACAAGAGAAGTGGATTTTCATCAAGAAAGTTGGCATTTGCTCACAACCCAATTCTGTTTGAGCAATTAAGTCTCTAGAAAACCCACTGACTTGTCAAAAAGAGTACGTGAATTAGAAAATACTGACAGTTTGAAACCACCAGCTTTGCATGTTAATGCCCGGTGTTGTAGGAGTGAACAGTACAGCCACTGTTGACACACACTGGGCCACTCAGCGTTCATAAAGTATATGCGAGCTGCCCACCACGGGGAGATCACACCTCCCCTTTTTCCTCAATGTCCCTACCCTGGGCCAGCAAGTCCCTACCCCCAGTCTGCAATGGGCCATTATCTCCCATTCTGACATTTGAAGATGGAATCTGAATGCCAGGAAGGAAGTTTTCCAAATTGGTTTAAGGAACAAAATCCTCTTATTACAACAGGATACAGTAAAGAAAACAAGGGGGAGATTCATGAGAGGGGAGAGGATGAAAAGCATAAACAGAAAAATACTTCAGAGAAAAACAAGACACCCGGAGAATGCAGGGCAGTTACGTGTGTTTACTGGGAAAGTGCTTGTTGCTGAAGGGACCAGGGTGCGGGAGGGAGGCTCACCCACATGTCAGAAACTGTTCACTGTCCTCTGTTTCACCGGACTCTGACATCTGCCCTGTGAAATTGGGAGATGCTGGCATTTCCTCTCATAATTTCATTTCTCTCATAAGCAAAATATTATTCTTTGGGAAGGGAGTTTTACTTAGTACTGTGTGGAATTGCACAAGAAAGATGGAGACAGATTGCCTTTTCATTACGTAGAAATGACTGGAGGCTGCAAATGTTGCAAAATAGGGTGCTGATTACATCATTCAGGATTCAGGGTCCTAGATGGGTCACTTGGATGCCTTTGTGTGGCAGGGATGGGTGTGTACTAACTCTGTCTACTCCAGATGAGACAATGCTGGGCTCCATGCAAAAGAGATTTGACTCCATATAGTATGTAATAGCATGGGTCTTCGAAGAGGGGATAAGAATAAGTCTTAGAAAAACACATGTGTTCATCATACTTTTTTTTGTCAAAATTACTGAGCTTCAGAGTAGGAAGGCTATGATAGAATAAAATATGATTTTAGTCAACTCTCAGTTGAAGCTAATTGGGTGCTTTGAGTTTTGCTACAGCTACTAAGGATTCACATCTATCAGGAATTTATAACTTGGTACTACAAGGTCCTTGCCGGGGTTGTCATTCCTCAAAGGAAAGGGATTTTCTGATGTGTGAGTTGTGTATAACCTTAGCTCCCACTGCTGTTGTTCCACTTACCTCTGGGAACAAGGTCTGTTACTGTTCCTTGAGCTTTTTCAGACTCTCTTTCCTGCTCCCGTTCCTCCCCTCAAACACGCTCAACTTTTCTTTGTGTGGCACGTGGTTCTACGACTCCTTTGTACCCTAGAGTCACTATCCGATTTCTCAAATTTTCACAACCCATAGTCTCTGTGGTGGCAACTTCTCAGCGTCACTGGCTGTCTTCCCTCTGGGCTGAAAGAGCACATGGCAGAACACTCTTGTTCCAACCAGCACAGGTGGGCTTTTCCCAAGGTGCCCTGCACCTTGACCTTTCTGCAGCATTTGACCTTGCAGATCACAAAGACTCTTTTTGGAAGACTATCTGTGTACATTAGGCACGAAACTGTTAGATGACCAGTTAGACTAAATGCCTCAGCATTTTCTGAATTAATATAAAGTTAATATTACTAAAATCAGAAAAAATACACACACATATATATAAACAAACTTTTATGTTTTTTTTAATTTTTTACTGTGTGTGTGTGTGTATCACAAGTGAATGCAGGTGCCCTTGGAGGACAAAAGATGGTCTCAGATTCCCTGGAGCTGGATTAATAGGTGGTTGTGAGTCACCTGACAGGGGTGCTGGGAACGGATGAAGGCTGTCTGTAAGAGCAGTACACATCCATAACTGCTGCACCGTCTTCTCAGTCCCAAGATTCTATATTTTGGATATTCATAGGAAAAGATGATTCAAATGAATGAAACAGTTAAACATTGTTGCAGCAGTCTCCCTTTTTCAGAGTAAGGAATAAATTGAGTTTAATTTTTTAGCATACGTATCTTTAAGGCATGTATGTTTAAAGATTTTAGGCAATCTATATGTAAAAATCCATTCAAAACTGTTAGATGACCAGTTAGACTAAATGCCTCAGCATTTTCTGAATTAATATAAAGTTAATATTACCAAAATCAGAAAAATTACACACATATATGTAAACAAACTTTTATATATTATTTTTTAACTATGTGTAGGTGTGTGTGTGTGTGTGTGTGTGTGTGTGGTCTACACGTAAGAAAAGAAGCTATGGAACCTTTGGGAGAAAAAAAACATAAGAGGAAATCTGTATGATCATTAAATAGACAATGGCTTTTTAGCTAGGACTCAAAGGACACACACACACACACCCTAAATTGGTCTTTATCAAAATAAAAAAGATGTTGTGTTCCAGAGGACACCATCAAGAAAATAAAATATACTCAAGAAGTTTCATGTAGCACTCACCAAGCCTTGTTTGTAAGGTTGGTTTGAATTCTGCCATGACTTTCTCTCCCACAGAACTTTTCTGTAATTTCTAGTCAACACCAATGTTCTCTGAACATCAAATACCACATTTCAGTATAGATATGATCTTTCTTCAATGCTGCCTACTTAATTTTGTTATAATGTTTGCAAGTTTGGTCTTCTTCCTTCCTTCCTTTCTTTCTTTCTTTTTTCTTTCTTTCTTCCTCTCTCTCTCTCTGTGTAAAAGAGAGAGAGAGAGAGAGAGAGAGAGAGAGAGAGAGAGAGAGAGAGAGAGAGGTGTTCTGGGGGGATTGAACTCAAGTCCTTGTGTTTGCCTGGCAAGCGCTGAGCCAGACCGCAACTCTAACTGTAAAATTTCTTTTGCGAAGTAGGCCTAATATATTTTCATTACTATTTAAAACTATATTAGAGGTCAAAATCAACCTCCAGTAACTTTTGACAATTTAACATCTGTGACCAATGTTAGCTGTATTTTTAATAGTACATTACCTTAACATGACTTTAAAGAAACTATTATGTTAGAAAAATATATTTGAACTTTTAAAAATGTTTCATTAAAACATTTAACTTAAATTATTTGATCATTTCAACCCATGCACTGCTCTAATTTCTCACTGCAAAGGCCAGATTTCCTGTCAGATCCATGTCTTGTTCACTGGTTTGTATTTTTGTACAATAACTAAAGGTAAAAAAAATGTAGTTGACTTTCTACATAAAGAGGCCACAGGACTGCCTTGCTCTATGGCACTTAAGTAGCATACAGAGACTCGTTATCACTTACATTTTTTTCAAAATAAATATCTCAAAAAAAGATGACTCAGCTGATAAAGAATGTTGCCACCAAGATTAATGACCTGAGTTCAATTCCCGTTGAAGAAAAAAATCAGTCCCTATGCACATGCACAGACTTCATAATAACCACACCCCTCAGAAACAGCACAAATTTTCATGGATTAATGAATAGATGGGTAAAGTGTTTAGGTCCATCCAGTGGAATATTATTTACAGATAAAAATGGATGAATTGGGGAGGGGTAGGGGAAAGGGTTGGTGGAATGGTTGGAATGTAAGATGAAATAAAAAATATTTAAAAATTTCAAAAAAACAAATACTGACATATTTTACAACATAGATAAATTTTTAAAATATTATACTATGTAAAAGAAGTCAAACCTAAATGGTATATGTAGTGTGACTTCCTTTAAATACATATCCAGAATAGTAAATCTATAAACATATAAAACATTAGTTGTTTTTACTAATAGAATTGAGAGGCAATGGGGGAAGATGGGTTTAAAGTTTCCTGTGAGGATGATGACGTGTTCTCACAGTGTTGATGGCTATGTAGCTTTTTATACACATGAGATGTAGGGTCTAACAGGGCTATCTCACGGTATGGGAAATATATTCAACAAAGCCCGGTATACCCATGAACCAATTAATTAAAAAGTGAGAGTTTATTACCTGTAGACTACAATTCATTTTGTCAGTCACTGATTTGCTAAATTCTTGTTGAGTATGCTGAGCCAGGAACTATGGGAGATGTTGAGCATAACTATGTTTAGAAAAGATCATGTGACCTCACCATGGACAGCAGACGAGAAGGGCGCCGAAGCCTTGGGGACAGCTGACTAAGTAGGGAGCTAACCAAGGAAGAAATCCTTGCTCAGTTAAATGTCAATTCTTTGCATTCTTCTTTCTGTAAGCAGGTAAGAAAAGCAGAGGGGTGGGAGGGTGGAGAGTGGAGGGTGGGGGAGTGGAAGGGCAGGGGGGTGGGATGGTGGGGATGTGGGATGTGGGGGGAGTTTCTGCCTCCTGTCCAAAGAAAGCACCAGATTTCCCAGAGGCCTCAGAAGGAGTTTTATAACGACATAAAACAAAGACCTAAGTATCCCACTTAGTGTTGAAATCTGATGAGAAGCATCCCATGTGCTCATCTTCACCAGGGGCTGCAGTGCCATAGAACTGAAGTGGAAAGCATGGGAAGGAGTTGAGCCTTGGCTCCTCAGGTGCCTTTGGGAGAGCGTGGCCAGGGATCCAAGGTCAGCATAGCACGTGGAAACTCCTGTCCCCTTCAGCTTCAGGGACAAGCCTTCCACCAGGGCCATGGCTCAAGACATTTCAAGCTGCCCCTGGTGTTTCAAAGAAAAACCAACCACAACAACGAAAGCTTGGTGAGTAGGTTAAGACTTGCCTCAGTGGTGTGGTAGGCCAGAGTGGGGCTTTGGTTGCTAAGGAGTTTCCCTCTCTACTTATCCCTCTTGCCACATCCTTGAGGGTCTTGAGAGGCCCAGAATGCACTTGTCATATTTCCCAAATAAGAGGCTACTCATTATTATGATCAAGGCCCAATCACATGTTGGCGACCCAATTATAAAATAATTAAGCAACTTTGTTGGAACTTAGACTCTCACATTATTTCCAGGAGAATTCCTACTAACCTTTGAGTCTAAAAGTAAGAGTCTGAAAGAAGAGGGAAATAACCCAAATATAACTCTCACTGAGAGGAAAGGAAGACGGGGAAGGGGTAGGGAGAAAGCATTGTTAAATGAACATGCAGGTGTGAAACCGTTTTCTCCTTTATGTGGCTGTCTGGTTGCTTTGAGTCAGAACTCTGAAGTGGGGAGTCATTTCTGTTCACAGCAAATTTTAGGATATGAACTTCCACAGCCACGGTGGTTTCTTTAGAACAGTCTAGAAGTGACTGGGTCAGGTCTCCACCAACTCCTTCTCAGCAATGCCTCCTCTTGTGTTTCTTCCAGGAAGTATGGGAAACCCGTGTTTAGTGGGAGCCCTCAGCTTTGGGTTAAGTGGACCCAGGACTTAAATAATCCCCCTCCCACACACACACACTGTCTCTCTAGGGAAAACTGTATTTAAGACACAACCAAAAGAGAAAACCCTCGGTATCCCTTCACAAACCTCCAGCTTGGCAGTGTGTTTTGTCAGCATTCAAGTTTTCAAGTGGGAGTGAAAGTGAAATTCACTAAAAAAACAAAATAAGCAGCCTTTGGAATGGAGGTTGGGGGCAAGGGTCAGCCTCCCAGATTCTCCCTACATGCCAAGCGGGGGCGGGGGCTGTTTCCTACCCAGCCAAAGAGGAAGCCCTAAGCCCCCATCACACCCTGCACCCAGGAACCAGAAATAGCAGGAACCTGTGTCCTGTCCCTCGAGTCATGGCTGTGGTGTCCTCAAAACCAAGAAGCAGACTGAGTTTGGGCTGACTCTGAGAGGGCAGGACTTCCACGCTGAGCATTCCCTGTGGTTTTCTCTGCCTTCTCTGTAACTCATCTTTATCCAGTGTCCCAGGCAATGTCAAAGTTTGGCTTCGCTCCAGTACCTGGAACAAAGGTGAGTTATGGCAGATGCAGTCTGTCTTCCAAATGGTTTGCAAAAGGCCTGTCTGCACCACAGGCTGCCGCCGTGCCCAGAGTGCTCGGAACCAACAGCCAAGCCATTTGTCTAGTGAGTGAAGCAACAGAGTTGAACTGAGGGAAGGGAGTGGCTAGAACTAGAGCCTGGGAAAAAGACGCCCAGCTCAGGGTTTGCTCAACCTTTGAATAAGGGATGGTGGCATGGTCACCCTGTACCTCTTCTCAGCAAATGCCAACACTTTGTTGCAGGTAGCCATTGTTGTCATCTTTATGCATCACAGGTACACCTTGGTTTGATTTTTAAACTAGACATACACGGTTTATAAAAGTACTTATCCTCTTTATTTTAATCTGGATGCCTGATTGATTCGTTCTTCAGTGGGCAGCCGATTGCTGTTTTAAGGCCTTGATCCTTGACATCGTGAGATCCACAGTTACTGGAAGTTTAGGAGAATACCAAAGATGGCAGAGTGGGTGAGAGCACATGGATGTAGTGAGGAAAAGACCAAAGATCCTGAGTCTCATGGTCCTAATCTACTGCGTTCTCTCGAGGAGGGGAAGTAGGACAGCCAGCCATACTCCACTCATTCTTTACCCGGGCCTTCATTTCCCTTGGCCAGGATCGTTGGTGTAAAATACACTCCGATGCCCAAAATACAGGTCCCCATTCTGTGGGCTGCACCAGGGAAGCTGCTTGGAGGTTATCAATGTTTGTCAGCCCGGCAGAGTTAGGTTAAGTTCGTTTCTGTAAACAGGACTCTGGAGACAGGTTTGTGGCTTTTCCTGAAATAGTGTTTAGCCAAGGAAGGCTCTGCTATTTTCCTCACACTGAAATAAAGGCCATTAAAAACTAATCAGATAGGTCTTGATATAAGAGCCCTCATCCATCTTCCCCCATTGGAGCCAAATGGAGACCCAGTGGGAGCAGATCCCGCAGTTAGGACAGGAGACGAGAGTTTAGCCGCAGTTAGGACAGGAGATGAGAGTTTAGCCACAGTTAGGACAGGAGACGAGAGTTTAGCCACAGTTAGGACAGGAGACGAGAGTTTAGCCGCAGTTAGGACAGGAGATGAGAGTTTAGCCACAGTTAGGACAGGAGATGAGAGTTTAGCCACAAACAAGATTTGGGGCTCCAGGGAGATTCTATAAGCCTCTCATAGTCCTGTTTCTCCGTGATTAGAAAGGTTCTACTGTGACATGGGTGCTAGCTACTTCACAAGGGACTCGAGAGAATTCATAACAGTATTCGGGAAGCGCCAGAACTCTATTCAGAAATTATGAACAGTATGCTGTTGCTGATGTCATTAATAACCCCATAGCACCATTGCAAATCAAGTCACGGTGGCACCAAGTGTCCTGTAACCCACATCCACTGTGGCAACGCTCTACCGAGAAGAAAGCAGGAGTTAGAACGACACACATCAGCCTCGAACACTGCCCATTAGCAACCCAACTGGCTCTTTACTGTAATGGCTCGCACCATACCCTCAGCGGCGCAGGCCGAGGCAAACTGACTCTTGTTTGTCTGCTCAGCTGAACTCAGCTCAGTTCAGCGGTTCATCCTTCTTCTAGCATTGTCTCTGTTGTTCTTTCTCCATCGCCTGAAGCTAGTGTTGAGGAGGCCTCTGACTACTCAGCCCACCATCTTCCACCCAGGACTCAGGTGGGGAGGCCCACAGCCCAGTCATGAAGGTCAGCCTGGAGGGCGGCTCATTCCCTAAGTCAGTCAGATTCCTTCCCCAGGGCGTCTGGAGAGGGGGAATAGCTGGCTTTTTTTTTTTAAGATTTGTTATGTATAGTGTTCTGCCAGCATGTCCCCCTGCATGCTGGAAGAGGGCACAGATCTCACTACAGATGGTTGTGAGCCGCCACGTGGTTGCTGGGAATTGAACTCAGTGCTCTTAGCCTGTCAGTTATCTATCCAGTCCCACACCTCTGCTTTCTGAGAGTAGTCAGTTAGGGTAAGAACGGGAAAGAATGGCATCAGGACACTTCAAAGCTGAGCAGTGCAGTGACAAGATGGAAGGGAAGACAGCAGCAGCATCATGGGAAACAGAACCACCTCTCTTGATGGCCCTGGTTTGTGAGCCTGCTGAGTCCCTCCTTCTTAAGTCTACATTAGCTTAGCCTTGACCAACTCACCACAAAGCTTAAAAGGTATATTATTGGAAAATTTTAAATTTCCATTTATATGGATGTTCTTTTGCCAACTATCTTACATCAACTTACACTTGTTATTAGAGATCTATTAAGTATGGATACATTGATAACTCAGCATTATTACAAAAGAAAATAAGACACCTTATAAGTATCATTTACTTTACGTAATGGTCGATTAGGAACTAAGGACATGGTCCGATCACTATTTACCCAACTCATAAAGAAAACATCCACAAGATGTAAGGTTTGCCTATGCTGGGGTTTAGCTTTGTGTTTTAGTATAGAGGAGACTGTGTCTATATAACTCAAGTTTACATTTTCTCCATCTGTTTTACATGTACGTGCATCTACATGAGATTACTTCTTGTCCTGGACACAGCTGGGAAGATATTTAAAGATGTAAATATTTACTGAGTGTGTACAAAATAACAGTGTGGGCTTATTCTGTCGGTGATGGGTAAGGGGGGGGAGTGCTGAGAAGCGTTGACTCTAACTGGGTCCCTGGCTGATTCCTGTGTGACCTTGGGCAGGCCACCTAACAGCTCTGTGTTCTAGTGCTGGAAGGCGGTCACTTTTATTGTTCTTCATCCCAAAAGTAGCAACTGCTGAGAGCAACGGCTGCTGCTTACAGTGGCTCTCACAGAGGTTGTCATCTATCACCTCCTCTATTTTCAGATGGCGGAGGGATGGAGGTGAGGGACTTTGTCTTTGCTTGGCTTAGGGAGAAAGTGGTTTAAATGACTCAAAAAGTTTAGTATGTAACTGTTTATACATGCCCTTATGATAGGAAAACATGGCCCAAACGAGCAGCTGGCTTTGGAGTAGTTTTCTGAAAACATCACAGCAGCCATGAATGCCCAGGAAATGGAATGGCATCTCTGGCCCTGGTTAGATCTTCCTGTCCATTAGGAATTAGATTGAGAAGTGCTTTAAGGAGAAACCTGCTCCCGATCTGTAGTTGGAGCGTCGATTTGGAGTGAAGATGCGGGGAATTCTCTCCTCAGACCAACAACACACTCAGGGAAGAGAGCAGTTCCCACTGACAGGATCTTTGAATACAGAGGAGAGAGTCCCAGTCATGGAGTCACCTGCAACCGCATGGTCACACCTGGTGAGCATGGAGACAGCACTGCCTAGCTCTAAGAAACTTAGGTTTTTAAATTGGCTTTGTAATCTCTTTCCAATGTCAAAGAGTATCACGATCGACTAAGATAATTCCTAACAGCCGTTACTTGAAAGAGGTTCATTTGCATCATGGTGTTCATGGCACAGTTTTTACAAGTTTCCCAAATAGGTTGAAGAGAAGAAAAGTGATCTATCTCAGAAGCGAGACAATAGTCACAGAAGTAGTTTCTTAGCCACAGGGCTTGCCCTGTGCACATCTTCCTACACATTGTTTACTTTTCCACAACCTGGTGAAGTGTAGCGTGCCTCTGTCCTTACGACAGCATGCAGTAGGCATCACTCCTACTGTTTCATCATGTCTCAGAGGCCAATGGAACATACACCCTGATTTTATGTGCCACCCAGAAAGAAAACAGAACACTGCCAATTAAATTGCAGGGCACCAGCAATTATAAAACCAAACCAAACGAAACACAGTTTCGGAGATGCTAAGCTGTGACATAACGACCATCTTGGAGGTATTGACACACGGACTTTCTCTCTTGCAGATGAGAACATTTATGCTGTGTTCAAGGGCTGGTTGCTAAAGCAGTCTGGGCCACTATTGAACCTTTTGACTTTAGCCCAAATGGACTCCGTTCGAGCAGACCTAGCAATGGAAGCAAGCAGAAGGCTCCCACCGTGTCATCCGAATGCAAGCACCAAAGAAGAGGTGCATCGTCACGGACAACGACAACACTCCGGTAGTGTCTTTATCAAAGACGATCACCTGTTCTCCTAGGAAATCTAAGCGACTATCTCCTGTCTTCCTGACACATTGCACGAATACAACGGAGGTACCGCCAATCATTATTATTTGTGGACTCCATACTTGGGAATTTTCCTGCTAGAAAAAATTTCATTTTAACCACAAGGCAATACCCACTGGCGCTTTTGTGAGCGTTTGTAGACACACACTGGACAGTGAGCGCTTGAGGTGGCAGATGCGCTTGTTCCCAGCTAAGGCTGAATAAAGCCGCGTTGGCCTTTTTGTCCCAGCTCTCATACTGCAAACAAGTGCCCCTTTTACTGCGGTCAAGTGCTGTATTTCCCTCACTTTGCGCCTTTGGCTCTTTCCAGTGGCCCTTAAGCACAGCTCTGAAGAGCTGTCTAGTGGTCTAAGCCTGAGAAGGAGGCTTGCTATGGAGGAAAAGACTCGCATTAGGTAAGCATCATTCAGGCCTGAGCTGGACATGAGTTTAATGTTGAAGAATCAACAATATGTATTAAATTAGGTCTCTTTAAACAGAAACACACAGGACACAAAGTTGTGTATGATCACTTGATGAAAATGTGGCCACAGGCTTTCAGAGGAATCTAACTTAATTCTCACTAGTAAGAACTGACTGCTTTGAGGCGTTAGCGTGTTGAAAGGACTATTTCTTCTGTTGTCAGTCTATCTGCCATTCATATCGAATAACTGCAAACCCTGTGGAGAAGTCAAGTCAGGGGAATAAGCAGAAGTTTGTGGGCTGAAGAGATGACTCAGTGGGAAAGAGAGTCTGCTAACATAAGAACAGGGGCATGGTTCAAATCCCCAGGACCTGTTTAAAAAGCTGGGTTTGGTTGCCTGAATTTCTTTGGGCTGTGGGGATTGCTGGAACTTGGAAACTGTAGGCTGTGTTTTTAAACAGTAAGTTAGAGGGTGGTGGAGTGGGACAAGTGACATTCTCCTGCCTGTGCATGGGAACACACACATGTACATACCCCCCTCTCACACACACACACACACACACACACTCACACTCACACACACACACACACTCGTAGCACAGGCCTAACATCCTAGGACTTTGGAGGCTGAGTCAGGAAGATAGCAAGTTTAAAACCATATGCATGTGTACATAATAAGTAGAGGAAAGCATGCTGGTGGACTAGATCTGGAAGAAGACACAGCACAGTGGTGTGATGACACATGCTTACAACATCCGTTTGTCACCGTTTCTTGTTGTAAGTACCTCTTTGGGTATTTACATGGCTAAAAGCAGATTGTCAAGAAGCAAGAAAATTACCCTGAACATAGCAGGATTTGGAGAAGCAATACAGCCAGGAGGGTGGCAGCGGAAGCCTTTCTTCTCTTGTGCCTTTGTGGCTATGAGGCAAGCTAGCTTGGTTACAGAAGTAAGGGGACTCTGGGTGACAGAGCAAAGCAGTGCAGAGCGAGTCCAGGGCTTCACTGCTCTCCCTGCTTGTGGAAGCTGAAGCAGCCCACACACCCCTTCACTAAAACACAGGGTCACAGGTGCTCTCTTTCTAGCCTGGATATGATGTTAGCAATAGAAAGCCACCAGTTACCATCACCCTGGAAAACACATCAGGGCAAGGGGAGCTGTTGTCAATTGTTAAAACAGCCATCAAGGCTGCACTGTTGGAAAACCACCTGCCTCTATTTTGCAAGGTGTTTGGCTTTCCCACAAAGCTATGCATTGGACAGTTCTCACAAGAGGTTTTGAAAACGGAGTTGGGTTTCAGGTTTGACTCACAGGAGTGACATTTGGGCAGGCTTTGTTCTCCCCACTCTGGACAGCTCTCCTTCCGGGGCCTTCCTCTATCCCGGCTGTGGCTGTTGTTCAGAATGAAAAGGTATTGGGAGCCTGATGCCGTAATTGGAGCTTGCACCTGCAGACCCCAAGCCTGGGAGAAGGCTCAGTGCCGGCTGCTCTGTGTCTGCATGTGTTTATGGATGTGCATTTTATTTCCTTGGTGAACCCAGAGATACTGCACAGTTTGTTTGGGGCATGAATATGCTGGAAGGGATCCAAGTCGCCCAGCCACTTTCTCTATTATAAGTGGGGGCCACCCTTTTACTGCCTAGGAAGGGGGATTTTTTTTAAGCTATGAAAACATACTCAGTGCATTTGGGTCTAACAGCTTCTAGTCCCAAGAGGGAACTTAGCAGATAAACAGTGCCCCTCAGAGAGTGAGGAAACACCACAGCCAGAATTTGTTGAGTTTCTTGAGCTTGCCTTTAGTATCATTATCCAGGCAGTGGTGAGGACCAATACCCACAGCCTCTGTCTCCCGTGAACCAAATGATGATGCTCTGCCCTTGGCCCAACACCCGAGAATCTAAATTGACTGTTAGAATGCTTCAGGTCCTCATGTCTCTTTGTCATCTCTCATTGGTTCCCCAGCAACATTCTAGGCAACTGTCCACCTGCTTTCTGTAACTACAGATTGCTTACATCCTCTGCAATTTTATGTAAGTGGAATTTCCATGTGGCTTCTACCCCTTAATGCGATAATTTTGGAACTCATTGTGTGTCAACTGCTCATTCTTTTTATAATTACTATTGTATAACTACTATTGTATTATAAAGACATAGTCAGATTGTTTGTTTATTTACTTACTTATTTCTGGAGGGTGGGGAGGCCACGCTCAACCTTGGATATGGTTTCTCAGGTGACATTCACCTTGTTTTTAAAGACAGGGTCTTCCACTGGCTTGGAGATTCCCTGTTCAGCTAGGTTGACTGGCTAAAGGAACCTCAGGGACCTATCAGCCTGCCTCCCTACCACTAAACACAAACTACCATGCAGGTTTTTTTTAAAACCTGGATTCCAGGGGATGAATTCATATCCTCATACTTTATAGAAAGCGTTTCCTTGACTAAGCATCTCCTTGGCCCCACTCACCTCTTCTTTGCTGTTTGTCCTGGTGGCCCCTTTAGTTTGGATCTTTTTGTTGTTGTTGTTGATAGAATCTTGCTGGGAAATCCAGGCTGGCCTTGAAGTCCACTGCCTCTGCCTCTGTCTCTCTCCCAAGTGTTGGAATTATAGGCATGTGTGGCCCACCCCAGCTCATCATTCACCTCAGCGAGATGAAACACTAAGTATTTCCAAACCAAACCCCACCAGGTGGGGAACCATTTATTTTTAATCTTCAAAATGTGAGGATGGGGACATGGTTTAGCATGTTTGAGGACCCCCAAAGCCCACCTAAAACACTGGGTGTGGCAGTCCATGCTTATAACTCCAGCACCTGGGGGGAAGCAGAGACAGGCAGATTTGGGGGACTTGCCAGTGAGCCAGTCTTGCTGTAACAGTGAGTTTTGTGTTAAGTGAGAGACCCTGTCTCAAAAAAAGTAAGTCACAAGCAATGCAGGAAGACATCTAAAGTAGAATTCCATGTACACATGCACAGACAACTGCACCTGCACTCACAAGCATACACCACATATACACAATCACATGTGCATGAACACACACACAGACACACACACACACACACACACACACACAGTGAGAGACATTTAGTGTGTTCTAAAAGTCTTAAAAGCAGTGGCCCTGCCCTTCAAAAGCAAAACTTAGTTGAATATGTTTCACATTTATTTTAGTGATAAAAGACACAGGTGAAGTTGTAGGGAAAAGGGACCAGTAAAAGAAACACACTTTGGCCCTGCAACCAGAACCAAAGAAATGCACCCTGACCCTGAAGCTAGTGCCAAAGAAACACACTTTGCCCCTGGAATCAGAGCCAGTGAAAGAAATACATCCTGGTCCTAAAACTAGAGCCAAAAAGGTTAAAAAGGACCAGAGAAAGAAACACACTTTGGCCCTGAAACCAGAGCCAAATCTGACCCTAACCCTGTGCAGAAAACTAACCAATCCTCGAGCAGGAGCTCTAGCCAATCTGAGCTCAGCATTAAAATCTGACCAAGCCCCACCTTGGAAGCCCTATATAAACCCTATGTTTGTTCAGTTTATGGCTGTTCGTGCTACCTGGCTGTCCTCTGCCACTCTGGCAGAGGGTAGACACTCTCCTGGATTCTTCCCTCCCAATAAACCCCTTTGAGATGAGCTTTGGGTTAAGATCTTCTTTTGCGGCTGAGAAGAGTAGACCCTGGGCAAAGGAGAGTGAGCTGGGCTGTAATACTTTTGCTGGGGAAACCTTCCCCTGACAGAGCGGAGTTGTTACACAAAGTGCTCCATTTCCAGGAGCAGAGTTGAACTGTAGCAACTTCACCCCAGAAACCATCTCCTGCTGGAGGAGCAAAACTCTACAGTAGACAAATATCCCCAGCTGGAAGATTCCCTCCCCTGCCAGAGCAGAGCAGATACACTGGGGAAGCCTTTCTCTGAGGCAGGGCTGTAAGCCGCTAAACTTACTGCTGCATGTGGTAGTCCTTGGCTCTGGAGCTCCAGGATACTTTTCCATCTGAGCTGTGTAACATTCAGTATTCTGTGACTCCCGAGCGCCAGAATACCTGTCCCATCCCGATCCAACCGAAATGCCTACAGAAATAGTATCTCAAAACAACGTGTTATAGGCTGAAGCATTAGATTGTGATCTCTGATAACATTGGGTGGTGAAGTTTGTCTTAAAGCCCAGTTGGCCTGGGACTTTAGCTCAGCAGGCAGAGAGTTTGCCCACCAAGCACAGAACTCTGGGCTTCATCTGCAACACTGTTTCAACTTGGTATGTTTGTTTGTACATACAAACGCCAGGAGGTGGAGGTAGGAGCCGGTTAGTGAGTTCAAGGTCAGCTTGAGCTACATGAGACCCTGTTTTCAAAAACTGAAACAAAGATCCAGTGTTAGCTGGGGCTCTCACAGTAAAATCTTCAGATGTTCATGGCTGGATTACTCCAGGAGGGAGCAGGATTCCTCACGAGGTGGCTTGGGAGCCTCTCTGGTGGAGTGGGTTAATTGGACACCGGAAGGCCCAGTACTGTGGGACTCCTGCTGGAGGGAGCTCTCTCTGGCCACTTCTGCGTAGACCTTGCTACAAACCCAGAGAACCAGTTCTGCCAGGTTGGCTCAGAGGGCATATTGAGTCAAAGGGACAGGAGAGGCATGGTGACAGGGTGGAGGAAGTCACATTGAGTGCTCCTCCTCTCAGCTTTCAAAAGAGGGAGGAACAGCTAACGCCTGGGCCTGGCTCTCAGACAGCTACTCCACTCTTGCCAACAGGAGGCGAGTGTGTCCACAAAGCCCTGGTAAGCCGAAGACAGTCCAGGCAGGAAGAACTTGGCCAGGCAGCATCCTTGCAGACCCGAAGGACAAACTTTTAAATTAATTCTGATTTGCTTGTTATGCTCCCTCCACTCCCCACCTCCCCCCACCCCGCTCCGCCCTGGGGCATAAGCACATTTGGAGGTTTACATACAAAAGTACATCTGAGGGGTACAGGATAGCAGAAACACACCATGAATGACCAGGGCAGGTGGGGGAGGGTCCCCATTTTCAGCAAGGGAACTCATGGGAGGCTAGGCAATTAGACCATGAGGATGTTTCTAGGGAACGTTCTAGAAGGCAAGCCGCATTTCCTGGCCTGTGGTCTCCAGCCTAGCAGTGTGGCAGAGACCTCTTGTACAGAAAGTGAATGAGGAGATTTTAGTAATTTCTTCCGTCAGGTGGGCGTGTCTTGGCATTAATGCATCAGCATGTTGTGGAATATTAATTGAAGATGTGTTACATTGGTTTACGCTGTGGAACGTTTGCTTAATGATGCAAAGATGTGCTGTATTCTTTAATGTTGCATTTGTTTAACTCGGTGAAGCTGTTTACTTTTTTTTTTTTTTTTTTTGGTTTTTACGAGACAGGGTTTCTCTGTTTTGGAGGCTGTCGGTCCAGCCTGGCCTCGAACTCACAGAGATCCGCCTGCCTCTGCCTCCCGAGTGCTGGGATTAAAGGCGTGCGCCACCAACGCCCGGCTCGAAGCTGTTTACTTTGCCGGTCTAAAATACATGATTGGCCTAATAAAGAGCTGAACTCTCAATAGCTAGGCAGGAAGAAGGATAGGTGGGGCTGTCAGGCAGAGAGGATAAGTAGGAGGAGAAATCTGGCAAGAAGAGAACAAGAAGGAGAGAAAAGAGAAGAGAGGAGATGATGCTGGGGATCAGTCACCCAACTAGGAGTAAGAAGGGAAGAAAAGTATACAGAAATAGAGAAAGGTGAAAACCCAGAGGCAAAAGGTAGACGGAATAATTTACGATAAGCTAGCTAGAAACAAGCCAAAGTAAGGCCAGGCATTCGTAAGAGTAAACGAACAAACAAAATCAGCTACATCAGAAGGCACACACTTTGGTGTTTCTCTATGGGGCTATTCCAAAAAGGGAAGGAAGTTTTTCCTATTGCCAGCAAATACTCCAGGACTACAGAAGATGTCTTCTAGTAACAGGACTGGCCTGCACTGAGGCCCATCACAAGGAGCCGTTGCCTTCTTTCTGTATAGGCAGATTGAAAAGAAAGATTTGGGGAAGGAAAAAGTTAGAGAGACAGTAATTCTGTTAGCCTTTCTCTGGGAATTGCCATCAGTGGGAGCGGCTGGGCTGCCCTGCTTCATCTTCATCTTGTGCGAACTGCTCACCAGACTTAGGTTAGATGGAGTTCGCCCTCATCTCTTACAGCCGAGTAAGAGCGTATCATTTTTGTATCTCAGGTGCTTATTGGAACACTTCAGTAGAGGTGTTCTAGCGGGGTGTTTGTATGATGAATGTATCACAGTCCTAGCTACGTCCAGTGAGGGGGTTCAGTGCTGTTTCACCCAGCTCCCTACTGAGCCCAACAGAGTCGATTTCTACTCCAAGTTCAGGAAAGAAAAGCCTTGTATCAATAACAGGCTGGATTCATTCCTTCCTTTCTGAGCAGGATGTCACTGGAAATATTTTCCTTTTGCTCTGATTGCCAGGTACGTCAATGAAATCTGATACCCAACACGGATGATGAGGAACACTCAGGATGTCTGTGCTCACCTCTTATCTCCTCTGCTCTTTTCATCTCTTACTTTTCACGGAGCCCGTTCCCCATTCAAAGCCTGGTCTGTATTTGCTGTCATTCCATGGAGGAAGCACCAGTTCCAGGTTCTACCAATGGCCAGGCACATAGCAATAGATGACTAGAGTGGGTCTGGAGAGGGCTTTACAACCTGAGGCAGGTTGGGCAGTGGTGGCGGCACACATCTTTAGTTCAGGGCCAGCCTGGTCTACAGGACTATTACACAGAGAAACCCTGACTCTTAAAAAAACAAAAACAAAACCAAAGCAAAACAACAACAGCAAAAAACCCAGCTGAGGCCGACTGAGACTAAGACCTCTCTGAGTAAAATCGCCTTGTCTCCTGACCCACTGTCGGTCTCTATCCCTTATTCTGATTTATTTATAACATCTGCAGTTTCCTGTGGCTATATTGCACAAGTGTGTGTATGTGTGTGTGTGCTTCCAAAGGTGCACATGGGTGCATGCACACACATGATCCTCTCTATCAGAGTTCGTACTGTCTTACGCTGGGATGACGTGCATGTGTTGTCCCCTCTGCTTCTCCAAGGGAAAGAACCTGGTTTTGCATCAGTGTCATTTACCTGGCACATCACAGCTGGGCTTTGTACCAGTGATGAGTACGGGTGACGGTGCGTGTGTCTACATGTGTGTTTGTTTGTATGCGGGGTGCATGGGAATGTGTGGAGGCACCCAGAGGTCAGCCTTGAGTGGTGTTTTTGAGGCAGGGCTTCTCACTGGTTTGGCCAACCTGCAAAGTCAGGAATCCACCTGTGTCTGCCTCCCAGGTGCTGGGATTACAAGTGTGTGCTATGTTTGTCTCCTGGCCAGGCAGGCGTTCATGAAGGAGGGACAGAAGGCTCTTCAGGCTCTGTTGTCCTCTTCCTTCTGTCCCAGGGCTGGATGTTAAGCAGACGTTTCCCCTGCCACATGCCGTGACCTTGAATTTAGGTTCAGCCTCATACTGGGTCTATACATTTTGATGGCGATCTAGCCTGTCAGGATGTATATTTTTTAGGTCCTCTTCTATACCTCTGGTTCACTAGGTCCTGTTAGGAACTGAAAACCTAAAATGTTTCTGCAGCTTACATACCTGTGCATTCATACTGACTAATTACCTAGTGTGCTACAGATCTTTGCTTTTGTACCTTCAACGTAATGGTGATCTTACTTGTCCAAGGTGGTGATCTCATGTGACTCATTGTAGAGCTTTGTGAGCTCTTTGAGATTTAACAGTCTCTATTACTAACTGTTGAGACCATTACCAAGTCCCAGCTAAGACTTGCTTCCCTATGTATTTTTATTTGAGCAGAGAAGAGCCTTAACATACACCAAAGTACTAGAATTTATGTCTTTCCTAGGCCTGTGGAAAATTTCTCAGCAAATTCTAGGACTTCCCCACCACCACCTGTCTCTTCCATCTCTCCCTCTTTCTCCTTTTGAGGCAGGGTTTTATGTAGTCAAGGACAGACTCAGCCTCCTAACTCATGATGGAATTGATGGTGACCTTGAAATCCTGACCCTCCTGCCTCCCCCTCGGGAGTCCTGAGATCACATGCGTGCATGTCACACATGGCTAGGACCTTTCCCCCAGATGGCTAGGACCTTTCCCCCAGCGCCTTCCATGGTTCTGTTTGCCCTCAAATTATTAGTTCATATTTTTAAGGAAATAAAGGATGGACTTAATGACAGTGTAAAATTATGATAAGACAGACATAAAATGAAATTTGATATCTCAGTCCCTTTTGTTTTGCAGTTCTGGGAACTGAACCCAACTTTTACTAATAGCATGTAAACACTATGTATATTAGTCCCAACCCCAACCCATGTTGGCCATTATTAAATGCATACACCATCACTACTGTCTTCACAACTCTATCATACATGAAATTCTGGACCTATTAAAAACTAGTTCCCGCTGACTCTGGTAACAATCATTCTACTCTCCGACTCTGTGGAGATGGTCTCTCTAGCTCTTCATACAAGAGGAGCATCCCTTATGTGTCCTCTTGTAACTGGTTTTATTTTACTGAACATGGTGTCCTTGAGTTTCAATCATGTAACATCTGTCAGAATTTCCTTCCCTCTGAAGACTGAATTGTATCCTGCAGGACATCTACATTTTGCTTATCCATTCATCTCCCAGTGGATGAATGAATATTCATCCATTGTGAGCAATGCTGTTATGTACACAGATAATGCAAACATCAGCTTGAGTTCTTGTTTTCAATTATCTGGGATAAATATGCCTGTGATAATTAATTTACATTGTCAACTAGATGGGATTTAAAATCACCTAGAGCAGTGGTTCTTAACCTTCCTGATACCATGACCCTTTAATACACTTCCTCATGCTGTGGTGACCCACAACCATAAAGTTATTTTCATTGCTACTTCACAACTGTAATTTTGCTAGGGTTGTGAATCATAATGTAAATATTTTTGGAAATAGAGGTTTGCCAAAGGGGTCACAACCCACAGATTGAGAACTGCTGACCTAGATGGTTAGTAGGTTTTTAAACATTTTGATAAAAATTCTGTTTTCTACAATAGCAGCACTATTCTCCGTTCCCACCAAGAGTGAACATGGGATTTAATTTCTCTGCATCCTTAGTAATACTTGCTTTTATTGCTTGTTTGTTTGGTTTTAGTTTGAGAGACATGGGGTGTCATTTCACTGTGGTTCTATCTGTATTTTCCCAATCACTCGTGATGTTCATGTTATTTCATGCACTTCTTGGTCATTCATATATTTTCTATGAGAAGTGTTTATTCAAGGACTTTGCTCACTTTGAATTGGTTTGCTTTGTGGTTGACTTGTAGGAGTTCTTTACATAGTCTAGAACTTGTCTCCTCCATTGTGGCTGATCTTTTCACTCTATTAGCTCTTTTGTTTGATTATTTTATCTTTGTTAATTTAAAATTTGTTTTTCATATAATATATTTTGACATGTTTCCCCTTCCCCAACTCCCAGATCCTTCCTCCCTCCCCACCCAACTTCATGTACTCTCTCTTCCTCTCCCTCTGTCAAAACAAACACAATGAAAATCAAAACAAACGCCTAATAAGACAAAAAGTACCAACATAAACACAAACCCCACAAAAAAACCCCTACAGATTATGTTTCTTATTGGCCAAGTACTCCTGGGCATGGGGCCTGCCCTGGACTTTGCTTGATATACCCAGTGACACTCTGTTAGAGAAAACTGATTTTCCCTTTGTCAACAGGTATCATTTGCAATTAGCTTCTTGCTTAGTGGTGGGATTCTTTTTTTTTTTTTTTTTTTTGGTTTTTACGAGACAGGGTTTCTCTGTATTGTTTTGGAGGCTATTGGTCCAGTCCAGCCTCGAACTCACAGAGATCCGCCTACCTCTGCTTCCCGAGTTTTGGGATTAAAGGCGTGCGCCACCACTGCCAGGCTAGTGGTGGGATTCTATGTCCACCTCTTTCTCTCAGTGCTGGGACACCTTCTAGATTGCACCATGGGGGCATTTGTGTGCTGCCACAGTCTCTGTGAGTTCATGTGTGCATCAATCCTGTTGAGTCTTGAAGACACTGTCTCCTTGAAGTCATCCCCACAGTCTTTCTGCCTCCTCCTCTAACCCAGGGGGGAGGGGTTAGATGAAGCCATCCTACTTAGGACTGAGTCTCCAGAGTCTCTCACTCTTGCACACTGTCCAGCTGTGGGTCTCTGTGCTAATTCCCACCTATTGCCAGAAGAAGCTTCTATGATGAGGGTTACGTGGGGCACTGACCTATGAACACAGGAGTCATTTTATTGCTGTTTTCCTTTAGTAGAACAATAGTCAGTTTTCTCCCAGGCACACGACTTATCTAGTCTCAGATTCTTGGCCATTTTAGTAGTGTCAGGTATTTTAAAATCATTGAGTCTAATTTGTGCCACTGATATATTCTTGTGTATGGGGGCCTACAGGAGTCATACCCTAAGAAACAAAACAAAACAAAACAAAATTCCTAATTCTCTCTCTTGTGCCCACCTCCCAGCTCCATGCTTGACTCTTGTCTGGCTTGAACTTTCAAAATTATTTAGCATGCTATCATAGCCACTGTGAGTTTATATGCACAAATACTTTGTTGTAGTTGTCTACTGGAAGTTTCTCTGATGAGGGTGGGGAATTGCACTACTCTATGGGTACAGCAATAAGTCGTTATGGATCAGTTTTAATACTATGTCCATTTAGCAGAGTGATAGTAGTAGGTTCTCCCCTAAAGCCTATGACCTATCCAGCCACAGGTTCTTGGACCAAATAACAGTGCCAGGTATGTATTAGATCTTATAGAGTAGGCCTTAAGTCAAATAAGAAAGTGTTTGATTATTTCCAGAGCACCCATGTCCCTACTGCACCAGCGGGCATACCCTGCCAGGCTAGCTGTTATTATAACTCCTAGGGTTTGCAGTTGGATAAGAATCTTTATCAATTGTACATCTGACAGAGGATTAGTGCCTTGAATATATGAAGAATTCAAACAAACTAAACATGAAGGAAATAAAAAAAACTGGGCAGTGACAGCATATGCCTTTAATCCCAGCACTTAGGAGGCAGAGGCAGGAAAAACTCTGTGAGTTTGAGGTCAGTCTGGTCTACAGAGTGAGTTCAAGGATAGCTATGGCTACACAAAGAAACATTGTCTCATAGAACCAAGAAAATAAAAGAAACAACCTAATTAAAAGTTGGAACATGGAACTAGCGATTTCTCAAATGATGAAATATAAGTGAGTGAGAAATAGTTTTTGAATGTTCAGCCTTTTCAGCTATCAGGGAAATGCAAATCAAAACTATTTGAGATTTTCATCTTGCCCCAGTCAAAATGGCAAGATTTTAAAAATGGCAACAAATACTGGCATGGATGTGGAGAAACAATTATTCACTGTTGGTGGGAGTGAAAACTAGGGCAGTAACTATGGGAACCGGTGCGAAGGTTCCTCAAAAGGCTAGCAATAGGTCTTATCACAGATCCTGACACACCACCATGGTGGCATGAATGAGGATGCTCCCCCCATTGGCTCCTCTACCTGCAAGCTTAGTCCCCAGTCTAGAAAGATTAGGCGTGTGGCCTTGTTGGAGTAGGAGCATCCTTGGTGGATAAGGTGCGGTGCTGGGGGTGGGCTCTGAGGTTCCAGGCTCTCTCTCTTCTCTCTGTCTCTGTGTCTCTGTGTCTCTGTCTCTGCCCAGTTACATCTCCAGTACATGTCTGCCTCCCATGTAACTCTACTGTTTCAGCCATGCACTCTCTTAGTCCCCCCCCCCCATTCATCTTCCCCTCATGGCCCCTCTGTAGGTTTCTCTTTTGCTCTCCCCTGCTCTCTCATGGCCCCAACCAGCCTGCTGGTCACGTTCAGTTTACTGCTTTCTCTGCTCAGGACTTTTCCGATGCCTCTGGCTACACTCTCCCTCATGCATGTAATAAAAACCAACCCCCACATACCTCAGAGCAGTCACATCCTCACTTGGTACATTTACTGTCTTACAGATTCACTGTAGGTTAGAACTATTACAAGTCAAAAGTACATTTAGTACCCTTAACCTTAAGCCTTAGCCCAGCCTACTACCTCCTACACGCCTGAAACGCTTCAGTTAGCCTACAGCTGGGGGGAAATTACGAATACAGAGCCTGTTTTCTCACAGGTGTTGGCTATCTCAGGGGACGTGTTGGATCTAACACTCTAAGTGGAAGCGGAGTGGCTGCATGTTACTGGGAAGGAGGATTTTACTGAACACACCTCACTTTCCCATGATAGTAAAGCTGGAAGAAATAGTAAGTCAGACAGTCTTAAACCGCGAGATGTTTATGCGCACACAGACATCTCTGTGTGAAGTCAATGAGAAAATGAGCCTGGGAATGGGAAGACAAGACAATAATAAAACAAACGCAAGGTCTTTTTTTTTTTCAAGACAGGGTTTCTCTGTATTGTTTTGGAGGCTGTCCTGGAACTCGCTCTTGTACACCAGGCTGGCCTTGAACTCACAGAGATCTGCCTGCCTCTACACAGGGTCTTCTTTAGTTCTAGGATACCATCATGGTAGACCTAGTTACTGAACAAGCAGGGCCTGCTCATCGCAGCCTAGACCCCTGGGCATTTTCTTATTTTTTAAGGATGCAAAGAGGCATGCAATCAAATCTGCAGCAGAGATAACAAGTGAGTCTGAGTTTTCCAAACAGAACTTGCCAAAACTTTCAAAAATTCTGCCTGCACAGTATTGCTCATAACTGAATGTTGGCTAATGTAAGAGCCATGGAATGAACAAATTGACAGCTGACACTAGATAAAATATTTAATCCTAAAACTGCTAAATTGGTTAAGCAAGGGTTTCTTCTGCTGTCTCTTTGGCAGTATTACCAAGAGCAGCAGCCTCTTAGCTGGCATTCACCTAGTACTTACTGTCTTAGATTCTTTTGCAAATTACATGACCTGTATGTAATATGTCATTCAGCTCTCATCATAATCTTAAGAGAGCCTCATACAAATGGACTTTGGCTGCCCGTCCCACAATGAGGGATGCTCTCTCAGCCTAGACACATGGGGGAGGGCCTAGGCCCTGCCCTGGATGAAGTGACAGACTCTGGAGCTCCAACATGGAGGGCCTAACCCTCCCCGGGGGTCAGAGTAGAGATTGGGTGGGGGGCTTGGGGGCCAGGGGGGGAGGAGGGAGAGGGAATTGGGATTGACATGTGAAGCAAGCTTGTTTCTAACTTAAATTTAAAAAAAAAAGGGAGAGAAGGAAAAAAAAAAGAGAGCCACTCCCATCCCACAGATTAAGGAACTCAGGGTTAGAGATGAAGTCACTCCTGTACAATGACAAAAGTCTTAGTTTGCTTCCTATTGCTGTGATAAAGAACACTACCAAAAGACACTTGGGGAGGAAAGAGTTTTATTTGGCTTACACATATCTGGAGGCATAGTCCACTGGGGAGGCTAAGGCAGGACAGTTTAAGGCAGGAATTGAAGCAGAAGACGTAGAGGAGCAATGCTTACTGGCTTGCTCAGCTTGCTTTTTAAAAATACCAAGCAGGACCATCTTCCCAGAGGTGGTTCCACAGTGAGCTGTGCCCACTCACATGATAATTAATCCAGAACATGTTTCATAGACTTGCCTATAGGCCAATCTGATGGGGACAGTTCCAACCAAAGTTTCCTCTTTCCTAATGACTCTATAGCTTGAGTCTAGAGTCAAAAAACCCTAACCAGCACACCAAATTAAACACCAAAACAGGGCATGTCTAGGAGTGTGCTGTTCCAGATCCGGCTCTTCTTATCTGCTGTCTTGAGCTCTTCTGTGAGTTGCTGACAGTGGTGGGTAAAACTTTAGCTTCAGTAAATGCTTTGGGGAAAGAGTTCCAAAGAGAAACTACAGTCCTTCCTTAGTGATTCAAGGTGGCTCTAGGCTTATGTGATGTCAGATATAGTCCAAGAAAGGAGTTGTGAGAGGAGAATTCTGAGTGCTTGTGGGAAAACTCCAAGAACACAAGACTAGAGTCTTGTGACCTCAGTTTCTTCGAGACATAGAATTGTTCTTGGAATGTGTAGGTGTAGCAGGTAAGAGTGAGTTTACTTCAGATTGTTTGTTACAACTAGTGATGTTATTTGTTTATATGCCTCTATGGAAAAAGGTGTTTTTGCCACATGCAGCTTTCGTATAATGCATGACTTGTCCTTGTGGCTGGTCACTTTATTCATGTGACTCCTCTTAACCCTCAGAGTATAAATCGTCTGATGCTCTGAATAAAGTTAGGGATCAAATGAGACTTTAGTCGCCTCATTTATTGGCCCCATTCTCCCAGGTCCCATTGCCCATTGGAGCAGTAAACAATATGTCATGTAGTAACCCAGGTACACTCTCCTTCCCATGTGACATTACAGGCTGCTGTGACCTCTGCTTATAGACAAGAAAGCCATGGTTAATGGAGTCTGCTTGGTCCTTTTGACCACGGGAACCTATTTGTTAGCAGCTTCTTTTGGTAAGTAGCCCGAGGGATGTCTGACACTTTTCTCCTATTTTGAGAAGTTAAAATAAGCACATGTATTCACAGCCTAAGGTCAAATCTTAAATTTCTATATGTTTCCTCGTCTTTACTTCCAATTGTGAGCCCTTCTGTGCCAGTGCCATGGCCCTTACCCATGCCAACTGGGTGCTGGTGAAAGAGAAGTTAATTAAGACACAAATAATGTTTTCCTGCAGGATCCAAATTGTCTGCATAAAGATGAGACGTCAGACATCAGGGCAATGGCTCCTCCTGTCACCTTGGATTCTGTTGATGGAGGCTTTGACATTTTCTCCTGAAGACACATCAGCCTGTAAACCCGAGGCTGCTCCGTCTTTTGTTCTCATGGAGACTACAGACAGATTTACTGGACCTGCTGTGACTGAGGGGGTGATTGGAAAGAGGCTGGCATTTAGTTCAGATGTCTTTGTGGTTTTCTTTCCTAGTGGCTTAGAGTTGATGCGGTACCCAGGTATGGCCAACCAAGTGTGGATAAAACGATGAAACCAGCATATCGATCGGGCAGGAGCTGACATCACCATGGAGGCTTTCAAGTTTCTCATCTGCCCCCCAGCTGTGCACGGATAATATATTTGAAGACTGACAGAAGCTTTGGGGTTTTCCCAGAAAGGTAAGGTAAATGGTTTTCTCCCTCATTCCTCTCTCGTGAGCATCATGATGAGTTCTGACTGATTTGGTTCCAGGAGTTGAGTCCATTCTGGGATTGATCACACACACACACACACACACACACACACACACACACACACACACACCAAGCAAGTTTTCTTGCATGGTCATGTAACCAAAGCAGCTGACTGCTTTCAAGTGGAAACAGAGAGAATCGTGGATGAGAAACAGGACATGTTAATTTAGCCCTACAAATGTGCCCTTTCAAACGCCAGCATTACTCACTCTTGGCGTTGACCGCAGGAGGCCTGAGTCTGCTCAAACACCATGGCTCTGAACGGTCCTTTCCATTAGTGGAGGGCTTTCCAGCTAGTGACATGCTCCAAGTTTGCAGAAATGTCCAGATGTAACCCAAATTCTACCAGTTACAGGAAAGCAAACGGCTTCACCATAGGAGAAGTGGTGTGTTTTTGATGGTCTCAGCAAAGGAGTTTGCCCAGATAAACATGGAGGACTCTCACAGTTGGTACAGGTTGATGGAGGGGGCTTAAAGCTGGGAAACATAAAATTATGGGGAAACCGTTTCTGTCCTCTCGCCATGATGAGGTTGGAACCCGAGCCAGCCTTCTCTTAGGCTATTTTCCCTCTCAAGAAATGTTCCAGTTGTGATAGGAAGTAGAGAACAGCCTCTTGTAAGGCCATGGACTAACGTCTTTCACCTTCTTGGCTGTATCTATCTTGATTTACTCACTTTTAGTACAAATGGGGGAGGCAGTGGGGAGTTCAAATCCCCCCCCTGTGGTTTCCATACTGCCTCCGTGCCAACAACTTCCACCTTTTAGTCTCAGCTTGGTTGAATCTCAGCTAGGTTCTCATGTCACAGCCACCTTGAGCTTACACTCACAGCCAAGGCCCCCCTCCCCCTCCTCCCCCAACCTTCTTCCTGTATCCAATCCCATCCTGTGGCTCTTCCATCCATTTCAAGTTCACTTTCCCAGAGTTTTTGTGGGAGTCCTAGTGTTAGAATTTGCGTCTTCATGCCCCCGTGACAGGCACTTTTCTGATTGAGCAATCTCCTGTTCTGTGTATATTCTGTATCTACTTGCTTAATGTTTGATTTACAGTTTACCTTCCCATATCCATGTTTCCAGCATACCTAGGTTTCATTCATGAAGGCAACAGGAGAGTCTATTGTGTCTAGGCACATAGCAAGCCTTGAAATTTTAATACAGAAAAGAGCCATTGCATAAGAAAAACAGTGTTTCCTCTGAATTAAGGACATTTAAGGAATTGGACTTTATTTTTTAACTATCATTAATGGTATTGTCACTATGGTTGGAGATTGGGAGAGTAGGCAGGGGGTGGCACTCATGCCACAGCATGATTGTGACTTTTTGAAGATGATTTTGCCCAGTTGGTTCCTCCTGCCTCGCTGGAGCTCCAGGGGTTGAACTTACAGGGCTTGAAGGACAAGCATCCCTTTTACCTGCTAAGCTATCTTGTCAGCCAACCTGAGTTTCTTTTTTTCCCATATTTTTTATTTAACTTTTTACGCATGCCACTTTCAGTTCCCTCTCCCTCCCCTCCTCCCCCAGCCCCCAATCCTCCCAACCCCTCACCCCCACTTTATCCCCCCTCCACTCCCCAGGGAGGGCAAGGGCCTCCATGAGGGATTTCCAGAGTCCCTCACATCATCCAGGGAATGGCCCAAGTTCTTCCCCATGTGTCCAGACTGGGAGAACATCCCTCCACATGGCATGGGCTCCCAGAGTCCCTCTGTATGCCAGGAATAAATACTGCTCCACTCTCCAAGGCCCCACAGATTGCCAAGGCCTCCTCTCTGTCACCCAGGTTCGGTGGGAGGATGTCTGGATCAGTCCCATGCTGGCCCCCCAATCATCAGTCTGGGGTCCATGTGTTCCCCCCTTGTTTAGGTCAGCTGCCCCTGTGGGCCTCGCCAGCCCGATCCCGATTCCCTTGGTCATCACTCCTCTTTGCAACTGGGTTCCAGGAGTTCAATTCGGTTCACAGCTGTGGGTGTCTGCCTCCGTCTCCATCAGCCACTGGATGAGAGTTCTAGGATGGCATATAAGGCAGCCATCATTCTCACCATCATGTGAGGGCATTTAAGGTAGCCTTAATGCCAGTTGGTGTCATTCCTGAAGATCTCACTAGTGCTAGATCTCTCCTCCGACTTATAATGGCTCCCTCTTTTCTGGTATCTCCCATCCATTTCTCCTCTATTCTTACCCTGGCTCAACCTTCCTGCTCTCCTCCTCTTTCCTCCTCTTCTCTCTCACTCTTTCTCCCATCTCCTTCTGCCCTCCTCTACCATTTAACTTTAGAACATCACTTTAAGTGTGTGTGTGTTGCAAATTCTAACAACCAGCATATTCACCTAAAGTCTCTCAGAACTAAGCTCTAAGCTGGGAGTTCATCTGTTTTCTGTTTTATATGAATTGACAAAACTATGGTGACTCACCATCCCCCAGCCACACCCTTTGGTACTCTTGAATTCTGGTCAGCATGCTTTAGAATGCCGACTAGATCATTTATTCATACAGGGGTTGTATTTGTTCGCATTGAGGCATAACCAGGAAGCAATTTCCTGTCTATATTTGGAAGAGACTTCCTGCCTACCGGGAAAGAACTGTGAACATAGTATAGAACCATTCCTTGGCTTTTGCTGGGCATTCCCAGGGATAGGAGCAGTAAAGGGCAACCTGACTGGTGAGGTCAGGAATCACAGACCAAACTGGTAGACAGTGGCCCTTTCCCCAGGCTTGAATTTCTGTATTGGAAAAGCAAGGATCTCCTTCTCTGTCTCTTATATCCTTATCCTGAGGCTTGGCAGGCACTGCAGGGAGCCTGTGTGCCTCTCATTCCCCTTCCCCAGAGACAGGTGTGTGTGTGTGTGTGTGGGTGTGTGTGTGTGTGTGTTTAGTAGCCCTAGTTGTCCTAGAACTAGCTTTGTACACCAGACTTGTTTCGAACTCACAGAGGTGTGCCCGCCTCTGCCTCCTGAGTGCACCACAACACCCAGCTGCTTTTACAGCCTCTAAGCTCCCTGTTTGTACAGCCTCTAAGCTTTCACAGCCTCTAAGCTCCCTGTTTTAGGCAGGCCACACATACACGGGAATGCCAGGCCAGTTGAGGCAAGTCACTGTTCCCAGGCTTCCATGTTTTCCCTGTCACTCTCTGGTGGGTGCCTTCGGCAAATGTCTGTGGGTCTCATAGTCCATGAATCACTATCTGTTTGGATCCTCAAGTCAGGGACCCACTTACAGTTCCTGGTCGGCTCTTCCTCTCTTTAAGTTTCAGGAATTGATATTGTACTTTAAATCGTTCTTCCTTCTTCCCTCCCTCCCTTCCTCTCTCTTGCTTTCTTTCTTTTTTTCCTTGTTTAAAAAAATTGAACCAGGGTTTCATGTCCAAGCTGCCCTCAAACTGGTGTCTTCCTTGCCTCAGCCAACAGAGTGCTGGGATGACAAGTCTATGTCACTAGGCCCTGCTTAAAGTGTTTCTTCTCATAACCAACTTTTGATATACCTGTGTATAACATGTTTGTAAAATAATTCTCACACGGGAATCTTAATGATAAAAATCAGTGTTTGCCATGTCTGAAAAAACCTAGTGTTTTCCACATTCTAGATTTTTCAAGGAGACTTGGGCAAACCCTAAGGAATTTTGTTAAAGTTTCACTATCCGCCAAAAGTAGAGCCACGCATCCTGTCTCTGTGGCTAAGGTTTTGTTCTTTTCTTGGTAATCATTCTAATAGCTTCATGGTATTTTGCTCTCCAAATTTCATTTCATTTTTGCCACTGAAGGGAAGCAGGTCTGGAAGGACGCGTAGTTTCTAAGAATCTCAGGGAGTCTTGATGCTGACAGAGGGAACAAACATACTGCTCCCATCTCTTCCTTCTGCTTTTCCAAATTGCTTGCAGAACCCACAGTTTCCTCCTGAGAAGGCCAAGTTCATGTTGCAGCTTTGGCCAAATAGCCTTTCCCATTATTTCTGCGCTTGGAAGGTCCCACTTCATTCTCTCCTGGATAGGATTCGGGTGCAGAGACTGGTCTAAAAACAGAAGGGGCAGCTAAAATGTATTGAGTTATTGCGTTGAGAAAAAAAAAGAACATTTTTGTCTGTTGTAGCCCAAACTTTAAATCAGAATAGAAGCAACAATTAGATTTAAATTTTGCCATTAAATACCAATTGTAGAAAGTTTGAGCAGTCTGTGATGATGCTGGGATGAGGGGGATGTCACTGTCCCATTACATTTCTTTGTTGGTTTTCTTTTTTGCCTTCTCTAAGTTAAAGGTATTTCTCTTTGAAGCAAAATCACCTCTTTCTGGGATCTGTGCAAAGCTGCACAACTAAATCTGGTATATCCCGGGGTAGTCATGGAGAAGAGCTGACCCTGGGCTCCTTTAGACAGGGACTATAGCTTCCATGCGTTTTTTTTGAACCATGACAACATGATTGGCATTTCCTAAAAGCAATAAAAGCAGCAATAATAAATATCTCAAATGAAAGAAACAATGGGAGGGGCGCCATGAACATTTTAAAAGAAGAAATTCATGCTGTTATATCATATGCTGGAAAGCAACAATATATAATAACAAAAACCAAGATACCATAATGACAATTATCTCTATTTTTAGTACACAAAAGCTTTTAAACTTTGAATTTGAGATGTCGTGGTCAATTGCACCCCTTAATTGATCAGATCAGTTCAAAACCACATTGCAGTGAAAAGTGATTGGAAAACAGAGACGAATTTCGTTTTAGATGTTTCTAAACTGGGTTTTGGCAGCTGGGTTCCATTTTGTGTTTGTTTGTTCAAACAGGTTCTCAGTGTTCCAAACCAGCTCCAGCTGCATGTCGTAATTGTATTTCAGAACCTGTATGTCTTTTGTGGGGGAAACACTTTTGGAGAATGAATGCTGAAATCTCACTATTTTGCTTTGTTATTGTTTGTTTTTATTTTTTTATTTTCACATCCACGATATCCTTCACCTGATTGTTCACCTTGGGAAACCACGGCTGAGTATGTGCTCCGGGTATGCCTTGTAGTCATGACTAGGACAGGCATGCCAGAATCCCTCAAATGACTCTCAGATGGGCCAGCCTCCTTCCCGACATCACTTGAGTGCAGCATGAGCTGTACAAATGTCTCTTAATATTGGGAGATTACTGTTTTGTTTTAAAAATTACCCCATTAATGTTGGGCATGCTGGCACACACCCATAATTCCAGCAATCAAGATTATAGTGCTTGGAAGAGTGAAGCAGAGTGAGTTTGTGTGTGTGTGTGTGTGTGTGTGTGTGTGTGTGCAAGCTCACAGGTAAAAGTAAAAGTGAGAAGCCTCAGATAACTATATAAAGAGGTCCCCCAAAGCAAAAAAAATGATTGTACTTAATCTTTTAGGCCCAATCTCTCTCTCTCTCTCTCTCTCTCTCTCTCTCTCTCTCTCTCTCTCTCTCTCTCTCACACACACACACACACACACACACACACACACACTGAACAGTGTGAGTGGGAGAGAACACACACACACACTTATTCTCCGGGTTTATCTCCACACCTATCATTGATCCCTGTGGCTCTCTAGGCCATAATTATTGAAACTTGCATTCATCATCTTGCACTGACTAATAAACTGCTCTAAAACGAAGTGGCTTAAGAGCATGGCTTATTGTCTGTCTCTCAACATGCTGGGGGCCTCAGAATGGGGGCCAGGCCTCACTGAGCAGTTCGAACTTGGGGACTCTCATGAAGTTGTAGCCCGCTGGGTGGGGGAGCTGCTGCCACTTCAAGGGTTGACTAAAGCGGAGCCTCCTCTGTTCAGGTGGCTCACTGCCATGGCTGACATGGTGGAAGTCCTGGTTCCTCTTCTTTGTGTCACTCTAATGCCATTCCTGAAGGGAGTCCGACCTCCCCATAAGGAGTGAGTCAAGAGAACTAGGTGTAAGGTGTGATGTTGCTTATGACCTGATCTTAGGAATCATATACTGTTACATTTCTCATCTTCTATTGGTTACGTGGGCTAACCCTGGTCCAGCCTCTGAGGGAAATGCACACATCCCAGAAAACGAGCAGATGACCTGCCAGCTGCTTGAATCCACATTTTGGGGTCTACTTCCCCACTCTTTGCATCTTAGCCAAACTTACAACTTGCTATGACAATAGAAACTGGTGGAAAAGATAGTGTGGGGATCCTAAACCGAGACCTTGGGGGAGATTTGCCCTTTCTGGTGTCATCCTGTTGGTAGTGAGGGACAGGACACCTGTAAACTGTGGGGGTCATGGTTGTACCCAGCTGGAAAGGAGGGGGAAGAACACAGCCCCAGCCCTGAGGGTCCTTGGTGGGTGGAAGGGAGGCAGAAGCCCAACAACGTGAGCCAGTCCTCCCCAGGGTAAAGAGACAGACAGCCCCACCCTGAGGAGTCTCAAACCCAGCTGGGGCTTTCAGGAGACAGTGGTCCTCTGAAGGAGTCAGCCATGGAGAAGACTCCAGCTGGCTCACTTGGTATGATTTCAGAGGCAGTACCACATGCCATCTTGAGAGGGGAACCTATTGTTTAAAACAGGCATACCCTGGGGCCCTGAGAAGAGGGAGTAAGCACAAACTGGAAGGTTGGAATTTAACCTGCTCAGATGGGAGACAGTTCTGGAAGGCAGGTGTGGAGAACAAGAGGTCCAGATGCAGACAGGTCAGGGAGTGCACACAGCAGGAGGCCCTGCTCAGGCAGGCAGGTTCACAGGGAAGGCAGCTCCACTGCTGGTGGCTGGAAGCAGACCTTGTGGACCCAATACTGGGGTTTGATAGCTGAGGTCAACAGGTAGGTCAACCACGGGAACTATGGGTCTGGCGTTTACTGCTGTAGAACACAGATGCAGTCTGTTTAAAATGGAAGCAGTTTTCTTGGCACCCACACATGTACAATTAAATATCTGAAATTGTATAATTTTTTCCATAAACTTTATTTTATGTATATTGATGCTTTACCTGCATGTATGTCTGTACACAAGAGTTTCTGGTGCTCAGGGAGGCCAGAAGAGAGCAAGGAAGGACTGTTTGGGGGGAGTATGGGGACCAGCAAGAAGAGGAGGCAAATAAAAAAAATTATATATATATGAAAATAAAATGGACATCACAGCCTTTGAATGCTAACTGAAAATTAGCTTAGAAGTTGCATGCTGATTTTAATTCATAACTAATTTTTTGTGAACTGGAGTTGAAGCTGTAAGCGTTTCGTCGGGATGGGTCAGGACAGGATGGAACAGGAGTGGGTCAGGTATTCTGGCACTCGGGAGTCACAGAATACCCAGTGTTACACAGCTCAGGTGGAAAGGTATCCTGGAGCTCGGGAGCCAAGGATACTGAGTGTTACACAGCTCAGGTAGAAAGGTATCCTGGAGCTCGGGAGCCAAGGACCACCACAGGTTGCAGTAAGCTTGGCAGCTTACAGCCTTGCCTCAGAGAAAGGCTTCTCCAGTGTGTCAGCTCCGCTCCGGCAGGACAGGGTCTTCCAGCTGGGGATGTTCGCCTAGTGTAGCAGTTTTGCTCCGCAGGAGGTTTCTCGGGCGAAGTTGCTACAGTTCAGCTCTGCTCCTGGAGAGCGGAGAGCAGAGAGCAGAGAGCAGGGAGCCGGGAGCAGAGTGTAGCAACTCCGCTCTGCCAAGGAAGGTTTCCCGGGCAAGTGTTACAGCGCTGCTCGCTCTGCTCTGCCCAGGGTCGCCTCTGCTTGCTCTGCTCTGCTCTGCCCAGGGTCGCCTTTGCTCTGTCGCAGCCGCAAAAGAAGATCTTCACCCGAAGCTCATCCAAAGGGGTTTATTGGAAGACAGCTGGACCAGCCAAGCTGAACATACACAGGGTTTATATAGGGGTTCCTGGGGTTGGGGAAGTTTTTCCAGGGTAGGGATTGGTCCGATTTCAGTGCTGAGCTCAGATTGGCTAGAGCTCTGCTCCGGGATTGGTTACTTTTTTACACAGGATTAGGGTCAGATTTGGCTCTGGTTTCAGGGCCAAAGTGTGTTTCTTTCTCTGGTCCTTTTTAGCCTTTTGGCTCCAATTTTAGGGCCAGGGTACATTTCTTTCACTGACTCTGATTCCAGGGACAAAGTGTGTTCCTTTGGCACTGGTTTTAGGGTCAGGGTACATTTCTTTGGTTCTGGTTGCAGGGCCAAAGTGTGTTTCTTTGGCTCTGCTCAGGGTGTGTTTCTTTGACTGGTCCCTTTTCCCTACAGAAGCTACTCTGTACAAATGTGACATATTGACATATCAAGATTTGTTAAGCAAACAAAATAAGGGTAACTATTCACTTAGGAAACACAAGAAAATGAACACCATTAAAGTCTTAACTAGTGTCTTGGTTAACTGATGCCATATGGAGATCTTAGATCCAATTTTTCAGTGAGTTATTTTAAACAACTCATTTGCCTTGTCCCCCGGCCCCAGGAAGGCCCTGTGACTTAAGGACACACACACACACACACACACACACACACACACACACAGAGAGAGAGAGAGAGAGAGAGAGAGAGAGAGAGAGAAGATACCTCACCACGTGACAGATACTATTAAAAAGATGTCACACTCGGTTGCATTTAAGCATTTAAGTCCCAGTCCCACAGTGGACGAAGAATACAAGTGGCCAAGTCACTCAGTTGAGATTAAGTGACAGTATGTAGAAAAGCCAGAGTCCCATCGCCTGGACCCCAGTCTGGACCGTTTCGGTGTGTACTCTCCCACAGTTATACAAACCAATCTCAGCGTCTCTGACTTTGATTCCTAAGTAAGACAGAGCTGGTCCTTGAATGGGTGAAGGCTGCCACACTAAGCACGGAACGCAGATCTCCACCCTGCAGCTTTGAGGGTGAGGGTGGGCCAAATTCAAGGCCAGCCATGCGGCAGTTTTAGAATGGCAAGGCAGCTGCCAATGGCGTGAGGAAAGACCCGTGGGCAGTGGATGCCGTGCCAGCTTTTGCGGTGGGGCCCAGCACAGGGCAGGTGAGGCAGGCTAGACATCTTCTGCCCAAACATGTGTTTCTGGTTCCCTTGTCTTGGGTCTTAGGGGAAAAGAATGAGATTGGCCAGCATTTTAGAACACTGTGGTTATGTGCTTGCTTATTCAAAGTTTCTTTGTATTAGTTTTCTCACTTTAAAAATGAAAACATTTGGGCTGGAGAAATGGCCCAGATGTTAAGAATAAGCATTGCTCTTTCAGAAGATTCAAGTTTACCCTGAATGTGGGTGTCAGTGAGGAGGCCTAGATAATCTATTGGGCCTTGGGTACTATTTATCCCTGACATACAAATGGACTTTGGGAGTCCATTCCACAATGAGGGATGCTCTCTCAGCCTGGACTCTTGTGCGAGGGCCTAGGCCCTGCCCTGGATGAAATGACAGACTCTGGAAATCCACCAAGGAGGGCCTCACCCTCCCTGGGAATTGGAGTGGAGATTGGGTGGGAGACTGGGGGGCCTGGTGGGGAGGGAGGGGGAGGAGGGGAGAGAGAGGGAGCTGGGATTGACCTGTGAAACAAGATTGTTTCTAACTTAAATTAAAAAAATAAAAGGAAAAAGAAAGATTCAAGTTCAGTTCCCAGCACCCACATGAGTCAGCTCACAACTGCCTGAATCTCCAGCCCCATGGGCTCTGGCCTCCATGGGCACCTGCACAGTCATATAACTAGAACAAAATAAATATGAGGGGGGTGAGATCCTTAGAGAAAATGTTTGACCATCCGGAAGTGGATATAGGACAAGAGAAGGACGCTGGGCTCTCTGGTCTTCACTACTCTGCTACTCCATGCCTGCAGAAGTAGTCACTGTGCCACCGTGAGCCACTGGGTGTGGGACTTTCTAAACATCTTTCTGTGTGCACATGCGTGTGTGTGTGTGTGTGTGTGTGTGTGCACGTGCATGCATGCACCAACACACACACACTTTCTGCACACACACTTTCTGTACGCATACACACACACACACACACACACACATTCTGTGTGCCTCCTCTCCACAGGCTATTTTAAAGAAGAGAAAACCATTCCCATGTTCTAGAGATTAGTACTTAAGAAGTTTTAGTTGCATTTATATTTATTTATTTACTTATTTACTCGCTTCATATGTACATGTATGTGGGGGTGGGGGTCAGAAGACAATTTTCAGGAGCTGGTTATTTCCTCCAATCATGTGGATCCTAGGATCCAACTTGTACTGTCATTCTTGGTCTCATGCCCCTCTAGCTACTGAGTCATTTCAATTGATTCTCCTGATTTCAATCAACCACCCTGATTGATACTGTTGGTTACTGTTCTAGAACATGCCAGAAACAAGCAGGGCAGGAGCCTGTGTACTTAGGGATGCATCCCTGTGTTCTCCAGAGACATCCATAACTAACTGGAATTAATTGACATCTATGTGCCACTTACAAGCAGTGGCTACTTTACTGCACAGTGTGGCTCAGGGAAGGATGTATTTCTCCATACAACCTAGTGTAAGAGATCTGTCCCCACATTTCCCTCAGGGAATGGCTCCTTCTGTTTTCCAACCCTGGTCCTTGGGAGAACGTGGGACACTGCAGATGAAAAATACTATGTGGAAATTATTTAAAGTGTCCACACTCATGGGAGGTCAGGGTGAACAGGGAGAATTATATTGATCATCAGATGCCATTGTACTCTGGGAATAAAGGAAAATTTATTAAAGTCTGTGCAATCCTAGGCTGGGAAAATTAATTGAGTCTCCTTCTTTGCACTTATGAGGACAATCACACAGCAAAGTCCTATCTGACGGCCATGTGTTGATTGCAGAGAGGCTTCCAAAGGAGGATGCTGTTCTGGTTTGAATGTGAAGGTCTCCCACAGACTCATGTGTTTGGACATGTGTTCCTTGTACGGGAAGGCTGTTTAATCCTGAGGGGGTGGAACATTGCGGAATGATGTGGGTCAATGGGGACCAGCCTTAAGGCTTCCTATGGCCTCCAGTTTCTTGAGCACAGATGCACCGTGACCAGCCAGTATTCTGCTCCTGCTGCATGTCCGTCCTGTCATATGGAATGATCTCTTTGTATTCTAAGACAGAATAGACTCCTCTTCCCTTAATTTGTTTCTTGTTAGTTACTTGGTCACAGTGTGAGAAAAGTCACTAAGACAGAAGCCAAGTCCATCTCATCTCTCCCAAGCAAATATTAAATTGTATCCCTCTAAATCATTTACGAACATTTTGATACTATCCTTATTTCACTGTTTTCCCTTGGCATGTCCCCCACCTGCATTTTTGTTGTTCATTTTTTGGTTTTTTGTTTTGTTTTGCTTTTAATAGAGCTGGGAATTAAACCCAGGGCTTTGTGAATGTCACTCACGTTCTCTATCACTGAACCACACTTAAAAACACAGAAACAGAGTCACTAAATCTCCATATTTGCTTTGTGAACTTCTCAAACCAGGTTTGTAGGTAATTGCAATCATCTGTAAATTGCTTCCTTTGTCTAAAGTGGCTGCAATCCAATACTTAGGGAAGTCCAAGATGACACTGCATGGACACAAGAGGAATGTGAGCCTATCATTGGAACTTTCCAGAAAGGGTCTGGTTAGTAACTAGCCCTCCACACCCCAAACTGGATATGTGTCTTGATTTCTTCCATCACTTCTCAAATTGCCTGTGAAGTCAAGGACACAATGATGACCAGAGTCATGTTGAAACCTCCAAGTATCTTTTAGGTAGCAATCATATTTGAAGTTAATAGATGTGCATGGTGGCCTTTTATCATTTACTAAATGAAAAAAATCCTATTTTTAATTGAAAAGGAATTTCAGTTCATTATTTATAAACAAAATTGAAAATCTGAAGGAAGAAAATTAAAACAAATGACTAAAAACCTTCACTCAATGATCACAACTACTGATATTTGTGTGACTATCCCTTCATACACTTTTGTTGTGCGGATATACAGATATGTAATTTTGTCTTCAGGACTGAACCGTCTGGAAAGATATAAGGGCAAGTCTAGCTTCTATAAAGAAGAGATGGAGAATCACTAATGTGGGGGGGTCTGGAAAGTGCTACAGAGCATGGCCTTCCTTGTGGATCCCCATCCCCATGGATTTCTAGTCCTAGGTACCTTCTGTTACTTCTCTCTTCTCCATCTCCCACCATAGTACCCAGACTCATTTCTTGTTTTTTGTTTTGTTTGAGACAGTGTTTCTCTGTTTAACAGCCCTGGCTGTCCTGAAACTCACTCTGTAGACCAGGCTGGCCTCATACTCACGGAGATCCACCTGCCTTTGCTTCCTGAGTTCTGGGATTAAAGATATGTACCACCACCACCTGACCACGTTCATTTTTTTTTATAACCTCTTCCTAGTCCCAAGGACAGAGAGCCATTCCAGGGGGTGGGAGTTTCTCTCAGCGATTCCAGAAGACTTTTCTCCTCACTGAATAGAGAAGGAGACATTTGGGATCTCACAGATGCCAGCTGTGGGGGAAGGCACACACAATCATGTTCCTCTTGAAGGTCACACCGTGCCCACTGGAATGCCTGTGTCAGTCACCCTTCCGTTGCTGTGACAAGATGCCAGAGGTAGGCAACTTACAGGAAGGAAGGGATTGTTTGGGCTTATGGTTTCAGGGATCAGGTGCTGCTTGCCCCTGTTGCTTTGAGTCTGTGTAGAGGCAGAGCATCATGGGAGGAGTACATAGTTGAGTAGTTGAGTAAAGGTCATGGTGGTTGGAAAGAATAGAGAGGAAGAATAGGGTTCCAGCAGTGCCTTTGAACCCCCTGAAATGCTAAATTCCCCCCAGCAGGGCCCACTTTAAGAAAAGTTACTTTATGTGTATGGGTATTTTGCTTGCATGTACCTCTATGCACCATGTACATGCCTGATACTCAAAGAGGCCAGAATAGGGCTTTGGAACCCATGGAACTGGCGTTGCATGTGGTTATTAGCCACCTGCAGGTGCTGGGAATCAAACCCAGGTCCTCTGGAAGAGCACCCAGTACTCTTAACCACTGAGCCATCTCTCCATCCTCTAAACTCCACTTCTTATGACTTCTACCCCCTCCAGTGTTTCAGGCTGAGAACTAACCTGCATTTGAGCCTTCGAGAGGGACATTTAGAGTCTGCATCACACCAGTGCCTCTTCTCTCTTCCTTCTGCCATCCTACACTGGGAAGCTGTACCAGGAGCAGCAGCGACTCATTCTAGTACTTTGAGGGTAACAGAAGACATCAATGAAACTGACTTTCATCACTTTTCCCCATTAGGCCAGAATCATTCCTAAGGTATTTCATCTGTAAAGCAGGAATAATGTCATCTTCTTCACAAGGTTGTTGGGATGATAAAGAGAAACACATACAGCAGTGTGAAAACGACCAGACGTTAGATGCCTCAGCTGCTGTCTGACAGTCCCCACGAGAACTCTAAGGGTATCAGCCTTGTGATGTTCCTAGACCTGGTCCTTAGCTTTCAAAGTCTAGACGTTAGATAGTTCATTTAGCTCATTGTCAACATTCATTAGAGACTAAAGTACAAGCCAAAACCATAGTCTATAAACATTAAGTGTGACATGTCCTGCTGATGGCCAAGTCTCCGAGGAAGATAAGCTACAGGGAGATGGTTCCTGGATGAACTGCCTAGGCAGGAATTTGGTGGGATCTTGACTGACATCTCTTTGTGACAGGTCATGGCTACCTGGAGAGATCATGCTGCTGTATGGACAGCAGGCTGGAAACATGTGATCATTGCAGCTTTTATCTCTTCCATTGTCCCCCTCTGGCCACCATAGTGACTCAGCCATGACTATATGAACATTTCTCCCTAAGGGGCAGCCATGCTTCGATGTATACCATCTCAGCTAGAAATGTGTGCCACCGAAAGTGAACAGGTATTGATATAAGGCAAATGCTGTAGTCTAGAAAAACAAAAGTCAAGAAAAGACTAAATTAAGCAGGTTTCTTTTTTTAATGAACTGGGGCCGAGGAGATGACTCAGCTGGTAAAGGGCTTGCCATACAGGCATGAGGCACTGAGCTTGGCTCTCTAGCACCTATTATAAGGCAGGAAGTGCATGCCTTTAATCTCAGCATCAGGAAGATAGAAACAGGAGGGTCCCTTGTTCTTGCAGACCAGTTAGTCTGGCTAAGTCAGAGAACTTACAGTGAGAGCCCCTGTCTCAAAAAAATAAGGTGGAGAAAATATTGAAGATCTACGGCCATATAACCCTGAGTGTACTGGATCTTGTCTCATCCAAGAAGCTAAGCAGGGTTGGGTCTGTTTAGTACTTGAATGGGAGAAAGTTTGGAAGAAGATAACTAACATCAACTTCTGGCTTCCACCTGGATGTACAGGCCTGCATGTACACACACACACACACACACACACACACACACACACACACACAGGGGGAGAGAGAGAGAGAGAGAGAGAGAGAGAGAGAGAGAGAGAGAGAGAGAGAGAGAGAGAGAATCATATTTCAGCCCTTTACAAAGAAGCTGTCTTTAAATCTCTATGCTTAGAGCACAGGGACAGCCTTGGGCAAGCCACTGCCTTCCCTCTCCTAACGGTATCAGGCTCACAGGACTGTTGCAGAGAACCAGTGAGTTAATGTATGTGAAGTTCTCCTAACAGTGCCTGGCACATGCCTTGTGTTGTCCTGTCGTTATATCCAGATACACAGGGGCTATTATCCGGGTGTCTTGGAACGTTGAGTAAATGGAGTCATACTGGACCATCCATTTTCAGTGTGCTTTCCCCAGTTCATTCGTGAAACCCATCCATCCGTGTCTTTCTAGTCTCATTCACTAGTTCCGTCTGCAGTGTCAGATTGTTTCCATCGTAGAAAGAACACAATATGGCTGACTATTCTCCTTTTCTCGGAAATCTGCTGTTCATCTTTGGTATTATACATGATTTTTTATACAATGTGATTGTGCATGTCTCCTTATAGACTTTGTCTAAATACATTGTGTGGTTTTTCTCTTAGGCAAAGCTTGACTGTGGGATCCTATTAGTAGTTCTTAGGGGGATATTAGAGATTACAAAAACTTGCTGAAAACACAATGCATGGTTCAGAGACATGCCCCCCCATGGTTCCATAACCCCTTCTCATCTCCCACATAAAGCATAATCCCTAATGAGAATGAGAAGTGGGAAAGTCAATAGGCTCTTCTAAACAACCTCGTGACCTCGAGGCAAGTTGTGGGCTCTTTGGACCTCTGCTTATTCATTTGGAAAATAGTGGTTCTTCTAGACCCAGGAGTCTTTAGTGTCTACACCCTGCCAGACGCAGAACAGCATCAGAGCAGAGAAAGCATCCCATGAATCCTTGTTGATGGAAATGGGGCCAAGGTGACAAGATGCGTTTTAAAATAGCTGTTTGGTGAGTGCCAGAACACAGTGTTTCCCACAAAAGAGTGGAGGAGAAAGAGACGAACAGAAAACCTTTCGGGAAACCTAAGCAACAGGGAAAGTCCCCACTCCCCGCAAACAGAAACTGTCCAGATTATCATAGGAGGGCTATCAGGAAATTGCACAATTTATAGGAATGAGATTAAAAACACTAATGGAATGAGACATTCCACTTGCAGGAGACAAAGCAGGAAGCCAGACCCAGTTGTGGCTCAGCAAGACATTGCATCGGAAGTGGACAGCTCTAAACATCCTGTCTCTGCAAAAGGTCGGCCCCGCTGGAAGGTTTTAAACAAGGGTAGAAGGTTATCACTCCCAGCGCGGGCAGAGTGTACTGTCTCCATCTCCGAGTTCTCCGCTTGACCTTGCTCTGTCCTCTAATTATCTTCGGATGGCTTGCGTTACTGCCTCCCAAACTCTTTCCTCATCCTTGAAGAGAAAAGGAAGGGGTCTCTGAGTGAGATAATGCGTCCAAGACTCCTACTGATGCCATGAAATAGCTTCCCAGTGTAAGCATGAACCGCATTCCTCTCAGGAGGCAGAGCGGAAGCCCACACTGCTTGAGGAGTGAACAAGAACAAAGGAAACCAGCAAGGGGGAGAATGACTGAGATTGAGATGTGGACCCGAGTGCACCCTGAGTGCATCATTGCCACTACGATGCTTGCCCTAACTCTGGTCCCCCAACTTCTGCATAGGAACCCAAGCCAGGCCCATGGAAGCTTAGCCAAAGAACCTGGCTCCCTACTTTGTGACTAGGCATGCATGACTACGAGCTAAGGATGTGGCCAGCGGAAACTGAGTGCTAGTTGAAATTCTTGTTGACTCTGAGGGAAAAACGTGTTTGTCTTCAGCTGACTTCCTCCCTGCTTATAGCTGGAATTGTGGTTGATAGGAAGCAATCAGAGTAGCTCTGAGATGTGTTATATACTGAGTTGTGTTCCCAGGTTCATATAGGGAAGTCCTAACTCCCTCTGTGACTGTATTTAGAGATGGTGCCAATGACGTGTTTATGGTTAGTGAGGTGAGAGTAGGAGTCTAACACAACAGTTTCCAGTAGCTTTGTTTTTTTGAAGGTAGGGTTTTACTGCATAGCCCTTGTTGGTTGCAAATTCTCTACGTAAGTGAGGCTGTCCTCAAACTCCCAGAGGTCTACCTGCTTCCCGAGAGAGTGCTGGGTTTAATGCCCTGGGCCACCATGCTCAGTTTCCAGTGACCTTTAGAAGGAGAAAAGCAGGTACCAGTAATGTGTACAATGCAAATGCCATGTTGGGACACGGTAAGATGATAGCCTTTGTCAAGACAGCAAGAAAATACTTACTGGAAACTGACTTCTGGCACCTGGTTTCAGCCAGAACCACAAGAGAGTAAACATAAGTCAGTGCAGCAGCCCGAGACAGACGTGAGCCGGAGTCAGACGTGAGCCGGAGTCAAGCATCAAGGTGGCAGCATCATAAAACAAAGAGCGTGGGTTCATGGTGGATGGGACAGCCATGTGAGAGCATATAAAAACTTCTAGTAATCTTTGCTATTTTAAAGTCTTTACTGAAGCTTGGCAATTTTTCTTTTATAGAGTTTTCATTTATTTTTAATATGTTAGATTCAGTTACATAAGGCCATTTTCATGCAAGTACATAAATGTTTGTCAATTTGATTAAGAAAGACCTAGTGCGTTAATGAGGTGCACTTTGGGTTTATTTGCAATGATTCTTATAGACAGGTTTAACTAAAGAGAAAGAGCCCATCCTGAATAGACTGGGGTCATAGACTGAACTGCAGAATTACAGGAAAAACAGAGAAAGTGACCGGAGCACCAGTGTTCCTCTCTCTGTGTTTCCTGACCACGGCCACAGTGTGACCGGCTGCCTCACACATCTGTCCCCAGGCCTTTCTGCCGTGATGGACTGTATCCTTCTTAAGCCATGAACCAAAGCAAATCCCTCTTTCCTAGGTTGCTTTTGCTGGGTGTTGTCACAGCGACGAGAAAAGTAGCTAATATCACTACACTGTTTAACTTAGCTGTACTACATTAGTTAATAACTCAACCATGGTGAAGTGAGCTATTTTTAAATATATACTCTTCATTCATGTAGTCTAACTAAAACCCCTAACTGGGTGTTGGTTGCATAAACACTGATCTGTGCTAAGAGTTGCTCCACTATCTGAACTGGAGAACCCGCCAAGGGAGCTTTGGTACTTTTGCTGCAGTCACCTCTTCCATATCGTCCACTGGATAGAAAGGAAGGTTGTACTGTGGGTTCAGAACGTCTGCCTGGAGCTAAGACCCATATGCTGAAGGTCTAGTAGTCAGCCAGTGGCTCTATTGGGAGATAATGGAACCTTTAGTAGGTTGGATCTATCAGAAGTTAAGTAATTGGCGTGACTTTGATGACGATAGTTGAGCTCAAGTCTCTCTCTCTCTCTCTCTCTGTCTCTCTCTCTCTGCCTTTGGACACAATAAGGCAAACACCCACCTTCTACCACATTCTTTCTTCCATGATATTCAACTTTGCAACAGGTTGCCTTTACCTAAGTGACCTCAGAATAGAAGTCCTGAAGCTGTGAGCAAAGATGACCTCCCCAACCTCATGTCACTACGCTTCAGACTTGACCCTCAAACACCCTTATAGAATTAAGCTGAGGAGTGAAATGGTAATGATAATTGTTACCAGAAAGTCCCAGAAAAGGAAAAAAAGGGGGTCCCGAAAGGCATCTATGTGATGCTTAAACTCATTATACTTGTTGTATCAAGAACTCGGGTTGGAGTGTCTTCCTCTCTTCTCATTGACTGTGGAAACAGATGTGAAAATTTGTCCTTAAACTTACCTAAAAGCAACAAAGCTCTTACTATTGAAATGACTTTTTGAAGTTGATAGAAGGGATATGCTGAAATCATACGTCTGGGTGGATGGAAATCTTTTACCCTTCTCCTTGCTACAGAACGCCGTGACAGCCTGTGAGCTATTTATACAGTGCACAGTGCACTCATACACGCCGTGTGCTATCTGTCTCTCACCTCTCAGAAGCCCTCTTCAGGCCTGGGGTTACCTCTGCCTTTGTTTATTTCCCATGACAGCCGCTATTTCTCTGCATCTGGCAGAGGCCTTTCCCTTCCAGTTTATACTAACCAGTCCGCCTGTTAGATACAGGGAGACCCACCCCCGACTGCTGAGAGTGCTCTTAAAATGGATGGCAGTGTCTTCACTAAGTATCTTGAGGATTTGCAACATCAAATATAAACGTTCCATTTGTCAGTCCTGGAGTGTGGGAACCTGACCTTGGCCATCTTTCCCCCTCCGTTCAGAGAAGTCCCCATTCTTCAGCGGTGGAACTCTAGGCCGCTGATGCGGAGCATCTTTGGCGCGGCAGCCATGGCGTCTGTCTCTTTTGCGTAACTCTCAGTTCTCTTTGTGTCATCTGGCCAAGGTTACACACGCCATTGTTCCACAGGAATAGAGCCTAGATCCCACTTGAAGAAGAAATGGATTCAGAGAAGGGTCTGTTTTCCTCACCTGTCCCTGATGAAACAGGGTGAGGGATCAGATGACCACCCAGCAGAACTATACTGATGATAAGGGAGGTTTGATGATAAAGGAGGCCCAAGGCACGTGGCATTCCCTCATCTTTTCTCTCCTTTGCTGTACCCAGCCTCCTGACGTGGTGACTGGAGCTGTGGAAACCATCTTGCAATAGTAGCACCTGACATTCTTCCCCGCTGTTTCTCCCTAGTCCCCCTCTTACATCATTTCTCTGCTTCCTCTGATTTTCTTTTTTGAGGCTTTCTTCTGGTTTGCTTTCTTCCTGGAGTCCTGTCCATTACTGTAATGCTGAGGTGTGACCCCTCCCAAAGGGTGATGCTTTGGTGTTACCGTCACCCATCTCTGTCTTTCTGACCCCCCGCCACTCCCCCTCCTTCCTGCTTGTCCTCTCAGGGGTGCCTCACCTTTTTAACACACCCAGATCATAGTTATTCTGATGATGCTGTGATCCTTTCCACATCTCTGGGTTCACTCTATTGACTGCTTTAGCGCTTAACAGTCGGTTTCCCCTCTCCTTGCCTCCTTTGTGCCTCAGTTTCTAATTGAGCACTGAGCATTGTGTTTGAAGAACAATGGCGGCTGAGACACCTGGTATTTACACACAGAAGTGAGCCTGGCTGATGTTCTGGCTGGCCCTTGGTGTGCAGGGGTTAAGCTAGGTTTGGGTGTTGCTGTTGTTAGCCTTCGCTCAATGGGAGGTCCCCGTCGTCGTCCCCCCCCCTGTACTCAAGGACCTCAGCTTTCCCTCCATGCTTGTGTCTCAGAGAGTTTCCTTCCTAAGGTAGACATCTTGGCCTCTCAATATGCCTACTCTTTTTGCCCCCTTTACCACCCACAACCCCAAACTCTTTCTCAGATGGTACGCATTGTTGGCAGTAAAGACGTGGCGGTAGAGTAAGGCTTTGGGTGTGTTAACATCTCGAGGCTCAGAGGGCCCCTCTTTTCTTTTCTAGGGAGAGATGGGTTTTGTTACAGCCATTTCCCTGGAAGTGGCAGGTCTTTGCCCAAGCTTACTTATTGTTTACTCAGAGGCATGTGGGTCTTCCTTACACAAACCCTTTCCAAAGCTGCACTCCTCCAGCAGTATGAGATTTCAGCTGTGGAGTAGGGAGCACTTTTCAGGTCTCCCACAAGCATCTGGCCCCTTCTTTCCACAGAGGCCACTGAGGTGTGATCTGGTCCCCTGCCCTGCCTGTAGGAGCACCTGTGGGGAGGAGCTGGGGAGTGGGGAGTCCCCCGTGTCTAGTTCCTGGTACACTAGCCCACACTAAGGATTCAGGAATGCCCAACTGTTTCAGCTCCTTTCTTCTTGCTCACTCTTTGGCAGCCATCTTTTCCTTCTCTGCATTGCCAAAGCCAAAATAGCCAGTGTTGTCTCATTTCTCTTGGGACGGCCCTGACTCTTCTTGGAATTCAGTTTCTTTGGTTGCCTTGAGATCTCAGTTCTCTGATGGGCTCAAGAACAGAAATGATTCTGTAGATTATCCACTGTGCTCTCATTGTTAGTATGAGAACAATGTGCTTTTGTGGTTTTTACGTCCTAAGTAGAAGCAGAACTTGCAGGAAGAAATCTTACCAGCTTTAAATCTAAAATTTGCCCAAGGTCTAAGTAGAATGTGGGGGGGGCTGTGCTGATGGGCCAGAAATGTTCCATAGGAAAGAGGAGAAGACAAAGAGAAAGCCACGGGTTGGGGCCAAAGAAAGGCAAATAGCCAGTTCTCTCTGTCTCTCTCAATCTCTCTGTCTCTCTCTCTCCCTCTCTCTCTCTCTCTCTCTCTCTCTCTCTCTCTCTCTCTCTCTCTCTCTCTCTCACACACACACACATACACACACACACAGGCAAAAGGGGCATTGTTTGTGGGAACAAAAGAGACCAAAATTGGGGAAGAGGGGCCAAAGGAGAGTAACAGGGGTGAAAACGAACAAAGTACAATAGTACATGTGTGTGAAAATGGTATAAGGAAACCAATTTTTTTGTGTGCTAAGGAAAAATAGTGATAGTTTTTAAAATGAGTGCTATCCTATAAATTTAAAAATAAAATGTGTCTGGCATCTGACCACTTTTCATCATCTTGATGCCTCCTATGGTGGTTTTAATGAGACTGGCTTCCACAGGCTCATATGTTTGAATACTTGGTTCCCAGTTGGAACTGTTTGGGAGGGATCAGAAGGGTGACAGTTATGGTACTTGGTCTGTTGCATGGTGGTGGTGGGGTTGGCAGTGGTGCCAGGACCTATCCTAGGTGCCTGAACTGGCTTTCTGGAGCCCATTCCCTATGGTGGGATGCCTTGCCCAGCCTTGATGCAAGGGGGGGAGGGGCTTGGTCCTGCCTCATCTCAGTATGCCAGACTTTGTTGACTCCCCCAAGGAAGGCCTTACCCTTTCTGAGGAGTGGAAGTGGGGGGGGGGAGAAGGGGAGGGAGAACTAGGGTTGGCATGAAAAATGAAAAATTATATTTTTTAAATAAAAATGGTGTGGCCTTGTTGGAAGAGGTAGGTCACTGCAGGGAGGGCTTTCGGGTGTCAGTAGAATCACACCATTTCCAGTGTGCCCCCTGCCTACTACTTGTGGATCAAGAGGTGACCTCCTCCTGCCACCAGGCCTCTGCTCCATTATCATGGACTCTAACCCACTGAAACCATAAGAGCGATTAAACATTGTCATTTATAACTTACATTGGCCATGGTGTTTTGTCACAACAATAGAGATGTTACTAAGAAGCCTCCAGTCCAGGTTGCATGGACCATCACATCTCACTCAATTTATCAGAAAACATTCTAGGTGGAGCCCTGGCTTCTGCCCCCACCTGTAACATGTTCTCTTCTGAGCATTAGGCCAGAGGGATCTTTGAACAGCATCAATCAGATCAGAACATTTCTTGGTTCACTTTCCAATAATTCCTCACCCGATGCGGAAATCCAAATCCTTCAAACGCCGCCTGTGGCCACTCATTGTCTGCCATGCCCCTGGCTCCCTCTGCTCAGCTGACTACCCCCCCAAGTCCTCTATACCCACCCCACATCAGGGGCTTTGCAGTGGCCGCTCCCCATCTCTGGAACTCTCTTCTGGGACGTCTGCATGTTTACCCTCTTCTTGATCCTTCAGGTCTGTATCTGAGTGACACTCTTGCCAAGTTACTTCAATTGCAGCCCACACACCCACAATCACTGTTCTGCTTGATTTTTCCATATCATTCTTACTGCCTTCTAAAGTATCACAAAACATACTGATTTCAATAAATACTTTTGGTTATAGTCTACCTTCCTCTTTACCAGATTACAGATTGTGACCAGCAAAAATATAGTAGACTTCCCCTTCCCCCAGCCCCTGTGGTGCTAGGGATGGAAGCCAGGGATCTGCACATACTAAGCAAGCATTGTAGCACTGAATTCCACCTTCAGCCCACGGCTTTTAGGGACAGACTATATCTCTCTGTAGCCCAGTCTAGTCTTGAACTCCCAATCCTGTCTCTGCCTCACGGATGCCGCAATCACAGATGTGTCCTGTCAGTTGAGATCTTATTTGTTTTGTTTCATGATTTACCTCAAGTGCCAGAGCCACACCTGGAACACAGGAGCGAACCCACAAACACTTCTGAGAGAATGAATCCACAGCGACCTAGGTGGTTCCTGTGGGTGTCGACTGCCAAAGGCGGACAGCATTCCAGTGCCTGGGGCAGTGGCAGCTAAGTGTTGAGACTGTTTCGTGAGGATTGCCCCACAACAAACAGAAATTAAAATGCCCAGGCAAAGGGAGCCTTATGGACTTTGCAAATACATATAGAAACAAAAGTGTGTGTTACACACTTTAGGATGGGAGGTGGTAGGTAAGGATAAGGAGAGTGTGGGAGGGAAGAGAAAGAACAATGGCGCAAGAGAAGTGGGAGAGAGGAAAAGAAAGTTCCGGGGTCCCAAAGACAAACTAAAATAATAAATGCAACTTGAAATTGAGCTAATTCAAGACCAGCGGTGGCGAGACATTTCCAAACACCCCCTTAGAACTTTCGCTAGCTGCTCCTCCCCTCAGTGGCTCAGACAGAGTTTACTGTGGCTTCCCTCCCCAATGTATGTTTGTGTAGGGGGGAGGCTGTGGTCCAGGTGGGATATATTATGCAGGGGCAAAGACTGAGATGCTGTCCCCTCTGTGCCTGAGGGAGGGGTCCCATGATGCCTTGAGCCAGGAGTGATTTATAGTGCAGCTCAGGCAGCCAGAGTCTGCAGTGTATTGGGTTGGTCTCCCAGAAAGCCTCCAGTTTCTGTCTCTAACATTAACCCTTTTTTTCCTTCCTCTGACATCTCCTCCTTTAAACAGTTTTCAGTCCAGGGATAAGCTGGTCTCGCTTCCTGTTTGCAGCTCAGGATCAGTTGTGGGGCTTTTGGAGTGTTTCTGCACTTACTGACGTATAGCAAGCTATGAACGAATGAAATAAAAATAAATCTCAGAGTCACCAGGCCCTGAATGGGAGGGACTGCATCCCATGTGGTTCATATATTCTGCTGTTTTCCTGGAACTGAGCCCCACATTTCTCTGAACAGGAGACACATGAGTATTTATTGTGAAACCCTCTAAATTGCAGGGGACAAACATTGTGTTCCTAACAACACCGAATAGACCCTTTGCTCATCCAGCTCAGTGGGTAATCTGTATTTTCTGTTAGAGACAGGATTTAGTGCCTTTCTCAAAAAGATGCTTCAGGGCAGGATGGATACAAGGAAATGAATCCGTGCTGTTCAGACTGGTGGGGACTGGCCTTCACCTGTGTGTGAGCTTTGTACAAGGTCAGCCTGAGAGAGAGAGACCAGACTGTCTGCTATAGATTAGATGTGGTTTGAAAGTAGCTGTGTGTTGCAAGCCTGATCCTTACTGTGGTGGTTACCAGGTGGTGGGACTTCTAAGGGATGGGACCTAGAAGGAGGTCCTCATTGGTCCTATCCTGGTATCTCTGTCCTTTCTTGTCTCTCTGGGTGATCTCTCTTCCTCATGTAGTCTTGGTATAATGCCTCAGCATGGCAGAGTCTAAGCCAGCAACATGCCCTGAAGGACTGAAGCTAAACACCCCCCAACCCCCCCCTTGTACGAGTTCCCAGCCTTAGGCATTCCATTATAGCAACAGCAAATGGATTAGTGGAGTGTCCATCAATAGAAACATCCACAAAGGCCCTCCTGAGTATAAGGTGACTATGGTCAGAATGGACTGGAAGTTTAACGTGTTAAGGTAAAGCTGGCAAAAGACATTTACTCTCTCAAAGAGAGTGGGACAGAAAGGCCTCCAGTCTTTCTCTTTCGTGGTGCTCACGAAGCAAATCTTCCTGGGGTTTTCAGGACAAATGGGCCGAAACATTAGATTATATTTCCCCAGAAACTCAGGTGTCTTTCACAACAAAGTGGAAAATTACTCTCTGAAAATGCAGTTCAGAGGTCCCCCAGGTCTCCAAAGCTTCCAAATATACCTTAAGCTATTTAGCCGATTTCAAAAACAAAATCAATTTATAGTTATGAATGCTCTTAGCTTGAATAATAAATAGTAAGTTTTTCACTTTCCTAGGCAAATTTCCCTTAAGGTAGTGGCCTGGCTGAGACCCTGGCACCTGCAGCCGGGGGAGTTTCTGGGAAATGCAGCTGCTTCTCCTTGCTTCCCGATTCTCCCGCGTTGTTCTCTGGCTAGGCTTGCACCATGCCCAGCTTACAACACTGGGAGGAAATGCTGAAGGTAGAGGAAGCGAGAGATGACTCACATGTTTAAAATCACTCATTCATGCATCGGTTATTCATCCATAGCGTAGTCATCAGATAGTGGCTGTGTGCCAGGTACTTCTGAGTGACACAGGCTGCATGAATGTACTAGGGCAGACCTAACGAAGCCTCAGGGTGCTCTCGTCAACAGCAATGCCTTGTCTCACAAGGAGGCTGGAACAGCAATGCAGAGGTGTTGGCAAGGCTGGCTCTTGCTGAGGGATGAGAGGGCCCGTCTTCCATGCCTCTCCCCAGCTTCTGTGTTCATTGGTTTATAGAAATGTCACCCCGGGTCTGCCTTTGTCTCCTCACGAAATGTATTGTCTCCAAATTTCCTTCCCAATGAAGACACTAGTCACAGCAGAATTAAGATCCATCTTAATGGCCCTGTTATTGTCCCTGTTAAAACCACCCACAGAGCGCCCTTAAGTTGTTACGGTTCCTTTAAAATTTTCCACCTTACGATGATGCAAAAGCAAATTGTATTTAGTTTGCAATGGGGAGTTGAGCTCCTATCTTTTCCCCAGGCTAGTGATATGTGGTGTGATACTTGTTCATGATGTTGGCTACAGTGGTGAGCACAGCCCCTGGGCAGCCCAAGATCATGGTGAACGGACTGACAGTGTGCATTGTGTTGCAGAGGTAAGCATCTTTAGAATATGGTAGTTTTGATAGGCGATATTTCTAACTTGCAATATACTTACCCATCTAGCCCTGCTGTAAGTCAAGGAACACCCATGACCCTAACTACAGTCATGTCCTGAATTGTTAGGCATTAAGAATTTAGAAGGCACACAATTCAACCCCTACTGTATTAGTGACCTTTCTCGCTTTCTTGTTGTTACGGTAAATTGACAGAAGCTATGTAAGGAAGGCGTAGGTAGCTTTGGTTCAGAGTTTCTGTGTACAGTCCATCATGGAAAGGCAGTCATGGCAGCAGGATTTTGAGACAACCATAGTCAATAAGTGGAGGGTGGTGAATGCTGGTGCTTTGAGAGAGAGAGAGAGAGAGAGAGAGAGAGAGAGAGAGAGAGAGAGAGAGAGAGAGAGAGAGAGAGAGAGAGAGAGAGAGAGAGAGCTCCTGGCTGGTTTAATCTGACCTTAAACTCAGAGGTCTGCCTGCCTCCAACTCCCAGGTGCCGGGATTACAGGCATTTGCATGCCCAGATCTTGCCGGTATCTGCTGTCTTAGCTACTGTGTTTCACCAATCCCTTTGAGTTGCAGCAGCTGGACTCATCTGCAGAGGCATCTTCCTCCAAACCTGGGAGCCAAGCATCTCTAGACATGAGTTGGGAAGTAGAAATTCTATCTAGGTGGTACTTTGCACCCAAGGATCCCTGTAATAGCATCCTAGAAGACTACACAAACCGGGTGTGGTGGTGCATACCTTTAGTCCCAGCACCATGGAAACAGAGGCTGTTAATGTTATTTAACAGGTAAAATACTCTAATATAATACTTTTAAATTTTATTTTGCTAATGTTGAACGGTTATTTCATATTGTGTGGAACTAGAGAGTTGGGGGGATTTGGAGGTAAAAATGCCTTTAGAAATCACCCCTCTCCCCAAATGAAATCAACTCCCCACACCTTTATGCTGAACCTGGTGGGCCGCTGGCCTGGAAAAAAGTCTCATTTAAGCTAACAGCCCCATGTGTCTTGTCTGGTAAGCATTGCCCCCTGGGTCATCTCAGGTTGTTTTGTTTTTGAGACAGGATCTCACTAAGTAGTTCTCACTAACAAGAACTCATTATCTGACTCAGACAGGCCTGGAACATACAGAGATCCACCTGCCTCTGCCTCCTTGGTGGTGGAATAAGAGGCATGCATTACCATACCTGGCTAGGTCATCTCAGTTTTACCTGTCAGTGACTCTGAAACAAGGGTGTGGCCCCAGATGCACATCTTTCCCCAGGGAGGGTGAGGCCCTCCTTGGGGGATCTCCAGAGTCTGTCATTTCACCCAGGGCAGGACCTAGGCCCTTCCCCATGTGTCCAGGCTTAGAGTGCACCCCTCCATGTGGAATGGGCTCCTAAAGTTCATTAGTATGCCATGGTGAACACTAATCTACTACCCAAGGCCCCAGAGATTTCTGAGGCCTCCTCACTTACACTACATTCATGGAGTTTGGATCAGTCCCCTGTGGCCTCTTAGCCTTCAGTCTGGGGTTCAAGAGCTCCCCCTTGTCCAGTTAGCTGTTTTTGTGGGTTCTAGGATGTCATATAAGGAAGTCATCAACCATATCATTAGGTAGGGGCTATTAATGTAGTCTCTCCACTATCACTTAGTTTTCCAGTTGGAGTTATCCTTGTAGATCTCTGGAAATCTCAGTGGTGTCAGCTCTCTCCTCAAAGCTATAATGACTCCAACTATTTTTTTTTTATGAGACAGGGTTTCTCTGTATTGCTATGGAGGCTGTTGGTCCAGCCTGGCATCGAACTCACAGAGATCAGCCTGCCTCCGCCTCCTGAGTGCTGAGATTAAAGGCGTGCGCCACCACCGACCGGCTGACTCCAACTATTATGGCATCTCTCATCCTGGTCTCCTCTATTCTTACCCAGACTCAGTCCTTCCTGCTCCCCCATGTCTTCTTCTTCCTTCCTCTTATGCCCCTCTCTTTTTCCTCGTTCCCTCTCCTCTCCCCCCAAGTTCCCAATCTACTCAGGAGATCTTGCCTCTTTCCACTTCTCTGGGGCATAATGCATATCTCTTGGGAACTTCCCTGTTTCCCAGATTCACTGACCCTGAGATTGTAGGCTGACACTCCCCTGATCCATGTCTAAAATCCATATATGAGTGAATACATACCATGTTTCTCTTTTTGTGACTGGGTTACCTCACTCAGGATGGTTTCATCTAGTGCCGTCCATTTGCCTGCGAATTTCAAGATTCCATTGTTTTTTTTCCACTGAGTAGTACTCCATTGTGTAAATATACCGCATTTTCTCTATCCACTCTTCGGTTGAGGGGCATCTAGGTTGCTTCCAGGATCTAGCTATTACAAATAATGCTGCTATGAACATAGTGGAACAGACATCCTTGTTGTATGAATGGGCATCTTTGGGTATATGCCTAAGAGTGGAATTGCTGGGTGGTGTGGTAAACTGATTCCCATTTTCCCGAGGAATATCCATACTGATTTCCTAAGTGGCTGTACAAGTTTGCACTCCCACCAGCAATGAACGAGTGTTCCCCTTTCTCCACATCCTCTCCAGCATAAGCTGTCATTGGTGTTTTTGATTTTAGACATTCTGACTGGAGTAAGATAATATCTCAGGGTTGTTTTGACTCGAATTTCCCTAATGGCTAAGGATGTTGAGCACTTTCTTAAGTGTCTCTCAGCCATTTTAGTCTCCTCTATTGAGAATTCTCTATTTAGTTCAGTCCCCCACTTTTTAATTGGGTCCTTTGGTGTTTTGGAGAACAGCTTCTTGAGTTCTTTGTAAATTTTGGAGATCAGCCCTCTGTCAGATGTGGGGTTAATGAATATCTTTTGCAATCTGTGAGTTGCCTTTTGTTTTGCTGACTGTGTCCTTTGCCTTACAGAAGCTACTCAGTTTCAGGAGGTCCCATTTATTAATTGTCGATCTCAGTGTTTGTGCTACTGGTGTTATGTTCAGGAAGCCGTCTCCTGTACCAATTTGTTCAAAGATACCTCCCACTTTCTCTTCTAACAGGTTCAGTGTGGCTGGATTTATGTTGAGGTCTTTGATCCATTTGGACTTAAGTTTTGTGCATGGCCATAGACATGGATCTATCTGCAGTCTTCTACATGCCAATATCCAGTTATGCCAGCACCATCTGTTGAAGATGCTATCTTTTTCCATTGTATAATTTTAGCTTCTTTGTCAAAAATCAGCCATTCATAGATTTACAAATTAATCTCAGATTGTTTAATTTGATTCCATTGGTCTACCTGTCTATTTTTGTGCCAATACCAAGCTATTTTCAGGACTACAGCTCTATAATAGAGCTTGAAGTCAAGGATGGTGATGCCTCCAGTTGTTGCTTTGTTGAGTAAGGTTGTTTTGGATCTTTTGTTTTGCCATATAAAGTTGAGAATTGTTCTTTAACGTCTGTGAAGAATTGTGCTGGAATTTTGATGAGGATTGCATTGAGTCTGTTGATTGCTTTTGGCAGGATTGCCATTTTTAATACATTGATCTTACCTATCCAAGAGCATAGGATATCTTTCCATTTTCTGGTGTCTTCTTTAATTTCTTTCTTTAAAGACTCAAAGTTCTTGCAATACAGATCTTTCAGTTGTCTGGTTACCGTTACTCCAAGGTATTTTATGTTGTGTGTGGCAATTGTAAAGGGTGCTGTTTCTCTGATTTCTTTCTCAGCCCTCTTATCTTCTGTATACAGTAGGGCTACTGATTTTCTTGAGTTGATCTTGTATCCTGCCACTTTGCTGAAGGTGTTAATCAGCTGTAAGAGTTCCCTGGTAGGGTTCTTTGGTCACTTATGTAAACTATCATATCATCTGCAAATAGTGAAAGTTTTACCTCTACCTCTTCCTTTCCAATCTGAATCCCCTTGATCTTCTTTTGTTGTCTTATTGCTCTAGCTAGAACTTCAAGTACAATATTGAAGAGGTATGGAGAGACTGGACAGCCTTGTCTTGTTCCTGATTTTAGCGGAATCGCCTTGAATTTATGTCCATTTAGTTTGATGTTGGCTGTTGGTTTGCTGTATATAGCTTTTATTATGTTTAGGTATGTTCCTGTTATCCTAGATCTCTCTAAGACCTTTACCATGAAGGGGTGTTGGATTTTGTCAAAGGCTTTTTCAGCATCTAGTGAGATGATCATGTGATTTTTGTTTTTCAGAATGGTGGATTACATTGATAGATTTTCGTATGTTGAACCATCCCTGCATCCCTGGAATGAAGCCTACTTGATCAAGTGGATGAATTTTCTGATGTGTTATTGGATCCGATTTGCTAGTATTTTATTGAGTAGTTTTGCATCAATGTTCATGAGGGATATTGGTCTGAAGTTCTCTTTCTTAGTTGTGTCTTTGTGTGACTTGGGTATCAATGTTATTGGAGCCTCGTAAAAAGAGTTTGGCAAAGACCCTTCTGCTTCTATTGCATAGAATACTTTGAGGAGAAATGGTATAAGCTGTTCTTTGAATTTCTGGTAAGATTCTGCACTGAAGCCATCTAGCCCTGAGCTTTTTTTGGTTGGGAGACTTTTGATGACTGCTTCTATTTCATTAGGTATTATAGGTCTATTTAAATTGCTTATCTGTTCTTGATTTAATTTTGGCAGGTGATACCTATCCATGAAGTCTTCCATTTCCTTTAAATTTTCGAATTTTGTGGAGTACAGGTTTTCAAAGTATGACCTGATGATTCTCTGCATTTTCCTCAGTGTCTGTTGTTATGTCCCCCTTTTCATTTCTGATTTTGTTAACTTGCATGTTCACATTCTGCCGTTTGGTGAGTTTGGATAAAGGTTTGTCTACCTTATTGATTTTCTCAAAGAAACAACTCTTTGTTACATTGATTCTTTGTATTGTTTTCCTAGTTTCTGCTTTATTGATTTCAGCCTTCAATGTGATTATTTCCTAGTGTCTACTCCTCCTAAGTGAGTTTGCTTCTTTGTGTTCTAGAGCTTTCAGCTGTGCTGTTAATTCTCTAGTGTAACTATTCTCCAGTTTCTTCATGTGGGTACTTAGTGCTATGAACTTTCCTCTTAGCACTGCTTTCAAAGTGTCCCATAAGTTTGAGTATGTTGTGTCTTCATTTTCATTAAATTCTAGGAAGTTTTTAATTTCTTTTTTTTTATTTCTTCTCTGACCCAGGAGTGGTGCAATAGCTCATTATTCAATTTCCATGAGTTTGTCAGGTTCCTGAAGTTTGTGTTGTTGTTGAACTTTAACTTTTAAACATGGTGGTCTGATAAGATACAGGGAATTATTCCAATTTTTTTGTACCTGTTGAGGTTTGCTATGTTGCCAAGTATGTGGTCAATTTTTGAGAAGGTTCCATGTGGCGCTGAGAAGGTATATTCTTTTGTGTTTGGATGGAATGTTCCATAGATGTCTGTCAAACTCAATTGGGTCATAACTTCTATTAGTTCCTTTGTTTCTTTGTTAAGTGTCTGTTTTGTAGTCCTGTCTAGTGGTGACAGTGGGGTGTTGAAGTCTCCCACTATTAGTGTGTGAGGTTTTATGTGTGGTTTGAGTTTTAATAATGTTTCTTTTATGAATGTGGATGCGTTTGTATTTGGGGCATAGATGTTCAGAATAGAGACTTCATCTTGGTGGATTTTCCTTGTGATGAACATGAAATGATTTCCTTCATCTCTTTTGATTGATTTCAGTTTAAAGTCTAGTTTGTTAGATATTAGGATCTTTACCCCTGCTTGTTTCTTGGGCCCATTTGATTGGAAAATCTTTTCCCAACCCTTAACTCTGAGGTAATATCTGTCTTTGAGGCTGAGGTGTGTTTCTGGTATGCAGCAGAAGGATGGGTTCTGTCTTTGAATCCATTCTGTCAACCTGTGCATTTTTATGGGTGAGTTTGATTGTTCGTTCTCATTTGATTTGGAATGGTTGTTCTTGATGGAATTGTATGTGGATTTCCACCCTTTTTCTCTTTTGGGTGTTGGTAAAGTGGGATTATCTATTTCTTATGTTTTTCTGGTTGTAGTTAACTTCCTTAGACTGGAGTTTTCCTTCCAGAACTTTCTGTAGGGCTGGGTTAGTGGATATGTATTGCTTAAATCTGGTTTTGTCATGGAATATCTTATTTTCTCCACCTATAGTTATTGAAAGCTTTGCTGGGTATAATAGTCTAAGCTGGCATCCTTGGTCTCTTAGTGTTGGTAGAATATCTATCCAAGACTTTCTGGCTTTCAGAGTTTCCATGGAGAATTCAGGTGTGATTCTGATAGGTTTGCCTTTATATGTTATTTGACCTTTTTCCTTAGCTGCTCTAAGTATTCTTTCTTTATTCTGTATGCTTGGGGTCTTGATTATTATGTGGTGAGGGGACTTTTTTTGTGATCCACTCTATTTGGTGTTCTGTAAGCTTCTTGTACCTTCATTGGCATGTCTTTCTTTAGGTTGGGAATGTTTTCTTCTATGATTTTGTTGAATATGTTTTCTGTCCCTTTGAGTTGGATTTCTTCATCTTCTTCTATACCTATTAGTCTTAGGTTTGGTCTTTTCACAGTGTCCCATATTTCCTGGATATTTTGTGTTAGGCATTTGTAGGATGTAAGATTTTCTTTGATTGATGAATCTATTTCTCCTAGTATGTCTTCAATACCTGAGATTCTCTCTTCCATCTCTTGTATTCTGTTGGTTATGCTTGCATCTGTAGTACCTGATTATTTCCCCAGTTTTTCTATTTCCAGCATTCCTTCAGACTGTGTCTTTTTATTGTCTCCATGACAGCTTTCAACCCTTGCACTGTTTGAATTGTTTCTTGTAATTTTTGCTTCATGTTTTACTCCCTTTCTTGCATTTGTTGGATTTTTTCTTCTATTTCTTGCATTTTGCTTCCATTTCTTTAAGGGATCCTCTTTGAGGCCTTGTATCATTTTCATGAAGGTGTTTTTAAGGTCATTCCTTTCTGCTTCATTCGCATTGGGGTGTTCAGGTCTTACTGGTATAGAATCTGTAGACTCTGGTTGTGTCATATTTGTTTTTCTGTTGCTGAGTGTGTTCTTATATTGCCTCTTCCCCATCACTTCTTCCAGTGCGTGTAGAAAGAGTCTCTTCCTCTCCTTGTGGGTAGTTGACCAGGGTTCCCTTTTGGTGGGTGTATGAAAATCCAATATTCTTTGACCTCTGCTGTCTGTTCTCTGCCCTCTGCCCCGAGTGTGGGCAGAAGTGGATCATCTCTCTCTGAGGCTCCTGGTCCCTTGGTCATCCATGGGGGAGAGGGAGTAGACCTGGCTGTAGTCCCCAAGCAAGGGGATCCTCTACCCTCTGCCCTGAGTTTGGTCAGAAGTGGACTAGCTCTCTCTGCAGGCTCCTGGTTGCTTGGTGGTCCATGGGGGGGTGAGTTGACCTGGCTGCAGTCCCCAAACCAGGGAATCCAAGAGAGGGTGAGTGGGAGGAAATCGGGTCTAAGATGGGGACCCGGTGCTCACCTCAGCCCTCTGCCCTGGTTTTTGTGGAAGTGTTCTCATCTTCCTTCTTTAAATTGTTTCTACTGGGTATTATGGTCATGGCCACACAAAAGCAGCCATACAGTGGTAGAGCCAGGAGTTAGAAGGAACTCCAAGAGTTATGTGTGAGAGAACACTCTAATTCAGTGTGGTGCTGCATGCTGTAATTCCATTTCTTGAGACAGAGGCAGGGAGATCAGGAGTTCAAGGGCACCCTCTGATACATAACATGTTCTGGGCTAGCCTGAGCTACACGAGACCCTGTCTCAAACAAAAACTCTTATATTGTTGAACCTATAATTTGCTGTTGACAATTCTTGTCTCTCTGTTTTATAGATCTGTGCCTTCTGAAAGAACTTTTTGATTCTTTTTTTTACTTCTTTCTAAGTTCCTTAAATTTGCTTGCAGTACAGTAAACACAGGGTTTTAAATTAGACGGACCTAGCTTTGGACTCTACTTCCATCACTTCTCAGCTGGGTGACTCTGATTTTATCACTGTGTCTCTCTGAACTTTAATTTCCTCGTCTCCAAATGCTGGAGACTACCATACACGGAACATCTTTCCACTATTATGAATTACCTCTTTGCAGCTTTTCATTCTGCTTTCTGCTTCTGGTTTTGAGGCAGGGTTTCACTTTGCAACCCAAGCTAGCCTCCCTCTCCTTCTCCTAAATTCTGGGATCATAAGTACATGAGCTACCATGCCTGGTCTCTCTTGGTGATTTTCCTCATCCTATGGGGGACCTCATGAGTAACTTTAGGAAAACCACCGAAACAGCATGGTCACATCTGCTGCTCAGGCTTCCTAATCCATGAGCTGGAAATGCTGACACATACCCTCCACCACACCCCCTCCCTGAAATCTGAGCAGCCCTTGCCCTCTGCAGAGGCAAGGCTGTGATTCACCCTTCTCCAGTCCAACTCTGAAGAAGAGGCTGCTAGGATCCTAAGTTCCCAGCTCACTCTGAGCACACTCACAGATGCTTAGAGTTGTGAGGTACTTAATGGTCATCTGGTCCAACCTTCTTTTTGAAATGATTCAGCCTTGGTGAGGATGTCCCTCCATGGCCTGTCTCAACAACAGGCACCGGCCTCTCTTGAATGTTTCAACATGGTTTTTGACAACACAGTCATTATAGAGTCCTTACGATATTTTTACCTCATTTCTGGAAGACTCATCACTTAGGCATTTTCACTCCCCAACACAGGATAGGATAATTCAGGGGCTGTGCTCTGCAGAGCCAAGCTAATTCTTTATTGACTTCTTTGACTGGGTCATATGTGGGGGTTTGCTACAGCATGTCATCTGCTGCTATCTTCACATGGCTAGTGGTTTCCAAATGCTTTCAGTCAAGCATTTCTACCAGTAAACAACTGTTCTGCAAACATCTCTCAACGTATACATTTTATTTATATACATATACTCAATATACATCTGCTAGCATACTATAACCTTAGGGACATAAAAGCAGATGTTAAGGATACAAGAAGTCAGAGTGGAAGTTCTACTTTCTCCCCTGATCCCAGGGCAGGGTGCAGCACTTCCCCTGGGCTCACAGCGCTGTCCTTGGAAAGCACTGATCTATGCACAGCCTTGCTAGGGAGGATAACAGCTCTTTGACTTCAAGAGACTGCTGTTTGCTCCCTGCTGTACTGTAGTGTTTAGGATGGTGTCAGTCAACCCTGGACATCCTGGGACATGGTTCCGGAATCAAGAGTTATTCTCAGTCTCCCCAGCTAGCATCACTGTGCTTGTTTTTGTTGTTGTTGTTTTGTTTGTTTGTTTGCTTTTGCACAGACTGCTTCCACCAGGCCAGTCCACCTCGATCTCCTGACCTGTCCCAAGTCCAGCACATGCCTAAGTGAGCTTGGCAACCTGTAACCCCACAATATCTTCCTCCACAGAGACATCATCATTTCCTTTTTTCCTTGCTTGCTCCATCAGCTAAGCTGGCCAGAGTCACGTGCATGGCATGGAGGCAGATTCCGCTTGACTTGCTTTAATTTTGTTATTTTTGAGACAGGGTCTTTCTGGCTGTGTAGACCAGTCTAACTTCGAACTTATGATCCTCCTGCTTCAGGCTCCTGAGGGTTGCCTTGCCACACCTGGCTCTATCCCCACTTAAAATTAAGTACCTTGTATTTCAGGTGGCAACTGGCCACTGCTGGTAACCCCACCCCTCCAAGCTTATGTACTTCCTACCTTCACCCCTTCTCAAATGTCTAACGGCCCTCCTGCCCACTCACTTGCACTAAAATATTTTGCTGAGAAAAACAAACAAACAAAAACTGGAGAGGATTCCTGCCCACAGAATGGAGTCTACCACACTCTGAAAGGCTTTGGTAGCTTAGACCAAGATGGCTGCCCACATTAACTTGGGAGTGACAAGCACAAGACTAGATGCCTCTGTTGGGGACTAGACGCCCCCTTCCTGCCCCCAAAACCCAGCGTAGTGGCTGACCGCTCACCCTGTAGTAGCATGGAGTAGTTATCCGAGGGAGAAGCAGGGCCCTCTGCAGCTAGCTCTGTTTTTCTGGGACAACTTGAGCAGGATTGCTTCCAATGGGCAAGCTCTGTTTTCTGGTTTTCCTAATTGAACTTCCCTGGGGCCACATTCTGAAGACAGTGTGGGTGTGTTGGCACAGAGGCCAATACAATCAAGTCTGATTGTGAAATGTGCTTTTAAATTACCTCTGCACACATGAAACGTGTTTCAAAAAATAAAAACCACATGTTTCTCCAAGGCAGGCTGCCCTAGGTAATCATGACCTCGAGACCACAGGTGTATCGTAGAACACAGTCAGAACGTTTTGGAAGCTAAAACAGGTCCCTGACTGTCAGATTCCATCTTTCTGGTTCTTATTTATTTGTTTAACAGTACTGGGCCTTGATTCCAGGGTCTGCTACATTCTTAGCAGTTGCTCTACCAGTAAGCTACATCCTTAAGCCTCTGGTTCTAATTTGAAGGCAAAACTAAAAAAGGAGTGGTGGCTCTTATAACTATAATCCCAACTTTTGGGTGGCTGAAGCAGGGAGATCAAGAGTTCAAGATTAGCCTGGGTCATACAGTGAGACCGTATCTCAAAAAATAGATGAGTTAAAAAATAGCATTTATAGACGGTAACTAAAAATGATTCTCTCTAGCTCTCACTCTTTTCTCTCTGTGCATGTATGTGTGCATGTTCGTGTGCATGTATGTGTGCATGCCTGTATGTAGGCTCATATCATGTGTGGGCGCATCCTTGTGGAGGCCAGAGGTCGACGTAGGCCGTTTCTTATATCTTTCTTCATCTTATAGAGAGAATGAGGATTTCTCTTGAAATCCAGAGCTTGTGAATTTGGCTCGTCTTGTCAGCAATCTTGTTTTGGGGCTCCTGTGTCTGCCTGCTGTGTTGAGATTGAAGAGAGGCTTCCATACCCACCTGGAATTTACACGGGTGCCATTAACAGAGCTTATGAGGCAAGTGCTCTACTCAATCGGCCGTATCTCTGACCCCATTATTTACTTCTAATAAAGGGAGGGGACATTGAAGACGGTAGACCGAAAAGTGAGGGGACAAGGCCTTAAACTCTCAGTAAAATTGGGAACGATTTGGGCTTGTGGAGTGTTTGAAAGTCTCATTGAAATCAGATAATATGTCTAAAGTGAGTGGCAGTAGGTGACACTGTGGCAGCATCAACTCTCTGGGCCGTTTGCCAGGACTGTGAACACTCTGGAACTAAAAGGTAGCATCAGGCAAGCAATGTGAGTTTCATGGGCCTGACTCTCCAGAAAAACGTCATTATGATGATTCTTTTTATAAACTTTAATCACTTCAATGTTACATTTAGTTTTGATTTGGAGAAAATTTAACAGATTTTCATACACACTAAAATGCTTGCTTTCAGATTAAGACAAAATAAAAACATTAGAGAGCCTAAAGCTTGCTTTTCCTTCTGCTTTTTAAGAATAACACCCCTTTACCTCCTAAGTGTGGTAGACAAACCCAAACACGTAAGGCCTGGGGCCTGATGGGTCAGTAATGTCTAGGATGTCAACTTGAGGTTGTTTAAGAAATGGGTCTCATGACAAGAGAAGTTTTACCTTTCCCTCTAATGGGATATCTTCCCTCATTGACAGGAGTCCTTCTAGAGAGATGGCGAGGGGGGCTCTTGAAACTGAAGACAGACAAAAAAGCAAGGTGGGACCAGGTGCTGTGAAACAGGACAGAGACCTTGGGTGACACCTGACACTGAACCTTAAGGCTGTCAGAGAAACCACCTGCCCCCCCCCCCATCCTCAGGGTCCTCAAGGCAAATCAGAAGCAGGAGGTAGCTGCTCTTGAATGAGTCAGTCACTTGCTTTGGGGACAGGTGAGCCTGCCCCTCTAGGGAGTACTTGAGGCATAGTTGGATGTCCCCAACCTCCAGCCCCTGGAGACTGGGGCAGATGCTTTTACTACAGGGCAGGGCAACTTCAGCATCTTGGGGACTTTTGCTGAGTGAATGGATGGATTGGTGTGTCAGTGGTTAGGCTCCATGGGCCAAAGCTGTGGGGACTGAGTTAAGTGTGAGACTTGTACCTGCAGTCTAGGAACATCACTTCTGAGTTGCTCTACTATTTTGCTTATTTTGTGTGCTGGGATTGAACCTAGGCCCTTGTGCATACTAACTACATGTTCTACTATGAGCCCCATCCCAGCCTCCTAGCTCACTCTTCCTTCCCTGGAGGGGGACTAGAGAAGTCCCCTGACAAGGCTGTCCATCAGGAAGGCTGCTTTTCCAGTATCCTGGGAACAGAAGAGGCAAAAGGCTTCTTTATCATTAAAGCATCCATTTGTTTCATCTTCAGTTGATTGACAATAGACAAGGCATTTTTTCATTCATTCAGCAAATGTTTGTTGAGGACCTACTATGTGCCAGCACTACCCTAGGTGGCTAGATTATAGCAACAGACAAAATCAAGAGTCCTCTGCCTTGTGGAAGAGACATTCTAGAGGGGAATTAGGTAAGAAACAATATCAGAATACTATAGCCTACCATCTCTAAAATGACAGTGACAGAAGAAACACTATAATTCTACATGTTATTATGGAAAAAAGCACTGCTAAGTAGTTGCAGCCAGCTGCAGAATACATACTGGTGCCATGTATACTAAAAGGAGAAAATAAATCTTACAACTTGGAATTCACTATCTATGGGAGATGAGGTGTATTGTTCCAGAAGATGATTTATGAAGGAAAGTGATGAAAGCAAAGGAGGCTTGGGAGGGTGCTAGGATTTGGATGCAGAATGCCCGTTCCCTCCACCCCCACCTGCTTGGGTATTTGGATGGTTAATCTCCAGTTGGTGGTAGCATATGGGGAGGCTATGGAGCCTTTGGGAATGGAACCTCTCTGGAGGAGATGGGCTACCGGCGGAACGAACTTTGAAGGTCATAGCTCTAGCCCTCTTCCTAGTCGCCTCTGTGCTTCCTGACAGCTGAGGTGATGTAACCAGCAGCCTTGTAGTCCCACAACCAGAGAGCTAGCTGGTCCTACCGCCATTCCTTCCCACTATAAGGATCCAAACCCTCTCAAACCATGAACCAAAATAAGTCCTCTCTCATGGGTTGCTTCTTAACGGTATTTGGTCACATAGAAAAGTAAATAGCAGAAGGAAAAGTGCCACTAATGATAGACTTTAACAAAATGGACCACTAAGTTAATGATGACGTTTTAAAGCATCTTAATTATAATATAAATGCACATCACAAACTCACACAAAATGTATAACCCAATAAATTCTATTAAACTTATGGAGCTATGCAAACATTACCTCAACCTAGATTTAAAGAGTTGGTCTTTTCCATTTGCAGCAGTAACAATTAACATGAGAGTGACCTTAACAGATTCTTAAGTGTGCTATGCACTGTTGTTGAGCAGAGGGACCACATCACACAGCAGATGTTCAGAACATCGTCATCCTGAAGTCAAAAGTCGTCCATTCTCCCCTCACTCCTTTCCCAGACCTTGCAACTATGGTTCTACCCTCTGCTGTGTGTCCATGTTCATTTTAGACATGTCGTGCTGCCTTCATTATGTTCTGCTGCTGTGATGAAACACCATAACCAAGACACCTTGCAGAAGAAAGCTTTTAGTTGGGGGCTTGCTTACAGTTCCAAAGAACTAGTCCGTGACCATGATGGCAGGGAATGTGGTGACAGGCAGCAGGCATGGTGCTAACAGGAGCAGCAGCTGAGAGCTACATCCTGATCTGCACGCCGGGCAGAGAAAGAGAGACTCTGGGCTTGGCATGTGGCTTTGGAACCTCAAAGCCCACCCCCAGTGACACAATTCCTCCAACAGGGCCACACCTCCTAATCCTTCCAAACAGTTCACTAACTGGAAACCTAACATTCAAATATAGGAGACCGTGGAGGCCATTCTGACAACCCATCACATAGCCTCTGGGTTACATTCTTTTAAAAAGCTGAGCTACAGGACTGGAGAAGCAGCTCAGCTGTTAGAGCACTGGCTTTGGGAAAGAACCAGCATTCAGTTTTCAACCTCCACATCAGGTTGCTTACAATTGCTTGAAATTCCTGTTCAGGGAATTTGATGATATCTTCTGGCTTTCTTGGGCACCTGCATGTATGAACACACACAAATGCATTGAAGTCAATCAATCAATCTTTAAAATGTATATAACATTTTCCTTCTCTGTCCATCTACTGATGAACATTTGGATTGCTTTTACCACTTAGTGATTATCAGTAATACAAGAATGTTTTTAATGTTTTGTTTAACCTCTATATTATATTCTGTAACAGCCACCCCATTTTACATTCCCATCAGCAGTGTGCCAAGGTCCTATTTCCTCCATGCCCTCAACATTTATCTCCTGTTTTGTTTGACAATAGACATCCCAACATGTGTGAGGCAGTGCCACAAACCCTTGTGGCTTATATTTCATTTCCCCAATGGTTAGTTATGTGGGGGTGTCTTTTAGATTCTCATTAGAGGGGTGACTATTGATCAACCATGAGCTCCTGGAGGGAGGAGATCATTTGTCTATATTATGTTTCCTTTGCTATGTCATCCAACATCACTTGTAGGTCTTAGGGAAGTGTCTTGTGCATTGGAAAATATCTAAGTTGAATTGCATTAAGCCATTGTTGGTTTGATTCAAAATTACAACTGTTTGTCCTTGGTCAACTGGAAAACTTGGTCTATTGGATTTAGTAAGAATAAGAGAGTCCAAAATCAAAGTTGAGTTCTTCTCCCAACAAAGATATGCCTCATATTAACCAGGCTGTGGTGGGAAGGAGTCCTGCTAGGGACCTAGTGTCCTTCTCTACCCTAGAGTGAGAAGATTATCGGCACTTAGGCAAGGTCCTAAAGACTTGAAAATTTGCTTATAACATGAGGAAATGATTAAAGTTGTTCCTAATGAGGAACTATTGGCAGATACTTCATTCATATCCTGTTCAAGGGAAAGCTCAGATGGGCATGGGTATGGGCACAGATATGGGCACACAGATGTGTGTTGAGTGAAGCCTTTTCCCTGCCAGCTGCTTTGGTTTTTCCCCACCAGTCACCGGGCTCTGCGGTGTTGTAGTCCCCAAATAACACACAAGACTCTGTATTAATTATGAAACTGTTGACCTTGCTTGTTTCTTACTGGCTAGCTCTGACTTAAGTATTTACCCCATAATTGTTAATCTAAGTATTTCTCTTACTAGAGAAAAGGTCCGGACTTCTTACCCCTATGGCAGCTACATGGTGACTCCCTGTGTTTCTCCTTCCCAGAATACTCTTCAACTCCTAGTCCCACCTATCTTGCTTCCCTATTGGTCAACAGTGCTTTATTGACATATACACAGGACTTCCCCATCAGATGTGTACATGGGTACAGATGTGGGCATTGGTGCAAAAATGGACATGTATATAGATGTGGACATGGGGACAGATGCGGGCATGTGTACAGATATGAACATGAGTACAGATATGAACATGAGTACAGATGTAGGCATGGGTGAAGATGTGGACATGGGTACAGATGTGGACATGGGGACTGATGTGGACACAAGTACAGATGTGGGCATGGATATAGATATGGACAAGGAGACAGATGTGGACACAGATACAGATGTAGGCATGGGTACAGATGTGGGCATGGGTGAAGATGTGGGCATGGGCACAGATATGTGCACAGGTAGCCTTTTCTTTTCTGGTGAGACAGAGTATTCCTTTGTTTGAGTGTACTGATGCTTACTTATCCATTTCCCTTTGGTGGACTTTTGGTTGCTTCCAGTTTTTGAGACATTGAAAGTGAGGTAGTAGCTGCAGCCACAGGCCGGGCAGTGGGCATTCTAACAGTGCTGTGCTCTTCATGTCTCCCCAGACGCACGTGTTGGAGCCCTAAACACTGATAGTCCAGGGCTGTGATAGAAGGAATCAAGGTGAAACAAGGCCATCAAGTCAGAGTCCTGGCTTAGTAGGATTATGTTTTTAATAGTTGATTTGAGAGCTTGCCTTCCTTGTGCACATATCTGATATGTGGGACATCAATAAAATGGAAATATTTTTATACCTTGATTTGGATATTTGTATTATGACTATGAAGCTAAGCGAACTTTTGTCCATTTAAGACTTGTAAGTGTATACATTTTATTTACACTTATAAAAGGGACCCCTGACTCTAGTAACCCTACTGCACGTTTTGGTTGTAGAACACAGAGAAATCATGGTGGAATTGAGCTAGATGCTTTCTTTCTAGTAGCTAATGTTCATAGGACTGGAAGCTGCTATACAGGCTGCTCGGGAAGAAAAGTCTCCCATGGTCCCACCCAGCCAAATACCCTGCATGCTACAATGGTAACCTGTGGGCGAGCTATACTCACTTGTGCAATAGCGGCATGACTGACTGCTGTGGGGACAATCAGTGGCTTTGAGATTACAGTTGAGGTTCTCAAAAGCCCATGCCTGGAGAAGGCCATCACCCCGTAAGGAATCTACTACAATTGTTTTGCTAACCGAACACATTGCCTTCTAAATACTTAGTTTTACACCCATAGAATAATGCTACCCTCGCCTTGGGCAGAGAAATCCCCTCCCCGCTACTCTGCTAGTAGTCAATGCAGAGACTCATAACAGGCCAAAGTGCTATGAATACTCAGCCCTAAGTGAGACATCTATACTACCCTTTCCTAGGCCAAAAGAACATTCTAGAAAGAATATAAGAGTCAGAGGATGCCAGAGAGTGATAGGAAGTGCTGTCTTCAGGATATGACATGGCCATTGCACTCATAAACTCATTCACTGTGGTTACCTGTTCAAGAGTGGGCCAATCAATGTTCTACCATTGGTGTAGGAGGGAGGGCCTGGTGAGGCCTACCCCTCCTTAGGATCTCTCAACAATTAACAGATTTTTCCTCCTAGTCATGGGTAGGTTGCCCAAACTTTAGTAAATACTTCCACATCCATGCTCATGTGAACAACCCAATTAAACTCAGTGAGTCACAAGAAAAGAAAAAAAGACAAGAAAATAGGAGGAGAACTTGTTTGAAGGAATCTGGAGTTCAGTGAGAGAGGAACAAGAAAGAGTGTATGTATTGGGGGGTGAATCTAATCAAAATTGCATTGTAAATGTATATGAAACTCTCTCTCTCTCTTTCTCTCTCTCTCTCTCTCTCTCTCTCTCTCTCACACACACACACACACACACACACAGAGCTCATGATAAAACCAAATCCATATTATCTGAATTTTTAAAAAGCTATAGTGTTCATGCTCTTGAGAAGGCTGAAAGAAAGGTAATTGGCATATGTTATTGTATGTACAATAACCCTCTGACTTTGTCTGTTTTGCCTCCATGGAGTCAGTGAACCACAAACAAACATCTTTATGAAAAAGGACTGCATCTGATTAAACACGTACAGCCATATACAACTACTCATAGCACTTACATTGTATTATGTGCTACGAGTAATCTAGAGATTGTGAGTTTTATGCAAACACTGTTTGGGCATCCACTGGGTACCAGAGCCAATCACAGGACACTAAGGAATGGCTGTTTATGTGCTTTTGCAGGTAAAGACCACTGTGTGAATGAAACAGTTCAGGCATCAGGTGTGGCTCTGGATTCAGATCTATGCTCGCAGAACGCAGAACAACATCCTGGACCTGTCATGCCAGCTTCTCAGCTAAGGGAACATGTAGGGAGGTAGGTCACTGTGGAGCAGAAGACTGACAAGTGGCTAGGACACCCCGGGGTCAGGAAGCGACTCTCCGGAGCATCATGTCTGAAGTATCATCTCTTACAGCTTGACTATCCTGATGCAAGGAAGGGAGCTGAAGAGAGGGATACTGCACTGAGCCTATGAGGCAGCAAACAGCTAAGGGAGAGGAGCCACAACAGCAGGGAAGCTGTGCCAAGAGCAACAGGAAGCTCAAAGCCACGCCCCTGCTCGATGAGCAAGCGCAGGCCTGGAGGCCCGGGTTATTTGCTCCAAAGGACCTTGTGCAGATGTTACATAAACAAACCCTCCACTGACTCTAGTTCTGCGTCTGGCCTAAAATAGCCCGGGGGCTAGACTCAGCCTCTGTCATCCCTCGCAGTCCCCCATGTGTGTGAGCTACTGCCCTCATTGAACCATGTGTGTGTGGACACACTGCTGCTTCCTCAAGGGACAGCTTCCCCTAGGACTGAACGCAAGGCTCCTTGGCTGCCCAAGGCAGCTCAGACACAAGGCATCGCTCTGAGACCTCTGATGGCTGCTGGCCAAGCTACAAGTCTCCTTTCTCCAGGAGGCAGGAAGTTGGGGGGAGGAGTGTTTAAAAAGTCCCCTCCCCCTTCTTCCCTGGTCTGCTCCAGCTTCCCCTTTCTGTTTCTCCCCTCCTCCAACAGCTCTCTTCCTCCTCTACTTCCTTCTCCTCCCCTCTGCTCTCCTCAGTGTCTCCTCTTTTGTGTAAGGTAGAGAACCCCCCAAAGCAAGCTTTCCAGGTGACAGTGGGAGATTTCCTTCTTGGGGTTTATATTTGCAATTGATTTAAGACTGCTCTCTGCTGACTTGGTGCTTATACAAGTTTCCCAGACCCTGCTTAGGTTTCAGCGCCTTCACTCTGCAGAAAACCAGCCCTGGTGAACATCTGGAGGCTTGAACATCTGTGCCCCAGCAAGGGGTCACTCTAGCTTTACCACTTCAGCATGGGTCCCTGGAAACTGTTAATCATCTTTTCTCCTTGGCCGCTTGCCTTTCTCTAGAATCTTAGCTGATAAAAACAATAAAACAGTATCTATGAGTCAAGACTGATGCCAGACATGTACTATAGAAAGCATTTGATGTGTTTTGTTTTACTTAATTTTCACTGGATAGTCCTATGAAATTTGCGGTTATTGTCTCCAGGCAACAGAAAACAGCAGGTTAGAAGAATGACAGGGCTTGTCTGAGTTGCTACAAGGGTGGGGCGAAGGCATGAGTTGACAGGACTATTGTGTGCTAGTGGCTTGTATAGTCACTTGTATCAGAGAGCGTCTGTCAGGGCTCACAGCCCCTCTTACTCCTGCTCTGCTTTCTACTTGAAGCCCAAGCTACTCTATCTTTTGCCCTCCTGTTTAACACAGCAACCAATGCTTGTCTAACATGAACTCTGAGATGGGAGGACCAATATGCTCTTAGAGTCCAGCAAAAACCAAAAACAAACAAACAAAACATATATAGTGTGATGTATACTGCTGAGATTATAGTTTACCAATACTTGTACTTGGAAAAAGGGCTTCATGCTTCCCTGAGTTAGCGCCTCTCAGATGAAGGTTTTAGCCCTGAGATAAAGTTCTAACCCATCTAGAGGAGGGAAGGAACAGTGTGGAGAGCATGAAGAGGCCGATGTGAGGCCAGCACTCAAACCAGGGCAAGTGCCAGACTACAGCGGCCAGTGAGGCATCACGTCGCTTCGGAACCCGCGGCTTTCTGAAGATTTTAGTGCAAGTCTCGATGGGCTTTTAAGTCCAGGACCCTCAGGGATATTGACTCTAGGATGGAATGCCCCTCCCCTTAGGTCTAAGGAAATTTTGCCTTTAGCCTGAATCAAATGGTCTATATGGGGTGGGGGTGGGAGGCTCTTGTGTTAGAACTTTCAGTACTGTGACCAGAACACTTAAGGGAAACATTTAAATGGAAGAGTTCTTTTGGTTTCCGGTTTCAGAGGTTTCAGTCCCTGGCTGCCTGGTTCTGTGTCTCTAGGCCTGGAGTGAAGCAGTGTGTCGAGATGGTAGAAATGTGTGCCCGGAAAGCAGGAGAGGGGTGGGGGTTTGGGACAACATGCTCTCAAGAGCATGCCCATTTTAACCTACTTCTTCCAGCTACGTCCTAAGTCTCCTAGAACCTACCAGAACAGTACTACCAGCTGGGGTCTAAGCTTCAGTGCATGAGCCTCTTTGGGGGATACTTCCCATTCAAATCAGAGCACCCTACTTGTATGGGAACCTGTGCTTTTATTCCTTACTCATTCATCTTAGTCATCAACCTGTCTGTTCAACCGTTCATCCTAACAGTCCTGGAATATCTACTACGTGTTGACACAAGGCTCTGGGAAGGCAGAAATGAATGCAGATATGGTCCTTGACTTCCAGGAGTTCAAATTCTAGAGCAGGAGATGGAAAGGAAACAACTGTGGTAAAGGCCATGGCAGATGCAGCGAGGACCTTTGAAGGCCCAAGTGAAGTCCTACTTGGGTCTGTGAGCTAAGCACTGGGGGGTTATCTGTGCGCCCACCTGTCCTGAGGCACAGGGTCGGAGCATGAGTGTGTGGTGGCTTCCCTGGAGAGATTGCTGGGTGCTCTTACTTCCCCGGAAACTCCATGTGCCCAAGACTTGGGCTCCAGCACAGACCACCACGCCTGGGCTCACTCATGCCCATTGCTCGTGTCTCCCCAAGACAACAGGCATGATTTATCTGATTGGAGAGTCCGGAGTTCACAAGAGGAAACTGGGTCAGGGTGACTCAGCTTCTCTGGGGTGGATCACTCCCTCCTGTGCCTGGGTGTAGTTTGCAGAGGATGGCTGTTGCCAAGGTGCTGACTGTACGCAGCTATGTGAATCAATTCAGGAGGGGGGGGAGAGCACAAAGCCCATTTGGCTAATATATTTAAAGCGACTTTCAGCAACCTCGCTTTCATTGGTGTTTCCTGTTTTGATCTCCTTATGCCTGATGCCTGTGGCAAGGAAGAAAGTAATTGGACTCCTGTGAACCGCAACACAGATGAGGCTTAAGTGTGGCCCGTAAGTGGAGGCTGACCCGCACACGGCACTCTGGCTTGACTGACAGGAATGCACATCCCACGTGCTAAGATCTGAGTGGCAGACCTTGAGCTCTGTAGGAAGGATTTCCTTGCACCCCCCCCCCTTTACAGCTCCCTTCTGACCTAGCACCACAGTGAGACGAAAGGAGAGTCAGAATGGTTCTATTCAAGCGCGTGCTGGTGTCACATGGTCATGAAATTTCTTTGCTCCAAGCCTGGAGCTCACCTCATCTCTAGAGAAGACTGTCAGGATAGCTGCCGCATTTTCCTCTCAAGATGGCTTTGGTTTGGATGGCCCTTTAGGAAATGTCTTTTCTGGAACACCTCTGCCCTCTTGTTCCTCATGCATGTCGGTTTCCTGTGGAGCAGAATTTGGGTTGGTTTTGTTTCTAGAAGATATTGTAACTAATGTCCTGCACCTCCTATGTCAGGATTGCTGTCTCTTTTTTTTTTTTTTCAGTGATGCTGACTGAGAAACAAAGAGGTAAAGAGCCACCCAGAAAGGATTAGCAAAATACCATGGAGCCCCTGACGAAACACTCCTAGTCGTCTCATTTCAGACATTGTATTTGACTCATTAATTCCACCAGCCAGTTCCTTAGTGGGCAACTAGCTCATTCTTTAAACATATATTTTAATGTTTGCTCAATTAGAATACATACAATTATGTATACATTCATTATAACTTAAAAAAATAGGTTCTCATGATACAGCTAGGTTTGAACTAACAGACACAGGTCTGCCTCTGCTTCCTGAGTGCTGGGGTTACAGGCCTGTGCTACCATTCCAGGCATCATTATGACGTTTTCAAGCTTCCCTCTTCTCACCCATCACCCAGGCTCACCTTGTACCCGTCCCCCCGACTCCCCATAACCTCTTTCTGCTTTCATGTCCCATGTGTTTCCCTCCCCTGCCTCCTCAGTGCGCATGCACACACGCACGCGCACACACACACACACACACACACACACACACACTCACACCCAGCGTAGATTTGTGGCCGCCTTTCTGGTTTCATCACCTCTATCCACACTCAGCCTCACTTACGCACACACACATTAACATTTTAAGCTAGGATCTGAGTGAGAGAGAAAACATGGGATTCTTGTCTTTCTGATTTTTTTTAAGCCTCACTTAATGTAATACTTTCCAGATCATCTATTTTCTTTTCTTCCAAAGTTTTGACACAGAAAACGTCAGAGTCAGTAGTAGCCCAGTAGAGGGCACTATTTCAAACAGATTCCACAGCCAGGCAGGTAGTCCTGGGTGTACTTTGGAAAATGCAGCTGTTCAAAAGCTCTGAGCCAGACCAAGGCTTGTACAAGGCAGCAGCCTGGGTTTTGTGGGCTCCCCAGAATTCTGCATCCCACTTCCATCAGCAGAGCTTACTTAGGGCCCAGTCAGATCCTGGCTCCCGCATGGTACAGGAGCTGGGCAATTCCACTGACTTTGTAGACATCCACACCAACTAGTGTGCTATTGAGTGTAGTCTTCAGAGAGAGATCCTGGGCCAAAGAAACCTGTAACTCGGGTCAGGGCGACAATAGAAGTGACTGGCTTTGGAGACAGTGGCAGGAAGATGACACAGTAAAGAAGAAAGAGATGCAGCTTGAAGGGCTAGGGAGAGAGTTCTGATCCCCAGTATCCAATCAAAAGGCCTAGTCAAGCCAAGCACATCGGCAATCCTAGCTTGGGGAGGTGGAAATGGAAAGACCACTAGGGACTTTGGCCAGCCAGCTTAGCTTCACTGGTGAACTCCAGGTGAGAGACCCTGTCTTGATATAGATGCCACACCCACATGTGTACACACACACCCACTCACACACATGCACACACCTGAACTCACGGGGTGCACCCAGCTCCCTGGACCTTCCTACTGTACTAAGCTCACATTCTCAGTAGCTGTGATGTGATAGAGACTTGGTGGCTAAGCTCTCATGACCAAGGCGATTGCTGCAATGTGGAACCCATCAGGCAGACGCACTCAGAATCTTGCGGGTGAGTGGGAACAGGGTTCTACTGTGAATCTGTTTTCGAAGAGTTTCCAAAATTGACAGTGGGCCATGGAAGCCGCTAAGAGACAAAAGGCTTGGAAGTACCAGCATCTTTGAGGACTTGGCTACTGGCTTCAGGTTAAAATACAAGCAAACCTATCATGAAATACGAGGGACCCAAGATGGTCTGTAAGGAGACGTCATCAGCCACGTTAGTTTTCCAGAGCTGTTCTTACCAAGTACCACAGACTTGTAGCTTCTACAGCAGGCCTTGACTTGCTCACAGCGCTAGAGTCTGGGTAATGAGCTCGCAGCCTTGGCCTTTATGTTCTGTGGGTGACCACCCCTCTTCTGCCCCTTAAGGCTATCCCTCTGCACTCTCTCACACCCTGGTATCTCTCTTTTCAAAAGGGTACCAGTAATGTTAGACACCCCTCCCAACTTGGCACAAACACGTGCATGCACATACTTGCAAGCGTGGCTTCATTTCAACTTACCTCTTTAGCTGCAAAACAGCTATGTTCCACGATACCAGGAGATGGGACTTAGAACACATGAATTCAAAGGGAGACAACATTACTCAATACATAATATCATGTGGGCTATGAGGCAGAAGAAATTGTGTGATTTCACTGAGTGATGCCAGTTGTTACAACTGATAAGTTCTGAAACTTGGGGTAGTTTTCACTGACAGGGAAATCCACTCCCAGTAGATGGATGTTGAGAGATGTTTGTGATACAGCCTTACAGGGACATGGCTGCTATCTTTAAAATTATTTTATTTTATTTTAATTGTGTGCACTCATGCACACACTCTCACACATATTCACATACACTAACATATACACATGTGCAGGGGGCCACAGAGGTCAGAGGCACTAATTCCCTTGAACTGGAGTTGGGAACCACCTGACATGAGAGCCAGGACCAGAACTAAGGTCCTCTGGAAAAACAGTATGTGCTCCTAACTGGTAAGTCATCTCTCCAGCCCCAGCTGCCATCTTCAGCATGTGTTATATCCAAGGACACTGGACTGAGAACAGGGAAAAATGTAAAAGGCATGCAGCCATCCCTGGACCCAATGGTGCTGCATTATACCCATTTACATTACAGCCAAAAAAAAAAAAAGCTAGCTCGTTTTCTGTGTGCAGCTGCATGAACGGAACTTGGGAAATGTAGTTTGTATGTAAGACTGGGGGAATGAAAAGAGGATTTGGTAAACATTTAGTCAGTTTTTGTAGGTCAGTCTCAGTTCAAAATATGATCCTGTTATTCCGGGGGAAGTAGTCACTATACCAGTGGTTCTCAACCTTCCTGATGCTGTGACCCTTTAGTACAGCTCCTCACGTTGTGGTGCCCCCCAGCCACAAAACTATTCTGTTGCTACTTCATAGCTATAATTTTCTACTGCTGTGAATTGTAATGTAAATATCTGATATGCAGGAGCTCTGATACACGACCTGCAAATGGATCGTGACCCACAGGTTGAGAACCATTGCTCTAGACAGTAAAGAAAATGTGCTTGGAGATAAAGGTGTCATGGATCACCTAACTCCCAATGAACCTTGGTCTTGAGTAATACTCTCCTACTATCTTCAGGTCATGGAATACATAAAAAAAGGCAGTTCTTATGCTGTACGCTAGACTCCATAGACAAAGCTATTTGAAGTCACTGTGGAGTCCAAGACCGTTGGTCACACCCATGTGCTGCAGTTTACAGGTAGCAGAGTTGTCAAGAAAACAAAGAGGATGACATGAGGGTAAGATGTGGATCCCTGGGAAAATTAAAGATGGTGCTATCATTATATAGCAAAACAGATCAGGAAAATCAAATCAAGCATTTTGAAAGCCTGGCAAAGCCAGATGGCCCCGGAGCACTACAAGGTTTTAAGGCATTGAAACCATGACTCTCCCTTCATCTGGAAACTACACGCAATGTGGGAAGGCCCCTCTAGCAAGAGGGTCTAGTGACTCAAGTGATCGATTGTGTCCTATTTGGAGCATGTCTTCCTTTTCTCTCCTGCACAATCAACTGGAAGAGAATTAGAAGGAGATCCTGATATGAACATGAGTATCCATCAGAAAATGAGATGAATAAGGAAACTTTGGACGTTTTTCCATAGGTTCAAGAATTCTATAACGTACGCCTGCGTCTTTGCTTTGGTTTATCTTCTCTGCTTTGAACTCACAAATATTTAGCTTCATCTATAAATAAGTCATCTAACACTTACCAACCACAGGAAAGTAGTTACATGACACCATAGCAGAGAGGAGAAGGAAAGCCAATTTTATAAAGCTAATATGTTTTTCAAACAATCACTTTACTAAAAGAAGACAATTTGTAGCCTCGTGATTATTGTCCCATCAGAGAACCTACGCTGTGCTATTAACCTTGGGCACTTTAAATTACAAACGCCTTATGGCACTGAAAGCTGGATTAGGTGCATTTTGAAATTAAACAACATTTTTGCCTAAAACCACCTCTTTCACAGAAATTATTCTTTTTTCCACAAAGTTATGAAAAATAAATTGGAGGAATCTTCTACTAAGATTTTAAAAGCAAGCAAATAACTTTTAGGATAACATCCAAATCCCCTCGTCATTTCCTTTCTCCATTTTCATCAAATATGGGAACATTTAGCCACACAGGAAGAAGTGGGTGGATTTGGAAAGTTGCTAAATTCTCTAATTTGCATCAATCCGCATTAAATGCATGCTGCAGTTGTATTAGCAAGTGAAGGGTAAACGCAACGTGTGCTGAGGGATGTGGGTGATAAGTTGGCTCTCTCCGTTGCTCGGAAACCCAAGGAGAGAACTTTCTGAAATGGGGAAGACCCAAGCCATTCATGGTTCACATCCTTGCTACTCGCAGCATGTAGCCTCAGAGGGTCATTGGTTCCTCAGACTTCTGTAGCACCAGGTCCAACAGACAATGCTCTAACCGCCTTTCTCAGCTCTCATACTGTAAACCAGAGTCTGTACAAACGAGGTCTACTGAGTGACATTGCCTTTCTACACCCTTGTGCTGTTGCTTCACCCCAGTGTAGTTCTTCATGTTCTTAATCACAAGAGAATGTGTAAGTTTCATTAAGATGTGAATTATGGTGCAGCTGGCCATGAGCGCAACACTAATGAACCAACCGTATATACTAAGTAAGGTTAGGATGCAAGGTTAAGCACTGACTGTTGAAGATGTTGTGACCAGAGCTCAAAGGAACCTACCCTTATATCATCCTAGGAGCAATGGTCCAGTATTACTGTTTCGGTGTTTGCAAAGATATTACAGAACACAGAAGAAAACAAACTGTAGTGGTAGAGGTGGCTGTGGTAGACACACCACTCAGATCTTCTAAATGGTGCTTGGCTACACAGCCATGGGGAATGGGGTTGATGGGCAAGCTCTAACTGATAGGGTCTCCTTCAACCAAAAGCGAGCCTGCCCAAAGTTATGCGCTGCTCTGATATTGGATGCTCTCATGATGTCTAGCCTTCTTCCCCCTTCCCTCCATTTGCAGCATTGGGTGAAACTTTGTCAGGACTTCCTGGCAATTTGACTTAGCTATTCTGCTTCCTCTCCATTCTGGGGTTCTAGGTCCTGGAGATCACCTTGTACTCCAGCTGTCATTCAGCCCAGTGTCTGGAAAAGCCACTTGTTATGACAGCTTATGCATATGGCAAAATAGAGAAGAACTCCCTGAGATTTCCCTTCTCCATCTCCTACCCTCCATAGGCTATCTTTCCCCCTCCTCCACCCTCACTCTCCTGCTTCCAGGGTCGTGGTCTTAGTGCACATGCTGACAACCCACCCCAGTCTCACACCAGCAATCATGTCACAGGGAAGGAGTGTGCTGCTTGGTGACTCTTTCCCCTCACCAACTCCCAGAAGGCGATCATCTAGGTATGGAAGTGGCTGTTTCCCCTTCATCCCCGTATGTCACTCATGGCATTCTCCCGCCTTTCCCATTCCTCATCTCTGGCCTTAAGCTGCCCCGATGAGTCCTGGCCTTTGCCCTAGCATCTTCCGTGAAATGGGCCCTTTCCTTGGGTTCTCTCACTCCTGCCTCCTCCAAGAAGAGAGTTAACGAGCAAAGTACAAAATCGCTTCCATGTCTAAGCCTCTGCAAGGGTTTCCCCTGCAGAGGTACAATGCTTTTACCGTAAAGCCCCTACTAGGGACAGATTGTATTCCTGCTCAGTCTTAGTCTGCATCAGATGTGTATTTTATACACTGCAAGAAAGACTGCAGGATGTCTCACTGGATGTGCTTCCAGGGAGTTGAGAAAATTTTATGGAGAAAAAAATGCTAGTATTTACTGGGACTTACTCTATGTCAAACATCCTGCTGAGTGCTTTACATATTTATTTCATTTAATCCTCATAACACCCTTAAGAGTTTGGTATGAATGACTGTTTTCAGCAAGTGAGGAAACACAGGCTTAGAGAGGTAAGTGATTTGGCTTGCACCTATAAGTCAGCAGAGGCAAGTTCAGATGCAGTTTTTGCTGTCTCATGACAGAGTTAGATGGAGCATCTAATAGCACACACAGAGACAGACTCAGCCCGCAGAACAGATTCGTGTTGGCAGAAACAGCAGGACAGACTGCAAGAGTGGACAGATGGATGGGCGTCTCCTTGAAGTCAGGGGAAAAAGATGCTCTCTCTTCTCTCTTTAAAGGATGCAACCACAGCCCTAAATTGAACTGGGAAGGAGATCTGAACATTTGAGGTTGGTTGGCCTCATTTTGATCGTGTGCCTAATAATCTGTCATCATTTAAAGGCCATTTCCTCCGCACCTGCATCGAGAGTGCATCCAGAGGCTGAGGCCGTGAGGAGCAATCACAGAGTCCCTGCTCTGTTCCTTCTCAGCCGCGTGTCCCCCTTTCAACCATGCACAGCTCATAGGTACCATGGCTTCCACAGCCTGTAAGATGGGAACTGGGGAGAGGGGAGGTAACCGCCTCCTGCCTGACAGCCTTCCTGACATGTCGGCATTAGGGTTGACAAAGATAGAAATAACAAAGTGACAAAGCTGTAGATTCAGGTGGAATGCATGTCATTTAATCTGGGAGAGACCTGAAGATTGACAGTTTTCCATAGTTCTCTTCTTGGAAGAAATCCACAGACATCAAATCTCATACCCAGATGTTTAGCACTGGATCTTGTTATGACAGTTTAGTGACAGGCAGGATTTTTCTTCATTCCTATTGTTCCAGTGTTTGTAGGGAAACATTTTATATGTGTAGACTGATTTATTTAAATAATTTAATATATGCATGCATTTGGTTCTTTGTTGGGTCATAAATCAAAGATCCAAACAAGGGGGCACTGGCATTCCAATTCCCCTTTGCCTATCTACTATGTTGGGTGCCAGAACTTTGGTGTATTCTCCTTATTCACCCCAGATCCTGGGGTTTCTGGGGCTCCACTTAGGATGCTGGCTTCTGAATTTCCCTAATCCATCTCTGAGAACCTGGGGACCTGCCTTTGCTTTCAAGTGTCTTTACAGTACCCATTTGCTTGTCCAAAATATAGAACTGGGAAAGAAAGCCAAATTCAACTTGTCCTTTTAAGAATTCTGGCAGTGGGGTCTAGAATCCAGTAGATGAAACCCTGACTCCCTTGCTTGTTAGCCATTTGACCTTGGACAAATTAGTTTACATTCTTATGAGCCTCAGTTGTTTATCTGTAGAGTGGATATTGTCCCGTACGGCTCCTGTTTCTCTTGGGATGAAGTGGGAGTGTGCATGCAGAGCCCTTCAGCCTGGGGAGATGTCCTCTATAGGATCAATTGGCGCTCTTAGAAGAAAGGTCAGCATCCCACACATCTAGAGTCCTAAAAAAACTATTGAGATGAACTATAGACTAGCAACTGCCTAGGGTTGCAGGTTGGAGGACTAGGGCTGACTTCTAGTAAGCATGACATTTATTTGGGAATGATAAAAGCATTTTGGAGATAAGTAGTCATAAGGGTTGAAGAAATGTATGAATATACTAAAACCCCACTGGTGTACACTTTAGATGGCTGAATTTTATGTGTGAGATTTTGTTTTGTTTTAAACAGGGTTTCTCTGTAGCTTTGGAGTCTGTCCTGGAACTTGCTCTGTAAACCAGGCTGGTCTCGAACTCACAGAGATACACTTGTCTACCTCCCAAGTTCTGAGAACTTATGTTTAAGAATTTTTAATAGAAAATTTGTTTTGCAGCTAAAAGCATGAACTCTGAAGTTAATTCATCTTGAGGAATCACTCCCCGTCTCCACCCTGCAAGAAGAATGAAATGTCATCTTGCTGGAAGCCTGTGTTCCTTTCCAGGTAAATCATTTGTTCTGTGAAGACTGCACAATAAATGTCAACCCAGGACAGTTTTGGCATTTGTGGGAGCCGTAACACACAGCTCTCATCTTCCTGCATGAGGCTGCTGAGCAGTGTGGATTTATGGGCAGAATGAACCAACCACCAAACCTCGCTAAGTCCAGAGTCTCTGTATCTTGTCTCATCTGGGAGACGGTCCAGGTGGTAAGCAAGATGTCTTCCTCCATCTGTGATGGAGAAGCAGGAGCTAGGAATGGAAAAAAATGATCAGATCAGTTGTAAATCTTTTGAAGTGTCATAGTCATCGATTCAAACTGAAAATGAGAACCTGGGTGTCCGTGAATGCATGTGCATATGTTCATGTGCCCACCATGCCTATCATGGAAGAATGAGGAAGGGACTTTACTAAAGAGAAAATGGGGGTCTGTGGGATGAGTCAGTGAGCATACCAGGACTGGAATGTATTGATTCTGGAATTCCATTGAGTCCATTCAATGCTTCCAAAGTATGAATGAAAAAGTGCACAGTTTTCAGACTCAGCCTCGAACGAGGCTGTCAGCAGCACTTAGGGGCAGTGTCATCATGAGGAGGGCTACAAGATTTTCTTGAAAAATTATTTCTTCACTGCTTGAGATGAGCGTGTAGATTAGTGGCCATTTGTCTTATTTTTAAAATGGTTAAATATGTGTTTTTAAAATAAAAGTCTTTTGCCTTGCCTTAATTTTTAATTTCTTCCAGATTAATGGCTGGCCAGTGTTCTGTATACCACACTGAGTTCTTTGGAGAAGCTTGAGCTGTAATGATGTCAAGTGTGGGGGAAGAGGGAATTTAAAGAGGCAATCATTTTTTCCACCACATTGAAGCATCAAGACATTTATCAAATTCTTTATTGAAAAAAATGTGAGGTGTGTGTGTGCATGTTCATGTTAGTGAAAGGTGCACACATGTGTGCCCATGTAAGTCTGTACTGAGATCATAGGATAGCCTCCACTTCATTCTTCAGGCACCACACAACAGTTTATATGTCTTTTTATTAGAAACATAGTTTTTCCTGGCCTGGAGAAATCCAACTGTTCCCCCCTCCCCAGCACCAGGATTCACAGGCTCAGCTTTTTACACATGTTCTGGGGCTCAAAACCTGAGTTTTTGCATGACAAATACTTTATTGACTGAGGCATCTCCCCAGATGAGAAGCACTATTTCTATTTATTTGTTTCTTTATTTATTTTCGAAACAAGGTTTCTCTGTGGCTTTGGAGGTTGTCCTGGAACTAACTCTTGTAGACCAGGCTGGTCTCAAACTCAGAGATCTGCCTGTGCTGGGATTAAAGGATGCGCCACCACTGCCTGGCTCAGAAACACTGTTTTAAAAACCTTCTTGGTTATCTACCTAATGGCTACCTATCAGGGGGATTATAGAGACTGAAAGAGCTTGGTTACAGAAAGAAAAATCAAAGTGAGGTAACATGACAAGCTCTTCCCGAATACTCTGGGCTCTCCTCTGAGCTTGCTTTCATTGAGAATGTCCAGTGACTCAGTTAAGAGACCAAGCAGGGGACAGAAAATACTCTTGCAGATGACCTGAACTTAGCCAAGAAGCAAGTAACAGTCACCATGTATCAACTATCTACCATGTCAAGTCAAAAGCTAGGAATTTTGTCACAGAATCTAGTGAGGCCTTTCTGATTGAGTCAGTTTTGCTGATGAAAGAAACTGAAAGTCTACAAGGTAAAAGTTCCCAAGCCCAGAGTCAAGCAAGGTTCTATGTGTCATTGGAACCAATTCCATTTTTTGTTTTTGGCACTGCAAAACCCCTGGCTGTTGTACTTGCAGTCTTACAACTGTTTTGATACAATGTTTCTAGAATCTTCCTTTGTGCCGTTTCTCTGTGTTCAGAGGTGCTGTCACATTTGCAGCCTAGCAGATCACTTTCACTAAAGCCTTCCTCTTGTGAGTGATGCTGTTGGCCAGGTGAGAATAGAGAGGGGTCCAGGCTCACCTGCCTGAACCAGAACCTTAATTCGTCAAGTTCAGTGCTTCTCAGCCTTCATAATGCTGTGACCCTTTAAAACAGTCCTCATGTTGTGGTGACCCCCAACCATAAAATTACTATAACTTTATTACTGTTATGAATCATTACCTAAATACCCAATTTATTACACTGATATGGTCTTGGTCCTTGGGTTGAGAACCAATGTTATAGAATCTGTTCCTTCAGTTTCTCTGCAAGCGGCTTCCCTCACTCCATGCTCGCTGCCCAATCTCAGAAACTCAAGCATTTTGCTGGAGTTTGTCTAACAAGTACAAAACGGCCACCTTTTCAGTCTTGCCCCTTCTGGCCTGCTCTTCCCTAGAACCATATGTGTTCCACAGAAGGAGTTTTTAAACAGTGACACTACTCCCATTGCTACAAGACTAGGTTTACTCTTCTTAAGGTTCCTCAGAATGACTTTACTGTTTAGGGTTCATCTTCACAAATATTTTTACTTTGAAAACTCCCTACCTAGATCAGAGTTAGATTTTTATGGGGAGTGGGTGGAGGTGGTGGTGGCGTGTGCCTTTAATCCCAGCACTCAGGAGGCAGAGACAGGAGGATCTCAGTGAGTTGGAGACCAACCTGATCTACAGAGTGAGTTCCAGGACAGCCAGGGCTACACAAAGAAACCCTGTCTCAAAAAAACAAAGCAAACAAGCAAAACTAAAAATAGCAATGATTAAAAAAGCTGATTCTCCCCCCCCCACTTTGTATATGGCTTCCAGCCTTTTAAAATCCAAGGTATTCTGTGTCTTTATTCAAATTCTCTCCGCATAGCTTGCACACCACTGGCCAAGATAGCAGCTTGAGATCTAGCTCTTGAATCGACATCTTCACACATAGGAAAGAAGAAAAACGGAAGCGCTTGCTTTTTCCCATTGTGATCCCTTCCAAGATGTTCCACTTAGGAATTCCCGTGTCGTTCGCACGTAACACTGTCACATAGACACATATATGGCCTAACAGAGTGGGAAACGTGGTCACGGCTTTGGCAACTGTTGTCCAGTAAAAACAAAAACAGAACAAATAAACAAAAAACAGAGATCCTGTTACCAAGGTGACAAAAGAAACTGAGAACATCTGATATTCTTCTCTGGCAGTGGAACCTCCAGAAATGGTTCTTTCTGCTCTGGGGACCAACCTACCCCCTACCCAAGCATCTCCAGCAGCATTGACACAGCTTGTGTCCCTGCCATTAGAGAAGTCTCACAGGTGAAGGTGACTATCAGGTACTGAAATTCCCAGGTTTTCTTTTCTTTTTTTTTCTTTTCTTTTCTTTTCTTTTCCAGTTTAAATTTAGATAAGAAACAAGGTTGCTTCACAAGTCAGTTCCAGGTCCCTCTCCCTTTCCCTCCCCTCCTCCCGTGCCCTCCCCCAACCCTCCCCCCCGTTATCCCCTCATTCCCCCAGGGAGGGTGAGGCCCTCCATGGGGGTGTCCATAGTCTGTCATTTCATATAGGGCAGAGCCTAGACCCTTCCCCAAGAGTTCAGGGTGAGAGTGCACCTCACATTGTTCTATGGGAGTCCAAAGTCCGTGTGTATACTTGGGATGGGTACTGATCTGCTGCCCAAGGCTCAATAGATTACCTACGCCTCCTCACTGACACCCAGATTCAGGGGGTCTTGATCAGTCCCATGCTGGATTCCCAGGCTGATGCCTGGGATTCAAGAGTTAACCATTGTCTGGTCAGCTGTTTCTGGGGGTTAAACCAGCCCAGACTTAATCCCTTTGATCATCAGTCCTCCCTCTCTGTTACTGGCTTTCTTGAGTTCAGCTCAGTACTTAACCAAGGCAGTCTGCCTCTTCTTCGATTAACCACTAAATGAAATTTCTGTTTCCCAGACTCTCTGGCCATAGGATTGTAGGCTGGCACTCCCCAGATCTATGTCTAAAATCCATATATGAGAGAGTACATGCCATATTTCTCTTTTTGTGACTGGGTTACCTCACTCAGGATGGTTTCTTCTAGTGTCATCCATTTGCCTGCGAATCTCATGATTCCATTACTTTTTTCTGCTGAATAGTACTCCATTGTGTAGATGTACCACATTTTCTCTATCCACTCTTCGGTTGAGGGACATCTAGGTTGCTTCCAAGTTCTGGCTATTACAAATAAAGCTGCTATGAACATAGTGGAACAAACATCTTTGTTGTATGAATGGGCATCTTTTGGATATATGCCTAAGAGTGGAGTTGCTGGGTCTTGTGGTAGGTTTATTCCCATTTTTCTGAGGAATCTCCATACTGATTTCCAAAGTGGCTGAACCAGTTGGCACTCCCACCAGCAATGGAGGAGTGTCCCCCTTTCACCACATCCTCTCCAGCATAAATTGTCATTGGTGTTTTTGATTTTAGCCATTCTGACAGGAGTGAGATGGTATCTCAGAGTTGTTTTGATTTGCAGTTCCCTGATGGCTGAGGATGTTGAGCACTTTCTTAAGTGTCTATCAGCCATCTTAGATTCTTCTATTGAGAATTCTGTATTTAGTTGTGTACCCCACTTTTTAATTGGGTTATTTGGTGTTTTGGTGAGTTCTTTGTATATTTTGGAGATCAGCCCTCTGTCAGATGTGGGGTTAGTGAATATTTTTTCCCATTCTGTAGGCTGACTTTTTGTCTTGCTGACTGTGTCCTTTGCCTTACAGAAACTTCTCAGTTTCAGTAGGTCCCATTTATTAATTGTTAATCTCACTGTCTGTGCTACTGGTGTTATGTTCAAGACCCAGGATAGCCAAAACAACACTGTTCAACAAGGCAACGTCCGGAGGCATCAACATCTCTGACTTCAAGCTCTATTATAGAGCTAAAGTCCTGAAAACAGCTTGGTATTGGCACAAAAATAGACAGGTAGACCAATGGAATCGAATTGAAAACCCGGGTATTAACCCACACACATATGAACATCTGATCCTTGACAAAGAAGCTAAAAATATACAATGGAATAAAGAAAGCATCTTCAACAAATGGTGCTGGCATAACTGGAGACTGGCATGTAGAAGAATACGGATCGATCCATGTTTATTGCCATGCACAAAACTTAAGTCCAAATGGATCAAAGACCTCAATATAAATCCAGCCACACTGAACCTCTTAGAAGAGAAAGTGGGTGGTACCCTTGAACAAATTGGTACAGGAGACAGCTTCCTGAACATAACCCCAGGTTTTCTTTTCATTTCTTTAAACAGACCATTCTGCTTAACTCTGGTGTGAAAAGTCCACCACAGACATCTGAGACTAAGACCTGGGTGATAATTCTATAGGAGAAACATGCATGGCAAGCATTCCCCAATGGCTGACACAGGCTGGCCCGCTGGAGGGGAGCTCCAACTCTGTCCTGAGACAGAATCAGAAAAGAGAACAAGCAGTTCACTGATACGAGGGAAGAGCCTCCTGGCCAGAGTTCAGTTAGGGCCATTGCCTGGAGGAAGGAGGGGCTTAACATATCCAATCACAGAAGAAACCAATACAACTAGGGAGTTGAGAAGGAGGGAGAGCAAGAAGCAGGGTAGGCTTGGTGGGAACAGAACACTCATGAAAGTAGCATGGTGGGGGAGGTTACAGTAGGGACCCAGCGTAGAGCCCTTGGGTGACCCATGGTTCCAGCATTTCCTGCTGAAGAACTGAGCTCCTAAATCTTTCTGTGTCTGGTTTCAGTTTTTCCATCTCCAATGTTTCTAAAACTATCTTTGCAGCATGGTTGTTGGATTTCATGAGTTAACATGTATAAAGCACTTCAAATAATTCCTAAAACAAGATAAACCTTTATGCCTGTCCTTCAGTGGTGTGTCTAGTGTCTCGTTAGCTCATCTTTCCTCGACCCTGTCTCCTTCCCTCCCTCTCTCAATACATCCCCAGGGTTTTTCACATGCTATATGGTAGTTCTGATTTCCTAATATCTTATATCCAAACTTCAGCTCCTATTGTACCCTACTCTATACATTCAGTTAGCTGGATTAGCTCTGACAATGTGTATCAGAAAACTCTCAATGTAGCAGATTATAAATATAAATCTTTTTTTATTTTAGTAGAAACCAAAATGCTGACTCCATGGCTACCAAAGACCTCATCCTTCCATCTCAGGCTACAAGACTGTTACCCTAGCTACTCAACTCAACTCAACTGTCTAACAAAAGAAGCTGATATATCAAGAGAATAAAACAGGAAGGATTTGGAAAGCAGAATTTACTACCAGGCTGTTGTATCCATGAGTAGCATTTGATCCATGGATGGTAGCTGCTGGTGACAGATCTAGAGAATGAATGAACACCCTACTCTTAAAGAGCTTGCAATTGAGCAAGGATAACATGGAAATGTCATTTGTATTTTAATAAATAATAAGTTCCAGATAAGTGATCCAGATCACCCATGCTGATATTCTAATTAACCTACATCCTTTCTCTGCCTTTGTATCTTCTTCCACAAAAGCAGGTCCTGCTGTGTAGTCCAGGTTGTCCTTGAACTTACTCTCCCTGCCTCTCCTAGTGCTGGAATTACAGGTATGAACACCATGCTCAGCCAAACATTTCCTAGTTCAATATTGATGAAGCACTAATCCTTTGGGGTGGTATTTGGAGATCTCTTTGGCTGGTTAATCTCATTTTTAGTGAAGAGAGAAGTCAAGAAGATTGTCAACATTGTCAGCAACCTACAGCATCAGACTAAATCTTATTCCATCACTTGACTTGTTTGGTGTGTGTGTGTGTGTGTGTGTGTGTGTGTGTGTGTGTGTGTGTGTGTATACAGAAACTGGAGGAGGACATCAAGCATCCTCCTTAACCACTCTTGTTCCCTTGAGACAAGGTCTCTCATTGAACCTGGGACTCACCATTTCAGTTAGACTAGCTGCTAAATGAGTTTCTAGGATATGCCCGTCTCTGATTGACAGTGCTGGGGTTGCAAGCACATTCAACTATGTCCAACTTTTATGTGCACCTTCGGGATTCAAACTCAAGTCCTTAAGATTATACAGAAAGTTCTTTTACCCACTGAGCCATCTCTATAGGACCCTCTATTTCTTTTTATAAGTAAAACTTCATTAGAAGATAGCCCCAACTGTTTATTTCCATGTTGCCAATCCACTTGGCATAGTCAGGTTATTTCAACAGAAATGATGTATAGCCAACAGAACCAAAAATATTTACCATCTGGCCCTTTGAGGGAAAGCTTGATGATCCCCAAGCTAGGGCATTTGCAATGTGGAGTTTATATGAACACAGGCTGTGGTGACAAATCCAAGACCAGCCTGTCACTTTCCTCAAGCGATGTTGGGGTGTGACATCATCTCTTACAGACAGGTTTTGTCACTTCTAAAATAAGGCAAAGGCTGATATCACAAAGCTATTGTGACTCATTTTTAAGACAGAGTATTGCTATGTAGTTCAAGCTGGCATCTAATTCACAATCCTCCTGCCAAGCATGGGATTACAGGGTATGAGCTGCCACATCTAGTTCCCATTATGATTATACAATGAGACAATATATAAAATTCTCAACACAGTGCTTGGCACATTAAGCTATTATTTTCCCTCTCCTATTGTTCTATCTGCATAACAACTGATTGGAAAATAATACTGTATTTATTTGGGCTTATTTATTGAGTAATTCCTGAACAATAATAGCATTTGCAGTTTAGATACTATCTAGACAGGAAGAGTATTACACATGAAAGGTTTCCAGATTCTTCCAAAGTGAGCTTCAAGCACTGTTGCCAATTTTGCATGCTGTTTATATTATTTACAAGTGACATAAAACCAAAGCAAACTGACTTTTGGAGAAAGAACAGCATCTATTGGTTCCCATTAACTAAAAGTTATTGGGTTAAATCTTTGGTACATGGTGAGCCCAGACACACAAACCACATCATGAAGACTCTGTTCTTCTCCTGGCAGAGTCTTCTGTAGGGGGACTTCAAGCTCAGGTTTTCCCCCTTATGTGGGTGCACACTCATGACTTTGCAAAGAGTCTCTATATTATAACCCTTGGGGCAAGTCCTAGCTGTGACTTGGCTCAGTAAAGTCTGTGGGTTAAAGAAAATTGTCTACATTTTTTAGTTGGTTATAAAAAAATACAGAGAAAGCTATCCAATAAAAGGAATAGTGAATGGCAGAGTCAATGGTAGTGTCTATCTATCACTTAAAGAAGAAGTAATAGTAAAAAAAAGAAGAGGAGGAGGAGGAAGGGAGGAGAAGAAGCAGCAGAAGATGGAGGAGGAGGAGAGAGGAGAAGAAGAAGAAGAAGGAGGAGGAGGAGGAGAAGAAGAAGAAGAGGAGGAGGAGGAGAAGGAGGAAGAGAAGAGGAGGGGGAGGAAGAGGAAGAGGAGGAGGAGGAAGAGGAAGAAGTTAAGAAGTTGTTATTGTTCGGCCACATATATCCACAAGTAAGTATCTCAGGTACAAATGGAATAATCCTCATTCCCTGGTCCTGGAAAAGAACGAAGGTTGCTTTGATGGGACCATGTCATTTCTGCCTTCTGGAATTTTGCTCACCCATCTGTCAGAGACATCTGAGACTGCAAGGTCAGTGGCCTCCCCAAGTCTCTTTTTGACTGTCCTGGAGTTTTTTAACCTTAGTGGGTGTATTGCTCATCTCCCCAAGTTCTATTTAATAACAACCGTCAGCATTTTGATGGTTCTTTTTTCCTGAGTACTTCTCCCCCACCTTTAGACACTTTGAAGATTCTTGTCTCTATTTCATATTTGAGTTTAGAGATACCTAGATCCGTTGATAAATTTGCCTTCTGTGATGTTTGATCTTTGGGAATCCTGGGTCTCCTGGATTGAGGACATCTCTCCAGTGCTTTCTCTATTCAGAATTTTGGGAACACGAGGGAACCATTTCCATGTTAATTTAATACCCGAGGATTTCACCATGGAGGATTTCACCTCCATGTTAGTGAGGGTAGTCCTAGGGTTCCAAAAAGTTTTTCCCATTCAGAGTTAACCTTGAGGAAGCAAACTGGCTTATCACTTCCTTGAGTTTTTGTTGTCGTTTTAAGGAGGGTAGACCCATTTCCCTTCCCACGTTCACTAAGAGTAGTGGTTTCATATGGCAGAATCAACTTTCCCTTCTGTTCTGTACTAACCATTAAATCTCAACTCTTGGCTTCTGAGATCATCTAATAGCCCCAGGCAGCCCGAAGCTTGAGTCTGCAGGTTATACTCTGGTCTTTTGTTTCATTTCATTTCGGCTCCTGGGATTTCCTCTTCATTCTTCTGAGCTCAGCTGGACATTCAGGGAGACACTGGTTGTATTTTTATACTGCTTTTACAGGTGTCTCCTAGCAGGAGGGTCTGTGTCATGCAATCCACCATATTGCTCCAAATGGAAATCCCATTAAGCCTTGGTAATCCCACGAGAGATTGTTTGAACATCATGGTCACTCAGGCTAACAAACAGTGAATGAGGTGCTCACAAGATGTGTGTAGAGACAGAGCCTGGGTGAGTGCCCAGGCGAGCGCAGGCAAGCCTGTTGCTAACAGGTTTAAGTATAAGCATTCTATCCACTTGTGTGTTAAAGACAATGGGAGCAGCAGCTTGAATACGTGGTTTAGACTCATAACTGCTAACATTGAATTTGAATTCTTTTATCTCTTAAACTAGCAACTCTGGGTTTACCATTTAACTCTTCCTTTCCCATTATGCGAACTGAGAGACAGGCAATGTATGCAAATGGCTGACCATCAACGTGGTGTGCTCTATGCGTGTCGGTGTTGGGGCAGAGGGGATCAGAGAAAGGACCAGGGATTGTGCCCCGTGTTCTGTACATGTCAGTCCAGGTGGAGTCAGAGGAAGGACCAGGCCAGTTCTGTCTTCTCTGAGGTCTTACACAAGATTAGGCTTAGGACCACAAACGCCCATCAGGATAAACCTGCCCCTTCTCAGAGCTAGATATGAAAGTAGATATGAAGGTAAAAGGAGAATTTTGGCCCAGACTTAACAGAGAGGGAAACTGTAAAATCTAAAAAATTCTGTCTGAACTGAGGAATGGAATGGGGTGAATTGGAGTTTGTGTGTTGGCCTATGAAAGAGACTTCTCAGAGGGTCTTCAGGGTGGAGTCCTAGTTTGGGAGGGTACGAGAAAAATGAGCAAAGTTCCTTGGCCTCCAACCGCAGTAGGCAATGGGAAGGGGTAAAGGTCTATTCTGGAAAGGACAACATTGAAGTGCCAGACCCTTTCCTTAGTAGCTTCCCATGCCAGAATACTGCCTCTCAAAAGGAGAACAAACAAATAAAATGACAAATGAGCTGATGTAACATGAAAAGATTTAGATAGGCTTCTGTTACAGGCTGGAATAAGATTGTAAAATCTTGAATGTATGTTTTAAAATGTTTACAAAGTGTGCTGACAAGAATATTGTCATCAGTGTTTCTTAATAGGTTGTTTGCCACCACGAAGCAGGGTGTTCTTGCTGATCTGCAAAGCGCTCTGGGGGCTGCTTCCTCCAGGGAAGTGGTCTGGGCCCTGGGAAGTGTGTTTCTCACTCAACAAGTGCTTACTCAGCAACCCGAGAGGCAGGGAGGTGATAATGGCCAGCTCTCAGCAATCCTCCATTTAATTTTTTGAAAGATTGCCAACATTGGCAGGGGCAATTATCTCTGAGCTCGGAGGAGGATTGCATAAGGTCCCGTTGCATTCAAATCTAAAGCTCAATACAGAATTAAGGTGGGATTTCCACAGCTCAATTGTTTTTTTTCTTGCTGTATTTGGGCACTAGTGAAAATTAACTCATGTACATTGTTATGATCGGTGCTTCCATGTAAAACCACGACTCTTATAGTTTAATTTTTTTTCTTTGCAGGATGCTAGTATCCCTATACTGTGACATTTTTGAAGGCTGCCAATTATGCCACCTGCTAAACTCAGCAGGTTGAAAGTAAAAACAGAAAGTTTTGTCTAAATACAGGCAGATAAAATCTGAGAGCTTTGCCGAGGAGTGAACTCCCCATCATGGAAGGTGCAAAACAAATCTATCTTATGAGACTAAAACCACAATCTTAGATATATTGAAACCTTAAGATTCTATGATTTAAAAAAATATTTGAAACTATGCATATTGCTTATAACTTCAATCCCACATTGTACCCTGGGCTACAAAATGAATTCCTGACATACTGGGCAATAGTGTAAGACCCAGTCTCAAAAAAAAAGTTGTGCACTGTTTTGATGCACTTCACATATATGAACTCTTTTTTTAATGGAAGTCAATTTCATTACTGTGATAAATAAAAGTAGATATAAACAATATGACTCCTGAAGAAAAGTGACAGAGTAAAGGGAAAATAGAGAATCTCCTATGTTGAGTCTGAAATATAATGAAAATAAGTCATCCAGTAAAACAGAAAGTGGGAAAGGAAATGGAAATAATGCAGGATACTGTAAAAAGTGAAAGTCAAGGGATAAAGGGGAGATTCCTTAAATAACACTTTTACTAATTAGTTGAGAATTTTAGACAGTATATTTTGGTTGCATTCATCTCTCTCCCAACTCCACCAAATTCTCATCCTCCTTCTCCCCACTCAACTTCCTGTTCCATCAAAAATTAGAGGTGGAAATGATAACTAGTTGAGAATGGGCATGCTGGTGCAAAGGGGAATTTACCATGGACACATAATCTACTTGATCCTAGAACTAACTGGCATCAAATAACTATGAAGAAATGTCCCTACAACAGCACGTGAACATTATAAATGGTGAGTATGCAAAATTAGCAAATTAAGGCGGTCAGGAACAGACAAAGAAGCAGAAGTTTGAAGATTTTTCTCATTGTTTATAACCACAAGTCATTTGATACAGTGGAAAATTGAAACATATTCCTAAACAAATAATGACTCCAACCTCTTCACATTTTTCATGATTTCTTTTCTTAACCTTATTCCCCAAGAGAGAGTTTTAAGGAAATCACATCTCTTGTATTAAAGAACATTGAACCAAAGGGCAACAATTCCTTGGACTTCCTAATATTAAATTCAAACAGTAGTAAAGCCATTAGTTTATTTTAAAATAGTATGAGCAAATATGCTCATATTTTTGCAAAACTTCACACTCTCATAAATACAACTCCCCTCTCCTAAATTTACTCACATTATCCCATTTAATTTTTACAACATATCCACAAACTAGGTGATGTTGTCATTCTATAGACACATGTGTGTTTCATTCTGAAATTCTGTTAAGGGGAGACAAAGACTTTAACAACACAGAGAGCAAAGATTTGCAATACACACATGTTGAGGAAAACTGGCAAGCAGATGAATAATGTTACTGAAAATGCAAACGAGGGCAGATCTCCCTAGTTCAACAGGCCTGGGACTCAGAAAACTGAAAGCTACAGGTCCCTAGAAGTTAGGGGTGGCTGGACTTCCCAGTCCTTATCAAAGGAATAACCCAGGAGAGAAGGATGAAGAACCAAGCTCATAAGGCAGCATGCCAAACCCTACAAAATTAGCATATTCCAAACAAGTTGGCAAGGAAAAGGTTTGAAAACTCTCAGCAGGGGTAGCCAGCTAAAGTCAGTGCCACTGCCCAAAGGCACAGAGCCACTCTAGAGTATAATAAATAATCTGACTCACGACACTAAAATGCACACCTTCACTTTAGATGATGCTTTAGGATGATAATGAGGCATGAGACACAGAGTTAGACGTAGAACTCCATGTAACAGAGCATGCATGAAAAAGGAAACAAAGACACTAGGAAAATACTGAAAAGCTTGAGTTAAGGTAGCATGAGCTCCCAACACTTTTCAGGCCTTCGAGAGGCTAAGTTTGACCTGTTCCCACCCACTCCTGCTGCTTGCCAGTGTGTTCCATCTTGGCAAACTGTCCTTGCTGCCTTTGCAATCATATATCTTTTCATTTCTTTTTTCTGGGACACAAGAACCTGGAACCTTTTTCTGAACCCCACTATCTGACAATATCACTGGGAGCAGACACCATCTAAAATTGAGAGTCTGGCAGTTTTTAGATAAGAGAAAACATTCTCAGAAATGTAAACTTGAGGAAGGAGAAAACTATGTCTACCTTTTCAGTGTTATGTCCCTGATAATCATCATTGCACTGCTGGTAGCAGGTGTTCAATGTTGAGGGGGGGATGCTAAAAAGGAGAAGGAAAGGATGAAGGAAGGGGGAAAGGCAGGAAGAAGGAAGGGAAAGAAGACAGGAGGGGAGGGAGGGAGGGAGGGAGGGAGGGAAGATTGATTTTATGGTTTCTCTCCCAACCCACCCTCCTGGCTCTTTCTGCAAGCCAGTAGCATCCTTAGAGCATTTGCACACCTTTCCAGCAGGCTGGCAGGGAGGCATATGAATGAGGCAAGAGCTTGAACTTCCTCCTGGAACCATGGAAAAGAGGCTGCACTTTGCGGACGAAGAGGTAAAATGACAGCGTTCTGCTTAAGCCACAGTCAAGGTCCTAGATGGCCTCAAAGATGTCTCCACAGCAGAGAAATGTCCACTGTGTTTAAGCAGTTGTATCTGGAGATCTATGAAATAGCATCTTGACTTTTGACTCGTTCCAGCTGACCCAACATGTTCTAATAGAAGCCATAGGTACCAGGATGCCAGCCATGGCCATTTCTGTTGCGTACTCTTTACTATTTTAAAGTGGTCTATTTCTGAAAGTTTGACTGGTTTAATGGGGCTTGGTGGGGCTTGGTGGGGCTTGGTGGGGCTTGGTGGGGCTATTGGGTTGAATGGCTATCAGTTCCAAGGCAGCTTTGGGTTCCAGGTATACTTAAGGATTAGTGCTGTGACATTTTTGTATACTGTGTGAAGATACATTGCTATGATATGTTTAATAAAGAGCAGAACAGTCAATAGCTAGTCAGGAGATATAGGCAGGACTTCTAGGGAGAGAGAGGAAGTAGGAGAAGATAATCGAGGCACAAAGGAGAGGTCAACAAGACATGGAGGGAGTCAGACATACAGAATGAATAAAGATAAGAAGCACATAGTAAAACATAGATTAGTAAAAGCAGGTTAACTTAAGTTATAAGACCTAGTGGGACAAGCTTAGGTGAAGGTAAAACTTTTAAAATAAGGAAAATCCAAATTCATATTAAAGAAAGAAAGAAAAATTTGACTATATATCATGTCCTATGTGGGACACCATATGTAACAAGTTATTTTTTCTGTCCTGCCAGCTAGCTCCAAAATAACAACATGGAGACTTATTATTAAAAATGGAAACTCAGCCTTAGCTTAGGCTTGTTCCTAACTGGCTCTTATAACTTAAAACAACCCATTTATATCAATCTATGTTCTATCACATGGTGTTACCTCTCTTCCATCTTGTACCTCCTGTTCCTCTTTGTCTCCTGGTGTCTCCTGTGGGCCTAGATTCCTCCTCCTCTTCCTTTCTCTCTGCCCAGAAATCCCACCTGTAACTTTTGCCTAGCTATTGGCCATTCAGCTTTTTACCCAACAATCACAACAGTACATTTTCACATAGTACACAAATATCCCACAACATGTTAGGGCATGGGGCTCTGGTCCCTTCTCCCATCTCTTGGCTCTACTTTCTTTGTTTTGAGTTGACTCTTAGGCAGGCCCTTTCTATGAATGGAACTCTGAAAGTTTCTGGCTCCCCCAAACCCTCAGAGATAGCTGTACCCATGGAGAGTGGGGTGGGTGACTCCTTGTTTCCAGGGCTCTTATAAGAGCCTCAGGACTGATGCCTATTGAATTATCTTCCCATCTTGGAGTCAACCAGCTTCATGGGGTAGAGTATGCTCTGAAGTAGAAAGAAGTTCCCCAAAGAAAGTTCTAGAAGCTTTGCTTTTGTTTTGTCTTTGAGACAGAGTCCCATTCATCACCCAAACTGGCCTGGAACTCACAATGCAACTGGCCTCAAACTTGCAGTAGTTTTTTTTTTTTTTGTCTCAGCCTCTGGAGATGGCAGGTGTAAAGCATCCTTCTGGCCTCTAGATACCCTTGCTTTAGAAAGAAAATAATGCATGCAACAGGTACCATCTAGAGGTCTGCCATTGTTCATTAAAAAAGAAAATGTGATTCAACAATATTCACTGAGCATAGAGATGTGTCTGGCTTGTCTTAGGTGATGGGGCTTCACAATAAGGCAAAAGATGAAATCCGCTGTCCTCTGTCCTTACCATCCAGGCTGTGATACAGAAACACCACAGATAGGGGAGGTGCCGGGGGGACTCATAGACAGCAGAGATTTCCTCCTCGTTGATGGAGGCCTCAGAGTTTAAGATCAAAGTGCTGGCAATTTGTATCCGGTGAAGGTGAGAGCTTGCTTCCTTGTTTAAAGACAGGATCTTAGCTCTGTTTCAAACAGTGAAAAGGGCAAGTTAGCTCTCTCTGACCATTTTGATTTCAGGTTTGTTTGCTTCTTTGTTTTTACTTGTTTGGGTTTTTTGTTGTTTATTTTTTGAGGCAAGGTCTCTCACTATGTAGTCTAGGCTAGCCTCCAACTCATAATCTTCCTGCCTTAATTTCCCAAACCCTGAAATTTACAGCTACAAGCCATTATGCTTAGCGGGAGACCCTTTGGGTGTGTACTGTTGTCCCCACCAGCCAGCCATCTTGCTTTGGGGGTCTTTCACTGGCCTGGAGCTGGCTGAGTGAGCTAGGCTGGCTCAGAACCCGCTGAATAGGCTGGCTGGCTGGTGAGCTTCGGGGATCTACGTGTTGTCACCCCCCCATCCCAATACACACACACACCCCTGTGATGGGATTATGAGCATATGACATCAAACTCAACATTTACATTGGTTCCAGTGGTCAAACTCAGGTCCTCCTGCTTGCAGGGCAAGGACTTTACTAAGCTCCAGCTCCCAGGGGAACCTTACTGAGGACACTACTGACCCCATTGATGAGTGCCCCAGTTCATGACTTAATCAGTTTCCAATGGCTCCCACCTCTTCATCCCATCACCCGGAGGAAAGGAATTCAATGTATGAGTCTGAAGAAGAAACATACATTCAGGTCACTTCTCCCTTCTAAAACCAAATCTTTACCAAACATTACCTTTATTTTTCTTAACTGTTGAAGCTGTTTCTCATGTCTGCTTAAGAAACACATGTGTACTAGGCTGGGTGGTGATGGTGCATGCCTTTAATCCCAGCACCTGAAAGACAGAGGCAGGTGAGTCTCTATGAGTTCGAGGCCAGCCTGGTCTACAGGGTGAGTTCCAGGATAGGCTTCCAAGCTATACAGAAACTCTATCTGGAAAAAAGAAAGAAAGAAAGAAAGAAAGAAAGAAAGAAAGAAAGAAAGAAAGAAAGAAAGAAAGAGAAAAAAGGGAGAGATAGGGAGGGAGGAAGGGAGGGAGGGAAGAAGGAAAGGAAGGAAGGAAGGAAGGAAGGACAGGAAGGAAGAAAAGAAGGATTAAGAAAGAAAGCTGTGTGCCATCTGGGTTATTATAAAGTTATTGTGAGGCTCTAGAACAATCTTGAGGCTCACAGGAAGTGATCTTCACTCATACATCGAGAGAGAGCATGCAAAGGCTGGGTGTGGTTTGGTTGTGCCACCGAGAGGCACTCACGGAGACACGAGGAGAAGCAGAGGCACCCTCCTGACAGTTTCCACATGCTGCCGTTGCGATCGGTCGAGAGAACTCAGTAATTGACTAGCTGTTCATCGGGGTGTGCCGCAGGCTTTAAAGCCTGGCAGGACTTCTGCAGTCTGACATATGGGCACCAACTACGTTTTTATAGGTCTAAGACATAAACTACTCACTGTTAGAGTTGGTTCCAAGTTGCGGGGGGGGAGCAGTGCAATTTGTCTCTGAAGAAATGTGGGAGTATTCGCCACCACATCCTGTTTTGCACACAGCCCTGTGCCATGCCAGCTTGTTGTCTGGATGAATTTATTCTCAACAGTGGTCAGACATATGCTTGTAATTTTCCAGAGGGACGTGCTGGAGATAAGGTAGAAATTGTCACTGAAAATGAACCTCAGTGAAGTTGTTTTCCAGCCCTATGTTCCAAGACCCATCGTACACCACCCCGCCCCACCCCAAAAGCTGTCTGCATCAACTAAACTGATCAGAAGTCCGCAAACTTCTGCCACAGGCTCCCATCATATTTCAAGCGACACATCAATATTAGCTTTGTGCCTGTCCCTCAGCTGCCCTGACTTGGCCAATGCTGGCCATCAGCAGGTTCTTAGTTACTTGACCAAACCAATAGCTGGAGAAGAAAGGACAGAGCTGATCTCGTGGTGGCGGAGGTCGGAGAGTAATGTGAACTGAAAGATTGGAATGGCTTTGTTCCCCTCCTGGTATCCACCTGTGTTGTGGGCTAACCTGCTTGGACCTTGCCAAGAAAAGGACTAGCTTGCTCGAGGCAAAGAAAAGTTTTATAAAGATCCCATGACTCAACTCAGTGCCTGACCTCACCCACACCCAACTCGGGATTGAATCCAGGCCTCAGACATGGTAGGCAAGTATTCTACAGTACACCCCTGGACTAAACGTACACCCCCAAATCCATTGATTCAACTCATTAAACTAGTGGTTCTCAACCTTCCTAATGAGACCCTTTAATAATACAGTCCCTCATGTTGTCATGACCCTCAACCAAAAAATTACTTTCATTGTTACTTCATAACTAATTTTGCTACTGTTATGAATCATAATGTAAATATCTGATATGTAGGATATCTGATATTCAACCCAGAGAAAAAAAGGGTCATTAGACCTCCAAAGGGGTCGTGACCTCCAGGTTGAGAATCACTTCTTTCAATTCTTATTCAAATTCTTCAAACATGTGACTGTGGCTTCGGGTGGCTCTCTCTGAGCCTCAGTCTCCCCATCTGTGAAAGGAGATTAGTAACACATAGCTTTGGGGCTGAGAGAGGATAAACAAGAATGTAACCCATGCAGCACCCTGGCAGGTGAAGAGAGTACTGGTGAAACATAAGTGTTCACACAACACAGTGTCATGCGTGTAGAACTCCACTTCGTGCACTTCCGTGGCTGTGGCCCTTCCAGAGACAGATGTCCATGCCTGTAGGACACTACTCAACTCAGGAGTCACCCAGGTGTCTGGTGACAAGATTGTTTGGAGCCACTTTAAATCCAAACATAGACAGGCTCTCCTTGATGGCCAATCTGTCCCCAGCCACAGAGAGGCCATTTAGATAACAAAGGCAAGTCCGAGATGCAGAATGGCTGATAGTGGCCCAAATGAGGCAGATTGGGGTGAAATAAAAGCCCTATGCTGCCCATCAGTGTCAGGGACACCTTCATTTGAGATGTGGGCCTTGCATGTGCTTTCCATATAAGGTATTGGCTGGTCCCTGAGGATGGGTGGGGGTGAGGATGGGGGTGGGAGCTGAGCCGGGAGGGGGAGGGGAGACCTTCCTTGGATCTGCAGCCTCAATTTGCAGATGAGCTCTGGTTGAAAGAGGTTGCCTTTCCCATGATTCCTCTGTGAGATGGAGGTTGAATTCGGGATAGAAACACAGGTTTTCTATCTGGAAGCCCCACAGGCTTCCCCCTAGTGTTTCTTGGGGTCAAGTGAGCGTGGCTGAAACCTGAGATCAGTAATTTCATACAAGTCCCCAAGCAAAGAAGTTTCTAGAAGTAGGGATTTCTCAAGGAAGAAAGAAAAAGGATGCTTCTGGTTTTTGTTTTGCTTTAAGTGAAAGGGGATTGATTCTTAAATACAATTTTTATGCATGCTCATTAAAAAGCAAGTTAGGAAATTATGAGCTAAATGAAATAAAGATTAAGAAGCCGTGACCTCTCAGCAAATGCAGCCTTCTCCCATTCCCTAGAGGTAAGCCTGTTAACAATGCCTAGGGCACCCTCCAGCCTGCCTGTGAACCAACAGTATGTGCTTTTGTTCCTCACAAGTGAAGTTTGTGCCCACATACTCCTTAGTGATATGTTTCTTTGTTTTACTTAGAGACACACTATGCACATCTTCTGGCTGCCATTGTTTTCAGTGGCTCTGCCAGCTGAGCATAATGGCTCATGCTGCAATTCCATCACCGAAGAGGCTGAGGCAGAAAGATCTTGTTCAAAACAAGCCCAAGCTGCATAGTGGCTTCCAGGCCAGTGTATGTGTGCTACATAGAAAACCTTGCTTGTTTAAAACAACAACAAAAACTTTCATTAAATTAAGTGGCTCTGCAGTGTTTGACTAGATCAGAAGTTCCCAACCTGCAGGTTGAGACCCCTTTGCTGGTTGAATGACCCTGAAAAGACAGATATTTACATTATGATTCATAACGGTGGCAAAATTACCATTATGAAGTAGCAACAAAGATAATTTTATGGCTGGGGTCATCACATGAGGAACTGTATTAAAGGGCTGCAGCTAGGGGAAGGCTGAGAACCACTGGACTAGATAACACAGCCTTTTAACCAGCTCAGCAAAAGGGACACACATGGCTTCCCGCATCTCCCCATGTAAACAAATGCCAGCAATAAGCATCGTAATCAAATCCTTTGTGCACCTGTGTCACCTCCCATGGACATTCTAGCATTGGGTCAAAGGACAGGTACACTTCAAATTTTGATGTTTAATTAATGCCACTGTCAAAGACTGAGTGGTCCCCCACGCCCTGCCCGCCACGCTCCCTCCCCTCACGCTCCCCAGCACTGAGTGTCTTCGCCATTTTCTGTGACGGTTTCACGTACGCTCTTGAATTCAGTAGAGTTGAGCATCCATCTGTTTGGTGAACAGCCAGTCAGACTTTTCTTACTGGAAACCAGTTGCTTTCATCCTGTGTTTCCTTTTCTGCCCCATTTTTCACCTCTTTTCTTCATGGCTTATGGCAGTTTTTTCATATGTAAAATAAATTAGTTTTTGCCTATAGTGTAAGCAGCAGTGTGGTGATATTTTATTTATGATCTAATAAAGTTTGCCTGAAGATCAGAATTCAAAGCTAGCCTCAGCCATAGAGACCAGGCAGTGGTGGTACACACCTTTAATCCCAGCAGCCACACTAGTTAGTCATAGAAACTGGCCAGCGGTGGGGTACACGTTTTATCCCAGCACTAGAGAGGAATATAAGACAGGAGCTCAGAGTCTCAGTCCATATTCAGTCTGCAGTCACACTGAGGACAGGGTCACCCAGCCTTGGTAGAGCTAAGAACTCTCTAGTGGCTGGCTGCTTTGCTTTTCTGATCTTCAGCTTGAACCCAGAATCTGTCTCTGGATTTTTGTTATTTGTGCTACATAGCAGCTACTTACTTGCTATAACCACTTACTTATTCCCATAAAACAATCCCTGCTCATATTCAGTTTTTAGGACCCTATCTTGTTCCATTGACCCTTGTATTCAGTCATGCACTAGCATATTTCTTTTTTTGTTTTATTTTGTTTTTTGTTTTTTTTTTTAGCTTAACAAGTCGGTGAGTTTATTTTCCTAATTTGCTTCCCATTGCTTGATAAACACCATAACCAAAAGGAGCTTGGTGAGGAAAGGGTTTATTTCATCCTATACTTTGTAGTCCATCTTGGAGAGAAGCCAGGCCAGGAAGACAGAGCAGGAACCTGGAGGCAGGGACTGCAGCAGAGGCCGTAGAGGAGCACCGCTTACTGCTTCCCTCCTCATGGTTGACTCAGCCTGCCTTTTTTTAAATTTAAGTTAGAAACAATCTTGTTTCACAGATCAATCCCAGCTTGCTCTCCCGCCCCTCCTCCCCCACCCTCCCCACCAGGTCCCCCAGTCCCCCACCCAATCTCCACTCCAATCCCCAGGAAGGGTGAGGCCCTCCATAGTGCATCTCCAGTGACTGTCATTTCATCCAGGGCAGGGCCTAGGCCCTCCCACAAGAGTCCTGGCTGAGAGAGCATCCCTCATTGTGGCATGGGCACTCAAAGTCTATTTGTACACCAGGGATAAATACTACCCAAGGCCCCATAGATTACCTAGGCCTCCTCACTGACAGTCCCATGCTTTCCACACAGCATCAATCTGGGGTCCAAGAGCTCCCCCCTTGTTCAGGTCAACGGTTTCTGTGGGTTAAACCAGCCCAGTCTTAACTCCTTTGCCCATTGGTTCTCTCTTTCTGACACTGGATTCCAGGAGTTCAGTTCAGTGTTTGTCTGTGGGTATCTGCCTCTGCTTTCATCAGTCACTGGATTAAGGTTCTATTTCCCAGACCCTCTGGCACTAGGATTGTATGCTGGCACTCCCCTGATTCATGTCTAAAATCCATAAATAAGTGAATACATACCATGTTTCTATTTTTGTGACTGGGTTACCTCACTCAGGATGGTTTCTTCTAGTGCCATCGATTTGCCTGAAAATTTCATGATTCCATTATTTTTTCCCCTCTGAATAGTACTCCATTGTGTAAATGTACCACATTTTCTCTATCCACTCTTTGGGTGAGGGACATCTAGGTTGCTTCCAAGTTCTGGCTATTACAAATAATGCTGCTATGAACATAGTTGTATGAATGTGCATCTTTTGAGTATATGCCTAAGAGTGGAATTGCTGGGTCTTGAGGTAGACTGATTCCCATTTTCCTGAGGAATCTCCATACTGATTTCCAAAGTGACTGTAAAGAATTTTCACTTCCACCAGCAGTGTAGGAGTGTTCCTCTTTCTCCACATCCTCTCCAGCATAAACTGTCATTGGAGTTGTAGATTTTAGCCATTCTGACAGGAGTAAGATGGTATCTCAGAGTTGTTTTGATTTGCAATTCCCTGATGGCTGAGGATGTTGAGCACTTTCTTAAGTGTCTATCAGCCATCTTAGATTCTTCTATTGAGAATTCTGTATTTAGTTGTGTACCCCACTTTTTAATTGGGTTATTTGGTGTTTTGGTGAGTTCTTTGTATATTTTGGAGATCAGCCCTCTGTCAGATGTGGGGTTAGTGAATATCTTTTCCCATTCTGTGGGCTGCCATTTTGTCTTGTTGATGGTGTCCTTTGCCTTACAGAAGCATCTCAGTTTCAGGAGGTCCCATTTATCAATTGTGCATCTCAGTGTCTGTGCTACTGGTGTTATGTTCAGGAAGCTGTCTCCTGTACCAATTTGTTCAAGGGTACCGTACCACCCGCTTTCTCTTCTAAGAAGTTCAGTGTGACTGGATTTATGTTGAGGTCTTTGATTCATTTAGACTTAAGTTTTGTGCATGGCGGTAGACATGGATCTATCTGCAGTCTTCTACAGCCATCATCCAGTTATGCCAGCACCATTTGTTGAAAATGGTTTCTTTTTTCCATTTCTTAGCTTCTTTGTCAAAAATCAGGTGTTTGTACGTGCGTGGGCTAATATCAGGGTTTTCAATTGGATTCCATCGATCTGCCTGTCTATTTTTGTACCAATACTAAACTATTGTCAGGACTATAGCTGTATCATAGAGCTTGATGTCAGGGATGGTGATGATGCCTCTGGACATCCTGGGACTTTTGTTTTTCCATATAAAGTTGAGAATTGTTCTTTCAAGGTCTGTAAAGAATTGTGCTGGGATTTTAATGGGGATTGCATTGAATCTGTAGATTGCTTTTGGCAGGATTGCCATTTTTACTACGTTGATCCTACCTATCCAAGAGCATGGGAGATTTTTCCATTTTCTGGTATCTAATTTCTTTCTTTAAGGACTCCAAGTTCTTGTTATATAGGTCTTTCATTTGTTTGGTTAGCATTACCCCAAGATATTTTATGTTGTTTGTGGCAATTGTAAGGGATGATGCTTCTTTGATTTCTTTCTCAGCCCATTTATCTTCTGTGTATAGTAGGGTTACTGATATTTTAGTTAATCTTGTATCCTGTCACCTTGTTGAAGGAGTTCCCTGGCAGAGTGTTTCAGGTCACTTATGTAAACTCTCATATCATCTGCAAATAGTGAAAGTTTTACCTCTACCTCTTCCTTTCCAATCTGTATCCCCTTGATCTTCTTTTGTTGTCTTATTGCTCTAGCTAGAACTTCAAGTACAATATTGAAGAGGTATGGAGAGACTGGACAGCCTTGTCTTGTTCCTGATTTTAGAGGAATCACGTTGAGTTTCTCTCCATTTAGTTTGATGTTGACTGTTTGTTTGCTTTATATTGCTTTTATTATGTTCAGGTATGTTCCTGTTATCCCTGATCTCTTCAAGACCTTTATCATGAAGTGGTGTTGGATTTTGTCAAAGGCTTTTTCAGCATCTAGTGAGATGACCATGTGATTTTTGTTTCTCAGCTTGTTTATATGGTGGATTACATTGATAGATTTTCGTATGTTCATCCCTGGAATGAAGCCTACTTGATCATGGTGGATGATTTTTCTGATGTATTCTTGGAAGCAATTTGCCAGTATTTTATTGAGTATTTTTGCATCAATGTTCATGAGGGATATTTGTCTGAAGTTTTCTTTCTTAGTTGTGTCTTTGTGGGGCTTTGGTATCAAGGTTATTGAAGCCTCGTAAAAAGAGTTTGGCAATGACCCTTCTGCTTCTATTGTGTGGAATACTTTGAGGAGAATTGGTATTAGCTGTTCTTTGAATTTCTGGTAGAATCTTCACTGAAGCCATCTGGACCTGGGCTTTTTTTTTTTGGTTGGGAGGCTTTTGATGACTGCTTCTATTTCATTAGGGGTTATAGGTCTATTTAAATTGCTTATCTGTTATTGGTTTAATTTTGGCAAGTGATATCTATCCAGAAAATTGTCTATTTCCTTTAGATTTTTGACCTGATGATTCTCTGAATTTCCTCAGTGTCAGTGGCTATGTCCCCCTTTTCATTTCTGATTTTGTTAATTTCCATATTTACTCTCTGACGTTTGGTAAGTTTGGATGAAGGTTTGTCTATCTTGTTGATTTTCTTGAAGAACCAACTCTTTGTTACATTGATTCTTTGTATTGCTTTCTAGTTTCTGCTTTATTGATTTCAGCCCTCAATTTGATTATTTCCTGGTGTCTACTCATCTACTCCTCCGGGGTGAGTTTGCTTCTTTTTGTTCTAGAACTTTCAGTTGTGCTGTTAATTCTCTAGTGTGACTATTCTCCAGTTGCTTCATGTGGGCACTTAGTGCTATGAAATTTCCTCAGAGCACTGCTTTCAAAGTGTCCCATAAGTTTGGGTATGTTGTGTCTTCATTCTCATTAAATTCTAGGAAGTCTTTAATTTATTTTTTATTTCTTCCTTGACCCAGGAATGGTGCAATTGTGCATTATTCAATTTCCATGAGATTTCTGCAATTTGTGTTGTTGTTGAATTCTAACTTTAAAGCATGGTGGTCTGATAAGAAAAAGGGGTTATTCCAATTTTTTTACCTGTTGAGGTTTGCTATGTTGCCAAGAATATGGTCAATTTTAGAGAATGTTCTATGTGGTGCTGAGAAGAAGGTATATTCTTTTGTGCTTGGATGTAATGTTCTATAGATGTCTGTTAAACCCAATTGGGTCATAACTTCTATTAGTTCCTTTGTTTCTTTGTTAAGTTTCTGTCTGGTGATCCTGTCTAGTGGTGACAGTAGGATGTTGAAGTCTCCCACTGTAAGAGTGTGAGGTTTTATGTGTCGTTTGAGTTTTAGCAATGTTTCTTTTACAAATCTAGATGCCTTTGTATTTGGGGCATAGATGTTCACAACTGAGACTTCATCTTGATGGATTTCTCTTGTGATGAGTCTGAAATAACCTCTTTCATTTCTTTTGATTGATTTTAGTTTAAAGTCTAATTTGCTAGAAATTAGGATTGCTACCCCACTTGTGTCTGGGTCTGTTTGATTGGAAAATCTTTTTCTCAACCCTTCACTCTGAGGTACTATCTGTCTTTGAACTTGAGGTGTGCTTCTTGTATGCAGCAGAAGGATGGATTCTGTCTTTGTATCCATTCTGTTAGCCTGTGTCTTTTTATAGGTGAATTAAAGCCATTAATATTGAACGAAATTAATGAGCCTTGATTTTTCTTTTTTTTTTTTTGGATATGTTGGTGGTAGTAGAATTGTATGTGGATTTCCACCCCTCCTTTTTTGGCTGTTGTTAAAGTGGGATTATCTATTGCCTAAGAGTTTCTGGTTGTAGTTAACTTCCTTAAGTTGAAGTTTTCCTTCCAGAACTTTCTGTAGGACTATATTAGTAGATATGTATTGTTTAAATCTGGTTTTGTCACGAAATATCGTGTTTTCTCCATCTATAGTCATTGAAAGCTTTGCTGGTTATAGTAATCTGGGCTGGCATCCGTGGTATCTTAGTATTGGTACAATATCTATCCAGGACATTCTGGCTTTCAGAGCTTCCATGGAGAAGTCAGGTGTAATTCTGATAGGTTTGCCTTTATATGTCACTTGACCTTTTTCCTTAGCAGCTCTTAATAGTCTTTCTTTATTCTGTATGCTTGGGGTTTTGATTATTATGTGGCAAGGGGACTTTTTTGTGGTCCACTGTGTTTGGCACTTTCATTGGCATGTCTTTCTTTAGGTTGGCAATGTTTTCTTCTACTATTTTGTTGAATACGTTTTCTGCGCCTTTGAGGTGGGTTTCTTCACCTTCTTCTATTTCTATTATTCGTTTGGTCTTTTCACGGTGTCCCATATTTCCTGGATATTTGGTGTTAGGGATTTGTTGGACTTAACATTTTCTTTGGTTGATGAATCTATTTCTCCTAGTGTATCTTAGAATCATTGCCTAAGATTCTCTCTTCCATCTCTTGTATTCTATTGGTTATGCTTGCATCTGTAGTTCCTCTTCATTTACCCAGCTTTTCTATTTCCAGAATTCCCTCAGTTTGTGTTTTCTTTATTGTCTCTATTTCAGTTTTCATGTCTTTAACTGTTTGAATTGTTTCCTTCATCTGTTTGGTTGTTTTTTTTTTTGTGGCTTTCCTTAAGAGATTCATTGGTTGATTTCTTGTATTTTTTGTTTTTTTTCTTCCATTTCTTTAAGGGATTTTCTCATATCCTCTTTGAGGGCCTCTACCATTGTCATGAAGTTGTTTTTAAGATTATTCTCTTTTTTTCTTCTATTTCTTTAAGGGATTTTCTCATATCCTCTTTGAGGGCCTCTACCATTGTCATGAAGTTGTTTTTAAGGTCATTCTCTTCTGCTTCATCTACGTTGGGATGTTCAGGTCTTGCTGGTGTAGAGTCCCTAGACTCCGGTGGTGTCATATTGGTTTTTTTGGTTATTGAACACGTTTTTATATTATCATCCTCCCATTCCTTCTTCCAGTGGGTGCAGGAGGAGTCTCTCTCTCTCTCTTCTGGTGGGTAAGGGACCAAGGTTCCCTTCTGGTGAGTGCAAGCCAGTCCAATACTCTGATGGCTCTCCTCTTCCAGTGGATGGAGTCAAGACTAGTATGAGGGCCTTGGCAATCTTTGGTTGGTCTGGACTTCCGGTATGGATTCCTCATTGTGCAGTCCCCAGGCCTCAGGTGGCTCTGAGCAGGGCACCAGAAGGCAGGCCAGAAAGAGGCCCATGCCTACCTTGTCCTGTGGATGGAGAAAAGGGCTAGAATGCTGGCAGTCTCTGGGTAGACTGGACCCCACAGGGATGGGATCACAGTGCACAGTCACCTTCTGTATTAAGTGCAGTGGCAAACTCTTTGCCCACGGGAAGTGGACACTGAGCATCCAGGCCGTGCAGTAGATTTGCAATTAATCACAGTCTGGGAACTGGGTGGAATTTGAGCAGAGGCACGTGTCCTCCTGCAGTGCCCTGTGGTGCTGGGTGCTCCAAAGTATACTGGGGCATGTTTAGGAAGAAAACAACAATCCTTAATTCTCCAGTCAAGGTGATCTGAGAATCAGAAATTTACATGGCTGTCCTAAAAGAATTCTTATTATGACCAAAGGCTGATATAATTAAAACTCAAGTATTAAATTTAATTGGGACTGTTGCAACACTGCAGTGTCAGTTGAGTTCACAGTCTTACTGAGTTTCTCATGCAAAAGTTAGGAACCTCAAGCAAAATATGAGACACAGGCACCCACAGAGGGGTCGTGGCAGATTTGACTGCTTAATATTCTTACCAGTCTGAGCCTCTCACTCTTGTCTTTCATGTTAGACGAGGCCAGCTTTCCCTTTATTTAAAAAAAAGCAGAAGTTTTCAAAGAGCTTAAAGTAGCAAACATCAGGCACATAGGAAATAGTCACCAACAGTGTCACCGACAATCATAAAGGTGTTATTCCTCCCGTGCCCACCTTATGCCAGGCATGGACATGAGCCCTCTCTGCACCCCACACCTTTACGCTAAACACCCCTGCAGGAGGCGGGTGGAGTGTATGGATCCCTGTTGTGGAGACAGGAAACCAAGGCGCAGAGAAGTTAAGTGTCCTTGCCAGATTGGACAGCTATCAAGGTTTAGACAGAAGACGGGTTTAGAACCATGTTTTCAATTCCAAGGGTCTGAGTCTTACACAGCAACCTGGGAGGCTGTAGGGAGGTAGGGGATGGAATACAGTACCATGTGTCACAAATCTTAGAGAGAAGGTCTTTGTTCAGAAAGCAGGAACCCCCTTCTCGCACAATTTGCAACCAAAACACGATGAATCACACTGCCTCCAGCCTGAGGTTCAATTCCCAGAAAAGGAAACAAACATGCACCAGGGGCCAGTGACAGGCCACTGGCTGGTTTTCCATCTTTCTTGGGGGTAACAGCCTGGGAGGCAAGCTACCTGCCAGTGTCACTGGACCTGCTACTCTTGGGAGTTACCCAAACCATGCAATTGAGTCAAATACAGGAGACCTGAGCCAAGATATCCATAGAAATAACCCAAACAGCCTCGAAGCAAGGGCAAGAAGAGGCCAGTGACAAACAAGTCCTCTATGCCTGCTGCCATGGAAGGGACAGCGACAGTGTGATCTCCTAGAGAGTCACAGATGAAACACGAGCAGCTGTCTGAGGGTGGAGCAAGAGGCATGGCTTCCTCTCCTCTCAGCCAGGCAAGACAGCCAAGAGTGTGGCCTTTGGAGATACAAGGGGACTCCAAAGGTAACATATAGCTATATATAGGTGAGATGGAAATATGAGTATATCTTAACTCAACGATCTTGCGTGATAAACGGTTGTCTATTATCTCTCATAATCCAGAACCTAGAGTCCACTAGTTGACCAGCAGCTGGGCAAGGGTATCAAGACCGTGTTTCTTGCTCGATTTTATTTTGCCATCCTCCATGTGTCATCTGTGCTCCCAGAGTAGCATCCTTCACGGTAGCAAATGACTGCAGAAACCCCAGCCATTACATCTAGACACAACCATGTCAAAAGGAAGAGAAGGATGCCACTCATTCTGTTAGCTTTTCTCCAAATGGGCCTTTTCTCCCAGAAGCCTCCTCTCAGACTTGCTATCTTATTATTCAAAGTGGTTCTTAAGGCTCACATTTAACCCAGCTCTGGGGTAGGAGGCCAATAAAACCAACATAATTAATGTAAACCACCAGAACCCACCAGCCAGGAAAAAAAATCAGAAAGGGCCGGTTGTGAATATGCTACATAGGCTCTACTTAAAAGAGCTGGTGTGCACAACAACATTGCTTCTTTTTCCTTAGCACCCATTCTTTCCCTTCAACAGCTTTATTCGGATATCATCGACATGCTAAATTTTTTCACAGATCAAAAATGGGCGATTTAGTGAGTTTTGACGTATCTGTACTTCTGAAACCATCTTTAAATCACAATAATAAAAGTAACCATGATCCGAAAATCCCTGCCTCGTGTGACTGACTTCCCATCCCAACAGGTCAGCTTACGTCTCTTATGATTAGGTAAGTAAACAGGCAGGTGGGGGGTGTGTGCTCTTTCTGTCTCTTTGCTTCCACTCAGCAAAGTCAGCTTAATATTCACTTGGCATTTGGCGCACCGACTCTTGGTTGCTTTTACTGCTTAGCGGTGCACTGTTGTGTGGCTGTGCTCCAATTTGTTTATCCATTCGCCTGGACATTTGGCTTGATTCCAGTTTTGAGTTCTGCCAAATAAACAAACAAACTTGCATGAACATTCGAGCAGGACATGTATGAACATCAGCATGTCACGTGCAGATGCCTGTCATGCCCTTAGGAGGAATGTCTGGCTCACCGTGGGACCAGGTTTAGCTCTGTCAGAAACGGTTACCATTCTTTTCCAGCAGGTTGCTACATCATTTACCATTTGCACCAGGTGTGTTCCAGCTGTTCCGTGTCCCCACTACCCCTTGGCAGGACAGGTGCCTCAGTCCGTATCCTAATGGGTCAACAAACTCATCGATGACAAATGTCCTGTAACATTCATCCCCTCCAGTACCCTGAAACACAATTTATTATTGTTCTTCCCTGTAATGTGTCATGTTTGGAAGAGATAACCCAACATAATGAGTGCCTTAACCATGGAATGAAAGAGAGATAGAAAGAAGACCATTTTTAATGGTCTGTATCTTGGTGTGTGGGTAAGTAGACCTAAATAAAAGACCTCATAGGGTCACTGCTGACACTTGCAGTAGAATAGCTTTGAGGACTCTGTGACAGTGCAAACCAACACATATGCACTTGGCCACCAACGCCAGAGGCAGCATTCCCACGAGCAATGTGATTTTCCCAAATAGTCACAATTAGTACACAACCCCATACAAAACAAAATGTGGCACACTGCTCCTCGACTGGCCTGGTAATTGCACTTGAGTTATCCTTTATGTTTGTTAAAACTATGGGAAATTGGTTTGTATGTATTTTAAAAATAAAGGGACTCATCTCAGAAACAGATAGGTTTCTTTGTGTTTTACTCCATGAATGTCCACTGGGGTGTCAGGAAATAATGGGGGAAGAGTTTGATTGCATTTGATTGAACTGAAGAACTCTCCAAAGGCTAGAGGTGGCACAGTTTGGAAGGTTTCTGAATATGAACTATACATTTTTAATATAAAGTAGAGCTTTGTTCCTGTTAAATTCCTGCATGTTACTCCTGTGGTTGTGTAGCAGAATGTCCTCGGTACTAGGAAAGAGAAGTTGAAATAAGGAAGGGTAAATTGCTGTGGTGACTGTAATTACATCTCAAATGTCTCAGTCAGAGAAAGAGACAGACTGACTGACTGAAGAACAGACAGAGAAACTAGAGGAAGAGAATGATCTAACCCTTGGTAAGTCTTCATTATAGGAAACTATCCCAGACGAGGGACTTTGCACACTCACAGCTCCTTGCTAGGGGCCAGGAGGACTGACAGGCTTTCTGCGTCTTTGGCTTCCTCCTCCAGGCAGCTGCCGGGATCTCCAGCCTGCCTGCTTATGGTTTTGCTCTCCAACTAATGGAATGGTCATCCAGCTCTAAGTCAGTTTTTAAATTCTTTTATCAACGAAACCAATAACTCACAAACGGGAACTCCAACTCTCAGGTAGGAAAACCCACTCAGCCTCCAGTTCCCTTTTACCCAAGAAGACCTGAGAGATCCGCAAAACAGAGCCGCACACAGGTGGCTCTGCAGATGTCCTTGTGCAAGGTCTCGGCTTATTTTTCCTCAGCAACACAGTGCAGGCAGCCGTGGCTGCTGTCCCTAAGCCCCATGGCACACAACTGTCCCTCGGGTCATCAGTGCCCTGGCCAGGTGGGTGTGACCATGCTCTGGGACACATATTGTTGGAAAACACCTTTACCAGCACCTGAAGTATACTAAACTTTGTCCAAACATTACCCGGGTATAGAAAGCCCCAGAATCTGTAACGAGTAGACCAACCTGAGGTAAACTACAGCTGGAAGAAAGCCTCTCTTTACCATGCTGCAAGATGAAACTCTTTCTCTTCGGTACAAAAGCCAGGTACCCAGACTGAGGCTAAGAGTGACAGGCAGGTTCCCTCAGATCTCTTCTGGGCTGGGTTTTCTGATTGCAGCTAGGCTGCTAAGGGAGGCTGGGCAGTGAGGGGCAGCCTCCCAAGGGAGAAGACCAAGTTAGGCAGGAGTGGGTGGCCCCGGAAGGTAGCCCCTGTACACACAGCCTGGGGCCAGCTGCTGCATGAGGCTTGCAGAAGCCTATTAAATCAGTGGTTCTAAACCTGCTCACACTGCAACCTCTCAACACAGTTCCTCGTGTGGTGGCGACCCCTAGCCATAAAATTATGGATTCTACTTCGTAATTGTAAGTTTGCTGCTGCTGTGAATCACAATGTATATATTTTTCGGAGATAGAGTTGTGACCCACAGGTTGAGAACCAGTGTTCTAAGTCCTGTGCTCCTGGCCCTGGGGGATTGTGCATTTTCTCTCAGACCCATTGCCTATCAGGAACTAACCTGCTGAACCAACACTCTTCATGACAGACACTAATACAGCTGTTACCTTTCTCTTTTTTCCATTCCTTCCTTCCTCCTTCCCTCCCTCCCTGTTTTTCTTCTTTTAACGTATATTGGCGTCTGTGTATTGTGTGGGTCCGCACATGCAATGGCACGCATGGGGGTCAGAGGACAACTTGAGGGAGTCGGTTCTCTCTTCCCACTGTGTTGTTTCTGGGAATTCAACCCTTGGGCAGCAACTGCACTTATCCGTTGAGCCATCTGTCTGGCCCAGAATGGCTATTTTCATCACGCCTCTTTGCAAGAACAAATACTGAGAAGCTGACTCAGATCAACATCTGTGGGAACCCCACTTCACCATTTACCCCAACATTACCTCCCCATTCCTGCCCAAACTCTGTGCAGGACAAAATAACGTCTTTACTCTGACTTAAACTGGGGTTTACTATACAATCTGAGGTGGGCTTGTTAATTTTCTTACCGTGTAGAACACACGGGCTGTAATTGCCAGCGATTCCAAATTCTTTTACTGTCCCAGGGCTGCCTTAGACACTGCCGACAACAGCCTTTACAAGTGATCATTTACCTCCTAGACAAGCTGTCTTGACTAATTTATGATCTGAGACGTTATTAATTTATTGCTTAGCTTTGTGTAGTGACTTGTCTTAATAAGGCCAGCAATTAATCACAGTCCCTGCTCTGAGTCCTGATTTAACTCCCTTTTTATGGTTTTACACATATGCATGAATTTGAAACAATAGAACAACCTAAAAGAATATAGAAACCCCAAATTGGTCTTTTATATATTCAAAGAGGGCAGCAAACCCAGTTAAAAGGGAATCTTTTTATCTAATTGGAAATGGCTGTGGCTAAGTCGTTTGTTTGAATGCAGAGGGACAAGCTTGCAGCAAGTCCAATGGGAGGCAGGGAAGCCAAGCACCGAGACCAAGCAATGGGGCAGCTGATCCTGAAGTCAGTCCCAGCTGACAGAAAAACCCAAAGCAAACAAAGGCGCAAAAGTTAAAGAACAAAATGTCAACAAAGGCACAAAAGTTAAAAAGCAGAATGTCAACCGAATATTCCTTCCTTGTACATTTTCTGCTATGGTTTACAAAGCTGGAGGAAGGGAACCTTGGCAGGCCCACTCATATTTCAATCTTAAATGACTTTAAAAAACATTATACCATTTAAACCAGCTCTAGATCAATCATGAGCAATGTGAGATCATTATATGAACTAAATAAAAACCTCAAAGGACTGACTGCCTTTCAATAGATTCCAAGACTCTTGCTGTGAAGTCAAACCACAGGAACACAGGCAGGCACAGCACCCAGGAGAGCTAATGCCCGGCTCTCATTTCCTACTGGTTCTGGGTTATGCAGTGGCCAGAGCTGAATTGTATCTCCCCACATTTGCATATTGTCCCAACTCTAAGTACCTGAAATCAAAGCTATACTTGGATCCAGGATCTTTATGGATAATTAAGGTAGCCAACAGCCCCTAGCACAGGCAGTAATCTGATGTGACTTGCCCTCATCCTCTGAGGAGAGGGGAACTAGATACGTACAGGTGCTGAGGGAAGAGCCTGTAGCTCCCCAAATCACCCTCATCTTGGACATGGAGCATCCATCCAGAGAAATTGTTGTTGTTTAAGCCACCCAGTTTGTGCAATTTTGTTATGGTAGCCGTAGCAAACTAATGAATCCAGCCGTCATTTGGGGCTTACATTGAGGTGGGAAGGCATGTATGGTTCTGTTGAGTAGATGTTGTCTGAGGAGAGATGTGGAAACCACAGCAGGCTCACAGAGCACTCTCCTCACTATAATGCAGTCAAGATTGGCCACAATGGCTCAGTCAAAATCAGCCCCTTAAGTTGGTCTTCCCCTTTATAAGTCAAGAGGAGACAAACTATGCATGATATTAGACACTTCTCTCAATTTCCTACCCATAAAGCTTAGTCAGTATAAGGAAAATGGATTCCTGCTAGGAGCAAAAAAAAAAAAAAACCCTTGATGATCTGAGTAAAATATATAGGTATTTTGGCCCAGGGTGTATTATGATAGTAATGCACCATCATAATGACATTCCTCAAACTTCCACATTGTTATAGGGGAAAGTTTAGTGTGCCTTTACATAAAACTCAGCATGACATTTCCTCCAAGCAGTGACTGGGAATCCAGGATTCTTCTATCTTAGGATTCTGTCATCTCAGCATAGGGCTGCCACATCACTATGGCAGAGGGTAGAGAGAAGGGAGGGAGGGAAGGAGAGGGAGGGAAGGGGAAGAGAAGGGGAGGGAAGGAGCAGAGGGAGAGGAGGAGGGATGGAGGGAGGAGGAGACTATGACAGAAAGACAGAGAGAATGAGCACTCCATCTTTTAAATGTCTTAGCCCGTATGTGACAGGCAGACTTACTACCTAGCACTGAAGGAAGCCAGGAGATGCTGTGGCGCCTGGGGGCATTCTGATGGCTTGCATGGCCTCTGCTGCATTGACTGCATTTTTGTTTCACACAAAATCCAGTGATAAGAACTTACACAGGATGTCTTACTGTAGCTATTTTTTTTTTACCTGTGGAGACTGAGATTTTCGAGGTTATGTGGCTCAAGCTCATTAATAAGTAAATGATAGGATTAGCTAGGAAATTGATCAGATATTCATCACTAGATTTGATGGGGAATTTTGCACAGAAAACCTCAGCATCCTTATCTTTAATTTTATTTGATTTCTGAATCACCGTGATAACTAAAGGTAAGATAAGTCATCAAAGTTTTGTAACACTTGAAGACTGTCCATACCCTCTGGGTGCCTGGAAGCTACAGATGTCTGGTTTTAAGATCCACATCTTAGTCAGACTCATTTTAAATTTTATTTTATTTTTACAAAGATGGACCTCACTTGGCATGCGCTTAGCCTAACAGAGAGACCTTAAGGCATCTTACACACTCTCAATAGTTTGTCCCCTAGTTGTCAAGGAAACAAATCCTGAATTAAAGTGATGGCATACAACTTACCTGGAGGAATTTTCACAAACACTGCAGAAAAGGATACACTGCCCTCAAGATAACCTGTGCCTCATAAACTATGGACTGAGTGATGCTGGATCGTCAGCATAGCTCTGCAAAAACACTAGCGCAGGGGAAGGTCACTGACTCTAAACAAATCAGAACCCTGTTTTCCCCTCTCGGCTGACATTGCTTCTCTGGCCCAATTGCACTGTGATGGATGAACATTTTTAAATCATTACCATCTCTAAAATATGCTCTTTGGTTTGGACCCAAGTCCTACTCAGTTCTTTGGTTTGAACACTCAATAACTTCAGCATCACAGTGACTTGACTTTGTAAGAATTATCAGAAGGCACGTTTAGATGACTCAATGCACAGTACTCCTGACCTGTGAGACTCGCCCTTGATTTGACCTTGTCTTCAAGAACCTTCCCAGAGACAATAGGGAAACCTCAACTATTCAGACTAATTGTGTGGTGGGGGATAGAAACCAGATGAAGGTAATGGAAAGTCTGAGCTATAAAAGAGGGTAATGAAGACCATTCCATCTTCTCTGGCTTCATTCAAAAAGGAGAGTGTGGTATTAAAAAGCAGAGGCTAGAAGCATGCTTGCACACGTCCATTCTTGTGTTGGTGCCGGTCAAAGTTGGGGTCTTATTTGCACTGATCTGAAGCAAAAATGACACAAGCTAGAAGAGTGGGAAGATTTGTTCAGGGGGTTACATTTATTCAGCTTTTAGATTTTTGTCTTATTTAACTCCTCCTAGCCTTTTAGCTAATCTTTCTCTTCAGTAAAGTGACGGGAAGCTGTATTTTTAACCACTCATTGACTGAGTAAACACCTGGCAACCTTAGCCAGAACTCTGTGTACTTTAAAGGTTTTCACTCATCTTAGACTCTAACAGTGTTGGGTTACTGTCTCTAGAGACCTAAGATTCCTAGCCAGAAAGTGGTGGTTTGCTAATTGTTGGTACATGAATGTCTGCTGCTCTGGAAGCCATAGAGACAAGACTTTAAAGGCTTCAAGAGTGTTGTTTAGTGGGCTTCATTAAGTCAGATCCCAGTTCCAAACCTGGCCACACCACAGCAGTGTGAGAGCTTGGACAAGTCATAAGACATCTCTGCATCTCTCTCTCTCTCTCTCTCTCTCTCTCTCTCTCTCTCTCTCTCTCTCTCTCTCTCTCTCTCTCTCTCTCTCTCTCTTTATCTGTAAAATGGGAACAATGAGAGAACAATGTCTCTTCCTTTTTTCCGATCCATGTAAGTTTGTGTGAGAGAGTGAGAACATGCCACAGCACATATGTGAGGTCAAAGTTCAATCTCAGGAGTTTGGCCTGACCTGCCTAGCTTGAGATAGGGTATTTTGCAGTTTGCTGCTTCTTACCCCTAGGCTAGCAGGCCTGCAGTTTTCTGGGCACTCACCTGCCTCCATTACCCTTGTCACTGTAGGACAGTTGGGATTACAGGTGCACACTCCCTCAACCACCTTTATGTAGGCTCAGAAGATCTGAACTCGGGTCCTCACACTTGCATGGTGCATGACCCAATGAGCTCTCTCACCAACCCATGTTTCTTAAAGTTAACACGAGATGTGACATCAAGTGATCAGCACACAACGGAAGCTTGAGGAACATTAGCTATTAATATCATCATTACTATTATTAGCAAGTGAATAGCTGCCTACCTTTGGAGTGAACTGACCTGGCCCCTGTTAACTGAGGCCAGCTTTTAGATTATGGCATGCAAAGTGTTGAGATGTTTTTCCTGGTTCTGCATTCTGCAAAAGCTGAGCGGTGGATGGAAGCCTTCCGTGTCTTGGGTCTGAACAATGTCTTACAGTCTTCATGCAGCTCAATTCAGCAGAAACACTGGGGAAAGCGCAGCCAGATGGAAATGCAGAGTGCTCTCATATCACAGCTATAGGCAGACTCTCAGGGGAGCTTAGGCACGCTGTTTGTCTGGCATTAGTTTATCCTTGAGGAAATTAATGTCTAAATGGCTGAAGTGACAAGAAACAAGGCAGTTAAGGAGGAAACAAGTCAAGTGAAGACTGAGTCTATGTTTAAAGTTGTAACTCTTCACCTTTAAATAACAGCACACTGTATGAACACGCTAACGTCCTTCCCATGAGCAAACACATAAGCACCTATCTGCCACCAAATACAGAGCAGAGTTCAACGTGGGAATGCAGTTGGGTTTTCTGCAGTGTTTACCGCATGGAGCCCCTCCCTTCTGCTCTTAGCATCTTCTTCCTCCATATCCCACAACCACCCAGTGACCTCAGATCACACATTGCCAGTTTCTGTGGTCTGTACTCCTAGCTCCTGTTCTCCTTTACCAATTTTCTCTTCTTCCCTTCTAACTCAAAGGGACTCAATCTGCTTTTGCTCAGCACTATACCTCAGCACAATACCCTGAAACATCACAGGCCTCCAGTAAATGGTTTAAATGAAGGCATGGATGGACAGATGGATGGATGGATGGATGGATGGATGGATGGATGACAGATGAGGCACCTATACTATTAGCTTCATCCCATGAAATTCTAGGACTGTGGTCTGTGGCGGTTAATGGGTATTGTTAACTCCACTGGATCTACAGCCACCTATGAGACAAGCCTCTGGTGAGGATGCCAGATGACCTAGACTTGGTTAGCTTCTGGATTTGTCTATGAAAGATTATCTAGATGATGTTAGTTGAAGTGGGGGAAATCAGCCTGAATGTAAGAGACACCATTCTCTGAAATGGGGCCCTGGACTTGATTTTTAAAAGGAGAAAGGTTCCTGGGCACAAACACTCATTGTCCTCTACTTCCTGACTATAGTTACAGCATAGCCAATTGCCCCAACCTCCTTTTGCCATGATTTCCCTGGGATGATGGACCATGCCCTTGAGCTGGGACCAAAAACTTCTCCCCTAAACTGCTTTTGCCAGATATTTTACTGAGCAACTAGTCAAGTGTCTAATAAAGGGTCCTTTGTATAGATGATGTTTTCCATATTCTCAGTCCCTGCTCACTAAGGTTAGCCTAGTACTCACTGTGAAGCTAAAATAGCATTCTGTACCAAACTACATCTCTTTGCCCACCCAATATCACAACCATGGGTGGATCGTGTACCTTGTTGATTGAACGAGAGGATCTTTCTGGACACCCAAGCAGAGACTGGTGTTGCCATCATGGAGATGATTCACAAGTCTTCCATTCTGTTTGTAGGCTGTTCCTCTGGAGCACTCCAGTGTGGCCATCAGACTCATGGACAAGATAACCCATAACTCTCTTCACCTGGGGTGGTAGGCTTGAGAGAAGGACATCCAATGTTGGAAAGTATAAGTTCTGGGACACAAGGGGTTCTGTTACTTCTGTTGGTTATCTGTAAGTGACCTGTATAAATGATGTAGCGCAGTGATGGGTGGCCGACACAGCCCAGCCAACCTGTGGTTTCTTAACACAGTTAGGATCATGGAGACCTATTCCTAAGGCAACATTAGCTTTACACCTCACTGTTGGCCCCAGAACTGCCAACGAGCTACACCCTTGTCCCCTTCACATCCCAGCGTGTCCCATCTGTGAGTGTCCATCTGCATGGCAAGTGCTCCTCTCATCACCAATAGAGGGGTGTCATGTGGTGGGTCAGCTGTGTTGTTCACTTTGCTTGACAAGACCTCAAAACCCTCCATTAAGCTCTTTGAATAGATGTCTCAAATAGGCTGTGGCTCACACACTGGGCCTGTTGTCTGAAAGGTCCTGTTCGTATGGAAAATGAAGGAGTGTGAAATAATAGGAGGTAAAATCCAGGGACACAGATATTAAGGCTGTCACCAGGGGCCACAAGAACTTCACCCCTTCCCCAAAGCCTGGTGTCCTTGAAAATCCGATGAGGACATTTAGTAAATTGGGGGGCAGAGATGGGCAAAATGTGGCCTAAATTTCAAAATTCGTGGGAGTAATTAGCTTAGATTCTTTTTTAGAAAAGTTGTGTTCTTTGGAAAACAGCTTGTATGAGATCACAGCCATCCGTGGGTGTGATATAGATACTCTTGACTTCACTCAACTGACACTGGCCCAAAGAACAGATGACACAAGAACTCTGGACTGAACACATGAAAGGGGGTCAGATGGAGTGGCTGCCACAGAAACAGGAAGATGGCAAGCTTGGTCTTTTTCCATTCCCTGCACAGAGACAACATTCCTCCCTTACTGCCCCCAACAAGGGCTGGAACTTAACCCAGGGTCTTATGCATGATAGACAAGTGTTCTCCTACAGAGCTACATCCCAACACATTGGTTTTTCTTTTATTTTGCTTTGTTTTTTGAGACGTGGTCTCACTATGTTGCTTTCTATAATTTTTGTTGTTGATGATGTTGATGATGATGATGATGATGATGATGATGATGATGATGCTGTTGTTTTAAGACAGGATTTCATGATGTAACTCTGACTGGCCTGGAACTCATTATATAGACCAGGCAGGCCTCAAATTCCAAGATCCACCTGCCTCTGCCTCCCAAACACTGGGGTTAGACGTGTGCACCACCATGCCTGGGTCTCCCCCCCCCCATTTTTAAGAAGATCTCAATCCTGAGTTTATCGTGGAGCAAGTTTTAGCAGCTGCTTGAAGATAAATCTGTGCTTCGCTCCTTACACCTGGAAGTCACTTGAGAAATATTTGTTGAATGAATAAACTATTTTTCTGAGAGTACTGGTTATTTATTAAAAACCCATTTCCTCTTTTATAACCGCTTTCTTTCCTGTTTCCTCACTCTCTTAGGTTTGCCACCATTGGGGACAAAGCATGATGAACTACAGTGCCACCATTTATCAGGTGGGGAGGATGAGGTTTGTTTGGATAAGGTCACTTGGACAAGGTTTGGAGAACAGGCTGAGCACTGGGGCTCCTGCCTGGTTTTCCAGTTCTCTTCCAGGACAGCTTACCCTTAGGACCACAGCTTCGATTGACTATGAGCCAACTATTAGGGTAAAAGCATTACCACCTTTATCCCCCTATTATCATCCTCATTTTACAGATCAGTAAAACAAGGACCATGGGTGGGGGATAAGGAAGGAGATGAAGGCACAATCAATGGCCTGGTCTTGATCAGATCCCAAAATATCTGGCTCAAATCCATGCATTTGATTACCATAAAATTACTGTCTTAAGAAACAAGTGATACAATTATTAATCATCAGAGAATTTTTCTTTAAAAATGAAAAACAGAGAAAGAAGGAATTTAAGTTCCCTCTACTAGTGAACTCAAGGGTATTTAAAGACCCAGGTAGCTATATTCTTTTGAAGACCCAGACAGCCGTATTCTCTGGGGTTGGGAGCAATGGATATTTCTCTACAGAAACTTCACTGTCAAGGATGGAAAGATGACTCAGTGGTTAAGAGCATTGGTTGCTCTCGAAGAGGACTTGGGTTGGGTTCTCACCATCCACATGTTGATTCAACCATCTGTAACTCCAGTTCAAGGGATCTGATGCCCTCTTCTGGCATCTGAGGCCAGCAAGCACACAGACACACATGCAGACAAAACATCCCCACACACAAAATGTATGTTTTCTTTAACACTCGCCTCAAAACCACACCGTCTTGGAAATCTATTTGGTTGAGACACATTTTGTAGGGAACATCCAAATCCATTCCAGTTTAAGGCAAAATTTCTGGAATGTTGCCCAATTTTTACTGATCTTGCTCAATTTGTAGTCAAAGGGAGTCAGCTAATGCAGAATCTATTCTTATCCCAAGCCCAGTGGATCTCATTAATTGTCTCCAGCTCATATCTCTATTCCCTTGGTTCTGTCACTGTGGTCATGAAGGACACAGTAATTATCTGGACCAGGAAGTTCGTGACCAAGCAACAACTCCAGAAGAAGCAAGTGGTCATGAATGTCATTCATTGTAGGAAGTCAGCAGTACCTAAGACAAAACTCAGGAAAATGAAGAGGAACATGACAGAGGTCTTCTGTCATTTGAATTCAGAACTCATTTTGGTGGCTAAACAACTGACTTGAGCTTGATTTATGGTTCCTTGGGTTATGCAAAGAAAAACAAGCCCAGACACAAACGCACTTGTACAAGAAGAAAAAGGTCCCAAGAAAACAGCGAAAGGAACAGGACACAATGAGGACCCAGGAAGTCAATGGTTCTGGCAAAGAGTGAGCAGGAGCCTAGAGGTTCTGCACTCTCCTGACCTACTGTTCCTATTGTCCTTAACAACACTGCATTCCCATAGTAAGACCCACTTTAAAACAAAGAACATGGAATCCTCATGGAGTGTTTAAATGGTCACAGCTATGGTCTCTTATAACCTTATATTTGTGTGAGGCTTATTATTTAATTTGGGGGAAGAAGGGATTTAAATCTGTTTTTATTTTTACTTTGAGCCAGGAGCTCCCTGCACAGCTCAGGCTGGTCTCCATTTAACAACCACCCTGTCTCCACCTCTCAGATGCTGATATCACCACTGTAAGCCACCACACCTGGATGAATTTAGTATTTTTTCAACTGCTGGGGAAGCAGCTTGGTGCAAGGGGGCTTACCAAATAGAATGAGGCCCTGGGTTCGATCCCCAGTGCTGTAAGACACTAAAATAAATAAAATAAAATCACAAAGCAAAAAAAGTTTTTCCGGGTGTGCCAGTAAATAAATTTCTTGGTACGCATTACTAGTAAAGGTAGGGACTAGGGAGGGGGGGCGCTGAGCAATCCCTTAAGACTAAAGGGTGGCCTCTTCTGGGATAATGGGGGGGGATTGGTGGGAGGGCACGGGAGGAGGGGAGGGAAAGGGAGAGGGACCTGGAACTGACTTGTGAAGGAACCTTGTTTCTTATCTAAATTTAAACTGAAAAATAAATTAAAAAAAAAAAGAGTGGCCTCTTCTGTCTCTTTTCCTCCTTCTGTGTTCCTGTCACCCATTTCTGCTTCCCGATGACTTCGCCATTTCCCATTATGGCCACCATAGGCAGCATAGAGTAATGGGTCATGGCTTCAGCCTCAAGTGTATTCCTAGTGAAAACTTCCAAAGAAACCAGAGCGTCTTTCATCTCTGAACATATAAATGAATAACCCCAAGGGAGGATCTTGATTGGTTCCAGTTGTTCACATGCTCGGTGCTGGGTCAATCACATGCCTCAGTGGGCAGGTCTCAGATGGTCCAAACTACACAAATGAAGTTGTGCCCTACGCTTGCACCATCTGAGACCTGCCCTACTCCTCACAGGGCATTGGAAGCTGTAAGTAAAACTGACTGATGTGATGGCGGATAGTCTATGTCTCTGGTGGAGTAAAAGCCTCACGTCAGAGTCAACTCTCATCCAATCTTTATTTAAGTTAAACAGATCTCCTACCCTAGTTGCAACACACACACACACACACACACACACACACACACACACACACACGGGTGTGCACAGCTACACTCATCCTAGAAAGACACATTATGTTTTGTGAATCGCAGACTCTCACTTGCCAAGTCTGCATCCTTGAATGAGTGACTATTTCGTTCTCTTTTTCTTCAGTGGCCTCATCTTCAGCGGAAGCCAAGACCTGCCATGTGCCATAAATGCAGTGTTGGTCCATGTAAAGCAGCTGGTAGAGTCTGTGGCACAAATCACAAGCTCTGCAATTATTTCTTGTTGTTGCTGTCATGTGACCTTGGTAAACTGCATTCCTACTTCGGGTGTGAGGTTAAGGTATGGATGACACAGATAGAGCACCAAGCATATTGCAAACCAGCAAGTCTGGCTGTGCTAGGGGGAAACTGGACTCACTTTGTGACTCCTGCTCCAGTCCTCAGCACTCTCCGTGAAAGGAAACAAAGGCCTGGTGGGACTCCAGACCACCACTGCCTGTGCAAGCCCCCAGTTCTCCTCAATATCCACCAAAGCTTCCCACCCATGGATAGTTTTCACATTTGATTTAAAACGCGTGCTTTCAATTGAGAGAGAAGGCGATTCCTCATCATTTGAACAACAGTCACTTTTTTTTTTGCATCCTCTCTGCTGTTTCAATCCACAGACACTTTTTGAAATTTTAGCCTTAACACTAGCCCATAAATATCACCTGAATCACAGGTCGTGCAAACTGCTGACAACCAGACCTTGATGATAACATTGGTATCCTGAGACACCTTCAAGCTGTAGAAGGGCCACGACTGTCTTAAATACTCTCCTTGGATGCAGGCCAGCCTCATTGTGTCTGCTTCCCCAGCAGCCTAGGTTGACTGCAGGGTCCTAGATTCTGAGAGTAGCCTAAGTAATGAGATCCTTGACTGCTTTGGGAAGTCTGTTTTGAGATCGTCTTGCTATGTAGCCCTGGATCTTACTAAGTCAACCTCAAACTCAGTGATTCTCCTGCCTCTGAGTCTCTGAGTGCTGGGATTAAGGCATTCATCACCACACCCAGCTCACTTTAGAAAGATTTGCCAGGGCCTAACTATCTGGAGTTTCGTGTTTTTTTCCCTAATCCAATTTATTAATAACAGTACAAAGCAGTAGAAGAGGTTTTTGGCTGGGGGAGGTGCACAAAGGTTTTTATTTTGTTCATGAGTTTTATTGAGGCCTGAAGTCAAGTGCACATGTGTAAACTACCACCTTGATAGATTCTGAGGCGAAACCATTGCCACAGTCAATAAAAGGGGTGTGTGACTTGGTTCCAGAAGTTCTTGATGGATTTTTTTAATGCCCCTTTATCCTACTCCCCTAATATGTGGCTCTTCTCAACACAAATGTAGATGGTGCTTGTAATTAGAAGCAGAGACTCTAATACACATTAGGGAATTCGAGAGGGGCTGGGAGTTGGGGGACAGCTCTTTTGCAGCTCAGAAGGTTTAGCCACCCCCTTAAGCCAAATACCTGCTTTCCTTGTTGTGGGCCTGCTAACCATGAGGAGACTTGTGACGAGCGATGAATTTTCTTTGAGGATTTCTGGGCACTTCATAAACCAGCCTCATCCCGTTTGACGGTGGCCTTTATATTAAAAACAGATGGGGAAGCAACATACGAACGTTTCCCATCACCTTTGTGCAGTCCCTCAGAAAGTGTCCAGGAAACTGGGGAGTTATAACGACACACCCTCCTTGGTTTCTGACTTCAACAAGACCTAGCCATCCCGATAAAGCTCAGAGCACGCACTTAGAAGTGAAAGGGGGGTGAGTGTCAGAGCTAAGGAGCCCCCCATCTTCTTCTGAGGCCAGCAGCTTCCACGGCGGAGCCCCCCGAAGGACTGAAAGCTTGCTAAAGGCTTTGGCTCAGCGGGAGGAAGGAGTGTTCACCAGATTGTCTTGCAGCACGCAACGCAGGAAATTATCCATCAGGTGGGAGAGGACGATACGGCAATTCCATCCAGATGAGCCACGATCAGAAAAATGAATCGTCCAGCTTGCGAAGTGAAACAAAGTGAAATGCTTGCAAGCGGGACGGGACAGGACGGGACGAGACCGGTGCGAAGGAGTGATTACAGGAGCTAGGGGACAAATGTCAACTCCATGTGTACCTGAACCTCAGTTTTGATTTTAGGGTTTTTATTGGGGGGGGGCTTGGTTTGTGTGTGTGTGTGTGTGTGTGTGTGTGTGGTTTTTTGTCTTATTTTGTTTTGTTTTCTGTTAGTCGACCCCAAAGCACTGGTTCATGTCTCCTAAATTCCTCAGAAGCCCTAGAGTGGACCTACTAGGAGAGAGGACCACAGCGTCAGTTGATCTCTCGGTCAGGGTGGGGGCATGCTATGCAGCCCTTGACATGGATTCAATGTGACAGAGTCTAAATAAACACAGGCTCTATCAGTCTGACATGAAAGGGCGCTGCTAGGCTTGGAGCCTCTTCGCCTGGACAGCAGCGATGCCAGCGGGGAATTTTATCACAAGGCTTCGCATGCAGATGATGCAAAGCAGCAGGCTTCCAACCCACGCCAGATAGGATCTGGAGACAAATTAGGTCAACTGATACCCACTTGCCCTTCCTTCCACTTTTCTTTTCTCCATAAGAGTCCAGGCATATTTGTGGGGCAAAGACAGTGGGAGATTTAAGAAACACTATATTCCTGGAGTCAAAGGAAAAGTTGAAGTCTGTACATAAAAAGGCCTTTCTTTTTTAACAGGGAAACAGAAAGCCAGACTTAGCGTAACCTGGGAATTTCTTGCCCAGGCCTAAAGATCAAAAGCCTCCTGTTCGGTTCAAGCTTGCTTATCATCGTGTCAGACCTGGGGGAGCCAGGCACCCACGGGGGCCATCAGAGGCCTGATCTCTGAGGGAAGATTCACATTCGGACATCTCCCAGAAGAGTGGGAGAAGGATGGATAGAGGAACTCCCTGTTAAGCATGCAGGCTAACATTCCTTTTATTTATTTTTTTAACACTGTTATCTCTATCCATGGCCATTGATCATTAGCAAGGTATAGACTGGAGAGAAAGAAAACCATTGTTAACATTTCTTGAATATTCTTCAAAACCTTTATCTATAAAGACAATGGAAGATGACACAAAACCATTTTATATTTATACCTGCCCCCTTCTTGGTCACATAAACAGTGAGTACATTGTAATATATTCAACTAGCTCTTCTGGGTAGGGGTAGCTTATCGTCTAGTATTTTATTATTACAAACAGCCCGAGGCTACATCTTCCCCCAACTTGATTCCTTAGAGCTGTTGAGTCAAAGATACATATGCCTGTTGCTTCTGAGAATGACTGCTGATAAGCTGAAGCCTCTGAGTCACCCAGGGCCACCACCCCCAAAGACTTTGGCAATCTAATTCCCGATGGCATGGCAGAGGCTAGCTCTGGTCCATCCTGTGAACATGCTGCCTCTGTTCTTTCTCACTCATGTTCTTTAGTTATGTGAGAGCAAGTGATTTTTCATATATGTAGCATTATTTCATCATTATTATTTTTATTCATTTCTCATTCTTGCAATTGGACTGCTATTTAGTGTGGTTCTTATCCCTTGCCACCATAAGAATCCTTTATATAAAAGATATTTTGTCATCTTTGAATACAAGTTATACAGTTATTCAAAGTTTGCCCTTTTCCCTTTACTCAATAGCTTTTCAATACTCTGTGCGTGCGTGTGTGTGTGTGTGTGTGTGTGTGTGTGTGTGTGTGTGTGTGTGTGTGTTCATGCATGCATGTGGGGGCAGGGGTTAAAATGTGTGCATTCACTTGTAGAGGCCAGAAATCAACCTTGGAGTGTCATTCCTCAGGTGTTCTCCGCCTTGCGTCTTGAGACAAGTTCTCTCACCGGGCCCAGAGCTCACTGATCAGACTAGTCTTGCTGGCTAGTGGTCCCCAGGCATCCACGTGTCTCTGCCTCCCCAGCACTGGGGTTACAAGTTCATACTCACAGGCCTCACTCTTTCACAGGGCTCTCGGGATCACACTTAGGCCCTCACACCGACACAACTCTTTACTGACTGAGCTGTCTCCCTACTGCTCACTATACACCATTTTAAATTTTTTCCAGATTAAAAGAATTGTTTAATCCCATTTACCAAGTTCCATTTCTCTGTGTGTCCCACAAGAGGAGGTAGGGGCTTGTAAGTGAAACGGTTAGCATGACTTCATCAAGCCTCCATGACTGTTGGTTTTCGGTGTTTACTTTGAAGGGGGAGCACACAGAATTCCATGAGTGGTGATTGAAACTAGGGTCTCACACCAGCTGAGCAAACACTCAACCACTGAACTATATGCCCAACCGTTTTAAATCCTTAAAAGATTTCCCATGCTGGTCTTAATCTCACCCTGTAGCTCAGGCAGCCTTCAAGCTCCTGACTCCAAGTCTTCTGGGTGGCTGGGTCACTAGAGTGACAGTGGAGTGAGAGCCTGCATAACTTTACTACTAACGTTGACTTCTTTTGTGAGACAAAGTGAAGCTCGAACTCATAGTGAGGCCAGATTCCTGCTGCTGCTGCTGCTTCATTTAAACACACAGGTTCCTTTGCACCTGATGGTTGGGAGCAGGCTGAGCTATAAGAAGACAAAGTCGCTATCCTTAAGCTCCTCCTTACCCTCGAGCGCCTGACATCATGCTTTGTTTTGTTCTTTGAGACAGTGTTGTTATGGAGCCCAGACTGTCCCCTATCTGTCTCATATCCCTCCTGCCTCAGTTTTCTGACTGCTGGAATTCCTAAAGGTAATAACACTGTTTTCTAACTAGTTGGAGTGGTCTGTTTTATAAAGCAAGAGACAAGAACCTTCTTGTGGAGGAACTATTTCCCAGATTATGCTCAGGTTGCCAAAGTGGTCCACCCCATTCCTCATAGTCAATACCTTTTCATAGCCCCAGAATTACAGGGAAAGCAGGCAGCTCGGAAGTGCATGGTGAGCGCATGTCCTTTGGGAAGTCCACAATTGCTAAATTTGATCATTTTGTGCAATAGAATATGCACTATATTAGAAATCCTCTCCATTTGACTAAGTCTCAAAGCTTGGAATGTATGTCAATTATATCCAGTACTTCAATTTCTTAGATTTATGGAACTTTGGGTCTCCCCCATCCATTTCTGAACATGTTATCACCCATGTTCTTCAAGTACAGTCAAGCCACATAAGAGAATTTTGATCAATTATGGCCTACTTATAGGATCTTGTTCTCATAGATAAGTTAGCTTGGTGATGTTGTAGCTGTCGTGATTTATATAGGTAAAGTTCCAACAATGTTTGTGGAATGATGAAATTTCCTAATGACATATTTCTCAGAATACATCCCCCTCACTAAGCAGTGTAGAAGTATATATTTTGTTGATGAACAGACTATACATAATTTTTTATGCTTTCCTAGGCAAAACAGAGATTAGCTAGACTTGACCAATCAGTAATTCATTCATCTATGATATTGTGATTGGTTGGTCAATGAGTATAGGACCTAAACTCAACCAGTACGATTCGGGTCCTGAACTTCTATTATTATTATTGGAAGAATATCATTCACTCTTTCCCACTAGGGAGACATCAGGGGCACTTGAGTTGGGACTTTTGGTTGTTCTCTTATATTACCATGGATAGAGCACACCTGAATGGAATTAGCCCAGGAAGTAACCCAAGAATCAGAAGTGCTTGAGTCCTGATGACAGGGCAGAATTCTTAGGCTGCCCCTTAGCTGAAATTGCTTTCCTCCTGAACCGTTTGTGCATCCAACAAGATTCTTTTTCTGCCTAAGTCCATGGGAGATGAGATCTCACCACCTGGCCAATACTTCTGAGACTGATAACTTCCTATACTCTCTGGACACCTTGGCAATGAGCCAAGTGTGGAAGAGGTCCTAGCCTCAGAGTCTGGGTTGAGCTCTTTCTCCACTAACCACTTTCAGATCCGTGAGCTAGTGTCTTTATCTGTGTGGGTTTGCTTGTCTTGCTGATAGAAGAGACTATTGGGAGAGAGAAATTCTAAATGTCTCTTCCAAGGCTCTGTGATAGCATCATGTCAACACTTCAGGTTAATCTCAGGGTCTGTCTCCAACTGCCACCTCCACCACCCCATGACATATGACACTGATTTATTTTAAAAGTTGAAAAGCAAATCCAAAGGACTGCAGTACGCTTTGATGAACTCAAGGACAGACAAGACTATCTGAAACATTGCAAAGATGTGGAGTCTTCCGGAAGTGCGTTAACGAGGTGAGTGATGCATTAATTCATCAACCACTCTAACCATTGTATAGATTAGTAACAAATATTTTGTTGCAAAAAGGTCTGCTCCTCCAGTTTTGCTGGGCTAAAGTAAACAAAGACCCTTGTTATATCAACAGACAACAGTGTTCAGAAGGAGGGGAGGCCAGAGAGGCTGGCCCCAGCCCTGTTCTCCTTCATCTGATCTCCTTTATTTACCTTGAAGAGTTAACTATTCTTGGAACATCAGCAAGGTTGTGGAATGATCTTTCAAAAGAACCAATCAACTGCACAGTTCTCCAACTCTTCATGGACCCTGATGCCTTAAGGACAAAGTTCAAAGCCATTGGCATGGCAAGAAAGACTTGGTAGTGCGAGCCTTGTTTTTAGTTCCATCTTGAAGCACCATAGCCTCTCACTCCTTCATGTACAGCCCATTCCATATACTGGGCACTAGGGCAGCACTGTGTTTTAGTTGTATTACCAGTTTCCTAAAGACACATTCCTGGCCATCAGTGTGCTGTCCCGAGTTCATCCTCACCCTTCCTTTGCTCTGTGTTCCTCATCTTGACTAGCCCTTGCCGGCTTCATTTCACAAGGCTCCTGGATTGCATACTTCTAGCTGGTTGGGGGAGGCCAGCAGGAGGCACAGACAAAATCATGGTAGTGGTGGGGTGGGTATGAAGAAAGGAGACCCCAGGCTATTTTTCTCTGTGCTGCCTCAGTGGCTTGTACAACAGTAAACATCTCTGTGGGAGTATCAGCTCTTGACAGGCAGGCTCACAGCGACCTCTGGGCACTTCTTTCCCCCTCTAGCAGAAGGGTGGAGGCTTCTTGCTGATGCTAATCCCTGCATCTTGCTTCCAGCATCTCTCTCTAGCACAGGGCCTTAACTAGTCTCTTATTTAAATTCTTCACACTGTGGACAACTGAAAAGGCATCTGCTTCCCTGCAGAGACCTGAGTGGTTCAGACAGCGTTCACACACTGTGCCTTGGCTTGACCTGCTTGGCCTTGAAGCAGCTCTTAGTCATAGATTCAGATGCTGATCTGCTGTCACCTCCTCTCTGTAGCTGTCCTAGTTTCTCCACCCACCTTATGCTGAAGGGTACAGTGGTCTTCCCTCTTCTACACATGGCTCATAACAGTTTATTCATTCCTTTCCTTCCTTTTGAGTTCTATGTAGACCAAGCCAGCCTCAAACCTACAGAAATCTTCCTGCCTCTGCCTCCTGAGTGCTCAGATCAAATGTGTGTGCTACCCCACCCAGCTTTTGATTTTATGCCGCTTGAGGCTAAATGCATTTCCAGAGGACAGAGTATGCTATTTGGGGAGAGTCTTTTGTTGTTTTATTTTTATCACCCTATATCAAGGATGGCACAATCATACTAAGATCATCTAGAGGAGATTGCTGGATAGGATGGTGAATTTTATGTGTCAACTGAACCAGGTCATAGTACCCAACTATGTAGCAAAGCACAATAGCTGGGGAAATGCTTTGGAGGACATGCAATTTTAAATCCATAGACTTTAAGTAAAGTAAGTTATTCCCCCTGATGTGGGAAGCCTCATTTAATCACTTAGGGACCTGAGGAGGAAAAGAACGTAGTGGTTTCTGAGGAAAGAGAACTCTGCTCACGAACTTTGGACTTAAGCAGGATTGCCAACTCTTCCTTGGATTTCTGAACTGTGAGCCTGTCCCAAGGCTTTTAGACTGACCAGTGCCACCATTATGTGAGCCAGTTCCTGGGCTACCACACACATAGCCAGCTGGTTTTGTTTCTCTGACCAGTACCCTGGGTTAAAGGGACTCAGAGAAAGAATGAGTTCTTAATAGGAAACAAAGGCTCATTCCAATGTGCCTTAGTGGAAACAATGCAAGATTATCCTTTCAATTTTCATTAAGCGTGCATATAATTATTCTTTGATAGAGAACCAAATCCATCACCTTTTTTCTCTCTTGAGCAAGGAGTAACCTATATTTCTTCCAGGGTCAAGTTTATCCCCCATCAGTTCTTTCCTCCCCTCCCCCTCCCACAGACCCCATGGGCCACACTTCACAATTTTCTTCTAAATGCAGACAGGACTTTCTCAGCCACAGGAAGTTCAGTGAGCTGATCCCATTCCCTCCCCCAGGGGTTTCCTAGGCGTCATCAGTGAAACTGGTGCCCTGCATTCTGCAGCCAAAAATAAAAGGTTGGAGTGGACAGTACCAAGAAGTTAATTAAAATGCCGATTCTGGGCATCCAGCGTCTGCGCACCTTGCTGGACCGAACCAGAGTACAGTGATTCTGAGTTGTAGAACAAAAGCTCCTTGGAAGCACACACGTCCGTCTGGTTCTCACGGGCTCCTAGCTGGTGACTGCATAGCCTTGGAAGGAACTGGCTCTGGCAGAGGAGCTAGTGTGTGGAGACAGGCCTCCAGCTGGATTTCACATCCTTCGGTTACCAAATCCCTTCAGTAGGTCCTTACCTCTGAGGCCACCTCTGCGTGTCCTCTCTTGAGAAAGGCAGACAGATGGAAACTGCCTCCCCCTCCCCTCAGATCCCCCTGTTTATGCAGATGGGGGATCTGTTCCGAGGAACTCCATCTGGTTAAACTTTCATCTAGCAGGCATGGCAAACGCTGGAGCCAAATCTGTCCTACATCACCCACTTGAGATTTATTTCCTTCTACAGGGTGAAGCTGGGTATTGAAGTGCAGTAGACTGAAGCAGGGCGATTGAGAGGTCAAGGCAGCTTGTGCTATAGAGCAGTAACCCGCCACTAAATACATACACACACGTGACCACATAGCCAGGTTTGTGCTACAGCCTGTAGAATAGTCTTGGTTCTCAAGTTCTCTTGCCCAGACTGTTGCGCCCTCCTGCCGCCCATCTCCTGGTTTTCCACCTCCCCCCCCCCCCGGCTCACTTCCCAACACTTTACAATGGCCCATGCGGTGGTAAAGGGACGAGTGGGCAGGAGACCCACAGACCCGTGTTATGCAACCGTGTAATGTAGACCAGGCTTTGGGAAGTTTGACAAACAGGAATCTGTGTTTAGATTCCTAACCTTGCAGACATTTCAGGGCAAGAAGGACCTGGCTGTGTCCCTCACATGATTACAAATGGTTTCACTCTTGTGTTTGGTAAGGTTGCAGCTGCCACAGGGATCCAGCTGTTTACAGAGTCTAGGAAGCAGAATGTGTGGGGAATGTCAATGTTGTGGGGCCTGCTTCTTCCTCACTCAGGAAAGGGGAGCAGTGTGGCCTGATGTGTTCAAAAAGAATTCATTGTGGAACTGTAGAAAGCTGAAGGCATCAGTCCTGCTTCGAGTGGGTCTAAGATGCCATCTATAATGGATATGCCCGAGGGTCTTTTGGTTGACCACTAAGGATATGGCTTAGAGCAATAGGCCAGAAGCCTAAATTCAAGATGACAGCAAAGCCACACTCAGAGTGAAGACTCTAGGGGAGAATCCTTAGTTCTTCCAGCTTCTGGGGGTTGTGGCCTCCCTACATCCATGACTGTGTCACGCCGTCTTTGCTCTATGGTCACATTATTCCTGTTCTGTCTCGCTGTCTCCTCTCCACCTCCCACCAGCCCAAGTATGCTTGTTGGAAGATGCACAGGATGAATTCTTCATTCCCAGTTTGTTAACTATGTCTACAAAGACCTTTCCGCAGGTAAGGCTGCATTCACAGGTTCCAGGGATCAAGACATGGGCATGGCTTTTGGGAGCCCCACTGAATCCATTGGAGAGAGAATACAAAGACCAGAACAGAGTGGGAACCAGCTGCCTACACAGAATTCTGCCATCAACTAGTCAGCTCAGCCCCTAACCATATTTCTGGGTCAAGGAGAAATGCATCATTTCCAATTTGTAATCAGTGGTGAATATCAAAAGACATGACTTACACAGTAGAGGCAGTTATGTATATCCTGTAAAAAGAAGTTGAGGGGCAGACAGCTCCAGACTCTCCCACTGCTATTCCTTCGTCATGTGGATCTCAGTCATCATCTGTCCACATGCAGAAATCAGGTTGCTGAAACTTCATCCTTCACAGGCAGGAAGAAGGAAGAAAAGCGCTGTCATCAAAATGGTCTGTGCCTGCTGAGTTGCTAATTTAAAGAGCTTTCAGGAGAGCATAAAGCTTACATCTCACTGGTGAAAATGACTCCTAGCTGCAAGAGAAACTGTAAAAGAGTATGTCAACCCTAACCATAAAACTGGGGAACCAGCATTGGACCGAACCAAGCCCTCTGAATGTGGGTGCCAGCTAGGAGGCCGGGCAGTGTAAGGGACCTCTCACAGTAGAGTCAGTGTTTATCCCTAGAGCACAAATGGACTTTTGGAGCCCATTCCCTATGGAGGGATACTGTTGCAGCTCAGATACACAGAAGAGGGCCTAGGGCCTCCCCCAAATGATCTGACAGGCTTTGACGATCCCCCGTGGAAGGCCTTACTATCCTTGGGGAGTAGGTGGGAGTGGGTTGGGGGTTAGTGGGGGTCATGGGAGGATGGGAAGGTGAGGGAATGGGGGATTGATATGTAAAATAAGATTATTTCTAAAATAATAAAGCTATCATATTTTTTAAATATATCAACATTCAATATAGGTGTAGTGCTTTATTAGATAAAACAAGGAATTCCACTGGTGGGAGGAAGATGACAATAGATGTGGTATTGGTTAGGATTTTATATGTCACCCAGGCTAAAGCATCTGTGTAGCAGAGGTAAAGAACACAATTTACACCTTTGCTCTTGTAGTTAAAATTTTAAAAAAAACAGCTGACATTTGATGATGGCTTACCACATGTCTGGTGCCGGGCATTGTCTTTGTAGATTCCCCAACCCTTGCAATCATCCTTAGAGGTTCGACTTATGATCCCATTGCCCTTCATAGATGAGGAAACCGAGGCTTGGGGAAGTCATTTGCTGAGAATCCTGTGTCTAGAAAGCGGCAGAGCTGGAGGCCCACAGCCTAAGCTCTGTGATTACTGCATCACATGGCCACACTGTAGTGAGTCTTTGTCAAGACCTGAGGGGGCTTCAGGTCACTGTATGCACAGGCTTGTCCATGGACAGGAAGTCCAGCCTTTCTCTTCCAGCATGCATTGCACCTAAGTAGTAACTTCTCCCATCCTAGTTCACCAGCCAGTCCACTAAAGTGTTCCTTCCTCTCCCCAGCGTCCCTTAGCTCCCAGCCTCCCTGATGCTGTCACTGGGGCAGGAGCTCCCCACTGGTCACCAGGATGGCTGGCACATAGATGGTGAACAGAATACATTAGCTGGTTTTCTCATCACCGTCACCAAACATCCGACAAAAGCAACTCAAAATGAAATTTGCTTCAGCTTACAGTCCCAGAAGTCTAGCCCATCAGGCAAGAAAGGTGTGGTGGCATGGCTCAGGGGTGGTAGGCTCCTGCCATGTGACGCAGTGTCTCTGCGGTGTTGGGAGCCTGCCACGCGGCAAACTGTTCTGTGTAGTGAAGCGTGCCATTCATTCTCTGCCGTTGCTTTTACTTACTTCCCCTCCTTTTCCCCTTTCCTTCTGCTTTTTGTTCTCCTCTTTTCCTCCCCCTCCTCTCTGTCTGCCCCCCAGCCCTAGGTGTGGTTTTAGGCTCCTCTCATTCAGCGCTGGTCTGCATCATGCTTTAGCCCTTTTGTCCTGCTCGAGGCTCTGCGTCTTTCAGGATGTGCTTATTTTAAAGTCCTTCATGTCCTGCAAGTCACCCCACACACTCTTACCTCCACTCTTCCCTACTTACTCTATGGGCGCAGCACTTTGTAGTGCCAGCGGCATAAATGCTTAACCCACGGAAGGTTTCTGTCTCTGACACTTATAAATCTGTATTGCACACACATAGACATGCCACCGTCTTAGCCACTTGGCTAGTATATCCAGTGCAGAGAAGGTATTTTATCCTCTGCTCCTGGGTCTCTGTGATAAGCAGCTCTTAGCAGTGTTCCATGAAGATGGAGTCTTCCAGAAGTGAGAAGGCAATTTGATTTCCAGGATTGCCCATTTTCCTTTTGGTCTCAGTTTCAACCAACAGGAAGCTCTTTCATTAAGAATGTACCTGTGTCCATATAGGGGATGTTTGGAAACATTAGCTCTCCTAGCTTTGTCAGGGCTTGACACCAGCAAGACCCTATCCTCCTGCAGAAGCCAGGCTGGTATAGCTGAGACATCTCTGCTTCTAGCTCTACAGCATCCCTAGAGCCCCCTCTGCCTGCACTCCTCCAGGAGCTGGTCACTCATCATCACCTACGGAAAAGTGCCCATCAGAGAGGAGCCATAACAGACATGAGGCCATCAACAGAGCATGGCAAATCATACATGTTTCTCCAACTATTCTGATGCCAACTGGAAAAGCCTCTACGTGGCAGCCTCTCATGGACCTGTTGACTGACTGGCTGACTCAGCCTTGCTGAACTTCCTTAGGATCTCTGACAGGCTATTTTTCATGCCGGTATTTTCACTGCCTGCTGACAGCTGGCCTTTCTATTTCATTTCTGTCTGTGTGCCACTTCACGGTGTGATCAAAAGGAACAGATTGGATCCTGTTCTAAATGTGACCAGTCTACTCAGGCTCAGTATTTACCCAGATTGGATCCTCTGTTTTAAATGTGACCAGTCTATCCAGGCTCAGTATTTACCCAGATTGGATCCTCTGTTTTAAATGTGACCAGTCTACTCAGGCTCAGTGTTTACCCAGATTGGATCCTCTGTTTTAAATGTGACCAGTCTACTCAGCCTCATTGTTTACCCAGAGGTAGGTGTGTATGACTTCACTTTTTGGGAGTCAGGCTCTAAGTTGTACCACAGTAGACTAACCCTTTAGGTCTGGGTCACCAGCTAGGAAGTCCTCCTGGATGAACAACACTGCCTTCTTTGTCAGACCCTTGAACAGAAGTAATACTCCCTCTGTAGGACACCCAGGAGGGGAGGATTTTGAATCTGGCCCCTTCCCAGGGAACATACCAGAAAGGGCAGTATTTTCCCTTCATCCAGAATAAGCATTCCAAAGAAAATGCTGGTTCCTTTCACATACTAATCCAGACATACCATTTCTCTAACAAGCTGAATACCAACCCTTGCTTCTGTCTTAAGAAGGAAAGGGCTTGAGTGTCAAAGCCTGTTTGGGGTTAGTTGCCAAAATGTCTTTATGAATCTTTGGCATGACTGAGAGGAAAAAGAAAAAGAAAAAACAGGGTTCTGTTTTAGGGTTTGCTTTTGTGTAAATATATTTAAAGAGCCAATGAAAATTTTTAATTTAATTTTTTACAACAGTTTTAAGTTCACAGAAAAGTTTACATATACTTTCTGCATTTACACATACATAAATAAATTCATATATACATATATTTATATGTATTCATGTATGTGTACATATGGAGAGGTATATAATCTTGCCTGAAGAGTTGTGGTAGTTTGAATGTAATTGGCCCCCATAGTCTCATAGGGAGTGGCATTATTAGGAGGTGTGGCTTTGTTGGAGGAAGTGTGTCACTGTGGGGGTGGGCTTCGAAGTTTCTTAGGCTCAGGATACCACCCAGTGAGTCAGTCGACTTCTGCAGCCTGAAAGATTAGGGCTCTCAGTCACCACCATGTCTGCCTGCACGCCACCAGGCTTCCCCGTCATGATGAAAATGGACTGAACCTCTGAAACTACAGGCGAGCCACCCCAATTAAATGTTTCCTTTAAAGTTGCCGTGGTCATGGTGTATCTTCACAGCTACAGAAATTCTAACTAAGACGGGGATGCACTGGAGTTCATTCTTGGTGGTGAACCAAGGTCCCAGCAACATAAAAATGTGTATATCATCCTACGACCACACTGAATAGTGTTCCTGCTGTAAAAACAGAGCACCATCCCGTCAACTGAGAGACACTGATATTTTAATTGTCCTTTTCCAGAATGCTATAGAATTGGAACCATAATGTATGCTACCGTTCAGTTAGCAAAGCAGTCCTATTTCCCCCACATCTTTTCATGGGTTGAGATCCCATTTCTTTTCTGCGCTGCGCAATAGTCTACCCTATAATATACCACAGTTTGTCTGCTCAACTTTTGAAAGACCCAGTGGTTTCCAGGTATTTGTAGCTGTGAAAGGCACTCTATACATGTCCATGTGCAGGCATTTGTACAGGCAGGTCTAAGTTTAAAATACCCTTTTGTATGTAAATTAGATCACCATGTTACTGTTGTTTTCCTTGAGACAGGGTCTTTCCGTATAACCCAGTCTGGTCTTGAACTCACAGCAATCCTCTTGTCTCAGCTTCTCAAGTGCTAGAATAACTGCTGTGCACCAACGTGACCAGGTAGATGGTTGATTTAAAACAAACTTGACAGGCACCATCTGTGACACCCGGCATTATAAACACAGTTCAGCACAGTCAGAATGATTATATGCCATGGGAGATTCTTCAGTGTGTTTACAGGAATGATACAGGGAACATAAGGAGTGTCTGTCCTTAGTTTATGATATGGAAGAAGTCAACATGGAAACCCACCGAGAAACATGACAGAATGTAAAGTAGTGGTTAAGGAGAAATTCCAGACAGGGAAGCAGAGGTTTTAAAAACACAATATTAATTTTAAGTTCATCCCACTCTGTCAGCGCTCCTCCGCCCTTCAGCATCTTCCTCAGACCAGTGGAGACACACTGTCTGTCTTGAGCATTATCTCCAAAGACAGGAAATACTTAAAGAAACAAGCCACATGGGCAAGGTAATGAGCCTATGCTAAATGACAGCACTGCACAGTGGACTGGATTGTGATGGCTCTCAAAGAGAAATCCCTGTCCTGAAACTTGTGGTGTGGTCCCACTAGGGAAAGTACCAGCAGATGAACTGGAGATGTCAGTGATTTGGGGATGAGGAGATCATCCTGCATCATCTGGATGGGACTGAGCCCAATGCCAAGTGTCCTTTTAAGGAATCCAAGGAGGAGACAATAGACCCAAGAAGAAGAGATGATTTGACCACAGGGACAGAGGCAGGAGTGATGCACCAGGAATCCAGAGAGGCTGGCAGTCACCAGCAGCTAGACAAGACAAGCATTTGCCTCTAAGGGGGATGTGGCCTCACCAGCACCTTCATCTTAGACTTCTTCTAGCTTCTTATTGCTTAAACTATTTAGTTTGCTGTCACCTGTCACAACATCACAAAACAGAAACCTCTGCTTCTCAGTACATTTTTTTACTTAACACAGACAATCTATTGATTGCTAATAATTGTTTATTGAAAATTGCCATTTTGGGGTACCCCCAGCATCTGAACCTCATTTCTCTGTTTAGTTGCCACATATACAAGTTTCCTTTAAGTACACTTACTCAGCCTAAGAACTTCCAGTCTATCGCATTTTGTTGAAGACCGAGGTGGCCTTGGAAGTTGCACTCAAGTTCCTTTTCATCATCCTTGTCTTCTCCCATTAACCTGAGATATCCTTGAGTGCAGAATCCATTCACCATAGTGTCCAGGAGTACAGAATCAGCAGAGCATAGGTAAGCCTAAATGTGCTAATGAACCAAGGAAGCACCAATCATGCTTCGAGAAAACAGATTCCCAACATGTTTCCTTACCTTCCAGTATCTCTCTCCCTCTCTCTCTCTCCCTCTCTCTCCAAATTGATTTTTCTAACATATAAATGTAACAATTGTTACATATATTTATTGCGCTTACACTCTATACAGAACAGAGTCAAACACTTCAGAAAACCTTATAGTCTGACTCCAAAACTCCTTGTAGGCTAATCTATCATTTATTTGCATTCTTGACCTTATTTCTCATTACACACACACACACACACACACACACACACACACAGAGAGAGAGAGAGAGAGAGAGAGAGAGAGAGAGAGAGAGAGAGAGAGAGAGAGAGAGAGAGAGAGAACACCCTGTGTCATAACCACCCTTCAGTTCTACAAAGCCACTATGGTCTAAAACAGATACAAAAAAGGTTTCAACTTGGTTCAAAGGAAGATGCTCAATACACAACAGGCTGCCCCTTCCCCTGCACCTCTCCAGTTCTCGCTGGTGTGTACAGCTAACGTACTGTAGCATAAATGATGGTTTGCATCTAAGTCGTATCATTATCCAGTCCTGATGTGCCCAGATCATGTCTAGCTCTCTTAAGTGTTGTCTGGTGGGTATGATACACATCACTTTTTATGGCTTATAAAGTACCCTGTGGATATTTTCCCATACCCTGTTTCTCCTCCTCACCATCTGATAGCCAGATGTGGAAGACCTCAAGATCCTCAAGACTGTGGAGCCATGAGATTAAACCCAAATTCAAGAATTACCATCTGGTAAACCATGCATCCAGCACTAAATTACAAGTGAGAAAGAAAGGTTTAAAGTATTGGTCTGAAAAGGGGTTGTTTGTTATAGCATTAGCCTGTCCTGGCTAATACAGTCATCCTTATATTGTAGCTAAATGACAGGTTTTATGAGTTGCCATGATGAATACCATAAAAATTTTAATCTTTTCATTTTTTACTTTTTCTAGGAAGAAACCTTGGAAAGGAGTTTATTGGTACTGATAATTTATGGGCCTTATATTGTGTTCCCGACTGCTTTCTAGAGAGCTAGCTGTGTCTTTGACGTTAGAACCAAAGAGTAAGAATGATCCCATACAACCTCCTCCGAATTATTGCTTTTGAGTATATGGAGTGGGACAGCTCATGTATAGAGGTCATAGGACATCTTAGGATATGAGTCCTTGCCTTCCACCTTGCTGGTGGCAAGGTCTCTCTTGTTCACTACTGTGTATGCCACGTTAACAGGACTGGTTGCCTCGTGCAGGCCCCTGTCTGTATACCCCATATGCCAGTTGGGGCACCGGGATGACAGATGTTGAAGCCACTTGGCCGCTTTTTTAATGTGAGGTCTGGGAATCTGAACTCAGGTTGTCAGGCTTGTGTGGCAATTGTTTTATCCCCTAAGCCATCTCCCAGGATCCCCTCATCCCAAATTATTTATACTGTCTGTAGCAAAACACTGTCCAGTGCATCAGTGAACAATCAAACAAAAATATCTTTCCTATAACCTTTCTCGTTCTCATTAGCTGGTAACTATCGCTTGTCCTCCCACAGGTTCACGGTGACAACCACAGATCAGGGCTGAGGCTGTAGCTTTTTTTCCCATTGCCATTCATCACAGAGAAGACACTTGCCATGAGTCTGTGAATGGAGAAACCTACTGTGTGAAATATGCCTAGCATAGTTCAGCGTTTGCAGTCATGGTAGTCAAAACTGGACTCCTTAATGCCACCAACCCAAGGACAGTCCATGACTGTCAACCATGACTACCTGCCAACCTCATCTGGCAAAACTTTGTTGCTGCCACTTCTCTGTTGGCCAAGTCAAGCTGTCAGTGTTCCCGAAAACCTTCCCATACTTTTAGTGTGTGCTCAGGGTTGAAAACTACAGAAGAAGCTGTGAGGCTGGCAGGAAATCAGGTGAGCGGCTCAGGAAGGAGTGTCTTCTGGCAGGAAATAGTTACTGACAGCTATTTTCTCTACTCCTATATGTAAGAAGGACTCATTAAATCGAGTTTTTCCTCACGAGCCCATGAGCACAGGGCCTTTTGTTTTATTTATCCCCGAGCCTAGTACCAAGTCTGGGGATGCTTGTTACAGCACTTAGAATATCCTGGCTGATCTACTTCTTCAATCTTTGTGAAGATGTCTTCCATTTCCCTGGGAGTAAATGAAACTTTCACCAACCAGATAGTGAGGTTTTTGTTTGTTTGTTTGTTTTGTTTTGTTTTTGTCTTACATTTGCCATCCCCAGAGACAGAAGAAAATTCTGTGACCTAAATGGCATTTGGTTGAGGACACTTCTTGCTGGAGTCATCTGTGGGCTGCCATGCTTAGGCAGGAATGTTCCCACAGGCTGGCAAAAGAAGCCAGCACAGCCTGCCAGTCCTCGGAGTCTGTGGCCAGAGGGGAAGTGTGGCTTCCCATAGGGCCTACTTAATCAAATGGTTTGGAACAGGGAATAATGAGTGAGAGTAGGGAATACTGTGAATGGACCATCTGATTTTAATCCATGCACTGAAAAAAAGAAGATAAATGCCATCCTTCAAAGTCCTCATCATCTTTTCTTCTACTCTTAGATAGTAGAAATCCCAAAGCCAAGTTCCCTCATTCTCTCTAACAGCGGCCAGACAAAGAGGGCTTGGTCTACACCTGGACAAAAGGCAGTTTTTACACGAGACCTTGAACTGCTCTCTCTGAGTCAGTTTTGCTATGTTGTAAGTACTTGTTGAGTTAACACATACTGGAAATTAAACCTCATATGATAATTGCAATATGGAAATAGCAAGTACTCTAGATCTGGGTGGTAACCATGCATGGGGCAAGGATTTGAAAACCTTGATTCTCTACCATGTAGCAAGAAATGCTTGTTGTATTTTTAAAATAATTAAACCATATTTTTAAAAAAGAAAGCAGCACAGGTGTCACGGGCAATCCTGAGCTTATTAGTGACTTGGTCCTCATGAAGAGATGATAGTCAGTGTTGGTGTCCTTCCCCCAAAGGAATCATTTCTGGGAACAAAGAAGAAACTCAGCTCTTGAAAAGAGCCAAGAAGAAACCAGTTGACATCCACTGTTTACATGGATGAACAGACATGGTCAACAATTGAAGTCACCATCTTGGTTTCAGCGAAGGATCAATAGAGGAGTTGCTCTCCTTTCCTTTCTACTTCCGTTTCCAGGACTTTCTGCAATGCCCATCATGTGGCAGGTCACCAACAATGTGTCCTTTGGTTCCAGGCAGAGATGAAATTTATGCACCCCATCCCCCAGCCCTTCCCCCACTCCCCTGCAAACAGTCATGTTCATGTTCTGATTTGTACTCTTCAAGCTCAAAAAAATTCTGTTTTTCCTCCAGTCTGAAACTACCCTGCAGGACTTTGAGCTATTGAGAAATCCAAGAATTCTTGCATATACTAGTTGACATGTTCCAATATATTCTAAGAAAATATCCAGTCATTCCAGCTGAACCGAGTGACATCCAAAAGGGGCATTTGGATAGGAAGCGGTAAATAACTTTGGGGAAGAGGCAGGGTTATCTTGAATTTATATGTCTTGCAAATATTTATTCAAGGTGCTAAAAAGTAGCATGTCTCCCTCTTAAAACTATTGGACAAAGTGGGCTATGACTTTACTTTGTAAGTAAATAGTGCTGCACCATTCTAAACAGATTTATTAGGCCTGTCACCAACAGCCAAATATTTATATAAGCTCCGTGGGTTGAAAAGGTAGTTTAAGAAGACTTTTAACCACAGCTCTGTAAATGTTTAAGGTAACATCCTGTCCCTTTGAAACCATCCCACCTAGCTGTATTGTCAGATTTATAATTAAAAAAAAGGCAACATGGTCAAAGTGATGCATGGTTTCCTGTCATCCAAACTTACGAATCTATACTTTCATCATAACCAGAAAGAAACAAGGAGTACTTTTGGAGATCCTCCTATTGATACCTGGGAAGAAGTCACCAAGGTTAATGGCGGGCATTGAAATGAAGAAGAAACATAACTTTTACAGCAGATGGAAGTCAGCAGAAATAATATTAAAGAATGTGGTTGGGTCTTGCTTAGAACACACAAATAGAGCTAACAGCTGTATTTATTTTTAATTGATTCGTTTTTCTAGAGAAGTACCTCAGGAGGAATGGAGTTGGGTCTCCATGTCTGGTGTGGTTGTTAGAATAAACTATGTGTCTTGCTGAGCAAATCCTCGACTTTGCAAAACTCTGATCAGTCCCACCTGCTTGTGGTCAAGCTGGTCTCAATATCAGATGATGAAATACTGGCCAGGGCTCTTACAGTTGCAGGTAAAAGAAACCGAACTCCTACAGGCTTAAACATTACAAGCATCTGCTTCTCCATTGGAGAGAGCTGGGCGATTCATCTTTAGGCCCAGCTGGGCTCAGGTGTTCAGCTTTGCTGCCAAAACCCTTTGATCTTCTTTCCATTCCTTTATTTTTAGGCAGCTTTAGCTACTGTGATGGACAAGATGAGTAGCCACAGGATTTTATGATACTAGCTGAACATACTCCAGACAGACAGAGGTTTGGTTTAGACTCAAATACATGGCTCTTCTCAGCAACTGTGTGATTTGTGTGGTTTAACCAAGAACCAGCGATAATACATGGTGGTCAGGGTCAGCTAGCATTTACCTCATCAATTATGAGAAAAGATGTGGTTATCTGGGGGAGGAACTCCAAATGAAGTATCACATATACACAAAGGGCTTTATCTAATAAATAGTGGAAAATGATCAATGTCTTATAGAGTGAAGCACAAAGACAAATTTTCAGTTTACAAAAATGACACTAAGGTATATTTGTCTAGTTATTTTCTAGAGACCAGAGACTACCTGCAAAACTCAATGACATCACCAAGCAGAAATGAAGACGGAGATCATTAAAGTCATTCCTTTGTGTACATGTTTACAAAAGCATGCATCTTTAGGAACTTCATCATATCTGACCAGATCTTCTAGCATTCCAGAACTGATTAACACACATCGTTAAGGACTAGGAAAGTTCATCCCCAAACCTAAGCTGATTGTGCAATGCCGATTTCTGGACTCTGATCCTCCTTGTCATTCTACCTAGGAACATGCAATATTCATTTTAATATGCTTCCTAGGACATTCTTCTTGACCTGACTTCCATGGTAAAACCTGAGGATTCTGGACTAAGGAATACATTTTCATTCAATTCCATCAAAATTTACTTGGTACTTGGATTTAAATACACAAGAGGCAACGAACCCTGTTGTGGTTTAAATGGTGAATTTAATTACTAGCCTTGGTTCTCCACCCTAGAGCTACATTCTCGACTTGATACTGGTGGAAAGGCTGCTCTGGCACCTCTCTCAGAGTTTAGCCACGTGAGTCACTTTAGACAATGGACTGTGGACACATATGTTGGGGAAGTCCTGTGTATATGTCAATAAAGCACTGTTGGCCAACAGGGAAGCAAGATAGGTGGGACTAGGAGTCCAGGAGGACTCTGGGTAGGAGAAACACAGGGAGTCAAGATGTAACCGCTGTAGGGATAAGAAGCCCAGAAACTTCTCCGGTAAGAGAAATACTTAGAATAACAATTATGGGGTAAATTAAGTCAGAGCTAGCCAGTATAAAACAAGCAAAGCCAACAGCTTCATAATTAATACGGCGTCTTGTGTGTTATTTGGGGACTACAATGTGGCAGAGCCCAGGCGACTGGTGGGGAAAAACCAAAGCGGCTGGCAAGGAAAAGGCTTCTCTCTACACACATACATCAGTATCTGACCTCAGTGTAGACCTTAAGGTAACTCTGCATCTCCATGTCCAAAGTCCTGATGGAAGCTTGCCCTGAATCGATGCAACATTCCATTCTGGACCCAAAGTGAACACACGGGGAGCAAGGACCCCCAGATATAACTAAGCCAGAGAGTCCCACAAGCCAACCCCGCCATCACTAACAGATTCATAAGTAAAGTGCCTGTCACTGAATTGGGGGACAATTTTTCCCATAGCATTGTTGTAGAAATAGTCCCTGATTTTGGTTTGCCTGGAGTTCCTCCACTGCTGCTACTGAAGAAGGCAATGTAAAGAGTAAGCAATTGGAACTTCATTAGGGAAGACATTTGGGTGATGTGTAGCCCTTACTCCATGGAATGCAGAGAGAGGATAAAAATCTGGGTATATTGTCTGCACGATCATCATCACCAGCAGAGTGTGTCCATCATGTGCCTAGTGCTGGGTAGGGATTACAGGAGACTTGCAGTAGAATTGGAGGTAGAAGGGTACCCTGGGTCCTGCTGGAAATACCACTGAATAGATTGTTTCGGGCTGGCCAAAGTGTTCTAGGCTTATTGGTTACAAAATGAGGGCCTTAATATAAGCAATAGTGCAAAGGCTATCTTAAATGCCCTTCCCCTGTAATGAGATTGATGACTGCCTTATATGCCATCCTAGAGCCTTCATCCAGTGGCTGATGGAAGCAGAGGCAGACACCCACAGCTAAACACTGAACTGAACTCCTGGAACCCAGTGACAGAGATGGAGGAGGGATGAGCTAAGGGGTCAAGACCAGGCTGGTGAAGCCCACAGAAACAGCTGACCTGAACAAAGGGGAGTCCACGGGCCCCAGACTGATGGCTGAGAGGCCAGCATGGGACTGATCCAGACCCCAGGAATGTGGATGTCAGTGAGGAGGCCTCAGAAATCTATGGGGCCTCTGGTAGTGGATCACTATTTATCCCTGGTGTCGGAATGGACTTAGGGAGCCCATTCCACATGGAGGGATGCCTTCTCAGCCTGGACACATGAGGAAGGGTCTAGGCCCTGCCCAGGATGATATGACAGACTTTGGGGATTCCACATGGAGTGCCTCGTCCTCCCTGAGGAGCTGAGGGAAGATTGGATGGGGGACTGGTGGGGGGGGAGGTGAAGGAGAGGGAGCTGGGATTGACATATGAAGCAGGCTTCTTTCTAATTTAAATAAAAAAATGAGGGCCTTGAAGGGAAAATGTCTCCCCAATCTGCCCACCATGCTAATACTTACACCCAGCAACACCACCTTCTTCCTTGAGAGGAAGGACTTCTCAAGGACCCAGAAGTTGGTAGACAGACCTGTAACTAATGGTTGCCAACAGTCTCTCCTCACAGGGAACCTCCTTGAGGGTTCAGCATAGCAGAGCTAAGCGCTCACTTGATGGATTAGGTATAATCAAAATCCTATTTCCTAAGCCAAGTGCAGTGATGCTTGTCTGTAACTCCAGTACTCCAGGGGCTGAGGCTGGATTGTGAGTTTGAGGCCAGCTTGGGCTGTACGGCAAAACCTTGCCTCAAAAGAAAACTCCATTCTCTCCATGATGCTGCTGTACTTACTTTGGAAGGGACACTGGTCATGTGGACTTCAGGGCCAGAGTGAAATGATAATTCAAGGTACACTTACAAATTTCGCAGAATTACAAGATGACAGCCATGTTGCATTAAACTACATATAGGCCTGGAGGATGGGCCACCACACAGATAGATGCTAACCCTGTTGCCACATTAAGGGAGTGCTAACTCCAAATATTTGCATATGTGTTAAACAGCCAGGGAGTACAGCCCAGGTGAAAATGACCACCGTTTTTCACTCAACAAACATCCATGGCACCTGCCATCCCCAGAACCTCCTCAGGCCGTGATGGCCAACCTCAAGAAGGGCCTGCCACTTCTAGCCCAAGCAACTCTAGGCTGCTGGACCAATGACCAGGTGGGTACGGGAGAGACTGAGAAGCATTCTTCAGTCCCCAGCACCCCACCAGCTGGCCCTTCATAGTCATTCATAAGCCATTGCTTAGAGCATGCCCATTCCCACCCCTACTGACAGAGCGCTTTGCACACAGCCCAGGCCTGGGGAAGGTTGCACAAGAGACTTGCAGTGGTTTTTCTGCAGTCACGGGAGGTCTTGCCCTGAGCTCAGGACAGCATGAAAATGCCTGCGCAAGTTCACCAAGGTGAGAGATTTGCCCTGGAGCCTCAGAGGCTCAGACAGTTCCCACCAAGCCGCGACTGCTCATCACGTGATGACTTTTGGAAAACGGACCTTTCTTCGAAGCTGCAGCAAGGCAGGGGCGTGCTCTCCCGCTGGGAAATGAAGAGCTGTTGATAGAAGAAGTGTTGGACAAGGCTGCCTGGCTCTTCCCCCAAGACCGAGGAGTAGCCCTCGTTTTACTATAGAATTATATCCTCTGTCATTGATAATAACTTATAATGACTAGCCCTTTGTCATCTGCCTGGTGTGGTGATCCATGCTTATAATCCCTGACTGTTGGGGTTCAAGGCCAGCCAGGATCATTTAGTGAAACATTATCTCAAATCTTATCCAGTCCAAGGAAAGAAAAATGAGAATTTCCATGATGACCTGTGATGTTAGCATCCTTTAGTGCACAGATTGCCCTATTTATATGTCTTTGACAATATGTCTAATCAGGCTCTTTAGCCATTTTTTAAATGGGGTTGTTCATTCCTTTGCTATTAAGTTCTGTGTGTTCTTTATATGGTTTGGCTATTAACCCAGATAGATAGTTGGTGGATATTTTTCCCCAATCTGCGTCCCATGCTATGCAAAGGCTTCTGGACTGATGTAGCCTCACTTTTTAAGTTTGCTTTATCATCTGAGATTTTGCTATGATGTTCAGAGCATTACTTCCTAGGCCGATATCAGGATCCCATCCCTGTGGTTGTAGAATTTTATCATTCCAAGTCTTACATTTGCCCCCAAGTGTGCTTGCTTTGGTGGTGGGGGGACTTCTATGAGACTAGCTGTCTTCGACTTCTTATAAAGATGAACTATGAATGGGATTGAAACAATGAAGCATATATAGAAAAACTAGACCAGAGTAACAATTCCACCCAACTCTCGTTTGGTGAACCAATGGGTTTATTGGGTTCAGCAGCGTAGCATGGATGAGGGGTTAGTCACAGAAGTATGGATGACCCTCAAGCATCTACACCACCAAAAAGTCTCACCCAAGCATGAACGACCACTTTCCTATAAACTGTATAGACAGGATGTTCCCTTCAGTTAACCTTTCAAATTCTATACGCTGTACCACCTCCCAGGGCCACAAGAACACACGAAACTTAGGCATCATTACATACAGAACTACTGTATGAAATTCTGCAAGGAGGAGCTGGAGTCTCAGTGAGGGCCTAATGTCCCTGCCCACCCACTTCTAGGAGAGAATGTCAAAGGCCTGACATGGGGGTCTCTTTTGATTTGTCACAGCTGCTCTATGAAGATGTAATGGCCACTATGCTCAGGGCAGAGCATTCTACATCACTCACATAATTTACTCTTTCAAACCAAAACATAGTCCACTTGCCATCCATTAAGACCATGACAGGGGAAAAAAATCTATGCTATGTGTGTATCAACTAGTCAGCATTTTTTTGAACACTTGAAGAAAATACAAATCAAATTAAGGTTGCTAACAGGCTTAGTCTGCCAGCTTTCAAGCCACGTGTTTATTTAAACAGGACCTAATCACAGGACAAGCCTGTTTGCCTGTTTTCTCAGTCACAGAGAAGGGGAAAGGTAAGACAGGGACTCCCTTGGGCAACTCCACTGTCAAAGCCTAAAGTGAAAGCCTAGCTGGGTGAACTTCCAAAAGCAATGGATCTAGTCATAAGGGAGTTAGCTGAGAAGAATCTAGACTAGAAAACACTCTGAAGAACAGGTAGACTGTCAAACAAGACGGAAAAACACACTGAGCCAATCGGTTTCCTGGGGAAAAAAATCAGCCTCCCAAATGGGCAGGGACCGGACTCCTGCCCTTCAGCAAATCCACTAAAAAGAAATGCTGGAAGATCTGGGTTTCCTCCAAGAGACTCCTGCAGCTCTCCTGCTGTGGGTCCCTAAAATAATGTTCATGGGCCGTAATGGCACCTGGCTGGGACAGAGTGTGCTTGAAGTGACAGCCTCAGTGGAACACGTGCCACACACCTATGGCACTCCAGCAACCACGCTGAACTCAGCCTGTCCCGCAAGTCAGATAAGGAGCTACGACCAGGCAAAACACTGGCCCAAGCAGGCACCAGTGAAAAATAGAGACATATCTTTCCCATATTCTCAGCTCCTGTCTGTCGAGACTTCACCACGCATCAGCCTCTGCCCTGAACACACAGACAAGTCATAAACTTGTTGCACAGTAGAGGAAACAGGCACATATATTGGTTAACCACGTGTCCTTTGCTCCAGGCTGTACTGCTAGACACTGATAGCTGCAGAATTCATGTTTAGTCTGTCAGGCTCCAGAATCCGGGCTCTTAAAGAATCTGGTTTCTTCCTCAAAACACGCCTGGAGGTGAAGGCGGGCACACTAACCTGAGGTGAAGGAGGACACACTAACCTGAGGTGAAGGAGGACACACACTAACCTGAGGTGAAGGACACACACACTAACCTGAGGTGAGGGAGGGCACACACACTAACCTGAGGTGAAGGACACACTAACCTGAGGTGAAGGAGGGCACACACACAAACCTGAGGTGAAGGACACACACACTAACCTGAGGTGAAGGAGGACACACACACTAACCTGAGGTGAAGGAGGACACACTAACCTGAGGTGAGGAGAGACACACACACTAACCTGAGGTGAAGGAGGCACACACTAACCTGAGGTGAGGAGAGCACACACACACTAACCTGAGGTGAGGAGAGCACACACACTAACCTGAGGTGAGGAGAGCACACACACTAACCTGAGGTGAAGGAGGGCACACACACTAACCTGAGGTGAAGGACACACACACTAACCTGAGGTGAAGGACACACACACTAACCTGAGGTGAAGGAGAGCACACACACTAACCTGAGGTGAAGGACACACACACTAACCTGAGGTGAAGGAGGACACACACACTAACCTGAGGTGAAGGAGGACACACACTAACCTGAGGTGAAGGAGAGCACACACACTAACCTGAGGTGAAGGACACACACACTAACCTGAGGTGAAGGACACACACACTAACCTGAGGTGAAGGACACACACACTAACCTGAGGTGAAGGACACACACACTAACCTGAGGTGAAGGAGGACACACACACTAACCTGAGGTGAGGAGAGCACACACTAACCTGAGGTGAAGGACACACACACTAACCTGAGGTGAAGGAGGGCACACACACTAACCTGAGGTGAAGGACACACACACTAACCTGAGGTGAAGGAGGGCACACACACACTAACCTGAGGTGAAGGAGCACACACACTAACCTGAGGTGAAGGAGAGGCACACACTAACCTGAGGTGAGGAAGCACACACACTGAGGAAGGAGGACACACATAGCTTCAACCTGAGGTGAAGGAGGACACACACACTAACCTGAGGTGAAGGAGGACACACACTAACCTGAGGTGAAGGAGGACACACACTAACCTGAGGTGAAGGAGGACACACACACTAACCTGAGGTGAAGGAGGACACACACTAACCTGAGGTGAAGGAGGGCACATAGAGAATTGGGTCGTTTCTTCCCCACCCCTACTACCAATAGAAAGCAGGGTCTGAAAGAATTCATTTATCAGGTTGAGTCCTTGGCCACAATCCGGAAAAGGTGTTGTTATCAAGAGACAAAATAACCAGCACTTTTAGGGAAGAAAAACTTTGCCAAGTTTATTCAAGCAATACATGGGTACTGAGTCAATGAGCTTCAATTAAGTGTATGTTCAGCTTGTCGGGTCTGGTGAGGCGTAAACCAGAGAGCCCAGTGCTCTCGTGGGCCCTCTGTTCTGGATTCTGCTTGGACCACCCGAGGCCTAAGCCACAGTTCTACGACAGCAAGGCTCTCACCCGCAGGACTCCAGGGACTGGCTCAGTGCTTGTCCTGACCGCTGCACTGAAGCACTGGCAGGTCCAAGGGTAGGTTGGAGACGTCGGCATTCATACCTGCCCCACCCCACGGCTCCATGCAACTGACAAGGCTGTTGCCCAATGTCCTAATGGATTATCGACCCCCAAAAGAAGCAGCTCAGGGCAATGGCATCCGTGGGTGTGGTGGGTTATGAGGACTTCTGCATAAATAAGTCAGGACAGAAATAAGTAGGGAGCCAGAAGACCAGCCTGGGAGGCAGGGCCTAGTGACACAGTGTCTCGCCCAGTCTTCCTGTTGTGACATGAAGTGAACGAGTCAAGGAAGAGTCCCTCATGGTGTCCTTAAACTGACCCGCTTATGAAATAACCTCTTTTCCTGGAATCCTGGGAGACTAGTGTTCCCACCTGCTGCTACGTCTCGTTCATGGTGTGCCGTGTAAACGACTTCTGCCGGAGAGAGCTGACCCTTGCCAAGCGTGACACAGAGCAGGCAATGGTCCAAGTGTGGGTTCTGGGGAAGGGATCTGTACAAGAGGGCCGCCGGGAGGTTGCAGGTGACTACGGGAAGCATTCCCACATTAGTGACTCTGGCAGGGGTACCCACGGCTGGTCAGAGGGAGCGCTGTGTCAGTGGAACCTCAGATGGGAACCTCAGAACTGAGGGCTCCCGGGAACCCAGGGAAGAGCATGCTTTGGGCACACAGCCTGGAGAGGTCCTGATGCAGAACTGCCCCAGCACTGCCTGCTTCCTCCACATCCCCCCCCATCCCTGCCAGCCCATTCTGACCCCAGAGCGAGAAAAAATGGCTCACAATAGAGAGGAGACCATGAGGAAGGGAGAAGAACTGACCATACTCTTTCCCACTGGAGGGCATTCGCCTGGGATGAAAGAGAACAAGTTCTCATTGGACAGACAGACAGACAGGCAGGCAGACAGACAGACAGAAAGACAGACAGAAAGACAGACAGAAAGACACACACACACATGCACACACAGTATGAGGAAGTTCAAAGTGCAAATCGGAGCTACATGGTTCTAAGACAACATGGTGTCACCACAGCTGGAGGAGCCAGGTCTATACAGAATGTCAAGAATACCAGGTTACTTCCCAGATTCTTTGGAGAGAGATCATGACCACATGCCGAGAATTTGTCTTTTGAAACTCAACGCATGCAGGTTGAAAATGCATTTTAGTGGTAAAATGCATGAAAGCTTGGGTTACAAACCTAGCACCGCTAGAAAGGGCCAGGGAGCATACATGGCAAGAACACAGAAGACAGGAAAATGGCATTTGTGGGTTTCCAGACGGATAAACCAGTGTGGACGATTGAGGACTACCTTACATGCCATCCTAGAACCCTCATCCAGTGGCTGATGGAAACAGAGGCAGACACCCACAGCTAAAAACCAAACTGAACTCCTGGAACCCAGTTGCAAAGAGGAGTGATGAGCAAAGGAATCAAGATTAGGGTAGCGAAACCCACAGAGGCAGCTGACCTAAACAAGGGGAACACATGGACCCCAGACTGATGACTGAGGGGCCAGCATGGGACTGATCCAGACACCCCCAAAACCTGGGAGTCAGAGAGGAGGCCTTGGCAATTTATGAGACTTTGGAGAATAGATCAGCATTTATTCCTGACATACAAATGGACTCTGGGAGCCCATTCCACATGGAGGGATGCTCTCTCAGCCTGGACACATTGGGGAGGACCTAGGCCCTGCCTGGAATGATGTGACAGACTCTGAAAATCCCTCATGGAAGGCCTTACCCTCCCTGGGGAGTGGAGGGGGGATGGAGTAGGGTGGGTGGTTGGGAGGATTGGGGGGGAAGAGGGAGAGGGAACTGATAGTAACGTGTGTAAAAAGATAAATAAAGGAAAAACTAAATATAAAAAAAAATAAAGTAAACCAGTGTGGACAACAAAAGGTCAAGTGTCCGTTCTGTGACAGGTTTTTAATTATTTGCCTTCATTGTCTAGGCTCTCCATAATGTTCTTGGAACTGGTAGGGTTTGCAGGCGATATTTTTAAATAATACGCATTTCTACCATCTAGCTGAAATTTCTTAAACTCTTATTCATAAACTACAGTTCAATTACCTTCTCTGCAAAGAGCTGGGGCTTGGCAGAGGGACCGTGCTGTGTAATTGCAGACGTCCATTCTCTAACTGTGCGTCCTCTCTGACAGAGTCTGTATTTTGAGGAAGTGTCGACTCGTGGTTAATGAGACAGAATCAACGCCATTGTCTGGAGACAGCACACCTGTACTGGGTAGTGGGGTGCCCTTCTCTCTGTTAGTGATCCCTTAGAGGGTTTTTAATGGCCAGCTCTGAAAGTACTTTATACAATTTAATTAGACATTAAGCATTTTCAGATTGATCATACAGTCCCAGAAAATGAAAAGAAGAGAAGAGAAAACCTAAATAGCAGGTTAAACCATGCCTCTAACCCACCAATATACTGAAGGCTGATGATTATCTAAGTCACACTGAGAGATTTCAGCTGCAGAGCCTTAAGCAAGATGGAAGCTTACTTCTCTCCTGTAAACAGTCCCAAGCACGGGGCTGGAGAGATGGCTCAGTGGTTAAGAACGTATCTGTTGCTTTTGCAGAGGACCTGGGTTCCATTCCCAGCACCCATAAGGCAGCTCACATCTGTCTACAATTCCAGTCCCAGGGAAATCCAATGTCTTCTTTTGGCTTCCACAGTCACCAGGCACATGCGTGGTGTCCATACATACATGCAGACAAAAAACTCATACACATAAAATAATAGAATAAATAGTCTTAAAAAAGAAGGAAAATTTTAAGTCCCAAACGAAGCAGGTGATCTTGGGTGGGCAGATGGCTCAAATGCACAGTCCATCCAGGTCACCCACGTGCCCCGCTGAAAGACACAGATCCTATCTCTAAGTGAGAAATGGGAGGTTGGACATGGACTTGACAAGAGTGTCCCCTGGGCCTTGGTCATTACTGGGATGAAACTATAACTTCATTTAAGAAACATTTACCCCTGTATGTTAGCATTCTAGCTCATCCAGAGATAATCTTCCAAGAAAAAGGACTTTGTTGAAGGGAAAATCCCTATATATCTGTAGATAAACTACACGGAAGGATAAGACCATCCCTTGCATGTTTCTGTCTTCACGTGAAATAGTAGCAAGGGCAAAGGCTTTTTCTCTTTTCACCTGAAAGGAAGCCAGTTGCATTCAGAGGTTTGGGGCAGCCGAGGATGACAACGTATTGAGGAGCCCATGGTAACACAAGGCTGTTGTGATGCTCTCAATGGCTCCCAAACAACCCATTTGGGTCTGGCAAGAAAAGCGGTGCCACCTTGCTTGTGATTGTCATGAGGGCTGTGCTGTGGTCACTCTCTCCTCATCTCCGTAGTTCACATTTCGTTCTGCCCAAAATAAATGCTCCACAGTTGCGCTTTACCGACAGAGAGCTCTGGGAGGGGTGGCAGAAACCAAGGGTGACACCAGCTCTGTTGCTGAAGAAGTCACTGACAGGGCCGAGGCTCTTGGCTCCTTAACCAGCCCACAAACCTGCCATGCAAGCCAGTACTGAGTCTCCGACATTTCTTCCAGGACTTATTTTCTCGTCTTCTTCTTTCCTTTCCTCTCTTCTTTCCTCCCTTCCCCCCTTCTTCCTTCCTTCTGCCCATCCGTCCTCCCTCCCTCCGTCTGCCCTCCCTCCCTTTCTCCCTTCCTTCCTTTCCTCTTTCACGGTTGTATGTACATGAGTGCAAGAGCCCACAGAACACAGAGGCATTGAAGCTCCTGGAACTGGAGTTGCAGGCGGTTGTGGGCCTGACGTGAGTGTTGGGGACTGAACTTGGGTCCTCTGGAAAAGCAGCATACCTTCTTAGTCACTAAGCTATTTATCTCACCCTTTTCTGAGACATAGTCTCACTATGTAACTTTGGCTGGACTGGAACTCACTAGGTTAACTAGACTGGCCTTGAACTTATAGAGGTTCCTGCCTCTGCCTCTGCCTCTGCCTCTGCCTCTGCCTCTGCCTCTGCCTCTGCCTCTGCCTCTGCCTCTGCCTCTGCCTCTGCCTCTGCCTCTGTGGTGCTGCGATTGAAGGTGTGTGTGTGTGTGTGTGTGTGTGTGTGTGTGTGTGTGTGTGTGTGTAATGGTGTGTGTGTGTAATGGTGTGTGTAGGCTAAAGGTCAGCATCACGAGTTGTTCCTCAGACACTAGCCACCATAGTTTTTGAGACAAAGTCTCTCAGTGGCCTGGAATTCATCAATTAAGTAGGCTGACTGACCAGCAAGCCCCAAAGACACTCTTGTCTCTGTTTCCCCAGCTCTGTGATTACAAGCCCGTGCCACCACGTCTTGGCTTCTATTTGCAGGCTTGAACTCAGGACCTCATGCTTACACAGTAAACACTTTGCAAACTTAGTTACCTTCCCAGCCCCTATATCTCATCTTCCTTGACGTCACTATGCTCCAGGTGTTCATGCCCCCTATTCTATAGACCGCAGACATACAAAGTCAGCACTAGGACTGTCAATGCTTGTAGCAGAATTGGCTGATTCTTTCACATTCTCCCACTGTGTTAGAATCTCCAGTCTTCAGCTGAGCACAGCTGAGCCCCCTCACTCCTTAGGAGCTCTGGTTAGTCACACACCTAAGTTCTGGTCAGTAGCTTGTTAATGGAGACATTGTATACAGCTTCCAATTTTTCCCCTGAGTAAATAGCAGCTCTGGTCTTTCCATTCCTCATCCTTCTTGCTGTTGGCTGGGATGCAGGCATGGTGGTGAGTCATGTTGGACCATGTGAAAGAGAGTGACACCCGATGACGGCAGAGAAACAAGTGGAAGAAGACTGGCATTCTACTTCTCTCTTGTAATCCATCCAAACTGTGGTAGCTGGGAACCCACTGTTCCTCCTACCGGGAGTCAAAACACAGCTCTGTGGGTCTTTTCTTGGATCGGGGTCTCCTCTCTTGAGGCTTAATCAAGTTCTGGGCAGAACTTCTACATCCCTAATGCTCAACTAGGGGAGGACCCACTTCCTAGCTCATTCCGGTAGCTGTTGGCAGCCTCCAGGTCTCTGTTGGCTGGTGGTCCCAGACATGCATTGTTTTGCCACATTTACCTCTTCACAAGGCAGTGTACTTCATGGCAGCTGGCTTCCCCCAGAGACAGTGAGAGACAGAGAACAAGATGGCGGTTAGTCCTTTGATACCCGACCCCAGAAGTGACACCCCTTATCTTTCGTCCAGTCATACACCGTGGTATTTTGCATTTGCCTATGTGTACTGGGGGCTGGGGGATCTTATCCCACCCAAGGGGAATTGATTATGCAAGACCATGAGCACTAGGAGGACAAGACCGTGGGAGCCATTATAAAAGTGTGAACTATAGGTCTGTCACTGAGATGTTGCCGTATTGTGGCTGGTCTGTTAATGCTACAACCTTGATGTGCAGTGGAAGTAAGCAACCAGCTTTTGAAAATGTTTCTGTATTCTGGAGAATTTTATACAGGTGTAAATTGAAATATGATCATATCTAACCCTTATTTTCCCATTTCAACTCTCCTCATATACCCTACAACAACCACCCCTCATAACACCATGTCTTTCTTTTTTACACACACACACACACACATACACACACACACACATGCATAGAGACAGTGAAACCCCTTGAAATTGTTTATTAATAATAATTTTTATTTAACTTTTTACACGTTACTCCCAGTTACCTCTCCCTCTCCTCCTCCCCCAATCCCCCAGTCCTCCCAACCCCCTACTCCATCCCTCCTCCACTCCCCGGGGAGGGTAAAGCCTTCCATGAGGGATTTTCAGAATCTGTCATATCATCCCGGGCAGGGCCTAGGTCCTCCCCCATGTGACCAGGCTGAGAGAGCATCCCTCCATGTGGAATGAGCTTCCAAAGTCCATTTGTATGGCAGGAATAAATACTGATCTACTATCCAAGGTCCCATAGATTGCCGAGGCCTCCTCTCTGGCAACCAGGTTGGGGGGATCTGGATCAGTCCCATGCTGGCCCCTCAGTCATCAGTCTGGGGTCCATGCATTCCCCCTGTTTAGGTCAGCTGCCTCTGTGGATTTCGGCAGCCGGGTCTTGATTCCTTTGCACATCACTCCTCTTTGCAACTGGGTTCCAGGAGTTCTGTTCTGTTTTTAGCTAGTGGATGTCTGCCTCTGCTTCTGTCAGTCACTGGATGAGAGTTCTAGGATGGCATATAAGGTAGTCACCAATCTCATTATCAGGAGAAGGCATTTACGGTAGCCTTAGTGCCAGTTGGTATCAATTCTTGTAGATCTCTGAAAATCTCACTAGTGCCAGATCTCTCCTCCAACCGATAATGGCTCCCTCTATTATGGTATCTCTCATCATTCTCTCTTCTATTCTTACCCCGACTCAACCTTCCCGCTCCCTTGTGTCCTCCTCTCCTTCCTCTTCTCCCCCTCTCTTTCTGCCAGCTTCCTCTCCCCTACCCTCCCCCCATGCTCCCAATCCAATTAGGAGATCTTGTCCCATTCCCCTTCTCTGGGTTACCATGCATATCTCTCTTAGGGTCCTCCCTATTTCTCAGACTCTCTGGCGGTGGGATTGTAGGCTGACACTCCCCTGCTCTATATCTAAAATCCATATATGAGTGAGTACATACCATGTTTGTCTTTTTGTGACTGGGTTACCTCACTCAGGATGGTTTCTTCTAGTGCCATCCATTTGCCTGCAAATTCAAGATTCCATTGTTTTTTTCTGCTGAGTAATACTCTATTGTGTAGATGTACCACATTTTCTCTATCCACTCTTCAGTTGAGGGGCATCTAGGTTGCTTCCAGGTTCTGGCTATTACAAATAATGTTGCTATGGACATAGTTGAGCAGATGTCCTTATTGTATGAATGTACATCTTGTGGGTATATGCCTAAGAGTGGAATTGCTGGGTCTTGTGGTAGACTGATTTCCATTTTCCTGAGGAATCTCCATACCGATCTCCAAAGTGTCTGCACAAGTTGGCATCCCCACCAGCAGTGGAGGAGTGTTCCCTTTCTCCTTGCCTCTTTCTTAAATGACCCACTAACTCTAGCTAATGTTGCCCATATGTGCATGGGTATGGGTCCATCCAATGGAGTGTGGGAATCTTACCAGTGACCACATCCTCCAGACAGAATGACTTTTCCTCCTCTGCCTCTATTGACTGCCAAGAGCTTCTCCGTATGGGGCAACCCGCTATTTTAAAGCTAGGTTTGCATTTGAGTGCCAACTTGTATTCTAATCAATAGTGCTGAGTTTGTTCCACTCTCTGGAACATTTCCTGTTAGTGAGAGCCACGTAAGAAGCATTTTCTGGAATGTCTGCCTGGAAAAACCTCAGTTGTAGCAGTTTCTTCTAAGACTGAAACCTCCCAAGGAAAGCTAGTTACATGGCATGTTGAAGGGGAAGTGAGCCTGCAAACTGTTGCAGGGGAAACATTCTGCCTTCCAGAAAAGCTGCTTAAGCTGGGGAAGTAAACAACTCGATACTTTTAGAAGGTCACTGAAACTGACCAGAGTCACCAGGCCCCTCTGTCACCCAAGTGTGTGTGAGCAGTGAAGATTGCTGAGAGAAACCCTCAGACCAGCTGGGCTCACTGAAGGAAGCAGAGACCAGCTAAGAACTGTGTGAGGGGGAGCACTGCGTTGCATTGCCCGGGATAAGCAGAGACCCACCTGAAGGCCTGGAAGAGGCTCAGACACATCGAGTCACCCAGAAAGAATGTTCTCCAACCAGTTGAGCTGCCTGCAGGCTGTGCAGTGTGCTCCAGGCTCCCACCTTTCGTGAGCTGTCACCCACGGTGGGCTTTGGCGCTGCAGCTGTCTCTGAGTCATTTCTGCCCCTGTAAGAAACCCCTCACCCATACTCCTGTAAGTAACCCCTCACCCATACTCCTGTAAGTAGCTCCAGTGAAACTCACACATGGCTTGCCACGTTGAATGCTTGGTATCCTTGCTATCTGGGGTGATTTGTTCATGTGTCCCCAAGAATGGTGTCACACGACTTCTCCCAGTGTCCTTCACTTATACACCTCAGCTTCCTTTCTGGAAACTTGCAGGATTATTTTGTAAGAATTCTTTGGCTCTACATAAAGATACTCTAAGATAAGGTGTGCCAAGTCTGTCCGCAGGACTTTGGAGTCTAGATGTCCTGTCAAGGTCTCCTAAGAGCTGGACCCACATGAAACAAGAATTGGCCTGTAAGGGCCTGTGAAAAGGAGAGAAGGATGAGGTAGCTATGCAGACAGAAGCCTGCAGAGGGGGCTCAGTCCCTGGGTTCCCGTCCCAGCCCTTCTGACACTGGCTGGGTCCCCACCCCCAGGTGTTTGAGATGCTTCTGTGTGGTTCCAGAAACAAGTCCTCCCCCTCACATAGCCATTAAGTCTCCACCAGCTGGGGTGGATTTCAGCTCCTGTGGTTAAACAATCTCTAAGTGGGAAAGGCCTTTACTGTTCATGAGCTTTCAACATCCAGATTCAGGGTTGTCTCATCGGCCCACGGCATCCTTCCCTACACCCCCACCAGAAAAACAATGAAGTCTTGCTAGAAAACACACAGGGAGGGGCCAAGCAGACTCACTGGAAAGGAACCAGGCAAGGGGAGGACACTGCATGGCATGCATGCCTGTGATGTGGGTTATCATTGTATTGGAGATCAGTAAGTGATTCCTCAGGATCACTGGGGATCAAAGGAATCTGGCCCTGCCTGGACCCCATGAACCCACACAAGCCTGTCCTCTCTGAGTTATCTTCGTTCCTGGGTTGATAGGAAAAGCCCTTGCTCTGTGCTTTGTGAATTGACCCAGGCCTCTTCCCTGAAGTGGCTTTGTTCTTGCTCCTTCCGAATCCCCTGATGGCCCTGGGATAGCGTCTGCTGCCACCCTCCCTCCGTGTGCTACTTTCTGTCTAGATTGTTTACTTGGGAATCCAGGCCAGGGTGCCGGGGATGGCTGTATTTTTTCTGCAGAATCCTGCACTCCCCTTCTTGAGTCACACTCTACATTCCTTCGATGCTCCTCTGAACTAGTGGTTGTTTTGCAGCAAAGCCATTGGCTGCACAAGCCCAGGAAGGCTTTGTCCTCAACCTTGTTCTAGGAGCTGACCCTCTGGTATGGAGGGGGCCAAGTGAGATGTGGTAAACAGGAAGCCAGCCGGTCCTGCTTGGCCTGGGGATCAGAAAACATCAGATGCCACACTCAGCCCTGGAACCAGATCATAACCTTCTGGGGTTATAGCATCTTTCAGGCTGGGGTTGGGGTGTGTTCTCAGCAGTTTGGGACTGTAAGTGCAGCAGGAAGACTCTGTCCTAAGACACTGACTCAAGAATGTCACGGTTTCCAAGGTTACCGTGATAGATGGACAAACAGATGAACTAAGGAAAGCAGGGAGAGTTAGAGTCTGAGAGTGGTGCACCCACCGCTACCTGTGTCAACTGCTACTTTCTCACTCTGTCTCAAATCTCCAGTCCTCTGGGCAGGGCTGCATTTTCTATTTATTTGCAGTTGGTATCCCCATAGCAGAAACTAAGTGCTTGAAACTAGGCAATCTCGGTTCACCAGAGCTTATGACTCTACATGTCTGTCACACAGCAGGAGCTCAACAACTATTTGTTGAATGAATGAATCAGAATGGATGGTTTCTTCTAAGGATGATTTCCGCCATTCTCTTATGGCATTTCCTTGTCATTTGTCTGCTGCTCTTCACAATGCGGACACTCTCTACCAGTTATGCCCACCAATCCCATTCATCTTTCAGATATATCAGATCCAAGTCCATTCCTGCAGCCATGCTTTGTGGACAGAGTTGGGCTTCCAAGGAAACTAGAAAGGAGTCTATTGTATGGAGGTGGAATGCTGGGAATGGAAAGGTTTAAGCAGGAAGATGCCTGGGAACATGAAGGAAGCCAGAGGGTGAGAGGGAGATCTAGATGAAGAGGACGCATGGGTGAAAAGTCACATGGAAGTCTATTATCCCACAACCCAATTTTAAAAATAATTGAAGGGATAGTAGAATACACACAAAAAGACAGACTGGGGGAAATATTGAGTGTTAAAGAATTAAGTGGCCCCAGAGGTCTCACAAACAACACAGACCATTGTCATTGCCCTTGGCTACCCTCTAAGACTACATGGTAGAATCTTATTGCTGAAAACCATATACTTTGGCTGCAGAATACAGAGAAACCAACCTCAAAGTGGTCAGGAAACTTCCTTCTTGCTGGCTAACTTTCATCAAACCCAAAGATGCTATGCAGACTGCTGGAGAAAAAGACTATCAGAGGTCTGACCCTGCATACTGCAGTCCTGGACTGCCACTGGTGTAATAGCTGAATGACTGTTACAGGGTTACTAACAGCTTCCTGATCAGATCTGAGACTTGCTCCACGGGATGGAAGCTCATGCCTGATGCTGCAATTCTAGTCAAAAGCTCATAGCTGGGGATTTGTCTTCATGGTCATGCTGTCAAAGTACTGTCTGAATGTGTGTATTTATATCCATCAATCTGGGCTGCTCTCAGACTTGGTCAGAGATGCTTTTTTTGTCTTGGACAGCAGTCAGTGGAGAGGTGTAGAACTGAGAATGAGAGACAGATGCTCAACCCTAAGGATGCGTGTATCAGCACCTACTTACCCTCATTAAGACACAGGAACATCTCAGAAAAGACGGTAGAAAGGCTTGGAGAACCGTAGGGTGGGGAGGAATGAAAGCACTGTCTTCAGGACATGTCACACCTCATGTGCTCACAGCAGTTGAGATTACCTGGACAAGATCGCCACAAAATCAAGCCAGTCAAAATTCTGGGGTATATGGGTAGATGGTCTCCAGATCCTACCCTTTACTAAGGAGCCGTTGGCAGTTGATAGTGGCTGGGGACAATGTCTATAGTGGCTGGGGACAATCCTACTGGTAGGGTTTCATGCTCCCACCCCCATGCACATATGAGAAGCAGTAGCTGAACTTGTGGGGGGGGACCATGAAGTTGGGGAGTGCATGGAGTAAGAGAGGTATATTATGATATTTCATTATGTATGTGTATTTATTCTCAACAATAAATACGAATTAGAAAAAAATAACCAGACTTTCAGGGTACAGATCCTTCCTCCACTGACTCCCATGCTCCCTGGAGGCCAGAGAGTTGGGATCCAGCATTCTCCAATGCTTTGCTCATTTCTCTTACCTACTAATTATTCTGAAGGCAAATGATGTAATCAGAGGAACTGCACCGGGTCCCTTCTCTCCCTCCCTTGAGCATCCACATTGTGTCTCTGTAGAGACTTCATGTTGTTTCTAATAATCTAGCCGTGCTTGCTATGGTGTTTTCCTGTACAAAGTCCCTTTCAACACGGTGCTTTACAAAAACAAACTCTGAAGAGCTCGTGTGGGATACTTCTGTGCACAGCAGAATGAAAGCAGTCTAAAGCACAGGAGGGAACGTTGCCTGGAGGACCAGGAGAGAGGAGATTCTCACGGGACAGATCAGGCCTTGAGGGATGCTGTGACACAGAAACACACAGGTAAGGGAAAATCCACTTCAGCATTTCCCATCAGGAGCCGCAGCCTCGTGACCTAGCATGAGCTGTCCTCTGTGACTCAGAAATGCAGTTCAAAGGGAGCTGGCTGAGGGGTACAAGGCAACCCCAGGCAGCGGAGTTGGCACGTGAAGAAAAGGACCTGCCCCTTCCTGGGACAGGGACCCCCAGGAAAGACGTGCGTGATAAACACTGGTGTGTGTCTGCAATCTGGCTTTTATCCCTTCAAAGACTCCTGAGCTGGGGGCAATTAGCAGTGCTGGGGCAGCCAAGAAACTGCCCTGTGAGGATAAACAGGCTGACAGGACATTTATACAGCAGCTTCAAGCAGAGTTCTGGTTCCCAAGTGGGGAACAGACAACAAGGAGGCATGGACATGGGGAGATGCCTATTGTCCTCTTTCTGGACTGAGTTTCTTCTGCCAGGCTTGTGGGAATCCTGGTTCAATTTAAGGAACCTCAGGGCAGTGATAGACAGAAAGATCATCACTTTGTTCCCGCCAGGGACCACCAAGGTTCTTTTATAGGAAGCAGAAGCCACAGTCAAGTTCTTACCCCCTCAACTTCGTAAAGACTCAGTTGACAATCCCCAGTAACCATTGTTCCCCTCTCTGCTTGTATGGACTTGATCATTGAGATTACACATATACTTGAGATTCGCAGCATCTGGGCTTCTGCACCTGGCTTATTTCACTTAACATGATATCCTCCAGGTTCACCATGCATCATTCATCACACAAATGGCAACAGTCCCCTCTTTTATTAAAGGTTAAATAATATGCTGGTGTGTGTGTGTGTGTGTGTGTGTGTGTGTGTGTGTGTGTGTGTGTGACATTTTATCTGGTCACCAGATGACAGACATTTGGGGGGCTGTTTCTTCATCTTGGCTATGAATGGTGCTGTAGTGAACATGGGAACACAGATGAAACATTGGGAGAAGGCAAGTCAAAGGTACCTGTACCTCAGTGTATTAAAGTGACCATTATCAAAGAGAGCAACCATGGGCATGGTCACCACTGAGGCTGTGGAGAAAGGGGAACCCCATGGGCACTGTGCTGGAAATGAAAGCTAATGGGGCTAACCTGAGCTCACTAATTGTCCACAGTCAAGATTCCATGATGACCCAGCTGATCCTTCCCTGGCTGTCAGGCAGGCAGATTTTGGCCCTGGGAAGCTCAGCAGTTAAGAGTATCCCCTATTCTTGCAGAAGATGGGAGTTTGTTTTCTGGCTCTCGTGTGACAGCTTACAACAGCCTAAAAATCCAGGTCCAGGGGATCCAATTCCCTCTTCTGGCCATGGTTTCTTGCTTTTTTGTGGTACACATAAACTCAGTCAGGCTCATACACATACATGCATACACACACACACACACACACACACACACACATTTTGAAAAATAAATAACTCTTTTAAGGCAAGCTGACCTGAGATGTGGCAGTGGGCTCTTCCGTCTACCAACTGTTATAGAGGGTAGAAATGCTGAAGCCACATGGCTGACTTTTCTGTTGGACAAGGCTTTAACTCTCCAGACGCAGATGGATATGAATGCTAGACTCACTGCAGAGATGTCAGAGCTATACATGTATGTCAAAACCTACTAAAGGGTGTGTCTTGTGCACAATTTATTATACAAAGCTGTTCAAATATAACAGCAAATACAATTAAAAGAATGAATTTTTGGAGTCAAAAAGGCCTCATCCAGTCAGATGAGCACAAGCGGACAGATGCAGATGGGCAGACTCCCAAGTGAACAGATACTGTTCACCTACACCTATTGCCCAATTCTCAGACTCCCAAGTGAACGGATACTCTTCACCTACAGCTATTGCCCTATCCTCAGCACCTCCTTCTACTTCCCTTCATGTACCCAGATCCTTTAGTCTGTAATACCCACACCTGCCCTACCCTTGGAGAAGCCTCAGTAGACCACTTGGCCTATCTGCAGTTGTACCCCCTTGGGACACTAAGGTATCACAACCGGCACCATCCTTGCTCAAAGAATGCCTGTGACTTCCTACACTCTCTTGATCTAGCATTTAAGCTTCTGGAAAACAGGGGACATGTTGTGTGGTGGCTGTCTCCTTGGTGTATAACACAGTTCTAATCAGAAGCTTGACTATCATCACCCCAAACCCATTGGTCTATCGCAGTCAAATGCTTCTTGATGTGACTAGACCATCAGCTACATGTTGACTGCTGTAGATTCTACATAAAGATTCTGTTTTTGCTGTATTCCTTGTATATATCTGTGATGCCTTTCCATGTGCATCTAATGACTCTCCGACCTGAGAGACTCCCATACTAGCTTGGATGCGGTAGAGTTTAAAACATTTGTTCCAGTTCCTTCTTCATATGAATCATACAGTTCTAAGTCCCAGCTGAGGGTAGGTCCTAGAATGTAAGGTACTTGGAAACAGCTTTGAAACAACAGCAAATGGCAAGCCCATACCTACCCATTATCCTAAGCCTTTTCAGTTCTGTTTGTTTGTTTTTAGTTCTCCTAGAAGCCTACTGGCGTCTAATAGCTCATCTCCCAGAAAAGGAATGGCATTTATAACCGCACCCGCTCCTGCAAATGGGGGAGTTATCTGGAGACTAGGGACATGCTCCCATGCACTCTGATATCTCAGGCAGCAGTATTAGCATGGTGCCCTGAGAGTCAGCTGCAAAGTCGGAGCTTAGCAGCCAGAGAGTCTCAGCCTTGAGCATGAGCAGAGGCTGAGAGTTAGCAGGACACTTCCAAGTATCATCTTCCTGTTTTAGAGGGTTGCTGGCAGTTCTCTGGAAACCTGCAGCTTATTTATGTCTTTAAGCCTGGGCTCCCTGCCACCGCTCATTTCAGAACCCAAGAAGCCCTGTTTAGTATTAGGCTCTTCCCACTGCCTGACACCACCTCAGTGAACAGAGAGTGAGCGGGATGGGCTCCATCATGGTTGGTGCCTGCCAGGGAAGCAGTGGCTAGGGTAGCCACAGGGATCCACCCTTGGGAAGCAGGGAGGGGTGGTGTTTTCTGTTTTTCTGTTGACCAGTAAAAGACAGAAAGTGGCTTTTGAATGGGAATTAAAAATGCAGGAACATTTAGGAGAAAATACTCTGTTCTCAAAACAATCTTTGTGGTTTTGTTTTTCCTTCTAAATGGGGATTTATGACTGAGTTAATTGTTGATATTACTATTCCTAGGCTGTTTTCATGCCATTGATGTGCATTTCTTTAGAAAAGCGAGTGGTCGGTGGGGAAGATGGAAGAGGAGAACAAGGGCCTTGGAGTCAATGTTAGGAATTGTTGGGGAGAACTTACAGTAGCCATAAGGAAGAGGGCAACTGAGGAAGGCCTGGACTAAAGAGTGCAGAGGGGAAGCAATGGCAAATCAGGAGGCCTCTGGCTTGGAAGGTTCAGTGCAGATTCATTAGTATTGTCTACTTTCCCGAGAGCCTTGTCATTGCTCTCAAGGCAGATAGTACAAAGAGCTTCCATTTCCATCCAAAGGCTCACACTCCAAGTACACATACACGTGACTACATACTTCTTTCTCAGTAGCAGTCTTGGTTTTGGTCTGATGGCCCATGCCCCTACCCACACACACACACGTCTTAAGGAAAAAGACCCCTCACTTGGGTCCCAGTAGGTGAGTATTACTTAGTTTAAGCTAATCATACTACAATTGTCCCTGTTTATGCACAGGTCACATAACCCCGAATAAAACCAACTATAGACTAAAATTAATTTGGGAAGAACTTGCCCCTGACCTGACCATGTGCAGAGATTTTTTCCTTCCTTGTTATTGTAGCCTAAGCAATACAGTACAGCAGTCACTTATACAGTATTATCTACTTAGTATTATAAGTACTGGAGTGATGACTTGAAGTATGTGGGGAACATGTAAATACAATGCTATTTCATACAAGGAATTTGAGAATTCATGGATTTTGGTGCCTGTGGAGTTTGAATAGGAACAGTCCCCATAGACTCATATATTTGAATGCTTGGTCGTTAGGGAGTGGCAGTACTTGACAGGGATTAGGAGGTGTGGCCCTGTTGGAAAAAGTGTGTCATTGCAGATGGATTTTGGAGTTTTTCAAATCCTCAAGCCAGGCCCAGTGTGTCTGGCTTTTGTTCCTTCCTGTAGCCTGCAGGTCTGGATGTAGAACTCTCAGCCAGTCTGTATCATGTCTGCCTGCACGCGACCATACTCCCCGCCGTGATGATAATGCACTGAACCTCTGAAACTGTAAGCCAGCCCCAATCGAATGCTTTCTTTATAAGAGTTGCCATGGTCATGGTGTCTCTTCACAGCAACAGACTTCTCTTGACTAAGACAGTATCCAAGAGAAGTCTCAGTACCAATCCTCTGCAGATACTGGGAAATGATAGTAATTCCTTTTCTGTGCCATACATTGTTTGAGCATGGTTATATCTCCAATCCTAATATCTGGAACCTGGAAGACAATCTGCTGGGGCTTCTGGAGAGATTTTCCCCTAGACTCTGTAGACACAGGCACACAGGCAGAAACACTCCCTTGTTGGCTGGGGATGAGTTTCCTACATGAAATGCTGAGATCTTCCCCAACCCTGTACAGCTCAGGAGAATAGAAAATTGTGGGCATTATGACTATGGCAGAATGAGAGGATGTAAAATCTATCCCAGGTAACAGACTAGTGGTTAAACCTGTCCTAGGACCCTCCATCTCAGGGCATTGTGCTTAGGGGGTGCTAACTCACTTTTCTTAGGCCCGTTCCAGCTAGTCTTCAATCCCTTGCAGCTGTGTGTCTATTGGTAAGATAGCACACATGCATGCATGCTGACACCCACCCCACCACACACACACACACACACACACACACACACACACAGGGGGGAGACAGAGAGAGAGAGAGAGAGAGAGAGAGAGAGAGAGAGAGAGACAGAGACAGAGACAGAGAGAGAGAGAGAGAGAGAGAGAATACATCTAACAACCTGAGCCATCACTTGGCTTCCCAAATCCTTGGACAAGCTCTACTTTTCCCCTTCTGAATGTCCTGTTTACCCCCGCTCAAACCTTCTTCTGCTGCCTCCCACATGCCCCAAGCCTGACTCACGCTAACACACGCTAACCCCAGCCTCACATTTGCCAGAGGATACAGATGCATAGCCCCATGGGCCTAATTCAATTCCACGTTTGCCAAGGCTCACAGATCCATGGTGCCTGTGTTTTCATCTCAACTCTACCACACATTCAATAGCCTTTATCAGCATTATTTCACTCCTCTAAACTTTGGCTTTCGCACCTGTAAATCTGTATTTCCAGCATTCAGAAGTTGAGGATGAGGCAGGAGATTCAAGGGTTAAAGTGCAGCCTGGGCTATATTGCAGGACCCTGTCTCAAAGCAAAGGAAGGAAAAATAATTTCAATGAAGGGATGTTGCAAAGAGCTAAAGCCAGTGTTTGATGTGTAGTAAGTGACCTGTAATCACAGCCTAACCAAGCAATAAGTATTTGAATTGAAATCAGTAATTACTTTGCATTGACTGGTTCATTCAAACAACAGCGGTGTGTTGCTGCCGTTACCACATCAATACGGCAGCAAGGACAGACGGTCATAACTAGCCCATTGCCCTATAATTTGATGTTTTATGCAACATATTTTTTATCCCACAAAGAGCGCTTGATTTTGTTTTCTTTTTCTGGTGCTAGGGTAGAACCCAGGGCCCCAAGTATTAGGCGAGTGCTCTACTGCTGAGCCTCGTGACCAGGCTCGAAGAATCTTCATAGATGTCAACATCATTCCCATTTTTCTGAAGCAACTGAGGTTAGCAAGATGTGTCTGGGCTAACAGACCCAGTGGCTGAGGTCCAAGTCCTCCTCGCAAGTGTATGCACTCTCCCCGGTACTGTGTCTCAGTCATGTCTCTCCAGCCTGCTGCTCTTGGCTTCTCCCTGCTTCCCAAGCTCCATGAATAGCTCTGTGACTAACTTGGTGGCTTGGTTTCTGTCCATGCAGACATGTTTATGCTCGTAGCACTTACAGACGGTCAATATTTCTAAGAGCCTTTCTGTTAGGGAGGGGAGAAGGGCGACCAGCCTGGTGGAGCACCGTGCCTTCTGCAGAAGACTGGCTTTGGGGCTGTACCAAAAGCAAGCAGCTCCTGTATTTGGCAGTAGATTGAGCATTCACACCACTTCTTAGCCTTCCTTTGTTTACCCGGGAGGTGAGAGTCCGTGATAAGGCCTCGTTAATGAGGTTTATGTGACTAGGTATTGACATGTGCTATTGACACTGTGTACCATTTACTGAGTGTCAACAGGACCCATTAGGTGACTGTCAAAAGATGCTTACTCAAACAGAGAATCAAGGAGGGGGTAGTTCTGTTTAAGAAAAGTGGAAATAGATGGAAAATTAAGAGGAAAATCTCCTGAAAATGTAATAAAAAAAAACAGCATAGCTTAGTGACGAGTTTCAAGGCTTAGAATTTTTACCTAAGTCAGCTCTTAATAACATTCTTATACAGCAACCTAAGTTTTCATGTCAACTCCGGCATTAAGAAGTGCCAAGAGGTTTAGTGAGGCATACTCCTAGGTGTGGCTTCAAGGACTTTTCCGGAGAGAATTGACTAAGGGGAGACGGAAACAAACTTGAATGGGGACCACTGTCCTACGAGTGGGGCCTGGGCTCTAATCCAGTAAAAGTGAGAAAAGGGGAGAGCTAGTCTGAGCTGCTCACCCTTCCTCACGCGCTGTGTGTGATGGGAGCTGAACTTTGCTGTCATGGCTTCCGGGTGTCATGGATTGAACTCTGAAACCTGGGCCAAAACAAATCTCTCCTCCCTGGTGACATTGTGGTCACAGTGATGCAAACGTCCCTCATGCACAGCCACACTTTTAAGAATGTTTGGGGTTTTTTGGGGGGGGGGTTGTATCTCTTCCTTCTGTTCTAGCGTCTGCCGTAGTCAACCACATACGGCTACTTGAATACATGGCTGGGATTCTTTGGGTATGCCGGTGCATTCTGCGGCATCTAAACTGGGATTTGAGGTGGTCACACTACCAGGATTGCTGGGGTGGGTGGGTCTAATTAACTTGGTTGAGCTAGGTTGCTTCATCTTTAGTTTTCTCACCACTGTGAGAAATCTGACATAAAGAAACCAGGGGAAAACGGGCTGATGTGGGCTCACAGCTCAGAAGAGCACAGTCCATGGTGTTGGGGAAGGCACAGCAGCAGGGGAAGCATGGCCCATGGTGCCTGCCAAAGAGCAGAGCTAGGAGGTGACAGCACTTGTCTGGTTTCTCCGTTCCCTCTTTTATTCAGTCTAAGACCCCAGTCCGTTGATGAGTATTCATACATTCAGGGTGAGTCTTCGGTTGAAATTCCCAGAAAAAAGTAAAAGACATACCCTTGCTCAAATTGTTATCCTGTTTTTGATTTTTTTTAACCCATCAATTTCAGTTTGTGCTGCCCATATACCCTTGGATATGTGACCTTCCACTGGAGTGTGGTTAACCTACCAGGGACCACACCCTTCAAGAAAACTGACTGTCCCTCTCCGGTAGCTGCCCAGCCCCCCTCTCCATATTGGATTTTGTCTGGCACAGGTCACTAGCATGCTGTCACAACCATTGTGAGTTCGTGTGTCCAATTGCCTTGCTGTGTCCAGAAAACACTGTCATCCATCACCTCTGGCTCTTACAGCCTTTTCACCCCCTCTTTGAAAAGGATCCCTTAGCCTTGAGAGGAAGAGGTGTTACAGATGTCCCACTTAAGACTGAGCATCCCCAGTGTCTATCACTGTCCCCTGACTGCCACAGGTCTGCGATGACCTATCATAATACCTAACAAAACTGAGGCTGGTTGACAGTTTTGGTTGACAGTTCAGAAGAATTTATATCATGCTGGGAAATGTGTGGTGACAGAAGCAGTTTGTGTGTGATGTCCCCACCACTCAGCTGGCATACCCAGCTCACTCTACTGTGAATGAAGATGGTGGTCAGTCCTCTCTCTGGTGCAGGGTTTCCCACCAGAGTCCCGGTCACCAACCATCATATCTGAAAACACAAACAACTCTTTCGGAAGGACGCTTCGGTCATATAAACGATTATGTCACAGCCATGAAAGATGAGCAGGAATCAGAGTAAAGAAGAGTGCTTGGAAAGTAAAGTCTCAGAAATTCATCAGAAGCTCAAAAGGAGGATAAAGACAACATGAAATGAAAAACTTTGAGACAGCAGATAAGAAGATGTGTGAAGACAAGTCCCAGAGCCCCCGTACCTGAACAAGAGGAGTTCCAGAAAAAGAGTGCTCATCATCCACAAAACAACTGACCATAATACCCTCTGACTGACGTGCATGGGTTTGTAAGGGGGAGGCAAGGGCTGTAAAGTGTCAAAGCACATGTCCAGGAGACACAATTGATCTGGTCCCCTGGTCCCCTGGTTCTTCTGTCCCTTTGTCCCCTGGCTCCCTGGCCCCCTGACCCCCTGATCCTCTGATCCCCTGGTCCCCTGGTCCCCTGGTCCCCTGGTCCCCTGGTCCCCTGGTCCCCTGGTCCCCTGGTCCCCTGGTCCCCTGGTCCCCTGGTCTCCTGGCCCCCTGGCCCTTTGATCCTCTGATCCCCTGGTTGGTCCTCTAATCTCCTGGTCCCCTGATTCTCCTGGTCCCCTGGTCCCTGGTCCCCTGGTCCTCTGGTCCCCTGGTCCCTGTACCAGGGCAACGTGACCAGCAGCTGGGAATGCTGGCTGTTCCCTATCTGTCTCTGCTGCTGTAACAATACAGAGCCTGGGTAACTTAGGAAGAACAGTGGTGTGGAGTCTGGGAATCTGAGAGTTTGATCAGCATGCATTCAGGGTCTGGTGAGGCCTCCCTCCTGAATGACCAAGTGATGAGGAGGAGCAAGGTTTTCCTCCTCTTCCAGAGTCACCAAGGCCATCATGGGGCCACTCTTACGATCTCATTTAACCTGATTCCTTGCAAGGGTCTCACTCCCTCTGTCGTTATCATATGAATTGGGAAATTAAGTTTCCAGCTCTAGGGAGATAGTCAAACCATTGCAGGGCTATGTCTCATAGCTCCCTTCTCTGGAGAATTCCCTCACCCAAGCAGAAGCCGTGCCTCGAAGGAGGTCCCACCCACCATTATATCCTGCACAAAATGGTGAGGCAGTCAATGAGTGACAGACTTGAAGGTTCAAAAGACCAGTCGCTTTTTCTCTCTCTAAAAAGAGCCAAACCTATGGTGCAATTCTGATGACAGACACTCCTGCCAACCAGAGGGTAGACTCTAGGTGACAACACTTCCTTTCTTTCCCCAGGTCCTTCACCCATGTCTCCTGAGAGTAGCCTCTCAGTTAAACACACACATGCAAATCTACTCACAGAGTTGAGGGGTCCTCTACTTGGGGGGCATCCAACCTATTTAAATCAGAGATAATGGTATAATGCACAAGGTTTCTAGAATGCTAAAACTAGGTTTGCACACACACACACACACACACACACACACATACACACACACACACACAGACTCGGATGTCCCCAGCATTTTCAGCAGGGCAAGCTTGAAGACCAAGGAGCAATCCCTTAACAATTCTGAAGGAAATGCTTGGTTCCCAGACATAATGACACTCCAGTAATGCCAGCATTTGGAAGGCTGAGGCTTCATGAGTTCAAGGACATCTTAGATACACAGTGAGTTCAAGGTCAGAGAAAAGGTACCTCAAAAAACTAAAGCCACCACACAAAACATTGTCGCGGTAGAATTCCATGTTGAACATACGAGAAGCACTTTTGGAATGTAAGTTCTCAGAAACTGTCCCTGTGTGTACTCTTCCTTAGTGGTGCCCTGGCACACCAGGAGGGTAAGTCAAGAGGGGTCTCATGGGAACAGAAGGAGAAGCGCAGTCAGTGTATAGGGGGAGTAAGGAAGGAGATGCCAAGATTGCAGCAAGGGCGGGACCGCAGGTTGGGGCTCATGGCTCTCTGCCAGCAGAGAGAACGGAGGAACATTAATGTCTTACAAGATGCAGACAGCTATGCAGCTGCGGGAGAGGTTAAGAACCTGATGGTGACTTTGGGCATTTCTGTGACCTCGCCAATGCTCAGGCTCCACTTGTAAACAGAAAGAATCATAGTTATTTTCTCATAGATTCCCCTAAGGGTTTAAGGAGTTAATAAATCTTGCAAAACACACAACTACCCAGCACAAAGTGAGCACTTTAAATAGACATGCGTTGTGCTGTTTCAGCCCGGGAAACGCAGACTGGCTGAGAAAGGGTGTGGGTGTAGCTGATCATGCAGGTGGCTCAGGCTGTGGGCAATCTTTTTGTCTACTCCTTTACCTTTTGTATTTAAAGATTAATTCCTATTTCCATTCAGATTTCAACAGTCACACTTCCTTGGTCCCTTTAAAACTAATTCCCTCTCTGCCTGCCTCCCTCCCTCCCTCCTTCCCTCCCTCCCTCCCTCCTTCCCTCCTCCCTCCTTCCTTCCCTCTCTCTCTCTCTCCCTCCCTCCCTCCCTCCTTCCTTTTGCTTCTTTTCCCTTCCACTCCCTGTTCAATGATGACTTTCCAAGAGGTGATGTGACAATTGCCAAAGGAGACCCTCAAGATACACATAAGTGCCATAGGAAGATATGCTTGGAAGAACAGGAAACCCCACAAAATGTTCTATCTTTAGAACTACTAACTGAGTTAATTGCAGATTTTTTTAAGAACTGATAAGTCATCACAGCTCCATCTTTTCCTAGGTCCTCCCACCTCCCCACCCATCCAATCCCAGGCCTCCTTTTTTCTCTTTAGAAAATAAACAAGCAGCCGGGCGGTGGTGGTGCACGCCTTAAATCCCAGCACTCGGGAGGCAGAGGCAGGCGGATCTCTGTGAGTTCGAGGCCAGGCTCCAAAATAGTACAGCCTCCAAAACAGAGAAACCCTGTCTCATAAAACCAAAAAAAGAAAAAGAAAATAAAATAAACAAGCAAATAAAAAAACAGTATTAAAAACAACAAACACACAAGAAAGACACTCAGAAAGACACAGGTTAGACAGGAAAGGGCTTGATTTCCAACAGGGGGCAGTGAATTAAATTAGAAGATAAATTAGGGACAAAACTAGCGTTATAAATAGCATAAAGAGAGAAACGCGGAGCCACAGCAAAAGAAGATCTGGAAGCAGGCTAAAGGTTTGCAAGTAGGAGGCAGATTCTCCCACAGTCAGTCTGTTGCCTTACTGCTGCGTTTCTTGGGACTTCTAGTTTGTTCCAAAACAGGCAATGCTGCGGCTAGGCTTTGTTTCCTGGGAGCTGGCTTCTAAGCATGAGAGCTAGATTCTGGGAGAGACACAAGCCCAACCTTTACACCAGGACGATGGCCACTGACTGCCTGGACGCCATCTCCTTGTGTGTTCCAGGCAGCTAGGCCAGCCAAGCCCGCACTTGGAGCAAATCTGGGGGAATTTATGGTGACACTCGGTTCCACATCTGGAACTGCTGAGAGACAGCTATGGTCACAGCGTTGTGGTCACTCTCTTCTTGAACAGAGGTTCCACACACCTAGCAGGCAAAAGCTTTTCTTTACAGATGGTTGATAAACACTCAAAACCCTCTTACCAAAGCTACAAGGAGGTAACGCTCGGGTCACAAAGCTCAATTTTTCAGGCTGTCACTTGGAAAAATCCAAAGCTGGGCAGGTCTGCTACCTGCTACTGCTGTGGTCATAATCTTTGGATCAAATACACCATTTAAATGTTTGTCTCTGCCAAAGCCTTAGGAATTGATTAAATCTATGGCTATATAGCACAACTTAGCCCTTTCTGAGAAGAAATTGTTAAATTTTTTTACGAAAATAAACAAAGGGAAATTCTTCATTAAGTTGGAAAGCCAGTAGAAAATGGGGTGAGTTAAAGGAAGTGTTCATGGTTCTATTTCACACAAAAGAAGCTGGTCTTCTAAAGAAAAGAGAAAAGTCCTTTACTTTATGACTTAGAGAATTTTATCTACACGTTTTTCTTTTCTTGCTTTATAATTGCTCAGGAGGAAAATATTATGTCTTGTTTTTTGTTTTAGCCCTGACCAAACTAGAGGAAACGGAATATGGTGAGACTGTTTTGCCTCCGCCTTGCAGACAGATGTAGTGGAGAAATGGACAGAGCTAATGGTCGCATGAGGAGGAACGTCTATAAAACTGCGTCGTGTTGGGGACTTGTGCACAGGGTTTGCACATCTGCTTTCAAAGGATGAATTAATTCTCCCGAGGAGGATCTCACTGTGTGTATAAGCAGCACTTCATTCAGGGCAGCCCATCCTCAGCAGTCGGTGGCTAACACAAAATGAACACAACGGTATTTCTGAAGACTCTGTCTCTTACTGCTTTATTTGGGGCATCGTTTGTCTCACTGGCCTGCTTGTGTATCGTGGTTTCTGGTTTCGTGTTTTTATGGGTTTTATGTTTGTCTGTGTCTGTATGTTTCTTCTGAGTTTTGTTGTTGTTTAAATTCTGGTTTATTTGGTTTTTTTTTGTATGCTCGCTTGTTTGTTTTCTAAAGAGAGAAAGGAAGGGCGTGGAGTTGGGGAAGTGGGGAGCTGGGCAGAATCTGGGAGGAATTGGGGGAGAGGAATCTTTGATCAGAATATATTACACAAAAAATTATTTTCAATAAAAACATACATAAAAAAGATTTAATGATTTTTAAAGAACTGTATCGGGTTGGGGATTTTGTCAGGTAGATTTTAGCTGCGCTTGTCAAAAATAAAAGAAGTACCACGTGTGAGGAGAGGCGTGTCAACCTACTTCATGTTGACAACTGTTTCACAATCTATATGTGTCCCCTAATACTGTGTTGTAAAGCCCAGATACACGCAGTAAAATTTACTGTTTTTTAAGTACTTTGTCCACTCATAAACTTCCATTCAAAAGGGCTCTACCACATTTCCTCCCCTCCTCGTTTCTCAGTGCTGTGATTTATAGGGTCAGTTGCAGCCTCCACTCTGCCAAAGCCATTTCTTCTGGGATTCTCAGCTCTGAAGTCGTGCCCCATAGGCCTCTGCACAAATGTTTGTTAGTGGGGGTCCTGACTCTGCTGTGTGTGTTCGTGAGTATGTGTGGGATGTGTGTGTGGTGCTGGGTGTGTGTAGGATGTGTGTGTGTGTGTGTGTGTGTGTGTGTGTGTGTGTGTGTGTGTGTGGTGTCTGGTATGGGGGAGATGTGTATATTGTATATTGGATGGTGTGTGTAGTGTGGGAGTGGGGATAAGGACAGTGTGTGTGTGTGTGTGTGTGTGTGTGTGTGTGTGTGTGTGTGGTATATGTGTGTACTGAGTCGGCTTACATTTCAGGCAGCTTCTCTTTTCTAGAACATGTAGTGTACATGGCGACAAAGCATGATGCAGGGAGAGTCCCTCTTTGTCCCTCTGTGGAGTAAGACAGACATGATGCTTCAGGCAAGAGCAGCCCCCTCCCCCGTCCACCAGAAGGAGAAGACAGTGGGGGGTTGATTTGGCATGGCAGATGAAATTGGACCACCCGCGAGCAGAGAACATGTGGGTATGGGGGTCACGGGATCCCTATCAGATGTGGACATCTAGACATCCTGTCCTGGACATGGAGTATAGAGGCAGGCTTTGAAAATCCGCTCTTGCCTAAGTGTGTGTGACCCAAGGTAAGTGAAAACACCATAAACCCTCAACTCCTGACTCTGCATCTCCTTAGGCTTGAGTCATTTCATCCAAGAAGCTGTGTAGTCTGCAGTTTGAAACACACCCTGGAGTCTGCCTTTCTGGATCTGTATGTTTTTCTGTAAAAGGGAGACACCAATTGTACCTACAATAGAAGACAGCCAGAGAATTCACATTTGCTAAGTGCATAATTAAACTGGGAGGAACTAGGGAGATCTCCCCCCCTCCACTCCCCTCCCCTTCCCTCCCTCTCCCTCCCCCCGCCCCTCAGTAGTTGAAAGTACTAGGCACTCATTCTGGTAGAAAGAGTCCTACCAGGGACTATGTTCTGTCTTCTGGCTTTAACCTCTCTAAATTCATCTTGTCGTTTTAGGATTTTGTTGTTTGTTTTTTGTTTCTGAGACAGTCTCAGTATACAACCTAGGGTGGTTTCAAACTCATGGTCCTCTTTCCTCACTCAGCCTCCTCTCGTGCCTGGTACTGTTCACTTAGAATCACTGAAACCCTTCCTGGATCATGGTTGTTCCATAGCAGACCTTAGAAGTTTTTCCTGTCGTGAATGGTGGGTGTTCTAATTTTCGGGGGGGGGGGTTATAGGTAGTTTTTTTTAGAAAACCAACTTCTGCAAGTTATCCTCTGACTCATACACACATAAATCTTTTTTCTTAGATAATTTATTTTCATTTACTATGTATACAGTGTTCTGTCTGCATGTATGCTTGCAGGCCAGAAGAGGGCACCAGATCTCATTACAGATGGTTGTGAGCCACCATGTGGTTGCTGGGAATTGAACTCAGGACCTCTGGAAGAGCAGTCAGTGCTCTTAACCGCTGAGCCATCTTCCAGCCCCCTATAGGTAGTTTTTATTGTGTGTTTATTCCATCTACTTGAACCACCCTTCCTATACTTGTGAGATCCAAAGTGAGTATAAACTGCACTGATTGGCAAGAACGTCTTGACAATAAAACATTTCAGGGAAGTCTTCTAGGCCTGGCTTGTCACCCTCCAACATCATGAGCAAAGTAAGACCTCTCACACTTTCATTTCCCCCAAGGTAGAACAAACAGACCGGGAGCTCTTGTTCCAGGTAAAGGCACCTGCCACCAGACACACATGGTGGAACAAGAGGTCTAGTTCCCATGAGCTGTCCTCAGCCCTCCACACACATCATGGCCTGTGTGCATCACACACACACACACACACACACACCTAAGCAAATAAAATGTAATTTTAAGTTTACCATTTAAAATATGTCTAAATCACTCAAGATTTTCAGTTGTCCAACAACTGTCCTATATATAAGTTCTGTGGGCAACGATGTCTGGAGAGAAGCTGCATATACAGAGACTGATTGATGGATTAAAACTGCAGTGACGGAGCCGGGCGTTGGTGGCGCACACCTTTAATCCCAGCGCTTGGGAGGCAGAGGCAGGCGGATCTCTGTGAGTTCGAGGCCAGGCTGGACCAACAGCCTCCAAAACAGAGAAACCCTGTCTCGTAAAAAAAACAAAAAACAAAAACAAAAACAAAAAAAAAACTGCAGTGACATGGAGAGCTTGGAATGTTGCAAGTCCAGAGCCTAATTATAATTTACCTTAGGTTAACTTTAGCCCCCCAATAGACATTCCCTGCTCATCTCTGTGTCTGGAACTAGCATCGTGTGGATAGAGAAACACCCTTTGATAATAAATTAACTTAGCAGAACATTAGCTTCCACCAACCCAAAAGTTGAGGGTGCCGTTAGATAGCATCCAAGGGCTAAGGGGAGTTCCCCCATCACTTACCTCTGTGATGTTTCCACCAGCGTGTGTTTTAAGTTCTTGGTTTATAGCTCTCTTTGTTCCGTTATTATAAAACTCTATACAACTTCAGGAGGACGCAGAACCTGGGGTAACCAAGCTCTGAAGTTCCCAGGCTATGGTTCCTCAAATTTGGCTCCAGAATAAACTACCTCTTACTCCTTTTGAGGTAAGAACTGCCTTGTTTTTACAACAGCAGTTTCTTCTTAACATAGATAGTCTTTCTCTCCAATGTCAAGTTTAAGATGCCAACTACTCCTTCAAGACCTACTTAAAATATTGAGCAAGTTACTGTCCGTGGGGTTTGCTGATAACAGAGGTGCTGTTTGCCTTTTCCAAGTAAATGATTGCTCCCTTGGTGCTGTTACATCACTCTGCATATTTCCTTGACGAGCTTACCAAATCCTTGAGGAAAGACTCCACCAACTGTCCATTTGTGGGCTGCGGTCCTTCAGTTGGCAGACACATATGCAAATCATGAGCTCAGGGGTTCCCAAGTACTCCCACTCCATCCAAAAGTGCTCTTAGACCACAGACACCAATGTCCTCTCTCAGAACAGCTTCCAACCAACTCTGTGTTGGCGGATGCCACAAATAAATACAGGTGCGACACTTTCTATGCTCACTTTGCATAACTTTCACCCACGTTACAGCTGTGGAACTAGTGGGAGATGGTGAGGACTTCAGAGCAAAGGGGCCGTAGGAAGACTTTGGACCACTGGGGACATTCCTTGACGAGATGGCAGGGCCCCAGTCCCTCTCCTTCCTCTCTCCTGTTTCTGAGACATGAGGTAAGTGGCTTGGGTCTACCACAACCTGCCCACAGGCCCAGAAGCAGGGGGGCAAATCTATCTAGAGTGAGGCATCCTTAGTTTGTAGCTGATCATGTCAGGTATTTGTTATAGACCGATATTTTGGAACACGGTTTCACATTAAAGAATACTACAACTTCCAAGTCAACTGGACTCGTGCTAATGTGCCCATATTCACATTCTCTCATCCCCAGCAAAGCCACTCTCCATCTCCCTGCTCTGGCACAGGGGATCCTGGCTTCTTTAATCCTTGTGCTTTGATGGCCCAAGAGTACGGAATCGGGTTTCTGTCCCACCCAGCTCAGCAGCCACTTAGTCCCAAATAAACACACAGAGGCTTGTATTAATTATAAACTGATTGGCCAATGGCTCAGGTTTCCAACTGGCTAGCTCTCTCTTAATTTTTAACCCATTTCTTATCAATCTGTGTATCTCTACATGGTCTTGGCTTACCGGTGATGCCCAGGCCTCTTTCTTCCTCAGCAGCTACATGGTGACTCATTCTCTGTGTTCCTGTCCCAGAATTCTCCTAGTCTGGTATCTCTGCCTATCCTTCCTGCTTGACTACATCTTGCCTGTCCATTGGCCAAAGCAGCTTTATTCATCAACCAGTAAGAGAAACATATATTCACAGCATACAGAAAGACATCACAAGAATGAGTCTGCAATGATGGAATACTGCTTAGCCCTGGAAAAGAAGGCAATGATGCCATTTCTGACTCATGAATGAACCCAAGGGGCATGATGCTAAATGGAGGAAGTCAGTTGCAGAAGGTTAAACACCCCATGCTTCCACAGATAGGAAGTGTCTAAACAGTACAACCCCTAGACACAGAAAGGAGCTTCAGGAAGGAGAAATGGAGAGATGGTGTTCAACATATAGAAAGTTTGAGTTGTGCAGAATGAGAAAGTTCTGAAAATTGCTATTAAATATGGTGCTGAAGGTTAACATCATATGGTGCAGTTGGAAACATGTTAAGAGGTAAATTCTGTGGTGTTTTCATAACAACAAACAGACAAGGGGAAGTTCTCAGAAGTGGTGGGTACATGCACCTTTGCCTTAATTGTGACAGCATTTTCACAGATGTGTGCAGGTGTCCAAGTTCATCAGATTGTATATGTGAAACATGAGTCTGTTGTGTACAAATTAGAACTTGATGAAGTTATTTGAATGAGTGTATATTCAAACACACATACTGCTTGTGTCTATGGTTCCTGTTTTAGTCAGGATTCTCTAAAGGAACATAATTTACAGAATGAATATCTCTCTCTAATATATTTATTCATATACATACTTATGTATATATATATACATATATATATATATGGGATTTATTAGAATGACTTACAGGCTGAGGTCCAGTCAGTTCAACAATGGCTGCCTCTGAACAGAACTTCAAGAACCCAGTAGTTGTTCAGCGCACAAGACCGGACACCTCAGCTGGTCTTCAGCATACACCAGACCCCTAAAGAAGTAGGCTCTAATGCTAGTGGAGGAATGAACCTACCAGCAGGGTGAGAGCGCAAAGGTGAACAGCAAACTCCCTTCTTCCATGTCTTTATACAGGCTGGAAGGTGAGGCCCAGGTTAGAGGCGGATTTTCCCACCTCAAAAGGTCTGGATTAAAGGTGTGTCTTCCCACCCCCAAAGATCCTATTAAAAGTCCATCTTCCCACTTCAGACTTAGCAAAAATAACCTCACAAGTGTGTCCCTCCATTTTGGAATTTTACTTAATTCCAGAGGTACTCAAGTTGACAGCCAAGAGTAGCCATGACAGCCACCTTCCCAAAACAAGTGGCTGATGTGAGATCACCCATCTCTAGGACTAATTAAGAATGCAGCCATTTTCAGATTGCCTCAGTAGCTCCCATTTCTCCTGAATGAAAACCCTTTAAAATGTTCAGCAGAGCTTGTCAAGTCCTGGCCCTGCCTTCACTCAGCTTCGCTCTCTACTTCAACCCCTTCCCTGGCCCAGTCCTTTCTCCCCGCAACCACAGATTCCACCCGTTTGGTTGTCCCTCATCACTTCCTGTCACAGACTAGACATCCAGGCTTCTAGGAAGCTTCCCCTGGTCCTTCCAGAAATCTACATTGGCAGGACCTGGCCTGGTCTCTCTTGCAACACTGCTACAACTTTACAGAGCTCCCTGTACTCCACTGTCACTGACTCTGTTCCTTGATTTGTACTCCTCCTGGACTGTGAAGTGAGTCCTCAGGAGCAGACACTTCCTTTATTGGTTAACCAGTCTCCTGCCCCAGAACCTCCAAGGTGTTGCGTGCTGGTTGGGTGAATGGGCCTGTCGACCATCAGCCTCTGCCTTGTAATGTGCAGCAGTAGGAGTCCATTGCTGGAGCCCGAACCCCCAATGCCCCTGACTCTCTAAAGAATGCCCTATCACAACTGTGCTGCCGCTTTCACTGTTGCTAAGACAAGGTACCCAACGAGATGCCACTGGGTGATAAAGGGTTAATTCTAGCCCAGAGTTTGAGGGGCTAAAGCCCTCATGGAGGGAAAGCGTGGCAGCAGGGGTAGGAGGCAGCTGGTCACCTTGTGTTGTAGTCAGGAAGCAGAGAGAGAATTGGAGGCCGTTGGGCCCGACTGTGAAGCCCTGGTCCCATCCCCCCCAGGGCCCCCTTCCTTCAGCAAAGCTAAAGGCTCCGCCAGCTCAGACAGCCCCACCCGCTGGGGACCGAGGGCTGAACTTTTCACACTTGGACCACCATAGCACACTGTCTAACAACGGCGTAGGTGTATAGTGGGAAGGGGAGTCCTAAGTGACAAAATAATCCAGGATGGCCTCACACAGTCCACTTCTCCGTTAGCCGGCTACCCAGGTAGGATCCTGATCCTCATCACTTGTGTCCAACTCGTCAGACTGGAAACAGTTTTCTGGGGGTCGTGGGAGGAAAACAACGTGGAGCGAGGCATGGAGGAAAGGAAAAGACAGCGGGAGAGGCGGTTCAATAAGAACATAGGGGCATATATGACATATATGACGTGATTAAATCATCACTTGGTATGCTAACTTCAGCTTTTTGATTAAGAAATGCATTGTTAAACAGAGGACACCTTAACTAGGCCTCTGCATGCCCTTAGCAGCAAACTTCCTTCCCGTTTTTATACACTCCCCCTGCTCGGGTTTTTGAGAACCACATCCTTGTTCTTAGTCTCATGGTGTCATAAACGAGACAAAGCAGAGCACTTGGGAAGCTGAGGCAGGAGGATTATGAGGCAAATGCCAGCCTGGACTCCACACAAGACACTGTTCCCAAACAAACAAAAGACATATACATATACCCGCCCTCATGCTTAACAACATGTGTGTTTTCTACTGTGCCTTTTACAAAATGAACTGAAATCCGGCCACTGCTAGCAGATTCATATCCTAATAAAATGGCAAGGAGCAATTTCCCTAGAGCAATAATGAATCAGCCTGTGTCAGACAAGACTGTGCTGGCCCGCCCTTCCTGACTGGAGAGCGAAGCTGGAAGCTTCACACCAAGAGAATGCTTTTGGCTGCAGAAAGAGACGACTGAGTAACTGACCAAGAGAAATACCCCTAGGAGATGAAATGCTTGGAATCTGGGGGTCTGCACTCCTGGGGGTCAGTTAAGACACGATTTCACCCATGAAGGCATGACACTGGTGTTACTCAGACATTTCCAGGATCCATGCTTTGTGGGGGAACATGTTGACCTCGTCATAGAATGCTGCCCTAAGACAGACCCGTGAGCATTCCTTGGCAGAATGAAGCTTTGAGTCGTATTGAGGATAAGCCTTCTCTGTGACCCTTGCAACTCTTCCGTTACAGAATTATGAATATTTACAGGAGTGAGGGTGACTCGGGAATGGGATTGTAAAAGGACCCTCTACCCAGAATTGCAGACTGCTCAGTGACCACAGGCTTACTCTTTTTGTTTCTCTAGGCTATCCCAAATCCAGCAAAATGACTGATGTTTTTACAACTAAAAACTGCAGGTTGTCCATCAGTCAAAATTCATTTCTTGCTCTCTGCACCATAGACAAAAGCTAAAGGGCACTGAGGAATAGGAAGTAGGATGACTTGTAGGAAAGACTTGTATGTCATAGAATTTCTAGTTCATCGTTCTTTAAAATGCATTCCATTCTGAGACTCAACTTGTGGGCCCAGGTTGACTTCCTAAGTCACCCTGGGCATGAACATGTAATCACCTACAGATAGTGATAGAACATAGAAGATGGTGTGAGAGAGTATCTTAGGGTTTCTATTGCTGTGAAGAGACACCATAATCACAGCAACTTTTATAAAGGAAAACTTTTAATTGGTGGTTTCCAGTTTCAGATGTTCCGTCTGTTATCATCACGGTGGGACATGGCAGCGTGCAGGCAGACATGGTGCTGGAGGAGCTGAGAGTCCTACATCTTGATTCACAGGCAACAGAAGGAGACTGTGTGCCACACTGGGCATAGCTTGAGCATATAAGACCTCAAAGCTCACCCCCACAGTGATACACTTTCTCCAACAAGGCCACACCTAGTCCTAATAGTGCCAGTCCCTATGGGCCAAGCATTCAGACACATGAGTCTATGGGTGCCATTCCTACTCAAACGACCACAGAGGGTTCATTTCTCTCTCTGATTACTGACTGTATATGTAATGTAAACAGGCTTCATACTTCAGCAATTATGTCTTCCCTACCATAATGGACTGTCTTTTTAACCCCAAACTCCTCTTTCCTTAAGCTCCTTTTGTGGGGTATTAGGTCACAGCAATGAAAAGGTAGCTCACACACCAAGGAGGGGACACACAATCCCTGTCTATGGTTTCAAACGGCAGAGCCTCCAGGGAAAGCAAATCGCTCTCCACCTGTCACCCCACATCCTTGTAGTCTAAGTCTAATCACCTGTGAACTGAATATCACTTGTACACACACACACACACACACACACACACACACACACACACACGAGAGAGAGAGAGAGAGAGAGAGAGAGAGAGCATTTAACATTATTACATTCCTTTATGCTGTGCAATATTACTTTAGCTGTATAACAAGATGTTACATTTGTTTCTGCTTTATTTGTTTAATTATGTACAGATTTGTTGCATTGGTTTCACCTTGTGCCTAAAACATCTGATTGGTCTAATAAAGAGCTAAATGGCCAATATCTAGGCAGGAGAAGGGATGGGTGGGGCTGGTGGACTGAGAGGCTCAGGAGACTGTGAGACGGAGGCAGCCATCAGCCAGCCAGACATGAGAAGCAGTGAAAGTAGGATATACAGAGGGAAAGAAAGGTAAAAAGCCCTGAGGCAAAATGTAGATGAAAAGAAACAGGTTAAGTTATAAGAGCTATCAAGAAACAAGCCCAAGCCTAGGCCAAGCATTCATAACTAATAAGTCTCTGTGTTTGGGAGCTGGTTGGTGACCCAAAAGCTGGTTTTCTCTCTCTCTACTCTCTCCCTCTCTCTCTCTCTCTCTCTCTCTCTCTCTCTCTCTCTCTCTCTCTCTCTCTCTCTCTCTCTCTCTCTCTCCCCTCCCCCCTCTCTCTCTCTCACACACACACACACACACACACACACTTGTACTCTAGAATGAAAATAGGGATAAAACAGACCAGTGAAACCCCATTCACAAATAGAAAAAGTTATAAAGAGTATTAAAGAGGTTTCAGTAGTATGAAGGTACAACAACCACAAGATCATGCTCAGCAGACAAAGGCACTTAGTACCAAGACAGATGTCATAAGTTCGATCCCCAGAACCCACAAAGTGAAAGGAGATAACTGACTTCCACAAGTTATCCTCTCTGTCTCTGTCTCTGATCTCTGATCTCTGTCTCTGTCTGTCTCTGTCTCTCTGTCTCCACACACACACACACTCACTCACACTGTGCCATGTGATCATGTATGTGCACATGCATGCATTCACATACACTAAGTAAATAAATTTATTTCAATTGGCAGATAAAATTGTATTATTTATCACATGCACCATGCTGTTTGGAAGTCTGCATCCACAATAGAATAGCTAACATGAAACAGTTGACCTATACATCACCTTTTTGTGTTGAGGACTTAAACTTTGTTCTCTCGATGCTTTTCAGGAACATTGTGTTAGTCATGTCCCCATTACTATAACAAAACAAATGCTTGGATGAATCAACTTATACCGAGGAGAGATTTCCCTTGATTCATAGCTTGGGGGGTTTTGATCCATGGCTGGTCAGTGCATATACTTGCAGCGTTTGTTGTTATTGTTTACAGCCTCCTTTGCTGTGCAAAAACCTTCTTAATTTTTGCTAACATTGGTTCCTGAGGAACTCAAATCCGATGTTGAAAGCTATTGTCTGTGCTTATGTCTTGAAATGTTTCTCTTTGTCTAGTGGGTTTGAGACTTCCATTGTGATCTTTGATCAGTTTGGAGTTGATGTTTGTACAGGATGAAAGATGGGGATCTAGCTTCCATTTTTCCCAGCACTGTTTACAGAAGTGATTGTCTTTTCTTCAGTATATATTTTTAACATATTTGTCAAAAATCAGGTGGCTGTAGCTGTACGCCTCATATATATATCAGAGTTCTTTATTCTATTGTTGATCTGCATATCTGGTTTTGTGCCAGTCCATGCTGTTTTTGTTACTGTGGCTCTGTAATATAACTTAATAAGGTATGGCGATGCCTCCAGCATTATTTGTTATATGCAGAGTTGCTTTGGGCATATGCCATCTTTTGTGACTCCATATGAATTTTAAGATTAACTCCCTATTTCTATGAAGAATGGCATTGACGTTTTAATGGTGGTTTCATTGAGTATATATATTGCTTTTAATAAAATATTCATTTTTACAACATTAATTCATGAAGGGATATAGGGCTTTCACAGTGAAAGGTTGTAGGGTTTTGTAAAAAAGTTTTTTTCTGCATCCACTGAGATGATCCTTGCGTCCATTCCTGTAACATATTACATTTATTGATTTGTATTTGTCAGTCTATCCCTTCATCTTTGAAATGAGGCTAACTTGATCATACAAAACTTCATTATTTTGGTGGATGAATAGAATTCCTTGTGTACGCATACTGTTGTGTTTTATTCGCTCATTCATTGGTGGACATTTATTTGGCTTCACATCTTGAGTATTGAGAATAATACTGCAATAAATGTGAATTTAGTCTATTTCTCCAACATACTGATCATTTCCTTTAGGAAAATAGCCAGTAGTGGAACCTTCTGAAGGAATGTGACCAAATCCACATCCCCAAGAATCTTAGAGTGTAGAGCAGAAGAGCAGTCTAGAAACCTGTCCAGGCAAGATGACACAGATTACATGTTGAAAATACAGGTCCAGGAACGGACAATATGGCTCAGTGGGTAGCATGCTTGCTGCACAAGCTCAGGGGCCTGAGTTTGGATCCCAGCACCCATGTAAAACCACAGATGTATCTGCATGAACCTGTAATTCCAGCACTGCGGGGAGAAGAGGCAATAGGGGCACTGAGACTTGCTGGCCACCAGCCTAGCTCAATGTTCACGGAGAGACCCTGTCTCAAAGGAACAAGGTGGACAGTAGTAGAGCTCTGCCGGGGCATCTGATGTCCGATGTCCTCCTCTGGCCTCCAAACATATGCATGGCCATGTACACCTACCACACACACACCATACACACCACCTGATCATACAAAACATCATTATTTTGGTGGCCGAACAGAATTCCATTGTGTATACAAGAGAGGGAGAGAAAGGGGAGAAAGAGAAGGAGAGAAAGAGAAAGTCAGATCTCATCTTTTGTTCCCCCAAGATGTGTGCCGTCCATGGTACCATCTCTGCTGTCTGGTTTCCCATGTAGAGAATTTGCCTTGTCCACAGAATGCTTGCTGATAAGAAGGCAGCTAAAGCTTGTTCAACCCTTGACCACAGGACCCTTCCCAGAAAGTGACCTGACATTACATGCTAGCTACATCTCTGGCTATTAAAGCTTTAAGCCACACAATACAAAGCAGATCTTCACAGCCTTGGTCATCCAGCTGCCATCCACAGCCATTGCAACCCCAAGTCTACGATATCTGTCACATTGCAAATACTCAGGGACTCTCACCCTCCTTTTACTGGACAGTGTCAACCAACTCTCAACATGACTCTTCTTTTCCTACCTACGACAGAAACAAATGTTCACATGAGGGATTTATCTGTGAACCACAAACTACTTCTCAACACATGGTTTTACTTGTGGCCCAGAGCAAGGTGTTGTATGGGTGAATTGTTTTTCTTTCTATTCCTGGGGTTTTGTTACAGGTCTCTCTTGTGGTTACTTGAGAAATGTAATCCATTCACCTATAAAAGGCTCAGTACTGTTGGTAAGAACTGAACCCATCACTAGCCTTCCTAGTGGATGAGATGGTAGAGCTATGTACATGATGTGTCTGTTGCTTGCAGCCAACGCATTTGAACTGGTGCATATTGGGGCACGGCACAGCATAATGGAAAATTTAATCCCAGAGGCCTGTATCGGAAGTGCCGAGCTCTTTCTGCCAGGGAAAAAGCAGAGAAAAATATCATTAGGAATTGGCGGTCATTTTAGAGTGGATCTGGATCTGATTCCAAACAAACTAGTCTGCCTCTTGTATGTGTGTGTGTGGGGGGGGGTTGTGCTGACTGACAGGCAAGACCAGGTGCAACTGTATATGCATCACCTTGCAGCAAGCTCTGCCTCTGGGTTCCCAGGCTGCAGGCAATGGGGTGGGAAGGAGCAGCTGAGGTATTACAAAATAAGAAGGCAGCAAACAGAAAGCTGCTGGAAGTCAGATTTGGAGATCACCAGTGTCTCATTATGGGTTGTGACTCATTAGACCAACTGTAGCTCACCTTTGCCTCATTTTTTCCACTGAAGACCAGAAGCAGCAGCCAGAGGGCTGTGGGAGGGCATCTTCCCATGCTGTCTTGATAGACTTCATGCTCTGGTGTCCACAGTCAGTCTTAACTGGCACACTACTAACCCATTCGGAAGTAAGAAAGAAACTTCTCTGAGTTCCCAGTGTTGCTCATATTCTCACCCCAGAAAGGAAAGAGCATGTGAGGTCAGAATTCTTGGGGAGAAAGGGGAGGATGTGTGTGTGTGTGTGTGTGTGTGTGTGTGTGTGTGTGTGTGTGTGTGTGTATAATTTACCCTGACTTGAAATTCACCACATAGCCCAGGCTGGCCTTGACCTTGAACTTGTGCCAATCCTACTGACTCAAGCTCCTTGTACTGTAATGAAAGCATGAGCCCCCACACCCAGCTTCAGATTTTCTTAAATTGGTGTTTGGGGAGATGTATCAGCAGCTAAGAATGTATATTGCTGGATGACACCAACTGGCAATCTAAGCAATAGTGGAGAGGCTACTTTAAAAGCCCCTCCCCAATAATGAGATTGATGACTACCTTACATGCCTTCCTAGAGCCTTCATCCAGTAGCTGATGGAAGCAGAGGCAGACACCCACAGCTAAACACTGAACTGAACTCCTGGAAACCAGTTACAGAGAGGGAGGAGCAATGAGCAAAGGGATCAAGACTAGGTGGGTGAAACCCACAGAAACAGCTGACTTAAACAAGGGGGAGTTCATGGACCCCAGACTGATGACTGAGAGGCCAGCATGGGACTGATCCAGACCCCCAAAATGTGGATGTCAGTGAGGAGGCCTCAGCAATCTATGGGGCCTCTGGTAGTAAATCAGTATTTATCCATGGCATACAAATGGACTTTGGGAGCCCATTCCACATGGAGGGATACTCTCAGCCTGGACACATGGGGGAGGGTCTAGGCCCTGCCCTGGATGATATGACAGACTTTGGGAATTCCCCGTGGAGAGCTTCACCCTCCCTGGGGAGCAGAGTGGGGAGGGCTTCAGTGCTGAGGTGTGGGGGAGGAGGGGAGGGAGAGGGAGCTGGGGTTGACATGTGAAGCAGGCTTGTTTCTAATTTACATTTTTTAAAAAGGGAAAAAAAGAATGTATACTGCTTCTTCCAAAGACCGGAGTCCAGCTCGCAGCACCTCTGCTAGGCGGTGTCACAACCACCTATAACTCCAGCCCCAGGGGCTCTGACGCCCTCTTTTGGCCTCTGTGGGCACCTTCACTCATGGGCACAAACCCATGCACAGGCACAAACGCATACACATAATTATAAGAAATCTTGAAGATATTCTTGAATGTCCAGACCCTGGGCTACATGACAACACTGAGACATCAATGAGTCTTCAGAAATCAAGGTAAAGATGCTTTTCTAAAATGGTCACATTTTTTTAGTGGCATCTTTAAAGCCAACAAGTGACCGAGAACGTTTTTGCTTAATGGAAGGTCTCTGTTCATGCCTGCCACCTTCAGCACAACCATGGTCATTTACTGAAGACTTCTGACACAGCGGCATTGAACTAATCACTTAATGGTATCTCCTAGATGTGTCACAACAATCCTCTTAGGTTACTTTTGACCTGCCGGTTGTATTCACAAAATGGCGTCTTTACTGATTCTAAGAGTTTAGATGAAATAATTCACCGCAAATGCACAGTGAGCTAGGAATGAAAGAAACAACCTTTCAGCTACAGGGGTGAAGTGCAACAGCCATAGCACATCGTGTGGTGGGGACAGTGGACAAAGGTCTGGTCACATTTGAGGGAGACCAAGGTCTTCTCAGTCCCCATGGCTGTGAGGGAATACAGGCCTGGCGACTTCAGACCTCCTTTTATTTTCAGAAGACAGCAGGAATTCGAACTTTTATGTGAAACTGAAATCTTATTGTTAAACACTGGCAAGCTCTACAAAGTTGTTCATCTCTCTGCAGCCAAAGAAAATACAGCTGTGAGCTGGGTTCAGCCCATAGACTGCCTGTTTGCAAACTCCAACCCCTGGCCGGGCAACTGGGAGGAATGATTTCAGATTCTTCTGTTCTCTTAAAGAAACATGGCTCCTTCAGCCAGGCTCCAGGGGGCTTTAAATTATCGTAAATGGTTCAGTACCAGAGTTTCGCTACTGCCCACCCACTGGCCCTCAGAAATCAAATGCCCATCACTTTATTTCGGTGTGTAACTTGGGAGGTCATTAATCTGTGCAGACCTGGGAGTGCCAAGGGAGAACAAGATGAGAGCAGGGAGAAAAGAAGGAGGGGAGGGAGATAAGGAAGACAACAGGGAGTCCCCACTGAGCACTGCCCACCCTCCAAGTCCCCTTCAGCACCCTCCCCCATCACCGGCCCTTATCTGTTTTAGCCATTCAGACCCCTGAAAATCAACCTCCGCACCTCAGCCCACCATTCTTCATTTCTGATTTCTCTCCTCTGAGGAGATAAGGAGGTCCCAGGGCCTCTCAGTGTGTTTTACATCAAAGGCCATCGGAGGGTCCTGACAGGCTAGATGTCCATGCTATAAACAAACCATTAATCACCCTGCCATTTCATGGACACCCTCTTCCCAGAGGGGATGAACTTTCTCCAGGTCACTAATAGAAACCACATCTCCCCCGTCCCCAGCCAATAGAGGAGGCGGGGTTGGGATTTCTGACTCAACAGTTTGTAAACAGCCAATTAAAAGAGAGATGGTTGAAATGAATGAAACCAAGTCACTTCTGCATGCTCTACCTCTAATTCAGGTACAAAAGGAAAAACAAAGAGGAAAACCATGGGGATACAATAGCATGGTGATGGTTTTGCCACTAACCCTAAAAGCATCCTTTTGGCAACCCTCCACAGTCTGAGTGGTGAGGATTGGAGCCCAGGGAAAGGTCTTTCCAGACAGTGTCTCCTCTGTGAGATAACTCTGGGATCCCCTGACCAGTTGTTCTAACATGGCCAGTATGATCCACTCGAGGCCAAGTCTTTGATGTAGTCATCCATCCACTGAGCTTCTGTTATAGGTAATCTCCAACCTCAGTAAAAAGACTGGAAAGGGGGCACTGGCTGTCCTTTCAGGGGTCATGAGTTCAATTCCCAGCAACCACATGGTGACTCACAAAAAGACTGGAGAAGTTCTAGCCCTTATGGCTTCTCCTTCATGGGTGGGGTGGGGGGCAACCACTAAGCAACCAGTTCAGGTAGCAATAAAGCCATAACCCCCCCCAAGACTGTTGGGGGTGGGTGGGTAATAGTTTGAATTGGAAGGCAGCTATGCTTACCACTATACTACCAATGCAGGCGAGTTGGAAGAGAAGAGAAATCACTGACTCAGCAACTAACCATGGTGCAGGAGCACAAAGTGGGTGGGTAGCAAAGGAAGCCAGAGTGATGCCTGTGTGTGGAGGCAACCCACCCAGAGAAGTGAGCTCACGGGGTGAGAGGCCTTAGGAAACGATATCTGCCTCCCAAAGCAGTAGACTATTGCCGCTGCTCTTAGTTGTCCCTGAGAAATTGACCGCAAAGCTCTGTTGTTGAAGACAACACACACACTGGTCACACAGTGCATGGAGAAATCAAGTTGGCACCAGCCAGGAAGTCTCTTCGTTGCTGGCCAGCTTTTACAGTCCTGGAAGGTGCTGTGCAGGTTACTGGGAGAGAAAAGTCATCAACAGTCTTACCCTGCTGTGAATTCTGGGGACTGCAATAATGACTGGCGCAGCAAGGTACGCCCATGGGTACAATAGTGACACGTGCATTATAATGGCAACCAATCACTTCCTTATTTGACATAAGGCCCAGTCCTCAGGAAGAAGCACGTGACTGATTCTATAAATCCAGTCAAGAACCTATCTATGGTAGCAGAGCTCACAGGCTCAGGGGTAAACCTACTACTATTATTCTGCTAAATGTTCACGGAATCAAACTGCCCTCTAAATTTGTTTCTCCCTACCTAAGAGGTCAGTATAGTTCTCGAACCTCATGAGCATGGTGATTAAAGCAGAAACTCACAACTGGCCGAAGTTCAAAGAATACATGCAGAGTGCTCAGCCACAGATGGGACATCTCTATCACCTCACTTCCATCCAGAAGACCACCTTGTGGTGGACCACTACACTCAGAAACGTACAGCATCTGTGTCTATCTGCACTCAACTTGCAGTAGCATTCTAAGTGTAGGGAGGGAAGGGGTTCTCAAGCCCCCACCCTTAACCAATGAGCAATGGACAGTAACAGTTTCTGGGAAAGGAAGTCAGTTTTAGGGTTTTTTTTACTGGTTGCTTGCTTGCTTGCTTGATTGATTGATTGCTTGATTGATTGGCAAACTGGTTGATTGACTGAATGATTGATTAACTGATTGCTTGATTGATTGCTTGATTGACCACTGGAGTATGATCTACCTTTAAAGAAAACTCAATCCAGGCATGGTGGTGCATTCCTTTAATTCCTGCACTTAGGTGGCAGTGGCAGGTAGCTATCTGCAAGTTCAAGGCCAGCTTGAGTTACACAATGAGTTCTAGGCCACCCAGGGCTTCTTTGTGTTGGGTAATTGGCCAAAGCTACAAGAGAATCTGTTTTTATGAATTTAATATGTGGGTCTGTGGTATTGGTATTTTGGGATATTTGACTCTTTCATTATAAAATAATAGAATTATAAAGTTGCTTCAAAAAATAGTTAACACAATTAAATCTGTTGTCCTCTCTGATCTCTTTTATGCTTTTACTGTTCAAAATCCCCAGTGTTTAAGATCTGGTACTACACACCGTGCTAGGCCACTCCCGATGGCACAAGCAAGATTGTTTACTCCTAGGTCAAGTCCAGTCCGCAGGAGTGCTCGAGTTTGACCACAGTAGGTTTACAAATGTCACATTAACTTACAGTAGTTTTTTTCCTGTTTTTAATTTTATTTGTATGAGTGTTTTGTCTGTACATATGTGTGTGTGTGTGTGTGTGTGTGTGTGTGTGTGTGTGTGTGTGTGCCACAGGCCCCTAAGCCATCTCTCAACCTCCAACTATTTTAAATACAGAAATGTACATAGGACTCTTCTGTTCTAGTTTTTCTTCAAAATCCATAATTGAGCTACACTGAACCTATCTTCATTCCCTCATGGGATCCAGAGGTAGGTGGTTTCTAATACCTGTACAGGAGGTGGCTGTCTGGTTCTCGTGTCCTCTGCCCTCTGCCACGTGTCCTATTGTAGGACATCTGGTAGAGTACAGCAGGGAAGACTTCAGTAGGACCATATTGGTTTTTTTTTTTTGTTTTTTTTTGTTTTGTTTTTGTTTTTTGAGACAGGGGTTCTCTGTATTGTTTTAGAGGCTGTCGGTCCAGCCCGGCCTCAAACTCACAGAGATCCGCCTGCCTCTGCCTCCCGAGTGCTAGGATTAAAGGCGTGCGCCACCAACGCCCGGCTAGTAGGACCATATTGTTATTAATGCCCTTGGGTAGCCCTCTTCCTGCTCCCATGACACTTAACTGGCTCATGCTACTCTCTGGTCAAAAAGACACATAAAAGCTTGACAGATGCTTACACATGAGGCTTTGTCGTCTTTGGCTACTGAGAGCCCCAGAACTGCCATGCAGCAAAGCAAGCTTGTCACTACAGGTCACCAGGAGGAGCAGAAGCAGTTTGACTGGCAGCCTAGAATGACTGCAGATCATGAGGAATTTTTAGAACACCCAGTTCAACAGATGACTAAAGCCACATGAACAAACCTGGGTAATACTAGAAAAGACTAGCAAGTGATGCCCAACCCAACCGTACCGTTGAAATGAGCATAGGCTTAACTCATAGCCAAGCAAGTTTGAGATAAACATTAAAATATCAGTCATCAGTCATCCATCCTTTCTTCTGAAATAGAGACATTTTAAGTTTGTGGCTCCTACCTTAACATATTGCAGACTCTCTCTCTCTCTCTCTCTCTCTCTCTCTCTCTCTCTCTCAGCTAAAGGCATTTAAGTATTAAATAAGAGATAAAAATTTAAATTTTCCTCTTAGCCTGTGAACAGTACCTAGAGTTAATTGGCATGTAACAAATGTTTTTGAATGAGTCAAATGAATTCTCAGACATTTTGTAAAGTACTTTAAGATGTGTCCTAGAAGTGGTCACCACTCCATGGACTCTGCCTTAAAAGAGCCTCTGGGATCATTTCTAGATGGCCTTGCAAAGCATTAAACATCCACTGCAGCTGGGCCCACTGACACCCCAAACCCATGCTGCATCTACTAAGCCACTGAGTTTAGAAAATCAGTCCACGGGAACCAACTCAGTAGGGACTGAGGTCAGAAGCAATGGGTAAGAACAACCTACCTGTCCCCTGTGCTTTGCTCTCCTCCACTTTGGACAGACTAAATGGCAAGTGGACTGTCCTAGCATGGCTGAAGGAAGCATGATATAGCTGTGGGTGTGCGCTGAAGGGATGTCAGAATGAGGGCTAGGTCCTAACTACCAGAGATGGTTGTAACTGATATTTTTCAAGGAGCTGAAAAGAATGAATGCCACATGAAGGAAAACAAAATATTCCAAATGCCCTGAAATGAACACCCTGTCATAATTTACCCTAGAGGGTCTTGCTCATCACCTACCTCTTCTCAAAAATAAGAAGATTGTATTTGGAGTGCTAAAAGTGACAAGTTGCAAGGTCAACTCAAATCAGTCATGATGGCATATAATTGTAATCACAGCCCTTGAGGAGTGGAGGCAGGAGGATTACAAGTTTGAAGCCAGTGTGGTCTACACAGCTAGCATCTATCAGTAACAGATGAAGGAAGGAAAAGGGAGAGAGAAGAAGAGATAGAAAAGAGTGCGAACACTAAGTTAATCAAGGACACTCTTCTGGGCAGCTGTAAAAAATTCTGGGAAAGTAACAGTAGAACGGGGAAGAGTTTGGAAGGGCCACCAGAAGGAGAGCTGGGTTCTTCTGGGTCCTATTTACCACAGTGAATTGTGGGTGTTGTTGTCAAGGTATTAACAAAGTTGAAGTCCCAGATTTGAGTGCAGCATCCTGCTAAGAAAGCCGCTTTGTGACTGAGCCTATCAATCCCAGAGTGCTCATCTTTGAGATGATAAAAACAATATTCGCTCTGCCTGCCTCATAGGATTTTTGAGGTTAAAAGGGCGCCCTTCAAGCATTTGTGATTATAAAAAGAAGGATGCACTAACCAGTGAGACCAAATATGGAAAGGGAAATAAAAATCCATGTAACAGCTCAGGGACAGGCCCCAAGACAGGAGCTAACATTACCAACCAGACCAGGTTGAAAATAGATGACTAAGGACCAGATGAACAGATAGGTACGAAACAGAAAGATGTGGGTCTAGCAGGTGCAGTCAACAGCAATGGGGCATAGCCATGCTGATCTGCCCCTGAGATCCCAGGTGCTGAGCAGATGGCCCTGCTTTTGCTTGTTCTTCCTGGCTTTTGGAGGACCACCTTCATGGAGGGTCTTCCCATTCCCATAGCCTGAACAGGCCCAGGGATCAGTCCTATTCCAATCAGGTTCTATTTGTAGAGAATGGAAGTCTATCACATAACACAGGAAATGAGAAATATTAGAACTTCCATATATCCTAGCAACCCCCAAATGGGGTGTTTATCCAATGGGAATAAAATCAAGTACGTAAAAAAAATCCTCACCCGCATTGTAGTGTTATCTACAATAGGAGAGACATGGAATCAATGTGAGTGAATAAATGAATAAATGAATACAACAAATGAGGCTTTCAAGGAACACTAAAAATGTGATCTTAGGAAAGCTGAGAATCAAAGTGTGATAACCACACCTAGGAAGGGCTGGGAAGCAGGAAGGAAAGGGCAGTGGATGGGTACTGGGGTGCAGTTGGATTGGGCAATACCCAGGAAGCAGGAAGGAAAGGGCAGTGGATGGGTACTGGGGTGCAATTGGATTGGGCAATACCCAGGAAACAGGAAAGAAAGGATAGAAAATGGGTACTGGGGTGCAGTTGGATTGGGCAATACCCAGGAAACAGGAAAGAAAGGATAGAAAATGGGTACTGGGGTGCATTTGGTGTGGGAATAGCCCCAGTGTTCTACAGCTCATCCAGGTAATTACAGTTGGTGTTGAGAAACTGTCAAAATAACTAGAAGATAGGATGTTGACTGCTGCCAAAACAGAGTAATGCTTTGTGTCTCAACTAATAAACATGAGCGACACTAATCTGATCATTCTACAGTACATGCATGCATTGACGTGTCATACTGAATGTCATAAATGTGTTTTGCTGTGGATCTGTTAAAAAGTTTTTTAAAGGGTTTGTTATGTATCCTGATGCAGACGTCTCCGAGGCTACTCCTTTCCCAGGAGTTTTTTTTTCTTCCCTTCTTTTTAAATTGTTTTGAGAATTTCAGAAATGAGTATTTTATTTACATCATCTTTGCTACTCCCTCTCCTCCCACAACTCCTCCCATGTACTCCCCACTCTCTCTCAGAGTCCTGATGTCTTCTTTGTTATCGATATATATGCACACGTGCGCGCACGCGCGTGCAACCTGCTGAGTCTATTTAACCCTTCTTGTATGTGTATGTTTTCAGGGCTGACAAATTGGGGTTGGATAACCTATCAGGAGGCTCACCGTGAGGAAAACTAATTCTCCCCCTCTCAGGAGCCATTAATTACCTAAAGTTCTTCATCTAGAGGCCCTGAGATTTTCCCCACCACATCCGCATGTCAAGTGGTGTTGTCATTGTTCAGGTCTTGTTTAGGCAACCATATTGTTGAGATTTCATGGGTGCAACTTTCCTGTCACATGTAGAAGATGATATCTCGCAGACTTCCTGGTCTTCTGCCTCTTACAATTATTTCTGCCCCCTCTGCAAAAATGGCCCCTGAGCCTTAGGTGCAGAAACTGTATTGTAGATGTATCAGTTGGGGTTGGACACCCATGGTTAGCTGTTCTCTGCATTTGACCAGTTTGTGTGGTTCTGTAATGGTCTTCATCTGCTGCAATAGAACCTTCTTTGATGAGTGTTGAGAGCTATACTTATCTCTGGGTATAAGGATAAGTATTTAGAATGTAATTAGAGTTTATTCTAATTTAGGAAAGTGGCAGTGATAGGTTCTCTCCTAGGGTCCATGACCTACCAGCCACAGGGAGTTGGCTACATTTACAGTACCAGCATGAGTTTTCTTCCATTGGGCAGGCTTTAAGTACAACTACACAGTTGTTGGTTACTCCCAAGACAGCAGTGTCACTATTGCAGTCTTGGGGCCATCTCACTGTGCTGGTCATCATTGTGGTCCATAGGCTTGCAGCTGGGTAGAATATTGATTCCTCCTCTCCCTTGGCAGCTTGCATAACCCCTTCAGATCTCATGAGAGTCCGTCCTAAAGGAAAGTTCCAGCTTGACTCCTCTATATACTATATACAAAGTGTGTGGTAATTTTAACAATAGAGTCTTAGTTTAAGTTCTAAGTAGCAACCAAGGGCAATATAAATAACCTATATTGCTTTGGGAGTCACTTGAACTTTTCTGACAACAGTTCAAAGGGAGCTTTTTCATGCCTGACACTGGGCTCTTGTTAAATAGTCTATGGCTATTGTGGGGAACATTATCACCACAGGTACCATAAATTCATTTAAACTATACATGTATGTGTATCACCAGTTCTAATAAGCCTTAATAATAAGATCCCAGAGTCAGATATAGGGTTAAGTACAGAAAGATCAGAGAGATAAAGAAGCAAACCACAGTCGCACCTTACCTGGCTAACTTCTCAGCCAAAAAGAGACTGCGATCCTGTCTCCTCTCACCTTATCACTTCCTCTCCCTGCCCAGCCATATCACTTCCTGTCTGTACAGACCTCCAGATCTCTATGGTTAACTACTGGCTAGCTCCACCCTCTGATCTGCAGGCAAGCTTTAGCTATTAAGAGTATAAGCTAGATATCACTACATATCTCCCTGTTTCTTGTCCCTTTGGTAAAAAGGAGATAACAAAAATGCAGGCGTCCATCTGCTGGTGTTTCATGATGAGCACATAGTTTCATATTGGGAAATATCCATGCTTGGTGCATAACAAGAACTATACATGGATTTGCTCAAAAACAAAACACACAAAAACCCTTCTCCATGTGCTGGCTTTTAAAGTGAGTTTTGCTGAACTAACTACAAGCCATTTGATGCTAAGATCAAGATCAAAAGAACTCAGCAAATAGCTCTTTTGTGTCCTGTGGGCTTGGGGTCAGTTATATTAATTGACCCCTAGCTATTTTGTCTGAGAAGAGGAGGCTAAAAGTCCCCCAGAGAGTAATGAAGCATCCATCCAGTGGTTCACACTGGCAAAGCATCTTAGAACAGACCGCAAGGATGCCCCACCTCTCAGGTTGGAGATCCAGTATTGGAGGGGTGTGTGTGTGTGTGTGTGTGTGTTACTTGGTAGAATCAATACTATCTTGACATTTTGGGAGCACTACCCTTCTGGGAGCACTACCCAGGCTGGCCTTGATGAAAAGTTTAAATGTTTTTGCTTTATAAAAAAGAAAATCATGTTGAGACTTGAATCCTACCAGAACAGTATGGGGGGTGTGGCTCTGAGGATATGACCGGGTCATGAGGCCTCCACCCTCACAAATGGGATAGTTTTACAAAACGACTTGATGAAGGATTATGACCTTTTGGTCTTTTGTGAGGACACAACTTCCCTCCCCCTAGGAGAATGTGGCATTTGGGACACCATCTTCCAAGCAAAGAAAAGCCTTCAACAGACATCAGCCTCCTGCGACCTTGATTTGGGACTTGATGGCTTCCAGAGCTTAAGAAAATCGTCTATTCCTTGTATGAAACATTACCAGCGTGTGGTATTTTGTTGTAGTAGTATACACAGACTAAGACAGCCCGTCAGCCACTGTCTTCCCCTCACGCGGTAGTGGGTGCCCATTTTCCTTTCCTGGGTAATAGGAGGCCAGGTGGCAAGAACAAGAGGTAGGCAGTGGCCATCAACTTGACCCACAGCTGGGGAGAGCTCATTGGGCTCAGGGTTGATGCCTTTTTCCTAAGCTTCATTACCAGTTTGCAGTGGTTTGAAAGAAAACGGCCCCCATAGGCCCATGGCCAGTGGACTGTTAGGAGGTGTGGCCTTGTTGGAGGAGTTGTGGCCATTGGTGAGCTTTGAGACTTCGGAAGCTCAAGCCAGGCCCAGTGTCATTTCTCTTCCTGCTGCCTGAGAGTTCTGGATACAGAACTCTCATCTGCCTCTCCAGCGCCATGTCTGCATGTGAGCAACCATGCACCCCACCATGATGACAATGGAAACTTCTGAACTGTAAGCCAGCTCCAATTAAATGTTTTCCTTTATAAGAGTCCCTGTGGTCATAGTGTCCCTCCAAAGCAATGAAACTTTAACTAAAACACCCTTCTTTGCCCATACTGTGTCTCAGAGCTTCCTGATCCAGCGCACTCCACGGGCTCAGTGGGCAAGGCTTTTCACATCCACTAAGTCTCCAGTGAACTCCACAATCCCTTCTCAAAATTTTGTCAAGGTGCCTTATCCCAGGCCTGCCCTCCCACCTTCTCTGTGGTTATTTTAAGCTCTTCAGATGCCCTCAACATTCTTACTTTGAAGACCTTCCTACCACCACCTCCACCCACACACCCCGCATAAAGCAGCTCATAACTGAAGATCAGGGTTTTTATTAATTATAGACACAATGTAGGGCCTATGAACTCTTTGAAGAGCACTGAAAGCATATTATTTTGAAAAGTCTAGCTTTAAAATATAAAAAGAGAGCTGCAATATTACAATGTTTTTTTTCTTTTCACAATAGGGTTTCTCTGTGTAGCCCTAGTTGTCCAGGAACTCGCTCTGTAGACCAGGCTGTCCTTGAACTCAGAAAGATTCATCTGCCTCTGCCTCCCAAGTACTGGGATTAAAGGCCTGAGCCACTACTGCCCTACACAATATTACAATTTTAAAAATCTATTTACAGGGGTTGGAAAGATAGTGCAGTAAAGAATGTTTGTTGCTTCTCCAGAGAACCTAAGTTCAGTTCATTTCATCCACGATGGCTTCAGAGAACCTTTTCTGGCTTCCATAGGTACTATCACATCTCTCTCTCTCTCTCTCTCTCTCTCTCTCTCTCTCTCTCTACACACACACACACACACACACACACACACACACACACCTTTAAAAGCTGTCCATTATCAGACATAATTTCCACACAATAGTGACTGAATTCAGTCATAATTTGGCTGGTATGTGATTGCTTTGTTAGATATTTTAGCAGATTTTTTTTTGTTTTTCGAGACAGGGTTTCTCTGTGGCTTTGGAGTTTGTCCTGGAACTAGTTCTTGTAGACCAGGCTGGTCTCAAACTCACAGAGATCCGCCTGCCTCTGCCTTCCGAGTGCTGGGATTAAAGGCGTGTGCCACCAACGCCCGGCTTTTAGCAGACATTTTAAAGATATCTAATCAGGCTCTATTAGACTGCTTTAGAGTGAGATCAGTGTTTAATTCAATAGACAGACGGATAAAGTCTTCATGTCTGTGCTCCCTAATGCAGATGAGCCCTGTCTATCAGTTGAAGATCTGAACATTGAAGAGAAACTGACCTTCCACCAACTAAGACAGCTTGAACTGAGATAGAAAGAAAGCTACAAAGACAGTCATTGACCTTAACTCCAACTGAGGCCTTAGCTCTTCTGAGTTTCTAAATGGTGGTTCTCCTGGTTTAGCCATGGACTTCTCAGCCTTCACAAACAGATGAGCCAATTGTTAGAGTAATTCTTCATATTCTCTTACTCTCTAATATCCGCCCCTGTGGTTTGTTAGTAGAACCCTGACTAATACAGCAGTCTCTCCTGAACATTCCAGCAAGTGACGTCTACAAACACCCCATGTTACGCAGAGAACGGATCTCCAAGCACACCCCCTTTGTCCTCTTAGAAAACACAATGAGACATCAGCCACTTTGTTATTACATTACCTTATTGTAAATGAACAAAGGTATGTGCTTGACCTAAACTATAGACAACAGAATTTGAAGAACTTCAAACCAGCTCAGCTGAAGTTGACAGAGTAGGACAATGAGGGACAGGTTAGTCACTCTGCCTTGCATCTTGAATTTGCATCTTCTTTAGGAAACGTCATTTCCTTTGTTATACAGAGGATAATGTCCTACTGGAAGTGATAGGTAAGGCTTGTGTTTTGATCAGGCTGAATTTCTTTTGAGACACCCTAAACTGTCCCCACATCCATTATTCAATACAATTTATTAATGATATAATTGAGTTAGGTTGCAATTGACTAGTTGACCTGTTATTATGCTATATTTATTTAGTTAAATGTACTTAGTTATGACTTTCAATTCTCTAGTCCACAAAGGACAGGTGTGTGGCTTGGGCAGCAGAAAACAGCTCTGTTTGTGTGGCATAAAGACACCCACCTTTGCAACTGAAAAATAGAGGCTGGGGGCACCTTGACCATTAGAATTTGTGAGCTACTAGGGAAGAGAGGATCCGTTCTCATCTCAAGCAGATGATAGCTCTGGTCTTTCACCTAAAATAGAAATGACCTGGTCTGGTGAACAGGATTATGGCCTTCATTTTCCTACCTGGGGCAAATAAATTAAATCAAAGAAAGAAGGCAGCTTGCTCAAAGTCATCCAGTAGTTAGAATGGTGAGGAAGGAGAACATCAGGCCAGATCCCGATGCCCAGAAGAACCTTACATATGCAAGCCTTATGTGTGTACATGTTCGGGAAAATGACTAACTGGACCCAAGTTATAGTTTCTAGAGCTTGAGATGAGCTCTGTTTTGACTCATGGAGGAAGGTGGGTCTTTTTCTTTTTACTTTTTCTCTTTTTCTTTTTCCCTTGACAATGATGACACAGATGCCTATGCCAACCAGTATGACTGACCCAGCCTCTTCCAATGAGTTCTGTGCTATGTTTTCCTGAGCTACTGGCTGCTGGAGAAACACACTTTAGGATCTTCTGCTTTTCCTCTCTGCCTGCCAGGGTCACTATCCTGACTTTATGTGTGCAACACAACTCTTATTGGTTTAACTGTACGGAACCTTGAACTCACTCTCCACTCCTCTCTAAGCCTCTGAGTGGAAACCTGAACTTTTCTTGTTCCTACCTGTGTCCCAGCACCGACTGTTCCATATCCCAGCTGGGAAATGCCATGTTTTTAAACAGTTTTGCCTTCAAACTGCCTTTACCTTGCTCTCTGTGGCCCGGCCAAACTAAGGCTACAGTTGTATATAATTAGTTAACTTCACTCACTGTCTCCTGTGTTTATGGTTTCCTGCCCAATTCCAAGTGACAAATGACTATCCAAAGACATGGGCTTGACCCCAGATGACCTCATGCCTGATTGCCTCCTTCCCAGTGCATGGGTCAGTACTCAGAGACCCCCAGAGCCCTTGCTTGACTGGTAATTGATTGTGTGTGAATTCACGGGCCACTTGGTGGACCTGGGCACTTGGGGACACAGGAGAAAGCAGTGGGGACAGCCACGGATTCAGTGCAAGGCCATCAAATGAAGACCCGAGTGTGAAGAACCTTGCCACCCAGGGTGAGGAAGGAGAGATGACCTACAATGAAGTCCTGTCCTAGGACAGCCAGGACTAACGGAGGCAAGGACCATGAGTGGTTTCAAGCAAGAGTTTCCCCGGTAGCTCTGTCATTTTCCTTTAGCCTCTTTACTGACTGACGACAATCAACCGTCAAGCAGCGCGGCACAGTGTCTAGGTCACTCTTCTGCCTTCTACCTCTCGGTGTTTGTTTATGCACCGTGCATATCCTTTCTTTAATTGTTCTTTCTATACCAAAGTCCCAAAGTTATGTCAACCTCTGTTCAAGCGTGGTAGATTTTTTCCTATTTGCTGTTTCATTTTTGAAACTTCTTTTGGGTTGGTTTCATCTGCTTTTAGCTGAGACTATTCGGTAATATTGTAATTATTGCATTAGAGTTTACAGTATAGACCTCTTTCCTTAATTTTAGCACATTTTAAAATATATTTTACGTGCATGTGTGCATGGAGTCTGTTGTTTTTATTCTGGGGGACAGGGTCTCACTCTGCAGCCCAGGCTTGCTTTGAATTTACTAGAACTTACTTTGTAGCCACACTGGCTTCTAGAGTATTAGGATTATGGGTGTGAGCCACCAAACCAGAATTACATTGCTATTTTTAAATAGTTAAAATTTTGAAAAAAACTTCAAAATCTGAATGCAACTAAGTTAGAAAACGTCAACTATCTCCCATGTGTTGCTATTCCCAGCACTCTTTCCTCCTTTTTTAAAATATCTATTAATCTGTGTATCTAGGTATCTAACTATCTAATGTCTACCTGCTTATCTTCCTACCTATCATCTGTCTGCCACCTATCCACCTATGTATCATATCTATCATCTATCTACCTATCCATCACATATATATATATATGTCTGTCTACCTACCTATGTGGGGTATCTGTGTGCCTAGACGTGTGTATGCATACCTCAAGTTGCAGTAGCCCAAGGAGCTGAGAAGAGGGAAATAGACCCCTGGAACTGAAGTTATAGGCATTTATGAGTTCCCAAGTGGGTACTGGAACACAAACCAGGTCCTCTGCAAATGCAGTAAGTGCTTTTAAGTGCTGTGTCATCTTTCCGGTCCATCTCCTTCCTTTATGATTGTCTTTGCTATCTATTCCCAGTTTCTTTCTGGAAGAGGAAAACAGAAGGATTGCCAAGAGTTTGAGCACTTCCTTGTCCATGTGAGATCCTATCTAAGAGACAAAATAAACAAGAAACAAACAAGAACCACTCCTCACAGGACAGATTTGCTGTTGACTCAAAATAAAATAAATAAACAAGAGCCATACCCACAGGATAGATTTGCTATTTCTCTCTCTCTCTCTCTCTCTCTCTCTCTCTCTCTCTCTCTCTCTCTCTCTCTCTCTCTCTCTCTCTCTCTCTCTCTCTCTGCAGCTATCAACTGTCAATAAACCCTGGGCTAGGTATGGGGGATTCACAGGAGCCCCTCCCTGTCCCTGTTCCACACTGGAATCCTTTGACTGACTTAATCTGGTGTGGGTAGCTGCAGTTGCTATGACTTTCTTCCTGTGGGATGGGTCTCAGATCCAATCCAGAGAGCAGTTGGTTACCACCGTAAAGTCTTGCCACTATTACACTGTTAGCAGTACAGGTCAGTGTTGTAGCTCACAGGGTCCATCACTGATAAGACCACTGAAGTCTTTTCTCCATCAGAAGCCTGTATAGTATCCACTAGAACTATGAAAGCTAGTCATGTGCTACCTTCCTTTAGTTTCTACAGCCCTTCAAAAATGTATACTTACTCCACCCTTGGTTTTGAAAGAGTTTTCTGGCTACAGAATTCTGGAGGCAAGCATAGGGCCCAACACATAGTACGGATTGAACAAACATTGTAGAAGGAACTGACAAGTCCATGAATCCCATCTTCATGTCCTTGAAGGGTCCAGCCCACCGTTTTAGCAGCCATGACAGGCTAACATGTGCTCACCTGACCTTGCACCTCCCATCCTGGTCACAAGGAGGTCAGATGCCCTCCTCATGGCAAGGAACCAATCAGAAGTTAGCTGGCGGGGCTGTGCTTTACGGCTCTGGGTGTGCTTTACGGACAAGTGCACAACAGTGACATGAAGAGCATAGCAACCACCCTGAGAGTTGCTCAATCAACACAGGGCAGGTCAGCCAAGCCTGGAAGCACACCAATCCTGAGACTGTTGCATACCCCTAGACACTCCCCTTACGCTGCCCTGTAAGACCCCTGCCTCGTGATCTCTCGGGGTCTTTTCTCCTGCCATCCGCTGAGACAGATGGATGAAAGGCCCAAGCTAATGGGGTTAGTTCATTAAACAGCAGCAATAAAAGACTCTGCTTTTGCATCAAAATGGGCCTCTTGGTGATTTGGGGGTTCAGAATTTGAGCACAACAGTCCTGACCACACTGAGAAAGACTAAGTGTTCCAGGGAGGAGCAGCTTGGGACTGGTGAGGGGAGGTACTGTTGGCAAAGTGACAGAGGCTGTGTTGGGGATTGGGTTATTGGCCTGCCCTGGAAAGGCTTGCCTATTATGCCTAGTGTGATATGTCTCTCCTAAAGCCTTGGAGGAAAAGTCACTCTGACTTTGAAAAAAGGCCTGGCAATAACACCCAACTTCCCTTCCCGACAGTCCACAGTTGGGTGTTTCCCTGGCTGGCTGGCTGGCAGAACTCTAGCCAAGAAAGGGTTCCTTGGGGACAGATCTCTGGAGTCTTGGCAGAAGGTTGGAGGTGGGGGCTCTCCTTCCAAATTCCTGTGAAAGAAAGGGGGCCAGAAGGAGGACCATCATCCAAAGATGGCGACATAAACAACCCAGTGTTGTTTTTGGAGCTCTGGACAAACCAATTTAAAGAAAAAAAAAATAAAGCAAACTACCTGTCCTGCTGCTAGACCAGCATTTGAGAGCACACCGTATTCAAGAATGAGGATTTTTCTGGGAGAATAACAGGTTCACACACTCCTATGGCCTATGGTCTTTTTGTATTTTGTTTGGGGTTCTGGTTTGTTAATTTCAGAGGCAGGGTCTCACTCTATAGTTCATGCTGGCCTAGAATGCACTAGTTCACCTAGGCTGGCCTTGAACTGGCAGCAATCCTCCTGCCTCTGCCTTCCAAGGGCTGAGATCACAGGTATGTGGCATCACACCCTGTCTGCGATCCCCTGGTATGCATGCCACTCCTGTCTCGAATGCTCTCACAGTGCAAGCCCTGTCACCCTGCCACTTGACCTCCAGAGTCTCCCTCGTTCACAAACATTCTAAACAGTCAACTTGTACTATTTTAAACACGATTGTTACCTGGATTTGAACTAATTCAGAACGTCTAGAAGAAGGAGGAGGAGGAAGGAGGGGAGAAGAAAAAGGAGCCACTATAGGAAAAGCAATCCAGCAGACGGGAGCTGGGGTAGAGCCTGAGGACCAAGGACAACTCCAGCTGGAACTGGCTGACTCTGAGTTGAATGGTCAGCGTATCAAGGAAGGCAGCTGTTCCTCTTCCAGCAGGCACTGAGAAGAAAATCTTGACCCGAGCTCCTTGCTACACAAACTGGCTCTCAAACCAGCAGCAACTGGGACTTTAAGACTGGGACTTGTGGCTCTGGACAAGGGAGTGGTTTCTAATGCAGAGCACAGAGAAAAGCAGACTGACATCAAATAGACTGCACGCTTGTGCTTCTCATGAGACTACTAAGAAAGTAGCTGGACAGTCGTGGCACAAGCCTTTACTCCCAGCACTCGGGAGGCAGAAGCAGACAGATCTCTGTGAGTTTGAGCCCAGCCTGGTCTACAGTGATCTATAAAGCTAGTTTCAGGACATGTCCCAAAGCTACACAGAGAAACTGTCTCAAAAAGAAAGAAAGAAAGAAAGAAAGAAAGAAAGAAAGAAAGAAAGAAAGAAAGAAAGAAAGAAAGAAAGAAAGAAATAAAAGAAAGGAAATGACTGAAGCTGAAGCCAGGAACAGTGATTCTGCTAGTAGGGCTTCAAGTCCCAGCTATGTAATAAACTGAGTTAGGAGGATCACTTGAGCTCAATATCAAACCAACCTAGCAAATATAGTGAGATCCCATCTACAGGAGGATGGGAGGTGGGGGGAAGGGGAAGAGAGGGAAGGAGGGAGAAAGTCGGGGGAGAAGGGAGAGAAGAAGGGGTCAAAGGGAAAGGAGAAGAGAAGGGAGGAGAGGGAGAGAGAGAGAGAGAGAGAGAGAGAGAGAGAGAGAGCACAGTGCTATCATATGATCCAGTAATGCCACAAAGTTTACAAACACAAAAGAATTGAACTAGTCTGCTTCTTCAGGTGCAGTGGCGCATACATTAGTCTCAGAACGTGGGAGATGAAAGCAAGAGGATCAGGAGTTCAGGGACAACCTGAGCTACATAGTGAGCAGTGAATTTGAAGCCATCGTGAACTACATGAGACCAAGTCCCAAAAAAGAAAGAAGAAAGGAAAAAAAAACCCAACAACAATGGCATGAAAAGGCCAGCAACATACCGCAGCCAGTAAAGGCAATTATTGCATGCGCCTGCATTTCAAACCCCTGTGTTAGAAGGAGAGAATCAACTCCACAATGTTTTCTTCTGACTGATACACATGTGCAATGGCACACACATACCTACATACCTGAACTCACTCATACACATCATAGGCACACATACACATACAGTAAGAATATTTTTAAATAAAATGGGAGAGAAAAAAGAAAATGTGATTGGGGCCTGGAGAGTTGCCTGGAAGTTAGGAGCGCCTGTTGCTCTTGCAGAGAACTTGGATTCAGTGCCTAGCAACCACATGGAGACTTTCAACCATCTATAACTCCAGTTCCAGGGGATTTAACAGCCTATTCTGATCACAACAGGCACCAGGCATGCCTGTGGTACACATACGCACATGCAAGTAAAATACTCATATACAAAAAATCTGAAAAAAATTTTAAAGGAAGTATGTTCACTCAAGAATTCATGCACAGATACTCATAATAGCAAACTTGTACACTTTGTACATAAAAGCCCAAAGGTGTCAGCAACCTCATGCCTGTCAGTTGAGGAGTAGATAAACAAAATGCAGTATTTCCAAGGCATGGCTCAATGGTTAAGAGCATTTGCTGCTCTCAGAGGGTTTCATTAGCAGCACCATATCAGGTCATTCACAAACAACTGTCACTCTATCTTCCAGGGATCCAGCACTCTCAGACTCTGAGGGCACTCAGCTCTCACTCGCATACACCCATACATATATAAATAATCTGCAACTGTGTAAGCCAGTTTCTAGTGTACTTCCATCCAGTGCAACCAAGAGGAACAGGCATTGATCGAGTCACACTGGAGTGCCAATGACCTGAAGTGACTGATTCACACTGCAGTGCGGATGGCCTTGAAAGCACTATGGCTAGTGAAAGAACCAGACACACCAGGAGACACACATTGAATCATTCCATTTGTGGTTCCTGTTTCTTTGCTTCTGTTTGGTTTTGACCTAGGGCCATGCTGTCCTAATGTTCACTGTATGATCCACACTGGCCTCCAATTCAAGATGCCTTAGACACTCCCCAAGCGTGTAACACTATATTGGACATATAATTGCATTTTTACAAATCTATAGACATGTAAGCTGCTTTTCATGGGCTAAGAGGAAGGAAAATGGGGAGAGCACACGTGAGGTTTCTTGTGGGAGTGATGAAGATATTCTGGAATTAGAGAGGCCCCTCTTTATGCAGTCTCAATTACTCACCATCAATTGTGGTGTAAAATGAAAAGTTACAGAATCAGACAACTTGTAAGTTTCTAAGTGCATTCTGTGACATAATGTTACAGCCTTACTCTACACCACAGGGTGTGAGTCATCTTTGTCTGGCACACCCATGCTGGTCACACCACCTACCCATCCAATAGTCACTTAGTATCAGTCTTGGTTTTCAGATTGACTACTGAAGTGTCTGTAACAAAGCTTGCATTCAAGTGAGTCATACGGAGCCACCTGACAATGTGTCACAGTGGATGCACTGTGCATCTTATTTCTTGTTGCATGGGTACTGTATCATTTTGAGAGTGTGACACTCACTACAGCCACACAAATTTATTATAGTCAGTTGTGATTTTCTTTCATTTAACGTGTATGAACATTTTGCCCACATGTGTGTAAGTGTACCACAGATGTTTTGGTGCCCAGAGAGGCCAGCAGAGGACATTAGAGGCTGCTGGAACTGGTGTTACAGGCAATTGTGAGCTGCCACATGAGTTCTGAGTCCTCTGCAACAGCAATCAGTGCTCTTAACTGTGGAGTCAACTCTCCAACCTCCATTAAGGCATATTGTTGTAAGTGTTCCGTTTTGTCCTTGTTGATGCATTACTAACCCTAATTTATAAATGAAACTCTTTATAGGTATTTATGTAAAGGAAAAACACAAAATAAATAGGGCAACCTTTAGGAGACTTAGGGCCTATCCTTAGGTAATGAGTGGGGACTGTTGGAGATACCCATGATGCTTGGACAACCTTACCAATAGACTAAAAATTTCTGAATTATACTTCAAGCGGGTAAATCTTGTGGTAAATGAACTACATCACAATAAAAATAGAAAGGAATAGAAAAAAATTTCAGGCCCTCGGTCAGGCTCACTGCATGAACACCTGCATTTTAACCGGGTCCTCAGATGACTGGAGACTCATCCAAGTTTAAGAAACACCATTTGTGGCACAGCTTCCCACACTCAGATGCAGGTTGGGATCACATAAGGAGTTTTCAAAACTGTGTCCTGGCAGAGTTAGCTGTCCCTTGTGCTGTCTGTTCAACTCACGTGTTAAGTTCCTAGGACATCTAGCATGACAGCCACGTATCTGGGCTTTCACTGCATCAAGTCATCTCTTGCTCCCCCCCAACTTCATTGCTGGATATAAGAGTGGGAACTCTGGACCTGGTCTTCATTAGAATTGTCGGGCTGCAGAGACAGCCAACCTGAGCTAGTGGTAGCTCAAGGACTGACACCTGGGGAGCCTGGACGGACCAAACTAGACCCTCTGAATGTGGGTGATGGTTATGTGGCTTGATCTGTTTGGGGGCGTGGGACCGGATCTTCTCCCAGGGGCGTGATCTGGCTTTTTGGAGCCCATTCCCTTTGGTGGGAAACCTTGCCCAGCCTGATTCATGGTGGAGGGGCTTGTTCCTGCCTCAACTTGGTATCCCAGCTTTGGTGACTCCCCAAGGGATGCCTTATCCCCTCTGAGGAGCGGGTGGTTGTGGGAAGAAGAAGGTAGAGAAGAGGGAGAAGGGCAGGGAAGGGGAACTGAGGTTGGAATGTAAAATGCTATTGACCAGCCATGAGACCTTGGACAAATAGGCAAACACTTCCTACCTCAGTTTACTGGGAAAATGACAGCTTATACTTCATAGGGTTGTGGAAAGGAATAAACTGACAATAGCATTATATATGTGTCTATAACAGGTATCTTTGTACCAGGGAATATTATATCCACTTATGTTATTATGAGGTCGTTAACAATTATGGAGCCCTGGCCTTGTGCTAGGCATTGAGTTGGTGTTTCTCATTCTGTCATATAATTCTACGTCTTACTTCTAAGAGACAGGAATTCATACAGCAAGGACTTAGTGAGCATTATGTGACCACAATGAAATCCAGGGACCCTATGTGACCTACCTAGTCACAGCACTAATGGTAGAGTACCTCCATCCAAATCTAGAGCCACTGCTCTTGCCCAGCAACTTCTGGAGTCATTCATGGAAAGCTAGTGGCTAGCTGGGGCAGGGGTCTTGGGATTTCAAGCAGGGGCCTTGGAGTGGCCCTAATGGATCAGGACTTCTGACCCCCTATGAGGTGAACATACGTGCAGCCTAGTAGCGTCAGAGGCACTGGGGAGTGTAGAGTCACAGGTACCTGAATTGGGGTTCTTTGCCCCTTCTAGGACAGGGAGCAAACTCCCAAGCACAGTGCCCAGCCTGCAGTATCTCCTGTTGTCCCAGCAGCCAGCAGCTCGTGATGGAGTATCCCCACAAAGCAGGAGTAGAGAGCCCTAAGTCCCCAGCCTAGATTCCAAACCCTTTACTGTCCAACATTCCACATATATTCTTCCAAAAACCTGAAAAACGGCATCCTTCATGGGCTCTGACTCCACCATCATTCAAACAGCAGACATTTAATGAGCACTGTCACTCTATATTTGGATTTTAGAGTGAGTTGTTCCCACCCAGCTGTCATCGGTGAGGTGACTGTCCTCAGTCAGAGAACTGGCCAAGAGTCTCACAACACTGTGCTCCCTAACTCATCACTCAGCTGCTGTTTCCAAAAACAGACTGTTTTTGATGGAAAACACTGCCTCATTTCAGAATCGTGACTCTCCTCCCTGCTGAACTTTCTTCTCCTACCCAGCCCCAGCCAAAGGCTCTTTCCTAATGGAATCGCTGGAACCACTTACCGGCTGAGAAGATGCTGACCTGCTGGGAGAGGGAGGAAGACAGCTGAGGGAGTGAATGGACATAGACAGGATGGAAGATGGTGGTGTGTGGGTATGTATGGGAGAGAGAGAGACAGAGACAGACAGACAAACAGACAGACGACAGACAGACAGGGGGAGAGAGAGAGAGAGAGAGAGAGAGAGACTTTTGTGTGCCTATCTGTGGTGTGTGTGTGTGTGTGTGTGTGTGGTATTTGTGTGTGTGTGTCTGTCTGTCTGTGGAGTGTGTGTGTCTGTGTGATGTGTGTATGTGAAGTCTATAGGTCTATTTTGGAGCAGTGGATAGTGATTGCTTTTGCAAATGAAAAAAATCAGAGAATTAAGAATCTGATTGCTTAATTAAATCATATTCAAACTTCAATTTCATTTTCACTTTCGCAGATTTGAATGGATACTAAGATTGAACATCATTAACACCCGAATCCATAAACCGTCTGGGGGCAAGGAAGACTTGTACGGCTAGATTATAAAACTTTGGAATTTTATAAAAGTTGAAAAAATGAGCACAAATGATCTCGTCACTTAAATGTCCCAATATATCCTCCCTTCCATTTTATTTCATTTGGGGACATAGTCTTGCTAAGCAGTCCAGGCTGGTCTTAAACTCATGATCCTCCTGCCTCAGATTCCTGATTGCTGGGATCACGAGCATGAACTGTCACTCAATTCCTTTCCATGTTGTTGAGCTCATTGCTTACATACAGTGTCTGCTCTGACTGCAGATAAGGGAGGCAAGGGCTAAGAGACCCTATCACAACAGAGAGGACAGACCTGGAAACAGCACACAGAGTTCAGAGACAAGATATCTGGGCAGGCTGTGGTGTAGCTCAGTGCTTACCTAGGATGAACAAGGCCCTGAGGCTTGATTCCCCAGCCCACAGAAAAGAAAAGCAAACTGACTGTATAGCTTGCTCACTCCTCAGCATCATTTACCACTTGGGTGAGTCAGCTGACTCCTGTGACCCTCGCCTTTGGAGCCCCAAGCCGTCTCTTTGGGAGGGAGGATTTATGGAAGCTTGTGGCCCTATGTTAGTGCCTTTCCCCCCGTGTTTGGTTGAGGTATGCAGTCAGTCTGCTTGGTTTTTTGTTCCACCTAGCTGTCTGGCTAAACGCATGCACTGTCTTCCCAATGTTTGCACCTTTAACACCATTCTAGTCTGTACCTCAGGTCAAAAGGCTCGATTTTCTTTTCTTAAAAGTGATAGAGAACATTTGCCCCGACATGGAGCAGCCACTTAGAATAACAACATTATTTTTCTGCTCTGGGCCAAGCACTGTTGCCGCCTCATAACCTGGATTATCAGCTCCAGCACTGTTGCCCTTCAGGGCCAACAGTGTTATGAGCAGAACACAGGCCTGTCACTGTTAGCTACTGGTTTTAGCCTTTCCACCCAGGGTTAGACCTGTGTCAGCCTCCCATCTTGCTGTAGGAGCATGGACATTCCAGGTGTGCTACCTCATCCAGCTGTAGCTGGGTTCTGGGAATACAAACTCAGCTTGTACAGCGGGCACTTTACCCACTGGGTCAAGACATGCCTATCAAAGTCATGCCTCCACAGTGACCCACATCTTCCAAGTAAATCCCTGTGCCCAGTCATCTAAGCCCTCAGTAATAAGTTAGTCCATTGATGTTAGTGCCCTTGTGATCTAATAACCTCTAGGCAGTGCTACCAGCTGGTGACTGTAGACAGAAGCTTCTGTCCTGCCTAGTCCTGCAGCCGTTTAGTCCCAAATAAACACACAGAGGTTTATATCAATTATAAACTGTTTGACCAATGGCTCAGGCTTCTCATTGTCTAGCTCTCTCTTAATTATTAACCCATTTCTATTAAACTATGTGTTGACACAATGCTGTGGCTTCCCCATAGGGCTCCAGTATGTCACTCTTTCAGCGGCTACATGGAGACTGTCTGTGTTTCTCTACCCAGCCTTCTCCTAGTCTGGTAGCCCCATCTATACTTCCTGCCTGGCTACATCCTGCCTGTCCACATGCCTAAACAACTTTATTCATCAACCAATAAGAGAAACATATATTCACAGCATACAGAAGGACATCCCCCATCAGATGACCAGGTCTTCAACTCATGAATCTTTGGGGCCATTTTATGTCCAAACCATAACAGGAATGTTTTCCTATTTTTATTCCATGTTAATGGGTGCTTTACCTGAATGTGGCTGTGCACTACATAGGTGCCTGTCCCCCACAGAGGCCAGAAGATGGGTGTCAGATCCCTGGAGTTATAGATAGCTATGAGCCTTCACACAGGTGCTAGGAATCAAACCTGAGTCTTCTGAAAGAGCAGCCAGAGCTCTTTACCACTGAGCCATCTCTCCAGCCCTCCCATCCTATTTTTAAAAATAATTTCTACTTACCTGTATCAACTAACTTCCTATAGGATTAACTTCTATGGTATAATTTACCTTAGGACACTTCCCTTTGACTATAGTGACCATATATTCAGAATCTAACATAAACACATGGCTAAGGGTTTTCTGAGGACTCTTGCAAAAAAAAAGACACAAATTTTAAATCACATTTATACATCTAGTAAAAGTGACTTTTTATTATTTTTAATTATGTGTATGAAGTGTCTGAGTGTGGGTATGTGCACATAAATGCAGCTGCCTGTGGGAGTCAGAGACGCCAGAGGAGTCAGATTTACCCTGGAGTCACTAGTGGTTATAAGCTTCTTGCCTCAGGCACTGGGAACTCAGATCCTCTGCAGAAATCTTTTTTTTAAGATTTATTTATTTATTACATATACAGTGTTCTGTCTACATGCCAGAAGAGGCCACCAGATTGAATTGTAGATGGTTGTGAGCCACCATGTGGTTGCTGGGAATTGAACTCAGGACCTCTGGAAGAGCAGCCAGTGCTCTTAACCTCTGAGCCATCTCTCCAGCCCCCTCTGCAGGAATCTTATGCGCTCTTAACCACCGAGACATCCCCTCCAACCCCACAAGAAAAATGACTTTCGGTTGGAGAGATGCCTCGGCGTCAAGAGCACCTGAGTCTCTTGCAATGCACCCAGAACTAGCTCCAAGTCCTCACATGGTAGCTCCCAAACATCCAAAACCACAGTTCCAGGGGACCCGGTGTCCTTTTCTGACCTCTGTGGGCACCAAGCACACAGGACACAGATAAAAATTGAATAAATGTTTGAATCACTTTCATAGAAAACAATGATCTTACATGAAATCAGAACTGGGCTGGACAGCTAAGACTAGGAATGGCCACCTATTTGGGTGTGCCTGCCTACTCAACCCATATTTGGGGGTCTCGGAGGTGTCCTTTGGTTGGTATCCTCCTGTTCAAAAATCTCAATATATTTGAGAGCATCCCTCATGTTTATCTTCAGACAGACGGAGCCACGTTCTACTGGGCACATCTCAGTCTCTCTGGAGACCAGTCATGAATAGGACATTTAGAAAAGGCCTTTTGAATTTGAAGTCTAGGGATAGCTCACTTCCTGAGGCATTGCTGCTGCTGTATTTCAGCAGAAGGGCTGACACAGCTGGCCCACTGAAAGGAAATCTTAAGTCCCAGAGCTCAGAGGAAACTGAAGAGTTAAGATGGTTTGTGCATGGCAGAATTGGCTCTAGAACCAGAAAGGTTAAGTCATAAATCTTCGGCAAAACATGAGTTACTCTACATCATTTTCCTCTGGAATGGGATGAGAAGCAGCTGGGTGATGGGATAGAAAACCACTGGGAAGACTCATAGAGGCCAGCGATGCTTATCCCAGCCCTTCCTAAAGCTGGAGTCTGATCCCAGACTGGGCTCAGCTGTCCCCTTCCCCAGAATCCCTTTCCAGAGCATTTAACCTCTTGCTTCCTCAAACACATCTCCCCTTGATTCTCAGCAGTCTGGCTACCAGGAATTCCCTTACTCAGCCTGGTTGTTGTCACTCTTCTTGCCACAGTGTGTCACGAGAGCAGCAACCTTGCCTGGCTGTGTGTCAGGCCCCGCTGAAAGAACAGGGCAGGCACACACCGCTCAGCTGATGGTAGCTGGCTGACTTGAATGTGACTGGCTGACCACTGGGCTCCCACGTTTTTCTCCCAGGGTTTCTGGTGTGGCCAGAGTGGAATGGATGAGACTCACAAGACTGTTTATCTGGGAAAAGAGAGCATCAGCCAGCCTGACTCCCACCTCCTCCTGACGTACTTAGGAAGCCGATCCAGAACAGGCTCCTTTGAGTTCTAAAAGATAGTGGTGTCCCAGTCACAAAAAGACAAACACGGTATGTACTCACTCATGTGTGGACTTTAGACATGGAGCAGGGGAGTGCCAGCCCACAATCCCACTGCCAGAGAGTCTGGGAAACAGGGAGGACCACAAGAGAGATATGCATGGTACCCCAGAGAAGGGGAATGGGACAGGATTGGGGGAAGGGAGAGGGAGCTGGGGAAAAGAGAGGGGGAGAAGAGGAGGGGAGAGAACATGGGGGAGCAGGAAGGTTGAGTCAGGGAAAGAATAGAGGAGAGCAGGATGAGAGATACCATAATAGAGGGAGTCATTATAGGTTTGAGGAGAGATCTAGCACTAGTGAGATTTCCAGAGATCTACAAGTATGACACCAACTGTCAATCTAAGCAATAGTGGAGAGGCTACATTAAATGCCCCTCCCCAATAATGAGATTGATGACTTCCTTATATGCCATCCAGTAGCTGATGGAAGCACAGGCAGACACCCATAGTTAAACACTGAACTGAACTCCTGGAACCCAGTTGCAGAGAGGGAGGAGTGATGAGCAAAGAGGTCAAGACTGGGCTGGTGAAACCCACAGAGATAGCTGACCTGAACAAGGGGGAGCTCATGGTCCCCAGCCTGATGACTGAGAGGCCAGCATGGGACTGATCCAGACCCCCAGAATGTGGGTGTCAATGAGGAGGCCTCGACAATCTATGGGGCCTCCAGTAGTAGATCAGTATTTATCCCTGGCATCTGAATGGACTTGGGGAGCCCATTCTACATGAAGGGATGCTCTCTCAGCCTGTACACATAGGGGAGGGCCTAGGCCCTGCCCTGGATGAAATGACAGACTTTGGAGATCCCCCATGGAGGGCCTCACCCTCCCTGGGGAGCAGAGTGAGGATTGAGTGGAAGGTTGGGGGAGTTAGGGGGTAAGGGAGGAGGGAAAGGAGAGGGAGCTGGGACTGACATTTGAAGCAAGCTTGTTTCTAATTTAAATTTAAAAAACAACAACAAAAAACAACAACAACAAAAGATAACGGTGTCCCTCACTTCCATCTCCATAGCATCCAGAACTCTGCTTGACATTTAAGGGACCCTCAATAAATGGGTAGATTTTCACCTGTTACATGCCTTGTGTCATACTAGCCAGTATTACCAGGAATCTATCTCATTTAATCACCATTACAACCTAATGAAGCTGAATTGCAAGCCACATTTTTATAGATGAGAAATCAGAGGCTTAAGGTTTCCTTAAGTTTAAAAAAATAAACAACCAAATTCTCCAGTTAGAATGAGGGAGCTAGTGTTTGGAGGCAGGTCTCTCACACACCAGGCTGCAGAACTGTCACGCCTCCCAGTCTCCTAAATGACTCAAACACAAAGTCAATCGGCAAAGCTTTCTTTTTTTCTTTGCTTTTTTTTTTCTTCTTTAAGGGCCTGGTGGGATCAACACTGCACCATCCTCTAATGGACTTACCCACATTTTAACCTGATTGCCTCTGTATCCAGACCAGGGCTGGCACGGAGCGGGCATTAGTGAGTGTTAGTGAGCGTTAACGAGCAGTTGGTTGGAAGGAAAGCAGGAAGGGAGAGGAGTGAAAGGAGTGGACAAGGGGTCTCTGAGACCCCGGGGAAAGGCCAGCAGTCCTTGGGTTTTCTGGGAAAGTATCATTTGAGAAGTGGCATAGAAATGTAGGCTCTGTTCCTGCCTTCATTAGAGAAGCTGTTGGCACCCCAGGGAGCCCCAGATTCTTCCCTAAGTGCCATGCCTCTAGAACCATCAGCCTTTCTTATGTGAGCCCTCTAAAGGGGAACCAGCTCTGGCTGGGTGACCCTGTGACCTGCTGGGAGGGAAGGAACAAAGAAACACTGTCTGGGTTGTGAATTCCCATCTCCCACCCCAGCTCCTCCAGCACACTAAGGAACACACTTTAAGGCAGATTCCTAGGGGTGTGTGAGGCTCAGGGGTAGAGCTCTTGCCTTGAATGCACAAGGCCCTAGTGTGCAAAAAATAAAAATAAAAGAGAACAGGCCTGGCAAATTGGCTCAGTGGGTACGGAGCCTGATAACCTGAGTTCGATCCCAGGATTCACATGGGAGGAGAGAATCAAGTTATCCTCTGGCCTCTACATGCAAGGTCTGGCACATACACACACACACACATAAATACATAAATACATATAATTTAAAAAATTTTAAGAGAGAGAGGAAAAAGAATTTCAAAAGTCCAGTGTTGACTTCACTGGGGTGAGTGGGGGTGGGGAGGCTTAATAAGCTTCCTTTGATGACTGTGAAGCTGCAGGCAGGCTTCCTTAGGCAAAGCCATCTCATCTGAAGTGTGGCGCTCCATCGCTGTGTATCCGCTTGTGTTCTTTGCAGACAGGAGCTATAATGACCCCATCTGCTTTATCCCAGCATAGAGCCAGCCCCACCGTGGGACATGGGCCCTGGTCGCATTTTTTAATTCGTGCATTCAACACATACTAACTGGATGCAGGTCTACTCCAAGTTCTGAAATCTAGCTTTTTCTTGAAGCTGGCAGCAAGCTCCTGACCTGATCCCATTTGGGGCTGTGTGAAGTCCTCTTCGTCCCCTCTCGCTGAGAATACTCATCCACTCTTCATGCTGTACAGAGATGGGCAAGGGTTCGTGGGATACCCTTGCCTCAAGTGAGCATTGTAACTTAATCTAAGTGCCACCCACAGGACCTTTTAAGTTCTGGAACATTCTCGATTCCCCCAAACACTGGGCCCCACACGCTCCAGTTGAGGAGTGTAAGCTATGTGTCTGCTTGTCATGGGCACTGTTACAGCTTTTGGGTTGGATAAGCCCATCATGAATTTTGCTTTCATGCAATTTACTCTTCAGCTAACTAGGCAATAAGAGGAAATACAATGTCTATATGACAAAAGAGTTAAGTGACCAAGTCGGGAGAATGGGATAGACATGACGGGGAATAGAAAACTCTTTGCTAGAAGGCCTAAATGAGGGGAAGCAACTACCCAAGATCTCATCTTCATGGGTTCATTCTCGGAACAGAGATCAACAGCCCACACTGATTCCTACCCCAGGACCTTGGTATATTCTGTCTCTTCTACCCAAAGGAAGCTAGTTAAATAACCTCCTGAACCAGTTATGTTTGAGACTGTACATATCTTTAACATATCATGGCTGGAATAAATATGGAGGCTTCATGATGCAGAAATACTTTGAAGGCTTATGAAGGAGATATCCCATCTCAGAGTCAATTTTAATGACTGGGAAGAAATTTTCTATGGTCTTCAATGGGTTCCAACAGCCGCCATCACAGCACAGTTTAATGTCCTTGGAATGAAGTCAGGTTAAGGCTATGTCTCTCTGAACCAGAAACAGGGGCAGTTCCTTAGCAAAACTCAGCTCTGGTTAGCATGTCTTGAAATTGCCCCTTCTAAGCCCCAAGCCCCCTTTACTTGGGGCATGGGTTCCACAGGCCAACATACATATGTCACCACAGGCACACAGGGCAGCACATGGTCTCTCCAGCATCAATGAGGAATGTTGCTGCCTGGCTGCCTGAACCCACCATCCCAGGCCATGTTGTCCCAGCTAGAGGCATTGCTGGGAATGCCAGTCCTGAGTGTTTTGTCCTGATTGTGGCTGTTATTGCTGGCTTCCCTGGGTCTTCTCATTTGAGGGACAGTGGGGACTGCAAAAGAGGAGGTGCTGCTGTCAGTGACGAATGTGCCTTTATGGTGGGAAGGCCATGGCTCTGGAAGTAAAAACGCGCAAAGCCAGGCAGGATATGAAGGAGCATGACCAATCACCAAATAGGGGGTTATTGGCTGCACAGTTTATTGGGCCATAACATCCCTCTTTCTGCTTTAGATGTTAACAGCTGGTCACAAGCTTGAAGGCTTGCAGGAAGCAGCTGAGGAGTCATCCCTTAACTCTCCTTAAAGCTGTTCATTCCCCTTCCCTGGCCATCTTCTCAAGTGAGTGCACACATTCAAGAAGCTAGGGCTTGCCTGGACACTGACCCTCAGCAGGACCTTCCGCCTGAGTATTTATTTTCTCCCATTTCAAAGGGCTATTGGTCTGACTGGGGGAAAAGAGGAGCCACAGACAAATGGGGAGAGCAGAGAAGAGTGTTTAAAACAGCCAGTTCTGCTGCTTGGCTTCTACAGACCTGCATCTGCCTCTGCTGAGGCAGACTTTGCATCTTCAGGCCCCCCCCACCTCCAGCCCCTTCCCAAGATCTCCCTGGAATGGATGGTCCAGAGAGTAGACACTCTTATAACTGCTTTCACTGCTGTGAACATAGGGAATTTAGCTCACTTGGCATGCATGAAGCCATGGCGCTGATCCCTAGCATGGCATAAACTGAGAGTGCTAGTGTATGCCTGCAATCCCAGAGGCGAAGGCAAATGTCATCTTTGGCTATGTAGTGGGTTTTAGGCTAGCCTGCATACAGGAACCCTGATTCAGAGGAGGAGAAGGAGAAGGAGGAGGAGGAGAAGAGGAGGGGGAAGAGGAGCAGGAGGAGGAGGAGGAGGAGGAGCAGGAGGAGGAAGAGGAGCAGGAGGAGGAGGAGGAGGAGGGTGTCGGTTTAGCAGTTGTCATTTACAAGACACTCCCCAGTTAAAATAGTATTGTACTATGGGGGAGAGAAACACTGTGGCCCTTTGCCGTGTGTAGTGGCACAGGACCGCACCCTGGCACTCAAAAGGAGGCTGAAGCAAGGCCATTGCTTTGAGTCTCAGGCCAGCCGAGGATTCATAGCGAAACCTTTTCACCTTGTCTCAGAAAACAAAACAAAGCAGAAACCAAAAATCTCTCTTTGGTTCCTGGGTTCCCAGAAGTCTCTGAGCTCTCCTTTCTGGAGACCACATTTCCCACACATTTTTTCATTCAAAGTTCAAAGCTAACTAGAAGATGTGGTCTGTCGGATGGCAGTTCCAGCAAAGGCTCTCTGCCTAGCTCACTTCGCTGCACACTGCACAGAACCTACTGTCCCCGAGACAGCACAACTCTGAACCTTCGACTCATTTGTTCTGGGCTGCAAAGGTGGACCAGTTCTAAATCAGCGTTTGTGTTTGGCAGACTCCAGACCCTTTATGGGTGCTTGCCCAGCTTTTGTTATTTTGGACATATCAAACAGGGCCTGGGAATGCTGGCGCCAACACAAGGCAGTGTCCCAGCAGTCTAGCCCCATAAAATTCAGATACAAGAGGGCAGTAGTAGGAGAAATACGGTAACATCTCCATCAACAGCATTGATTCCAGGATGAGCCCCTGGGATGCAGCCTCACTGAGGTGTTGGTACCAAGCTTGTGGCAGCCCTGCCCCGCTGAGACTTCTAGTGATTGAAATGCAATCGACCTATGGTCAGGAAAGAGTGGGGGGGTGGTATAAGTCTTAATCAAGGTGCCTGCCCATCACTCCCTCCAGAGGGTTTGCTAAACACCAAACTCCTTAGTTTCAGTTCCCAGTCTGCTCCACAAACTACCTCTGTAGACTAGCTTTTCCCAACTCTTAACCTCACAGTTCAGCTCTACTCCAAACCACCCCTACTCAGGAGGAAAACTTGGACAAATTCTGTGCTACAGAAACTCAAGAAGTTAGCATTCAGTATAGCATGCATGATTAAATAAATAAATTGACTAGTAAAAGACGGTAGAGATTTGAGAAAGCTTCATACACACACACACACACACAAACATACATATACACACACGTAGATTCATACATACACACACACAAGCACTCATAGGTACCCACATGTACAAACACACACATACATACACACATGAAAAAACTTAAAGTTTTTTTTTAAATCACCCATTAGTGTTGGGTATGGTGGTGCACACCTTTAAACTCAATGCTGGGGGAGCAGGGACAGGAGGATATCTGTGAATTCAAGGACAACTTGGTCCACACAGTGAGTTCTAGATCACTCAGGGCCACATATGTCTCAAAAATAACAAACAAAATCATCTTTAGCTTTAGAAGCACTTATGCTTTCTCCTTAATGCAGGTGAGTTTTCTTCCCTTTAGCCTACCTGAGACTTCATCTTTCTGAGGAAAGCGCACCAACCCTGTGTACCTTTGGTCTCTAGTAACCCAGTGTGCCTTTGGTCTCCAGTGACCCAGTGAGCCTTTGGTCTGCAGTGACCCAGTGTGCCTTTGGTCTCCAGTGATCCAGTGCACCTTTGGTCTGCAGTGACCCAGTGTGCCTTTGGTCTCCAGTGGCCCAGTGCAGCTTTGGTCTCCAGTGACCCAGTGCACCTTTGGTCTCCAGTGATCCAGTGCACCTTTGGTCTGCAGTGACCCAGTGTGCCTTTGGTCTCCAGTGGCCCAGTGCAGCTTTGGTCTCCAGTGGCCCAGTGCACCTTTGGTCTGCAGTGACCCAGTGCGCCTTTGGTCTCCAGTGACCCAGTGCGCCTTTGATCTGCAGTGACCCAGTGTGCCTTTGGTCTGCAGTGACCCAGTGCGCCTTTGGTCTGCAGTGACCCAGTGTGCCTTTGGTCTGCAGTGACCCAGTGCGCCTTTGGTCTGCAGTGACCCAGTGTGCCTTTGGTCTGCAGTGACCCAGTGCAGCTTTGGTCTCCAGTGGCCCAGTGCGCCTTTTCTCTCCAGTAATCATCTCTAAGTATTGATCTCTGCAATCAATCCCTGAAGACAATGAACTTTTCTATAATTTGCTTCCTTTCATTTGCTGCATAAAATATTGCCTCTGTGTGTGTGTGAGGGGGGGTCTGCATGTGTCTGTGCGGTTGTTGTAAGTGCACATGAAGTATGCTGAGTGCGTATAAAAGTCATAGGTTGACTTTCTCTGTCACCCTCCACCTTATATTTTGCGACAGAGTCTCCCACTAAACATGGATTTCACTAGGTCAGCAAGCATCAGGAAGACCCCTGTGTCTGCCTCGCCAACCCTCCTGGCAAAGGCTCTGCTGAATGAGCCAGCTTTCTAACCCCAGCCTTTTCAAATGATGTCAACACACTGACCCTCCCACTCCAGCCACTGTGGAGCTCTGCACAATACCCAAAGCGCAATCCTCAGCCAGCCGTCATTTCAGACGTCAGGCCCAGGTATCTGACCAGGAACCCTTATCAAAATGAGCACTCTCAACATCGCCTTGTTGGGAATCTCCCACTGCAACCCACCTGGTTCTGTGCCAGTGCCCAAAAGCCAGAGTAAACACCCATCAAAAGCCTTTACAGAGAACAAACCTATCTGTCGCCTGACTTTGTTCTCTAATGGTTTTTTTTCTTCTTAAATAGACTCCACTCTGATAATTTAAAGATCTGTTGCTGGGAAGAGGGTATTGAAGATAGTAGAACCAGCACTCCTTCGGGAACACCGGCATTCCTGGAAGGTGCAGGAAGGCCTCTGCAGGCTTTTCACTGGGCAGCAGACACCCAGGGTCTCCACAGACCCTTCCCTGATGAGGGTGACTTTATGTCTCTGTGACTTTATTTGATGCTTTCCAAGCTGCCAGTCAAAGTATACAACCTGAAAAGTGTAAGTTCCTTGCTGGACACCTGGAAGCCAAATATCCGTCTCCAGAACCATCCTGGGAAATCAAGGACTTAAAGCCACTGGAACTTGGGCTAAAGCTCAGGAACAAAATTATACACAGCTGATCCCACACTGTTTCTCCTCCAATTGTCACAGGCCCCCCTGATGCCTGGTTGGCGGCCTGATTGAGAATGCAGCAGAAATACCAGACCAGACATTTATTGTTAGATCGAATCTTCATAAACATTATTTTTAAAGACTTTCGAGTCAAATGAAATAGCCTGTATTCAGGCGGATAGCCACAGGACTCTGTACTGTATTCCTAAGTGACATGCCCCGTCCTCTGACTCTTCACCCCTGTTCCATGCAACCCCACCAAACCAAAGGAAAAAAAATAGGTGAGAGCATGAGTCAAGTCAATAAAAAAACTAGGTCATGCCAATTTTTAATTTCTACTTATGATTCCTAGTTGTATGTATTTTTTATCAAAACTGTGTAAATAGGTCCACAAGCAGAGGTGTCTTTCTCTTGCTAGCCTCCCCTCAACAGAGTGGAGCACTATAGCACTGTTTTGGGACTAGACAACCATCCCGAACATCATGATCAAATTATGTGAAAAGAATTCCTCAAACCACTAAGAGAAGAGCCTTCTCTTCCAAATGAGTGGTTGGGAACTTAAACGAGAGAGCCTGTGTGTGGCTGCTGACGTGTCGCTTTCTGCCTGGGGTTTTATCTTGAGCTCGATGCTCAATGCTAGCTAGCGGGGCAGAGAGACCTCAAACAGCGAAGGCCTTTTCTGCTTCACACCCACGCTTCTGAACTCAGCTCTGAGCAAACGTTGGGAAAGAGCCTCTGGCGCGAAGTGGCAGCCTTGGATAAGTTGAGATGTTTGTGAAGCCAAAATAAAAATGTTCCACGTTGCTGAGACCTCGTATCCACACAGGGAGATGGAAAGACATGCCAAGGCTCCCTTGGGGCTCTAACCCTCATCATCTGCCTGCTCGGACCGTGGGGAAGCCGTAGAGACTCAAACGGACGAAAGAGGGCAGTGTTCGCTGTGGCTTTGTCCTGCTCTTGGCTCTAGCACAACGCGAATGAGCCAAGAGAGAGAGCTATGCCCAGCATTTCATAACACAGGAAGTGGGGAGTAGATTAGATAGCAGGCGCCTCAGTCCTCACGAAGGAGCAGTGAGAGAGGCCGTAAGAGTCACTCTTTTGCCTACACAAAAAGCATTGAGGAGCTTTTCGTTTGGGTATTTCTTTTGGTCTGATTGGCTGACTTCTCAGAGAACTTAATAAAATGTGTAGTGTTTTCAAACCATCACAAGTCCAATCCTTTAGTTGAAACCATTCGTTTTGCAGATGAGGGCCAGATTTCTCCATTTATCATCCGTTTCCCTTTGTGCTCAGATTTTATCGCTATGCGAGGAGGGAAAGGCAGACTTCCCTACAGGAGGTATTTAGAGAATTTGCAGTCATTCCAAAATAACACACACACATACACACACACACACACCACAAGGTCCCAGCAAGGGAATCTATCCCAAACCCTGTATGTCATCAAACTGGGCAAGATTTTATTGATATTCTATCTGGATGTGTTCTGTCAAGAACTATCTGGTGTGTCATTGCACACTGTTGTGGAATGTTAGTTTAAGATGTGTTACATTCGTTGATGCTGTGGAATATTTGTTTAATGATGCAAAAATATGTTTCATTCTTTTATGTGCATTTGTTTAACTCTGTAACTCTGTGTTACTTTGCCTGTCTAAAACACCTAATTGGTCTAATAAAGAGCTGAATAGCCGACTGCTAGGCAGGAGAGAGAAATAGGTGGGGTTGCCAGGCAGAGAGAATAAGTAGGAGAAGACATCTAGGGAAGAGAGCAAGGAAAGATAAAGGAGACGGAGAGGAGGATGCCAGGGGCCAGCTATCCAGCCACACAGCCAGCCACAGAGTAAGAAGGGAAAAATGACATATACAATAAAAAAGCCCAGAGACAAACTGCAAATAGAAATGGGATAATTTAAGTTAGAAAAGTTGACTAGATACAAGGCTGGGCATTCATAAGTAAGAATAAATTTCCATGTGTTTATTTGGGAGCTGGGTGGCGGGCCCTCAAAGAGGGAAAAAAAACAACTATAGTACACAATAAAAGATTGAAACCCAAGCAGCCCAAAGGTGCCCATTCTGCCAAGGTACCTGTCTAGTCTCAGTTGCAATCTTCCCTGTCGAAAAAGAAGAGGTCAACCTCACAGTAATTCTCCCTTACAAATATTTTTTAATCCCAGCTGTATATAAGGTTACTTTCTTTTATTTTTTGAGACAGGGTCTAATACTCACTGTATAGCCCAAGCTGACCTCAAACTCCTGAAGCCCCCTACCTTGGCTTCCCAAGTCCTGGGATTATAGGTGTCAGTCACCAAAACTGGCTCAATACACAAGACACAAAAAGCTGATGAGAACATAGCGTTAGCCCTGAAGAAAGGAAGCATCAAATAAGGCATAGGACTGGGTGGTAACTCTGTGGTAGAGCTCAAGGCCACTGGTTCGATCCCAAGCACAGCCAAGAGCTTTTTAAAAGAAAGATCAGACAAAACTATTAATAGTCATAATAAAAGACAGAGCAGGCTCCGCTTGGAAAAACATTAATTGCAAAAGAATAGACTGTGTGCATCTGGACCAGATGACAGAGGGAAGGAAGACACATGGAAGAGAGACTTGTAGTCAGCGCTGAAGAACCAGTGGGCTTTGAGAGACACACAGATGGCGGGGACAGAGGGTTCCAAGGCTGAGAGAAAGCCAGGCCTCAAGAGCCAAGCACTCCAGAAGCTAAGACAGGAAGATTGAAAGTTCAAGGCTAACCTCAGCTACATAGAGGGACCCTGTCTCCAAAGGAAGCCAAGCTTTCGAAGAGTTGAGGGTCAGGAGGAAAGCACAAAGTCTTGCCCATGCTAACGGGAGGTGAAAAGGCTGCAAAAGCCAGTTATGACTTCTCTCCAGACACTGCAACCAAAACAGCGGATGTGATCCAAAAGCCACAGCTAGAAACACGCTGGGGTGTTTGGGGAGGGATTGGGGACAAGTACAAAAGAAGACACAGGAGGAGGCACAGTGATTTGGCAGCCAAGTGAAGGAGGGGAAGGAGGGCAGGAAGAGTCACCAGCACAAGGCAAGGGGGAGTCGAAGAAAGGCAGGAAGTCAGGGATTGAAGCCATTGATTTGGATGCTACCACAACTGGTCAATGTGGACTGGCCCGAAAGGCAGCTGAGAAACCAGGGCTAGGGCTCCAAGAAGGTCAGGAAAGGGGGGGGGACACATTTCAGATGAAGCTTGACGTGCCTGAAGATGACCCCTCGGGAAGGTCATCTTGCCATCCCGGGCCACACTCTCCCAATTCCACCATCAACACTCCAGGTGCTGGGCTGCTGGGCTAGGCATTCGAGGGAAAGAGAGCTCTCGTTTGCGGTGTACAGGGATTATTCCTGTAAAAACATTTCAGCACAGAGCCCCACAGAAGGCCTCTGAAGCTGAGTGTGGTGTTGAGACAAGAAGACCCCAAGTTGGAGGTCAACTACAGCCACGTGATCCAAGACCCTGTCTCAATAAGTCAAAACACAGACTCTGAAGACATTTTCAAAAACATGATATGGCTTACAGATAATCAGTTGAAGCAACTTTCTGGGCAAATTTCTGTTGAAAAGCAAGGTATGGAAAGAAAGGGAAGAAGGGAAGGAGGGAGAGAGGGAGGGAGAAAGGAAGGAAAAGAGAAGGCATGTTTTAATACAGCAGCCAATGTTACTGCAAGAAAAAAAATGGGACATTAGGCAGAACTGTGGAGCATTGGAAAGATCTGGAATGAAATTTGAATCCAGCTGTACTCGAATACTATTTCACTATTTTGAGCCGCAATTTCCATGTCTGTACAAGAATGTTCTATCCAACATCGTCTTATGACAGAGCTTGGGGAACGCTGCATGGCTCTCAGAACCGAGAAGCACACTGAAGACCTTGGTTTCCCCATTGGGGTCACTCACTCTGGCCCACTATGGTCTCCAATGTCCCCCTCCACCTTGGCATGAGTGGTCAGTGGCATGTCCACGGTCCTGATCTGTTCCCACAGCTCTGTTCTCCGGCCAATGTTATTACCCACAGCACATTTGGCCATCAGAAACATGGGCTCTTCACTAAAAGACAAGCATTTCAGACTCCAGTCAATCCCATTACCTCCTAACACTCCAGAACCAGAAGGTGCCATTCCTGGCTCAAATCCTTTTGGCTGTAGGGAAATGTCACACAGTTGTCCAACAATGACATCACTGAGCACAGTCCATCTGTGCAGCCTCCTCCCTGTCCTCCATCGTAAAATGTGTAAGCACAGAGCTTGCTTTCATGTCCACCGTCAAGACAAAACTGGGGAAAGGATGAGGCAGTTCCAGGCACAGTTGGAGTGGCTCCGCCCACATCTCAACACCCGCAGCTGTGGCAGCTAGGCAAGGACTGCATCTCTGAGCATCAGTGGCATCCACTGTAACATGGAAGAGCAGCACCCGCTTCCTAAACTCCATCACGGAGCTTGCTTAAGACGATGGGCCTGTGAGGACTCCAGGGACCTGATCACAGCAAATACTTTTATTTTTACTGGGATGGACCCCTGAATCTTGTGCATACTAAGCACACAGTCTATCACAGGGCCACACACACACACACACACACACACACACACACACACACACACACACACACCATCCATAGCCGACACTTGAAATGTCCTCTACCTACCCAATCTCTTTCATTGGCGCACTGAGGCTGGAAAGGGAAAGCAGGAGGACACAACCTCGGCAAAGACAGAGCAAGTACTTAAAATGGGGACCTCAATCCACAGCGGGGGCCACACATAATTAGATCAAGACAACCCCCTTCCCCTGTGTTTGACAAAAGGATTCTCCATGAAGACCACCACTGCTGGTTCAGTCCACTCTTCCCGTTCACCTCACAAAAGGTTAGTAAAGGTCAGGTTGTGTATTGAGTCAGTCTGGGCTTTCCTACCCTCCCCTGCTGAATCATCCTGTGCTGACTCATTCACCTTCTGCCAAGTGCCCTGATCTGTTTAGCAAACAGCAATGAGTGGACCTATCCTATTAGCGACTAGATGAAAAGATAAGGCCACACACACCCCGGGGGATCATTTGTCAAGACAGCCTCCAAAGAGTAACTGAGTTACCAAAGGAAATTTCAGAAACAGGAGGGCTTCTTAATCCTTGTCTGACTGGCTAATTTACCTGCAAAATAAGACAGAAGAGGTGTGAGACACTCCCATCTGTCGGGGGAGGGGGAGTGGCTCCTTTTTCTGGAGTTCAGCTCACAACCAGGAACAGAGCTGACAAGTCCCTGCCTCCTTCCAGATAAGCAACCCACAGCAACACAGGGATGAGCCCAGGTCTGCAGCCCAGCTCTGGCCACAGAGGGTCAGAGTGCATAATGTCCTTGGAACTCTCTGCTTCTGTAGACATGCAAAGGAGACTCAGATTTGGGGGCCCTTGATGCAGAGTCTGGCCTGTTGACACTGAAGGCCGCAGTGGAGGGTGCTTAGCACACAGTCTCCCCATCACAGACACTCCATAAGAGAGACTTCCTCGAGGACCAAACAGACTGAAGGTTCATTTTCCTCATTACTGGGGAGCACTCCTGCAGGCCATGCCCACTTGGGTTGTCCTGAGGGATCTCTAATGTGTTGAGGCAAGTCAGGAAGTCCCAGCCAGGCTTGGAGATGCTCAGTTGTCCACCTCTAAATTGGCATTTGCAAGAACTTCCTGCCCTGCTGATTTTACCTTTGCCCCCTGTCGTCTGGTCCTCAGCCCATTTCAAAGAGAAATACAGATGGAGGCACCCTCAGTCCCGGGAATTCCAATGGTCGCTGGCTCATTCTCACAGAATAATTGAAAGCCATTAACTTCGAAAGAGAGCATGTTGCTCGACAGGCAGGGAAATTCTGCACTCTGGGATGCTATTGCGGGGCACATGCACCCCTGTGCAGTGAGCTGTCAGCAGCTGGACCCTCACACGCCATGGCCGCCTTTCCTGGCCTCTTCCTGCATCTCCTGTCTTCACTGATCCAACTGCACTGGAGCTGTCTGCTCAGCCTGCTGCAGCTTCTACCCCAGGGCCTTTTTTCCTAACATCCCTGGTCTAGAAAGAAGACTCATCCCCACTACCCTCTGCCTTTCTCCCTCTCCTCATGTTCTTCTCTGCTCTGCTGTCATATTCTAGAGATGGACTCACCCACCTCTGAGCTTAACATTTCAGTATGTCTCATGAATGTGGCCATGGTATTTTTCAGTCCTGGGAACTGAACTCAAGGCTTTACAGATGTTTAGGCAAGTGAACTGTCTAAGTGGGCTGAGCTGGTTCATCAGTCTTATTTCATATACCCCATGGCACTTACCACTACCTAGCATAACACCCCACATGCATACATGGTGCTTACTTTACAATCTGCAAGCTGCAGAAGGCAGGAAAGTTGTGCTGCTGCTTCCTGATGCATCCCCGGTGTCTGGTCACAGTAGCTGAGGAAGCATTAGGTAAGTGAATTAACTGACCTAAGGGCTCGGAAGCATCAGATAAGTGAATTGACTGACCTAAGGAAGAGCCCAGCATCCATGGACACTGTGTCCAGTAGCTGTAGATGACAGCTTTCTCCTTGTGTATAAAACCACACCCGCTGATTGTGGTGGTGCATGCTGGTCAGATTTGCTGAAGGAGGCAGAGATAGGATCACGAGTTCGAGGCCAGTCTGGGCTACACATTTTAGCTGGGTGGTGGTGGTGGTGGCGCACACCTTTAATCCCAGCACTCAGAAAGCAGAGGCAGGAGGATCTCTGTGAGTTTGAGGCCAGCCTGGTCTACAGAGCAAGTGCCAGGATAGGTTCCAAAGCTACACAGAGAAACCCTGTCCAAAAAAAAAAAAAAAACAACAACAACAACAACAACAAAAAGAAAAAAAACAAAAATCATAAAAACCACCCACTTGACAGCTGCTGGGAACACAGGAGAGATGAAATCTGCTGTGTCACTGAGACTCAAACATAAAGCTAGAATTCCCAAGAAACACCAGGCCAGAGAGGCTGGGCCTGGTTAGCAGGCCCCTGGCAGGCTCTGGCACATGGCAGGTGCTCAGAGGCCATGAGAATGATTTGTGGTCATGTGATCCTGTTGCTGACCACAACATATGTCCGAATAAGAGGAGGGGTCTTCAGGAACATGGCAGCAGAAAAAGTGGCTTCAAATCCACTGTCTGTTTCTCACTTCCTAGTTCCTGATGGATAAGCCACCTAACTTGAGGGCTATGAGTTCATTAATAAGACAGTGTTAGATCTAGAGTCCTAGTGTCACAGGGATTCTATTACAACCTACTGCTGTGATGAATACATGGCCACAATGCTTGATCTCTCCCAAAAGTCAATCTCCACTTCTTCCACAAAAGTTGTGAACTGGCCTTGGTAGTGCACACCTGTAATCCCAGCACTTGAGAAACAGAGGCAGTTGGAGGTCAGCCTTCTGTTCATAGCAAGTTCCAGGTCAGCCAAGGATGCTTGTCAAGACTCTTTCTCCAACCACCACCGCCACCACCATCACCACCACCACCATCACCACCACCACCATCACCACCACCACCATCACCACCACCACTATCACTGCCACCACCACCACCATCACCACCACCACCATTACCACCACCACCACCACCCTCACCACCACCACCATCACCACCACCACCATCACCACTACCACCACCACCACCACTGCCACCACCACCACCATCACCACCACCACCATCATGTTCATAATGAGATGGATACACCACTCCTCTTCATGGGAGTATATTTCTTCCCCCCCCCCTTGTCTTCTAGAAATGACTACAAGACTTAACTCTAGCCAATGGGATATCAGCTGAAATGACCTAATTTCAAGCCCTACTCTCAGAAGTATTGCAAACTTCCGGGGCCATGGAAAGCAGAGAAGCTAATGGGTCACCTGGAACTACAGAAAAAGACATGCACTTCATGAAGCCAAGTGTATATAAAATGAGATTTGGATGTAAGAAGAAATGACATTTCTGTTACTAACAACCTCTCTTATTTGGGGTCTTTGACATATGTGGGTGAAAGCAGATCTTCAAGACCAGAGATACACCTGAGTTGGTATACTGCTCACCTACCATGCACAAATCCTGGCCTCGGGCCCCAGACTGCATAAACTAAGTAGTCATGAGTCACTCCTGTAATCCCATCACTTGAGAGATGAAGACGAGAGGCCCAGAAGTTAACAGTCATTCTCAGCTATGTAGTTAGTTAAAGGCTAGCCTGGGCTACATGAGACTCTGACTCAGAGATAGAAAAGAAAAAGAGGGAAGAGATGTTTTCATCTTCCTCTCCATTCCTCACTGATACAAAGAGGATTTTATTGGGTACATATTGTATACTTGACAAATAGTAGATGTGGAAGTTAATATAACAATTGGCTCTTGTCCTTGTGGAGGAGTCATTCCAATAGGATGAAGGAGAATACAAAATATTCTAGGCCCTGGAGGAAAGTGTAACTATATAACTCAACACCCCACCAGCATTCATCCAGATGTTTATTGAGCAATTACCTTGTACCAGACACTGTTCTAGACAATGGAAATTCCATAGTGAATAAAACACAGAAGATCTGCTCTCAAAAATCTCAAAAAACACAATCACCAAAAAAAAAATTAACTTCAAAGATGTTGATTGGCTTTATATTGAGTTCTAGGCTCAGGCAATACTTCATTGCATAAAACAGTATATCGAGTTTCTAATGGGGCAGGCAGAAGAGGTGAGTTTTATGTACATAGAAAATGACTAGGGAGAAAAGCAGAAACAGAACAAAAAGTTCTTTCCTTGTAAGGCTGGGGCAGAGGTGGAGACTGAAAAAGAACTGTTTGGTTGGTGTCCTTTCCATACCGATGGAAGCATTGCCACTACCGTGCAGTTGAAGCAGGGCTGCTGAGACCACCTGGCTCCTGCTCTGACTTCCAGGAAGGTCAGATAACAGCTTCGTGTGGTTGATGGGGAAGTCCTGTGTATATGTCAATAAAGCACTGTTGGCCAATAGGGAACCAAGATAGGTGGGACTAGGAGTCGAGGAGGACTCTGGGTAGGAGAAACACAGGGAGTCAAGATGTAACCGCCATAGGGGTAAGAAGCCCGGAAACTTTTCTCCGGTAAGAGAATTACTTAGATTGGCAGTTATGGGTAAATACTTAAGTCAGAGATAGCCAATAAGAAACAAGCAAGGCCAACAACTTCATAATTAATACAGCATCTTGTGTGTTATTTGGGGACTACAACTTGGCAGAACTCAGGCGACTAGTAGGGAACAAAACCAAAGTGGCAGACAAGAAAAAGGCATCTCTGTACATGAGGTTGTAGTGATTGGTGGTCTCAGCATGAGTGACTCCCCGCCATTACCCTTGCTCCTCTTTCCTCTGAGCAGTCACCAAAATCTCACTGTGTGACTATGCATCGCCCTTGTGAGACACCCAGACATCCCCGGAGAGGAAATCTCACCATGCCTGACAAGAGCTCTCTTCTGACCTCCTCCCATGCCCATCAGTACTCTGAAGACGCTAGCCACACTGACCTTCAGACCACAGGACCTTCACATCACACCTGGTCTGCCTTCTACACAAACCACCCTTCCCAGGCTTTGCAGGACCATCTAGTCTAACACAGGTGCTTGATCCCAGCAAACCCATAATTCAGGAGTAATTTATGTTACTTTTAGATACAAAGATGAGTCACTGACTTCTTTGTTTATATAGCACACATTAAATAAAACTACAGGAAGTCATTGTTTAAGGACTGAGTTCCAGCCCCAGGCTTCAACAAACTGTACTGAAAAACAAAATGGCGTCACTCATGCCAACCGACACCAAACTGAAGGAACTAAGTTTCTGACCTGCCAAGAAACAAGGAAATGGAGAGATAACAATGAAACTCCACAAAAAGGACAATTTCAGTTGACATGATAATAACATTCCCTCTTCACTCCTCATATTTATTTATTTTATCTTATTTGGGGAAGGAGTTGAGATAGGGTCTTACATTGTAACTCCACACTGGCTTTGAACACACTATCTATCCCAAACTGACCTCAAACTCAAAGCAATCCTCTTGCCTTCAGCTTCCAGAGTCCTGGGGTTATAGCTACCCTGCCCAATTACTTTTCTTTTATCTGTTTTCCTGACCTGTTTCTGCTCTCAGCGGGTCTTCCATAAACCGTCTCAGCCCACTCTTATGTTATTTAATTAAACAAAGTGTTGCCAAATCCTAGAATTTTTAAATAAAACCAATTAAGATCTTTAAAGGAGCAGAGTGTGATAGCATACATCTGTTGTACCAGCATTCAGGAGGCTGAGGCAGGGGGATTGCTGTCAAGGTGGAAGCTAGCCTGTGATACATGGAGAAACTATATTTTGAAAGGAAAGGGTCCTTAAAGGAAATCATTGTAGGTTTGTCTTCTGATGTCTATAGATGGGCGTGGAGGAGGGCATGTTTGACCTGTTTGGACTGGGGTTGGGATCTAGAGCCAGGGTTTGAATCAGATGGAAATTTCGGGAAACCGAAATTTGGCTATACTTCCAATTTTCCAGGAAGCTTCTGGAAGCCTCTGTGGCTTCCACCCAGCCCTCTAGCCATTTCCTCTGCAGCCCAAGTCCTCCCCCATGCCACTTCCCCCATGCACTTCACAACACTTTCAGCCCCTACGTGGACGTGGGACATTGCCCATGGGTGGAGCCCGCTCACCACTCAGCACCCCCTCCCCCACTCTCCTACCACCTTCTTCAAGTTTTGGCCAAATGTCACTCTTTCCAGGAAGGACCTGTTACAAACAAAAACAAATGAAGTGACCTCTAAAACCACGGAATAGGTAATATTGTCCAGCTATTTCCTCAGAATTGAAACTTCCTCTTCTGGAAGGAAGGCATTAAGACTAAGAGCTAACTGAGCTTTATTCTGCCTTCCTACCACCACTTTTGGAGACAGTGTCCATGTAGCCAAGGCTATCCTCCAGCTACTATGTAGCCGGGGCTGGCCTTGAGCCTCCTGCCTCTAAACTCCTTAATGCTGGAATTACAGGAATGTACCATAGCCAACTCTTGGCTTCTTCTCGTTACATGTATGTGCTGCAGGTTACACATTCATCTGTTGAGGGATGTTTGGGCTCTGTCAGCCCAATGGCTGCCATGAGTAGTGTGAATTGCACACTTCCTAAATATGAAAACAATAAAGTGATGTTCTGGATCCTATACTGATGACTAGACATGTCCCTGCCCCCACAGGATCCCACGTAGAAGTTACAGTCTCAGGATGATTCAGCTTCCCAGATCTGCGTTCAGCTCCTCTAAGGTCCTGCCCACACACAGATGATACAAACACGTGGGCCTTGCCCTCCCCACTCGTTTGTCTGGCTGACCAGCCAGGCCCTTACTAGGTGAGTGTTTCTGTCTGTCCCACATTTTCTCTAGGGAAACCAGGGCATTACGAAGCCTCACTGAATCTTGGCTTCCTACAAAGACTCAGTTTTCTCAGTGGTCAAATGGGGAGGTGGTAGGGGTACCTTGCTGTCATAGGTTACCTGGTCTTACGGGTATGTGTCACCCTGCTAAACCTAGTTGTTCTCTATAAAATGGTTTGGTTTATAGCAGATAGAGTTCATCTCCACCTTTTATTTCTTAAGCCCATGAATGTGTATGTTTGTGTGGTCTTCAAATGAATGTGTGAGGTAGATACTAATGTTGCCCACTGTGTGACAACTGAGCCCAGAGATGCCGATGGCCGGGCCAAAGCCACAAATAAATGAGACTCGAGGGTAGGGTTAAGTTGACCCCAAAGCCTTGTGGTCTGTGAGGCACCAGCCACCAGGCCCGGGAGGTCAGGTCTGGAGAAGCTCTGAGTTCTGTTCCTCTGGGGACTGAGGGACATCGAGGCTGCTAATCAGTGACAGAGTGGAGAAGAAAGTGTTTGGGTATTTTCAGTGTCCCACCTCAGTGTGAGCACAACTCAGTTTGAAGCCTTTGCACTACAGGTCCTTCAGTCTTCCAGTGGGACCAACCTCTCCATCCCTTCTCTCTGAGAAGAGACAAAGACATGGGCGAAGGGTGAGGGTGAACTGAAGACTTGCAAAGAGAGTTAGTAAGCCAGTCTTCAGTCCCAGCACTCAAGAGGCAGAGGCAGGCGAATCTCTGAGTTTGAAACCAGCCTGGTCTACAGAATGGGTTCTGGGACAGCCAGGACTACACAGAGAAAATCTGCCTGGGGAGGGGACAGAGGAAGGAAGGGAAGGGAAGAAAAGGGAAGGGAAGGGAAGAAAAGAGAAGGGAAGGGGAGGGGAGGGGAGGAAAAACAGTTGGAAGACCCCAGCGCACTGGTCCACAGGCCCTCCAATACTTAACCATCTTCCTTCATTGCTTTGGCTTCTAAGCCCTGAATGACTTGGATGAAAACATGTTTTGAAGGAAGATCCTGTTCTGGGGAGTGTCTCTGAGGAAGATGTGGAGGTGTCATCATTCAGCTCTAGGTGCCAGTGGGCTGATAGAATCAGAGACGGATGAGAGAGAGGGTGGCAGGGTGACACAGGATCAGGGTGACACATTCAACATTTCAAAAGCTTGGCAGCTCCCAGGAGACAGGCTCCAGCCGGAGGCAGAGGACACCCATCCATCCACGCCTTCAGCTTCTGCTCTCCCACAGTGCCTCATCTCTCCTTTCAAAGCTTGACACCTCCAGAAGATGTTGCCACCTTAGTGGGGACATGAGACCTGACTCCAGGAGACAGGGAAGCCAGCATACTGGGCTCCAGGCCTCAAGGGTGCTGTCATGTTGCTCAAAGTATCTCCCGACTCATACATCCCTGAGCAGCTCACCCAAATGCTGCGGCTCCCTTCCTGTCTGGCTGCTGCCTACGTGAGCACACGTGGAAGCCATTCAGAGCTGTCTTCGCCCATTGCCCACTGAGGACCAAGCCTGTGTTTGTAGCCCAGGCATGTGGAGCACTCATCCCCACTCAGATAACGAAGGCTGGGCAAAGTGAAGATGCAGAGCGAAAGGTCTCCTCTCTAGACCCAGTAAACTCAGTGTCAGTGAAGATGAAAGAGGCCAAAGGGAGCAGGAACAAAGAAATGTGTCACTCCCCATGGTGGCAGGCTTATATGGGGATTCGAAGTTGTCTCTGATGACTCCGAAAGCCCTGGTCGTGGTGCAGTCTCAACAGGCTCTGACCCTCTAAGGATCGATCCACTCCCCAAGACACGAAGGCAGCTGACATCTGGGGGAAAATTGTGTTCAGCTGGGAGATAAAGTGTACTGTGTAGGGGTTTGCTTCAGAAGTGTTCAGTGAGCAGCCTTTGAAGGGCTTGCTGCGGCCTGGTGTTTTAAACACGGTATTAAATATGAGTAAAATATTTATTGAAAAAAAGATAAAAAGAATTGGAATTGAGTGGAACAGCAGCAGAGGTGCCTGGAAGAGAGGATGGTGGGGCTCGTGGAAAGTGGGTGATAAAGGAGGGGAAGGGTCGTTTGGATTCTGGAATGTCTCGAGCAGTCGGTCCTCTGGCATGCCTTCCTGCCTATTTCCAGAGCAGTGGTTAAAAGTTCAGGCAGGGGAGGCACAGGATCAAATCTCTATTCCGTCCTTACAGTGAGTAACAGAGGACAAAGGCATGGCCTCTCTGTGCTTTACTTATCTCCTCAGTGAAAAGTGGATAGATAGTATAACTGCGAGTTTGATACTAGCTTCGAAGGTTGGGCATCGACCTTGGCCGAGAAAACTGATTTATGTAGTCCAGAGTCCTCCAAGGGCTTTTCTTGAATTTTTCATATACATACACACATACACCATACACACACACACACACACACACACACACACACACACACACACGTATCTGCCAGCCTTGGTACACATACTCAGCACCTAAGAATAGCTGAGGTTGGAGGATCAAGGCCAATCTGGCTACATAGAGAGACCTTATCTAAAAGAAAGGAGAAGCGATGAAATAGAGTAATAAATTACTTCTCTATAGGAAGGATATTTTATTCCCTTAGTGCCTAACACCTGCCTAGGCAGGTCTTCTCAACCCTTACATATTCACTCACTGCTCCCCTACAGAAACAGTGGGTTACTTCCAGTCCTTTGGACTGCAGGTGAAAGGTAACCATAGAGGTAAGCATGGTATGCCAAACCTACAATCCTAGCACTCAGGAGGTCATGCGCTCTAGGCCATACTGAGTCCCTAACCTAAACACATCCATGGTGTTCTTGTATTTTCTATAATAGTTTCCAGACAATTGCATTTACGTGCAATTACATGTTTAGTCCCAAATACTGACCTAGGAAAAGCTGCTCTTGTTTGCACAGGAGTGATAGATTCCAAAACCTCTTGCCAGCCCACTACCCAGCAGGAAGGCACCACATATACCCTGAGAGAAAACACAAGGAACAGCATGGCTGCTCTTTGCTAGGCCCAATTCACCACAGGCCACGTTGGCTTATGTAAGTATCCCACACCCCTCCACTCCTGGTGTCCCTAGAGGCTTTAACAGATGAGGAAATGGGCTCTGAGTCATTAAGCATCCCTGCAGGTCCAAACTAGGGTCCCAGCCAGGATCCATCTGGCTGCAGGGTAGCCATTCCTTCCAGTCCACAGGGGATCCAAGTGGCTCTTGTTCCTTTTTCCTGTAATTTCTGAGACCTGCAGCAATGCTTCCAGAACTGTTTGCCAGAAAGTCTAACAGTTCTAAGTCTCAGCTGCTGCACCTCATGCCCCTCCCTGCATAACTGACCCCTCCCACTGCCACCGTGTTTGATCCCATGTGTTCTTCACCCTGGTCCGCTCTGATTTAAATCTGTCTCCCAAAAACTGGAAAGGCGGACTGGAGAGATGGCTAAGAGGTTCAGAGTACTGGCTGCTCTTCCGGAGGTCCTGAGTTCAATTCCCACCAACCACATGGTGGCTCACAACCATGTGTAATGAGATCTGGTGCCCTCCTCCTCTGGCATGCAGAGAGAACACTGTATGTATAGTAATAAATAAAATCTTTATTTAAAAAAAACTGGAAAGGCGGAGACAGAGTTCGGTGTGCCGGTGCTCACTGGAAATGCTGTGCCTATGCTATGTGTAGTGTGGCGGAGACGTTGAATTATGTAGCACACACATCTGGTTGTGTGCAGAGAGGAAAGGGGAGAATAGGCCGTCCAACAGCCAGAGTTGGTGAGCCCATCTTACTGCATGCTGCCTAGTGACCTCTTCCGGAAATGCCACCATTGTACGAATTGCTCAGAGAAGGCATGCTCAGACCACAGAGGACACACCTCCAAAGGGAAGCCCAAAATTTCAACAATGCATTTCACACTCCAGATCTACTAGGGAGCTCCTGTCAGGGCCACTCCAGTCGGGAACACAGCGCAAGCAAAGCCCTTACCCAGGTCCGTCTTTGGGACCCAGATAACCCCAGCGCTCGTTCACTCTGCACCTGAAGGCAGCCAAGAAGCTTCCCGCAGCATTTTGTTCTGGAAATGTTATGATTCTGCATGCCTGCAGGAAGCTGGATCCATAGCAGGCATCTTTGAGAGCATAGTTATGGGACATGAGTTAAATCCTGAGCTCAGGGACTTTAGGCTAGTCACCAAACCATATGGAGCCTTCCTCATTGGAACACAGTAACAAGGGATGGGCATTTCTGCAGAGGGTTAAACAAACTATTGTAGGCTAAGCACTGGCAATGATACTTTCTATCAAAATTAGTAGGCACCGCTATTACTTTTTAATCAGTGTGTGTGTGTGTGTGTGTGTGTGTGTGTGTGTGTGTGTGTAAGAGCAGGCACACATGTACCACAGCATGCATGTGGAGGCCAGAGGACAGCTGTCAGGAGTCAGTTCTTCCCTCTTTCCTAGCCATGAAACTCAGGTCTTCAGCCTTGTTGAAAGATCCCTTCCCCTGACTGGTCTCGGCGTTCTGAAATTGTGTCCTTATGATTCAAGTAGCACATTGACTGGCATATCTGAGAAACTCAAGAAATATTAATTAGAGGTTAAGGGTGTAGCTCAGTCAATAGAATGCAAAAAGAAAGAGGCACAATGTTGCCAGAGGACCTGGGTTCAATTCCTAGCACATGGCAGCTTACAACTGTCTGTAACTCCTGCTTCAGGGCATCTGACACCCTTACACAGATAAACATGTAGGCCAACCACCAGTGCACAAAAAAATTATATTAAAAAAAGAGAAAAGAAAGGAAGGAAGGGAGAATGAACACGACTTGGTCCTAGGTTAGACCTGAATATCCTGATCCTGTGAGACTAAATATGCTGGGAGCCCTCCTACATTGTCTGCTTGGGTTGGGGTTCAGCTCAGTGCTAAAGGACATGCTTAGTCAGGCCAGCTCCAAAAAAAAAAAAAAAAAAATACAACATTAAAGGCTCTATTAAGATTCTTTTTTTATTTGTTTTGTCTCTGTCTGGGGTTGGGAGTGGTTCCTGCACAAGCCAAATTGGATCTCCTAGAGCTGGAGTTACCAACAGCTGATAGTCACCTAATGTGGGTTCTGGGAAGTAATTAGTGTCCTTTGGAAGAACAGCAAGCACTATTAACCACTAGGCCATCTCTCTAGCCCCAGCAAGGATTTTACATAACTACTAGTGAAAAAAGTTTAAAAAAAAAAAGGAGCAAATCCATTTGCAAATTCATTGGTCATTGCCTATTAGAGTCATTAGAGATTTTGAAGGCTCACATACCCTTTGGAAATTTGGGCATTGTATTAACCTTTTAATGGAGGAATCAGAGGGGGTCCCAGTTTGGGGCCCTAAATTGCCCCTGGATTCCAGTTTCATAGTATTCATCTGGGCTGTACCAGCAACATCATCTGGCCTGGCAGCCACACCCTCCCCCATCAGGACCAATTTCTAGCAGTGACCAAAGGCTTCTGATAAAAGGGGAGCTGCCGAACTATTAGACCTGCAGCACTCCCAGGTAGATTTCCTCAGGCAGAGGAGAGAGCCTGGTTTGCCTGTGCGGGAGATAAAGCAAGTGTAGCAAAGCCAGACAGCGTCTCTCATTGCAGGCATCATCTCCCCATGGAGCCGGCTCCCAGGACCCTCGTGACTGTGTCTTGGCATTTGACCCCTCCCTGCCTGTGAACCTCTGCTCTTCTACTCTTGGCTGAATGGAGGGCAGAGGGTGTTAGAGACTGAGACTGAATCAGACTTTTCTTTTCGGCATCTGTCTCGTCTCTCTTTAGTTTTTGATCATCTCATCCTGGGTTTTGTTACTAGGTAGCTGATGAGCCTTGTCATCCTAGAGGCTCATCCATCTCTCCACCCTTTTTCCACATAGTCAGGGACCTTCTTGCTCAACGATCACCCCTTTAGGATCACCTGTCTGCTGCGTCACAAGACAACAGGCACTTGCTTCGTGCTCCCTGGAGTTGTGTTTGGATCTTAAACCGTCCCCTTGCCTGCCTTCCGTCTCTTTACGTTATGAAGACACCCATCCCTTCTTTTGGAGCTCTGGCTTTTGGTAGGTGCCTGCGGATACAGTCCTTCTGAGTGTCTCTCACACCACAGGCGTTCAGCTTCGTCTGACAGATCAAAGGACATTTTCCGACACTGTTCAGCCATTACCCCGGTGTTCCTAGAACTACCCGGAGCACAGCTAGATGGCGCTCGCGCCCTCATGTTTCCGAGGAACGATGTGCCAAGAAAGATGTTTTCCATTAGTTTCCATCTTGAGTTTACAGGCTTGGGGGGAGGGGACTCCAGCACATGAAATAACTGCAAAGAAACTGCAGTGTGTGCGTTTTTAAAACAAACTTGATGCTTAATGGGCCCAGCACATTAGATGCAGTTCTAAGTCCCCAACAGCAAGCCCCCTACACACACACACACACACACACACACACACACACACACACACACGCACGCACGCACGCACGCACGCGCACACACACACACACACGCGCAAAAAAACCACTAATAGAGTTGGTGAATTTCCCCAGGGCAGAGGCAGAAGTCAACCCTGGCATCTTATACCAAAAGCACGCATAATAACAATGGACAGGACCAAGAGAAAACACGGAATGAACAACTAGGATGGGAGAGGTGAGAAAGTATAATACTGACCTTCTACACAAATCTTTGTACTGTCTAACATTATTTCACAGGCATAAACTACCATGTGTATTTTGAATATTCAATCATTTTTCTTTTTTAAAGGATTTTATTTATCATATAGTGTTCTGCCTGCATGTCAGAAGAGGGCACCAGATCTCATTAAAAATGGTTGTGAGCCACCATGCTGTTGCTGGGAATTGAACTCAGGACCTCTGGAAGAACAGTCAGTGCTCTTAACCTCTCCAGCTCCTCTGAAGGCCTCACAGTCTCTCCATCACCCCATGCCTCCTTAAGGGAAAGTGCTGGAAACGGAACCCAGTGGGAGGAGACAACAACCCTACCCTGTTTCAGGTGAAACCTAACTTCCAAGCTAAAAGCTTACAGGCTAAGTAACTACATATAAAGCCCCTCCCAGAATCTTAGAAGTTGCCCTTACCACTAGCAAGTCCTATCCTTTCCTCTTCTTTACTGGAATGTTCTGGCTGCAGTAAAGATGATCTCTGCATGCTCTTGTCCATTCGAGGTCCATATAGGAGACAGGCATTGTGCTGGACCATGAGGCCTTGTAGGATCTAGTACTCAGAGATGTGGGAAGGGCCAAAGTCACTGTGTTTCTGCTGTCTGCCAAAAAGTAAACAGATATGTATGTAGATGTCAAATGTGTCCTCCCACCAACGAAAACATTTCTCCATCCTTAGCTTGGCTACTACATCATGTGAGCCAATCACAAGGCATTTGCCCATCACTAGAGAACAAGAAAGGAGCTTTTTTCCCAGCCCCTTCTGCATAGCCCAATCAACAGAAAGTCACTCCCAAGCCGGAATGGAGCAGAGCCACAGGCATCTGGCCCACAAGTGCACACTGCCTGCTCTTCCTAGCAACCTGGGATCCAAGAATCAGGAACAAAGGCAGGGGGAGTCTTGAAGTGGTCTGAAACACAGTTATCTGGCAGACCAGGAAGTAGAGCCTGGAGAAAGCCTGTTCAGCTGGCTGCATGGAGGAAGACCCAAGCTCCATTCTCAAGCCCTCTTCTGCTGTCCCACTGAGAAGAAATCGTAGCCAGAGGGAACAGCAGCCCCCTTCCCCAATCTGGAAGCCTTAATGTTGATCTTGGCTGTGCTCTTTTGCTGGTGTCTGACAAGCTACATTTGACCCTCTGTGTTCTGGAATACCAGAGAAAGTCTCCCCTCCAATGAGAGGACTCTTCAAGGCTAACTTGAAGGAACTCCAAGATCAGGGCAGTGTCACCAGCAACAGCCCTGGCCCATCATGGGTAGCAATGTGCAAAGTCACTTAGTCCTTCCGAATATGTCAAGGACATTCTTAGACCTAGGATAATGAGGAAACTTGGAGCTCCCAAATTATTCCCTTCCTTCTAGACCATTAATGTGATTGTTTCCTTTTGGTTTCCTGTAACTCTGTATTTAAACAGTTTGTAGTCTGTTGTTTACCCAAATTCCACATCAACCCTAGAACTCAGCCATACTAGTTCTAGGTGACTGGGTGCACTGGAGACTACTCCCTGTCCACACTTTTCACTAGCCCGGCCTCCTGCTGAAGAAACAGCTGTGTGGGCCTGAGCAGGACCCTGGGGGTGTACAGGTGTCGGGAGGTGCACAAGGAGCCATTAATGCTGCCAGATTGAATCCTCTCGGGCTGTGGGCTAAAGGTTTAGGTACCGGGCAGATGTTGCAGTGACACCACTGACTAACTAGCCTTGGCTTTTCTTTTTGTGATGCTCATACCATCCCATGCTGGATTCCTGTCCAGAACTGGGGCTGTACCTTGATGTTAGAGCACTTCCTCTGTCATGTAACAGATCCTGGGTGGTGCCACGTCATGCTACTACTGTCTCTAAAGATGGGATCCTAGATCCCCTGTGACCTCTCTCTGTCATGTATCAGATCCTGGGTGGTGCCACGTCATGCTGCTACTGTCTCTAAAGATGGGATCCTAGATCTCCTGTGACCTCTCTCCACCTTGACCCTCTTCTCTGAGAGACGAGAGAAGGACATGATCCCTGCACTTCCTTGAGGAGTTGATATTTTCATATTCTCCAGAGATGAGTTATGCAAGCTGTATTTATGCTCTCAAAGTGAAGAGCTCCCAGCTAGGACTCACAATGACTTGTTAGAGTAATGAGTTCAAATAGAATGGAAAATAAATGTGTTACCAACCAGGGTCTCTATAAACTGCTCCTATTAAAATGGCTTCATTTCCTCCAGTGTGAGAGAGACAGATACAGAGGAGAGAGAGAGAGAGAGAGAGAGAGAGAGAGAGAGAGAGAGAGAGAGAGAGAGAGAGAGAGAGAGAGAGATTCATAATCTTTTTCTTCTTTTCAAGCTGGCCTCATTCAATTTGTGTCGAGTAAAACTCAACACTGGAAACTGGAGCACCAGCACAGCAGTTAAGAGCACTGGCTGTTTGGTTCCCAGTACCCACATGTTGGCTCACAACCATCTGTAACTCCCATTCCAGGGGACCTGACACTCTCTTCTTGCCTCCATAGGCGCCAAGCACTTACATGCTGGCAAAACATTCATACACAAAATAAGTAAATATATGTTTTAACTCAACAAGGTAACCTCAAATAGCTAGTCATTAACCACTGCTTTTATTTCATTTTGTAGAGGATAAGGCAGGGTGGCGATATCATCAGGAAACAGGGAAGCCCTGTTTGTATTTGACAGCTAGGTTTCGGAGGTTTGACTTTTTCTTTCAGTTGCCACTTTGTGGGCTTAGAAACACAAAATGTATCTTGTGTAACCGGATGACCTTGTAAAGCGCTGAGACTTAGTGCATACTGGCTTCACACGTGCTAGATAAGCATTCTGTCCCAGGGCTACCCCCCAGGATTACCTAGATCGCTTATGAGCTTGCTCTACTGGTCATTTCCAGAAATGTAGCAGTTTGATTTGAGAAAGGGAGGGTTATGTCACCCTGCGTGTGCTGGCAGGTAAAATAGGACCCCTAAAGGGGAAGGTCTAATTAATTTTCTGGACATTAAAAACTCTAAAACAAATACGTTTCCCAACGATCCGATGCTTATTTTGAATCCCCAAACATGTTGACAAGAAAACCTGATTCTCAGTCAGCTTGGCTCTAAGTCAGTCTGTTCCCTCACCTCGCCCATCTATGCTACCTCCGTTAGAGCAGAGGTTCACAGAGGCGTCTCGGCCTCAGATGACCTTTCCTAAGGCTCAGTCTGTAAATGGTGCTTAGCTGACCAGGGTCTTGAATGCTGTTGCTGAGGTTTGAGTTTGTTTGTTTGTTTGCTCATTTGTTCATTTGGGGCAGGTCTCACACTGTGGCTCACAAAGCCTGGAACTCCCTATTTAACCGAGTCTAGCCTCAAACTTCAGGGGCTTCTATCTTCTGAGTGCTAGGATCAGCCATGTGCCACTATGCCCGGCTTGAGAATGACTTCTCTTCCTCCTCCATGTCCTCCTCCTCCTCTTCTCTTCGAGCGTGTGTGTGTGTGTGTGTGTGTGTCTGTCTGTCTGTCTGTCTGTCTGTGTGTCTCTGTGTGTGTGTGTGTGTTGTGATATATTGCTTATGATATAATAAAGCTTGCTTGGGGTCAGAATGCAAAACTAACCACAGCCATAAAGGCCAGGTAAGTGGTGGACACACCTTTGATCCCAGGAGACAGAAGCAGATGAATCTCTGTGAGTTCAAGGCCACCTAGGACTACATGAGAATGAACCAGTCTAAAAGAGAAACAGAGCTCACGCCTTTAATCCCAGCACTAGAGAAGTATATAAGATAGGAGCAGGGCCTCTCCGTCTGGCTATTAGTCATTGAAGACATGATCCCCCGTCCAGCCTTGACAGAGGTAAGTGCTCTCTGGTGGCTTGGCTGCTTTGCTTTTCTGATCTTTCAGCTTGAACCCCAATACCCGTCTCTGGGTTTTTATTATCCCTGCTACGTGTGTGTGTATTTGCTATGTGTTCCACATGTGTATGTATAGAGGCCTAAGGTTGACATTGGGACTCTTCCTTAATTGTTCTCTACATTGATTTCAGAGACAAAAAAGACAAAAAGAAAATGTGACAATTATTGCTGGGCATTGGGGGTGCACGCCTTTAATCCCAGCACTCGGGAGACAGAGGCAGGTGACCTCTTGTGAGTTTGAGGCCAGCCTGGTCTACAGAGTGAGTTCCAGGACAGGCTCTAAAGCTACGCAGAGAAACAGGTTCTAAAGCTACACAGAGAAATCCTGTCTCAGAAAAAGAAAGTGACAATTATTATTGCTACAAAGTAAGATTCATTTGTGCCTTCAAAAGCAAAAGCACTTCACCCTGTTTCGCAAGTCAGGGTGTCAGGGTGGGGAGATCAGTTCCGACAGTAAATGTGCTATGTAATATGATACTGAAAATAAAATCCAGCATGGCCCTGCATCACACTCCAGTTTTTCCCGTCTTCATTTTCCGTCTCTGTGAACCTTCTCTTCCCAATGATCTTCTCCTTCGTGTCTTGTTGAGCCGTCTTCTCCCAATACACACTTGCTCATTTTTTTACCGAGGAATGAAGAATTGGAAGAGCACAGTGATCTGTGGAAGGATGCCTTCAGGATGATTGAGAGAGTAGAGAGGATGAACCCAGGGCAGCTCCCTAGGGACTCAGGCTTGGTGTGGATAAGCTTTGAGAAGTGCCGGGAGAATCCTCCTAGAGCAGTTGGTAAACATCAGGGCTTCCTGAAGCTGCGATGATTCCCAAGTGCCTCGCCACCATGCCCTGCCAGATGCAATTGCTTTAGAAAGTGTCTCTGATGTGCCTTGGTTGAGTGTACCGAAGCAGACCTCCCTGTTGTATGTACAACAGAGCACTTCAACGCGTTTGTTAAAGTGCTCTGATAATGCTTTCCCTAATTACATCGATTAATCTTCACTAAACTCCAAGACATGAATTCTGTTTTGTAGAAGAGGAAACAGGCTAAGAGAGATTACTTAATTTTCCAAGGTTCCACAGCTGATGAGTGTCGAATTTTTTAACAGAATTAAATTATTTGTATTTAATTAAATTAAAACAATTGATTACGAGTATACACATCTGTGGGGGTTCTCAAAGAGGCCAGAGACCCTCCGGGACTGGAGTTACAGGAGGATGTGAGCTGTCTGACGTGGACATTGGGAGCCAAATTTGGGTCCTCCCTTAACCGTTAAGCCATTTCCCCAGCCCCTCACCCCAGTTCTTAACTTTGTACCCTATGAAGCTGCTGAAGCTTCAAAGACATGATTAGCACTCTTTAAGAACATGTATGAGCCGGACATTGGTGGCTCACGCCTTTAATCCCAGCACTCGGGAGGCAGAGGCAGGCGGATCTCTGTGAGTTCGAGGCCAGCCTGGTCTACAATAGCTAGTTCCAGGCCAGCCTCCAAAGCCACAGAGAAACCCTGCCTCGAAAAACCAAAAAAAAAAAAAAAAAAAAAAAAAGAACCTGTATGAAACTCCACTGGCCTGCAGAATAAGGCATCTCCCTGTTGGCCCTCCTCAAACCCTGCCAGGATGCCTCACCAAGAGACAGCGACAATCTCCTAGAGATACACATAGGAACCCACAGGACCCTCTAGCTCACTTAGCTTACCTGGCAACGGGAATTCCCAGGAACCTGTCAAATTCTGATGTATTCTTTGTGCACTTATTATTATCCTGGGTTCCCCCAAACTCCCATTTTCTAGCTGGACTAAAATGAGTTTGGTACTAACTCATCTACTAATCGAGGGTTATAACTTAGACTTCCTACCTGGTGAATGTCCTGCCGACTTTTTTTCCCTGCACTGGGTGGAGTGATGGGCAAAAGTTCCGAGGTCTTTGTATGGCCCTCAGAAGGCCGGATTTCTCCAGAAGCATTGTGAAGAGCTAAAGAAACTTTCTGCAGACTTGGATGATGTCCAAGATCTTAAAACAGATCTCCTCCTCTTGTTCTTGGGATGCCATTGTCTAAGAGGGGCTTAGGAATGTGTTAATAATTCTCCAGAGAAATTGGCCAGGATTACCTACTCATGACTAATGAAGCTGTCATCCTGTTTCTTCCCGCTGTTTAATAAAGCCTCCCAAAGACCGGCTTATGAAGATGGATAGGGCTGTACGCGGCACCCCAAAACTGGCACATCGTCAGCCTAAGTGGAGGCCACCTGTTTAGCAAGCCACTCTGCTTCTCATTATACTTCACAATAACGCGTTACTAAGTGAAAATGAATTGGCCATTAAGGATCAGATACTACTTAATAACTGTTCAGCAATGCTCCACGATTTGATTTTTTTTTAATTTTGTTTATTTTCTCTTTTGTAGCTAGTACGGCAGCCATCTGAGTACATGTCACTCTGGATTAGGTGGGTTGGATTCTCTAGAACAATCTTAAGTGGAATTTATTCACTTTAAGATTGATTTGAAAGATTCTGGCTTTGAATTTATCTTTTAAAAGTCAGTAAAGTTAGGGACTGTGGATGGAGTGCCATTGGTAGACTCGCTAGCTAGGGCACAGGAGGATCCGGGCCAGTCTCTAGCCACACATAAACACCTGTACCAAATAGACATGTGGTGGCACACACTGGTAATCCCAACACTCAGGAGGCGGAGGCAGGATGGTTGGGAGTTCCAGGTCACCTCTGATACACAATGAGCTTGAGGAAATTAAATTAGGTAAAATTGAAGCAGCCCCTCTCCTTGGCATAAGTTAAAGAATGAAATGACATGGGAATTAAAGAGAGAGTTGGGGTTGTTTTGTTGCTATTGGTTTGTTCTGAAAGAGTTATCTTATAGCCGAACAGTCGTGGTGTGCACCTTTAATCCCAGCACTTGGGAGGCAGAGGCAGGCGGATCTCTGTGAGCATGAGGCTAGCCTGGTCTACAGAGTGAGTTCCAGGACAGGCTCCAAGGCTACAGAGAAACCCTGCCTCAAAAAAAAAAAAAAAAAAAGAAAGAAAGAAAGAAAGAAAGAAAGAAAGAAAGAAAGATGACCTCCAGGGACTTTTATTTATGTGTGTGTGTGCCTATATGTACAGGTGCCTTTGGAGGCCAGAAGATGGCATTGGGTCCCCTGGAGTTGGCTACGGTGGTTATAAACTTCCTCATATAGGTGCTGGGAAGTGAACTCTAGTCCTCCGCAGGAGCAACAAGTGCTATTGACTGCCTCATTCTCTCATGAGACCCAGTCACTTTATTTTTGTTATAGCTTTTGAAAATGTACTCCTTTTTGATGTGTATGGGTGTTTGCCTGCATATCTGTCTGTGCACCATGTCTGTGCCTGGCGCTCTCAGAGACCAGAAGTGTCAGATTCCCCGAGAGTTACAGATGGTTGTGAGCTGCCATGTGGGTGCTAGGAAATTGAATTCGGGTCCTCTGAGATAGTCTTGATGAGAAGCTAGCACAGGCTGGTCTCAAACTCATAACCCACCTGCCTGGGGTCAGAGGTGTGTGATAGCCAACTCAGCTGTCTAGTAATTACTGATAATTCAAGAATTCAAGATATCCCTCACAGCAGGCTCTCCTCTCTCTCTCTCTCTCTCTCTCTCTCTCTCTCTCTCTCTCTCTCTCTCTCTCTTTTTGGAATAAAATAAAATAAATATAAAGCCAGAAAACTTAAAACAAGAACCATGTGACCCTCCCACATTTGTTACTATTAGCCAAGAGGGGCATTGTAACATAGTTGCCTCAGATTGAGGAGTGAAACAACAGATGGATGTCAAGTCCCTTATGGGTCCCCAGCCCACCCTGCTCCACCCACCCAGGGGTTGCCACCAACATGAATTTAGCACGAAGACTTGCAGGATACTGCTGCATCTGTGGTTGTCTATAAATACTGTGTGGGTTTGCAACCTTTTCTTGTCACTTACTAGTCTCACAGATGAGTTTAGAATCACCTTGTCAGCCGGGCGGTGGTGGCGCACGCCTTTAATCCCAGCACTCCGGAGGCAGAGGCAGGCGGATCTCTGTGAGTTTGAGGCCGGGCTGGACCGATAGCCTCCAAAACAATACAGAGAAACCCTGTCTTATAAAAACCAAAAAAAAAAAAAAAAAAAGAATCACCTTGTCAAAATCCCTGCAGAGTCCTTTCGTGGACTTTTATTGGACATGCATTAAAGGAATGGATTACTCTGGGGGAACTGACATCTTTATATGATTTGGTTTTCCCTCCAGGGACAAAGTATGTTTTTCATTTATTCAGGCTTTCATTATATTATGTCCCTTTGTAAAGTACTGTCGTTTCTTGTAGATGCAGAACAAGTTTTACTAAGTTATCTCTAGGTGATTTATGGTTTGTGTTGATGTTGAAAAGATGATTTTATTTTTGTATTGTACTATGATTTCTTTCTTTTGTGGTTGTTTTTGTTACTTTTCTGTTTAACTTTTGAGACAGTCTCCTGTAGCATAGACTAGCCTTAAAGTCAAAATATAGTGGAGGATGGTCTTGAACAACTGATCTTTTTGCCACTTTCCCAGTGCTAGGATCACAGATATGCACTGCTGTGCCCAGTCTATATTATAACTTGTGAGTCATTCTTATTGATATGCTAAAAATACAGAAAACTTTAAAATATGTATTCTGCATCTGGTCATATCACTAGATTCTATCTACGTCTAAAACGGTAATTTTTTAAATTGATTCCTTTCTGCTTTCTTTCTTTCTTTCTTTCTTTCTTTCTTTCTTTCTTTCTTTCTTTCTTTCTTTCTTGGTTTTATGAGAGAGGGTTTCTCCGTGTATCCCTGGCTGTCCTAGAACTTGCTCTATAGACCAGGCTGGCCTTGAAGTCACAGACATCCACTTGTCTCCCTCCTGAGTGCTGGGATTAAAGGTGTGCAATACCATGCACAGTTCCTTTCTGTCTTCTTGTTAGGCAGGTGTGCTGTGTATAACACTAAAGACTTGCAAATAATCATGGTTTAGTCTGCTTCCTACTGACGTTATAGCCTCCTCTCTTATTGGGTCTCAGTTTTCTCATCTATAGAAGGGGAAAATGGATTTTATGACTTCATGGCATTGTTATAAGTAATAATTAGGTTGTGTTGTAAGCAAAGTGCTGTTTTTAGTACAACATAAATATTTGATAGGGAGTAACCATTGTTTTTAAGACTTTAGTCATGATATGTGCAGGGTAGAGTATGTATGCCTGTAATCCAAGCAGCTAGGAGGCAGAGGCAGGAGGATCAGGATTCAAGGTCATTCTCAGCTACAAGAAACCCTCTCTCAAAAACACAAAGCAGGAAGGGCTGGAGAGATGGCTAGGTAATTAAGAATAATGATTGCAAATCTTCCTGGAAAGCAGAGGGATGAGATGAGGGGCCGATGGGGAGCATGAGAGGATGGGAGGGAGAGTGAACTGGGATTGATATGTAAAATAAGATTGTCTCCAATTTAAATTTTTAAAAAATCTAGAGAAAAATAAAGAATAATGATTGCTCTTCCAGAGGACTCAACTTCAATAGGCAGCACCCACATGGTGGCTCACAGCCTTTTGTAACTTCAGCTCCAAGGGATCCAAAGCTGTCTTTTGGTGACTGCAAGCCCATGGTACATGGACACATGTACAGATAAAACTTCATACACACAGAATAATAAAGCAAAGCATGAAAACAAACAAACCTACACTGTCAAAGTACATGCCATGCAAACCGGATGTCCTGGAGCACTGGAATTAAATAAAGGTGTGAGCTACCAGGCTTGGTTTCAGCCTAGGCTTTTAATTGTCTTTAGTCCTGTCCAGTTATTAGATGCATCTGACTTAGTTAAAAATAAATAAATAATGGTTTCATAAAATATGACTGGATGTGATGGTGAACACCTTTAATCTCAGCACTCAGGAGGCAGATGCTGGTGGATCTCTATTAGTTTGAGGTCAGCCAGAGCTGCAAAGTGAGACCCAGTCTCAAAACAGAGAGAGAGAGAGAGAGAGAGAGAGAGAGAGAGAGAGAGAGAGAGAGAGAGAGAGAGAGGAGGGAGGAGGGAAAGAATGATGTAGTCTTAACAAAGCAAATAGATTTTTAGGAATAATCCTATCTTTTTTTTTAATTGCATGTGTGTGACTGTTGGAAGACAATTTACAGGAGTTGGTTTTCTCCTTCTGCCATCTGGATCCTGGGAATCGAACTCAGGTCACTGGGCATGGCAGTAAGCACCTTTACCTACGGAGCTATCATCCCAATCCTTGAATTCTCTCCCTTTATCAGGAAAGAATATATTGTCTCTTCTAGCTCTAACACTGTATGAATACCATTGATCCAGAAACAAATTAGATTCCCAGAATGAAAACCACCATCTAGCCATTCATAGCCAGTTACAGGCGTAAAACTAACGGGGCTGGGTCTTGGCTCTCCCTTGATTTAGTTCATTTGGCAGGGAGTTCTGTGGTGGCCAAGGAACCCAGACACTCCACAGTGAAGGCTTAAGCCCCTGTAGCTGATTGCGAACAATGAGGCTGGGGATGACTTTGGGGTGGGCCCTCACATTAGGGGTAGGTAACAGCAGCCCTATTCAACACCATGAGGAAGTTGCTGAGCTAGGAAACTGAAGGTTACAAGGCCTGCAGCTGCCACAGATCAAGTCAAGCATGAGGTCAGAAGACTGGAAAATTAGGGTGGGCCCATGGAGAATTCTGGGAGCAGAGGTCAGCCACAAGCCAGGGGTGGAAGTCAGACCGGCTAGCCTGAGGCTACCATTCCTGAAGCTCTGGTGGAAAGTGGCCGCCTGAAAGCCTCCTAGTGAAGAGACAGGGAAGAAGGGTCCAGTCAGTTAGGGCTGAGCTCCTCACCTGCTTGCCCAGGCTGCTTAGGCTCACCCGATCCAGCACCCAGGTCTGGGGGCCTTGCCCTGTGTGAGAGGAAATTCAGAAACAGTTGTTGCCTCAAACTGACCTAAGTGAGTTAAAACCTCAGAGGTCATCACACAGAATAAACCTAGTCTCAGAACAGATGTTTCCCGCCCCAGGGATATGCAGGAAGTGTCTCGAGAAGCGAGCAGGGGGCAGTGTCCACCCCAGCAGCTCTGGCTTAGGCAGATGGTGAGCAGGGATGCCTCTATGACTTGCTGTCTCCCGGCTGGCAGCTTTCCAGAACACCCAGGGCCCATCAGCTCAAGACGCTCTCAGACTAGACCCTTCCAGCAAGGAAGCTGAGGAAATCCACCACCAGGGAGGTACCAAGACTGCAATAACATACTTTGTCTCCCTTCACAGAACCTTTAGTCTTTTTATAGGCAGACTAACAATGAGTTGAGGTCCTCAGCAGAAGGCTGTGGAATAGTCATAGGGCTAGTGAGATCTTACCTGGAGGGTGTACAATTGGTCCTCTGTATTTCCAAATTCCATATTTTCAGACTCACCTGTATTTGTGTTGTGTTTTGTTGTTCTTGTTGTTGTGTCGAAACACCAGACAGATGCAAAGATTATGTTCTGATTGGTGGATGAAAACTGTGACGAGGCTGGTGGGACAGTATCCGGATGATTCCCTGGGAGTGAATATTGAGTACTTCCTGTACCTCTACAGCACGTGACTACCTGAATAATGACGAGAATTGACTGTCCTGGGCCTGTATCCAGATACTGACTCGTTCTTACACTGTCCCTAGGAAATGTTTCAGGGGCCTATTGAATGACTGTTCCAAAGAAAAAGAAAAATAATCTGGAAATATTCTCAGGATCTTTATTTCATTTTTATAGGCATGGTCGCAGTTCTACTTGACAAGTTCCGAATGTGATGGCCCACTTAGGACCGGATGTTCTGTTGTGGAAACAGATGAAAGACAGCTGCTCAGCCACACCGCCTCGCTGCTCTCACTGTGGACAGAGGACGCCTACTCGGGAAGCCAGGTCCAACGAGGAGGTGAGCAGACAGAAGTTCACGGAGGGGTCGTCAGCCCCATGCGAGTTGATTTCAGGGAGTTCACCGGGTCATAACAGAGCAAAACTTTTCTTTGGCATCTAGTGTGGACTTTTCCTGTATCTATTGCGCAATCATCATACGGGACTTGGGACCTAACAACACTATGACAAGGTTCGATTCAAACAGCAGCAGGCAATGGAGGTGGATGCCAGCCAGGCAGAGGGTCCTGCAGACTGAGTGGACAGAGCTGGGACACAAGGCCTGCGTGATGGACGCCACATAGACCTCTCCAACTTCTCTTGCCGTGAGGATTTGAAGCCAAATGTTAGCTGTTCTCTCTTGGGCCCTACTCAGGCTTCAGTCACCTGACACTCGTTTTCTCAGGGCTTTTGACTTCTAGGAAGGCATCCCAAGCCACAATGTCAGTCCTTTCACCTGGATTGTTCTTTTCAGTTCGGTTGAGGTAAATTTCTTCTCTTTGCATTTAAATTCATGGGATTAAATAGCTGTCTCCTCCCCGGTCCTTCCCTACTCCCTGGGCTCTTAAATGCCACATGTTCTGAAGGCCACATCCCAGATACTCCTCTCTCTTAGAGGCAAGAGCTTCAAGGCCAGTCAGTGAGGCCTTCCTGGGGGTGGCCGGGGGAGAGCTGGCTGCCTGCCTCCTTCAGGGCCTCCCAAGCACCGTTCATGTCTAACTGGAGAGTTTGTGTGGCCAATCCCGGGAGGAATTCACAACTGGGGACCAGACCCGTGTCACACGCCTTCCGGTTTCCTACTTGGAGACACCCTTTCTCACACAGGGGTCAAGAGTGAGGCCCTTACAAAAGAGTGCCTAAGATGAGCTGCTAGTAATGTTTGCTTAGTGAGTCTTTTCTTTCCCCTGAGACTGAGAGAGTTTGATCCCCAGACCTTTCAATCCTTCAGCAGATGTCATAAACCACAGCTATGTCCCATATTAAAGGACACAGAAGTGACTAACACTGTCCATTCGCCTCAGCTGGCCTGGGCAGTCTGCCAGGGTCAGGGGGGGGTGGAGACAAGGGGAGGACTCTGCCTCTGGCCCTGAGAGCCTGTGAGAGCATAGAGATCCTTCCTGGCTTGCATCCCCAACAAGGGCTGGAAGCATGCAGAGGTTCCAGGCACAGTCTTGGGCTGGACTCCAGAGCCAACCGGTGGTGGCACATGCAGAATTAACATAGTCCAGTTTTTCTTCTTTCTCCTTTTCAAATTTCTAATAGTTTTGGCAAACATACATACATAAATACATAAATACATACATACATACATTTGTGTGTGTGTGTGTGTGTGTGTGTGTGTGTGTGTGTGTAAAAGTGGGGGATTGGGAATTTGCAAGAAGGTATATGAATGAGTCTGGGTGCTCTGCTACATCAGTGGGGAACTTCTGTCATCTCTCAGTGAGACCCTCTCTGCAGCCTGCTCCAGGTTGGTGATGGACATAGATGACAAAGAGCACCGAGGGCATGAGCGGAAACGATGCTTGTTCCAGAGCCTTCTCTCCACAATCACCAGCCTTGCTGCACACTTGCTAGTATTTCCCAGAACAGCCCAGCCATGCAGGTTGCAGGCCTCTTGGTTCACAGAGGGGTCCAGAGGTGTGGCCAGATGGTATGGAATGGGCACAGTCTGTAGCGCGGTCCCCAGAACAGAGAGGCCCTCCTCTCTCCTGCTTCCTGCCCCAGCTTCTGCCACCTAATGTTCTTCCTTCACAGCTTCTGCCTTTTGACTCTAAATTAACAAGATCTGCATTCTCACAAAACGCAAAGATTTCCAGGACTGGAGAGTACTTATGTACCCGGGAGAGATGGCTCAGTAGTTAAAAGCACTGTTGTTCTTGCAGGGGACCTGGGGCTTGGTTCTTGGCAGCCACATGGTGACCCACAGCCATCAGTACCTCCAGTTTCTGGGGAAACACTTTTCTGACCTCTGCAGGTGCGCGCACACACACACACACACACACACACACACACACACACACACGGTGCGCATAAAAATTTAAACATAAATCAAGCACTGCTTATGATTATGAATACAGAGAGCCCCAGATCCAAACACCAAATGGGAACATTTTACAAATCATTTCCTTGTTTTCTTTTTCATTTGATGAATCTTATTTGCTGGAATTTTTATATAAAATGAATCATGAGTGCTTGTTTAAAAATATTTTAAACAAAACTTTGAGAGGAAATTTACTCCCTTAACACACATCTCTCCTTCCCATATACAGTTCAGCAAGCATGACCGTGGTAGAGATGTGTGGCTGTCTTAGGGGTTCCTGTCTGTACACTGTGTGTGCATGAATAATATGCACACTGTTGCCTTAACAAAGACAGCACAACTCTCCAAGCACTGCTGAAAGGTTTTCTTATTTTCAATCCCCTGAATTAGAAGTCTCTTTTCTGATAGAACTTTTCTTAGTCTGTCTTTATAACCTGCGTTTCAAAAGTTAAATTTAATTCACTTGTCGGGATGGTGACTAGCCTGAAATTTCAATACCTGGGAGACATAGACAGAAGGACTGAGGAGAGTTTAAGGCATCACAGGAAGACACCATGTCTGTCTTAATTTTAACTAATTTAGATGCCAACTTAAATAGTTATAGGTGGCTACTGTCTTTTGTATTAGCTGATGTGTTTCTAGAAATTTTTGGACAGAAGAGATCATCTATTGTTAGAAGGGGTACAGAGTCTTTGGAACCCCATAATTCCTTCCATTCTCTAGCTCATTACTTTGGACAAGCTATTCAACCTGTCTGAGCCTCAGTTTGCTGATATGTAATTTGCTGATCTGAGAATAATAACAGAAATCCAGTATGAGCCTCAACTTCCTTTTTTGTTTCAAGAAGTCAGAGAAAGGTCCACTTTGGATTTCCAGGAACCCTGAAGCATGCACCATGCCCACGCCCTGGCTCTCTTGGTAAGATGACCCCTTTTAACAGTTGCAATTTCCCAGCTAGGAGACCCCCAGACAGCCTATTTTCCAGCGTTGCAAGACACTGTTGCTCTTCCTGCAGCTCCCAGAAAGGCCTGGCAGACCGTTCCCCAGCAGTCCTCTTCCTCAGGGCCAAACCCATCCCTCCAGGCCCTAGCGACAGTCCTGATCACCTCTATCTCCTTTTGAGTGGGGGATTTCCTTTCACAGACCCCATTGAGAGGCTTTTTGGAAGCCTTCTGTCCTGGTGCAGTGAAGCAGGACTGCCTCTTTTTCCTCCAAATGTCCCAAAGGGAAATGACATTCACCAAGAATTTGGACAAACTTTTTTTTTTTTTGGAAGAAGAAACGGTGTGAAAATTGCCTGGATCCTTGTTCCCCAAAGCATCTGAGAAGCAAACTGCAGGAAGTGGTGGATTCCAGCATAAAGGCCATCGTTTGCCTGCCTTATTATCTCATTTTCCAGCAGGGCTGACAGGACAGCTGCCGGTTATTACGGAGCACACCAGGAAGTGATTTGCTGCCAAACAGAGGAGAGGGGGAGACGGATTAGTGTGCTCACACAAACGGACCTCTTGCACCTGGTAGGCACGCAGCTCCGGTCGTCATCTTCATAGGGTATGGTTCTTAAATCCCATTTACAAAGACACAAAAACAACCCCAAAAGGCGCCTTAATGTCATTGTAATTATGATCAGCATCAGCAACCATTTTTCGGTTTTTAGTCTCGATTAAATGAGCTGGTGGTAGCCCTCCGTCTCATCGCACTAATCTCTTACTAGGCTTCTGTGATGTGGGGAGTTAACCCTTCCAAGCTGCAGACCTAATAGGTTCTGCAAGATGAAAGATCAGTGACAGCTTAACCCTCCTCCACTGGCAGTGTTTCGTGGAAATAGAGATCTCCCTGCAAGGTGGCGGAGCACTGACTGAAGTGACATTTCAAAGAAAAGAAGTAATTTCCTTCAGTTTCTCAATTTCTAATGCATGGGGGAAGGGGGTGGGCATCAGACTTCGGGAGCCCACAGCCAGAGAAGACACAAAAGTGTGACAGGAGGCCTTGAATGACCTTCTTGTTCACAGCAAAAGCCACTTGAGTTCCCCCAGGCTGGCCCCCAAGGAAGACTGGAACACTTGAGTCCTTTAGCATTGCTGATAAGTTTTATGAGATGAATTTTTAATAACTTATTTAGTTTTATTTCATGTGCATTGGCATGAAGGTGTCAGATCTTCTAGAACTGGAGTTACAGACAATTGTGAGCTGCCATGTGGGTGCTGGGAATTGAGCCCTGGTCTTCCGGAAAAGCAACAGCCAGTTCTCTTAACCTCTGAGCCATCTCTCCAGCCCCATGAAATGAATTTTTGAATTAATGAAAAGGGAAACTTGGGGGCTGGGGATATAGCTCACTGGGTGGAGTGCTTGCCTGGCATGCATGAAACCCTGGCTTTGACCCCTGCACCAAAGAAAGCTGGGGTGCTGTGACTTGCCTTTAGTCCCAGCAGGAGGATCAGAAATTCAAGGTCACTTTTGGTGAGCCCCATAGCAGGCAAAATAGGCCCATTTATTGAAACAGAACTAAGGCCCAGCCTTTTTCCTCAGTTGTCCTTGGGGAAAAACTGATTGGTAAAACAACTTAGTTTTGGAAAATCCAGCAAAGGGCACAGAGAGGTCATGAAACATTGAGCACAGAGATGCGCCAAGAGCCTCAGAGTCCTCTAGTGTCTAAAGTGGAGACTCAACGCCCCAAGTTCATGAGGCAACATCTGAGGGCGACTCCAGTGCACCCTCTCCTTACCATTTGAAACGCTGGGGGGCAGGGCTGGCTTTCCCCTATGTGCTGGCACTGAGAACTGAACCTATGCTGTGAAGCTAGGCCAGGTGCTCTCCAGCTGCACCTTTAAATTTTGCTGAATTGTCCAGGCTGGCTGCGAATCTGCTGAGTCATCAAGACAAGCCTGGAACTGTCACTCCTTCAGTTCCCCAAGGAGCTAGGATTGCAGGCATGTAACACAATGCCCAGCTTTCCAGTGTTCCCAAACACCAATGACGCTAGCCTTTGTTTTGTTTCTTTTAACATTCATTACTTATGTCTGTGGCGGGGGAGGGGGTTTCACATGTGTGCAATGACGTGGGAGGGAGTGGAGGTCACAAGATAACTTGGAGTCAGCTCTTCTTTCTGTCATTTGGGTCCTGGGGACTGAACTCAGTTTGGAGGCAGGCACCTTTACCCACTGAGGCCTCAGTTTTGAACTTCAGAGCCAGGACTTATCAAATACCAGAAGCCAGACTACATCTAATAAGGCGCTGTATCCCACGGGCATTCATATGTTTCAAGGAAGGCAAGTTAGTGTGCTTGATTATAGAAGGCACCCGGGAACCTGATGGGGGCATTTATATACATGGACCACATAGCCCTCCCACAATCTGAGTTATGGTTCTGGATTACACTGGCACCTGCTCGTCAGTGATCACCCAACTAGACCCTTCACACACCTGAACATCAGGAACAAAGCTGCTGTGGCTCTGGAGGGCCTCAGTGCCCACTGCTCCCTTTGCCCTGGCCATTCTAGACACCCACCAGGCTGTCCTTCCTTCAGTTTCCAATCTTCACTTGACATGGGTTTACAGCTACCTTACCCCGCAGCTGCTTCCGGCCGGCCTCTCACATCTTCCCACTGCGACTCTAATCCTGCACCACTATTTTTGTTACCTCTTTAATTAATTAATTGGGCAGTGCTGAGGATCCAACATAGCAGGCAAGTGTTCCACCGTGAACTACGTCACCAGTCCTGCTCTGCTGTGTTTAGCACATAAAGCCTCTAACACAGCAAATGCTTTCATTTATTTATTCATTTATTTGGCTGGCAGAGGGTTGTTTCCAGGCAGGGTTTCTCTAGGTAACCCTTGACTGTCCTGGAACTCACTCTGTAAATCGGGCTGGCCTTCCACTCACAAATATCAGCTTGCCTCTGCCTTGGGAATGCTAGGATCAAAGGCGTGTGCTACCACTGCCCAGATCATTTATGTTTCATTCTGCTTTTTTATTGGCATTGTTTTCATTTGTCTGTTTACCTCGATTTGTCCTCTTGCACTCACTAGGCTTTAACTGTCACACTACAAGGCCTTCATTCTGCTCACCCTAAACCAATGCTTGCAGCCCCTCAAGCACTCAATTCAAGCTGCAAGAACGTGATATTATACAAACAAAGTTACGTATTGTGCTTTATATTATCCTTATTTTATACAGGAAGAAATCAAGGCAGAGGAAACTGTGAAAATCATGCCAGTGAGCAAGTCCCAAGTCACAGAGAGCCCAGCATGCCATCTTCCGGACTCCACAGGCTCCACAGTCATTCCCCACAGCCTCCCTGAGGTGCCACTGTGTGGTTTGGAATAAGCGTGTTGAATTAGATCCACCATAACTAAGCCACCATTCAATACCGTGATGCCTTACCATATCCCCTTGGGAGACACAACGGCATGGTGGTTTTGATCTAAGACCAAATACTGCTCAATTTGCTTACTCCACAAAATAATAGACCCTAAACCCTGCCTGTTTACAAAGGGGTGGTGACTTCTCATTCATTTATCCACTCGCGTACCCCTTTAGGGAACATGGGCCACTGAGGCTATCCTGTGGGCTACTGAAATGGATGCCGCCAAATCCAGAGTCCCTCCCTTTAAATCAGTATGAAATAAAAAGATGACCACATCATTTTTGGGACACAATCTAGAGGTAGAATATGATCTTTCCTTCAGTACAACAGAGCTCCATCCCCCACCCCGCCATCCCACTGCTTGCTGCCCCTCGGTCCCCATTCCCACAGAAGTAGGTGTGGGATGTGGCTGCTAGCCTGCTAATTCTGAACAGCCCTGTGCTGGAATTTGGAAGGCATGTATGCAGTGCTCAATACAAAGCTCATTTGGCTTCAGGGACCATTTTAATTAAATTAATTATCTCTAGAAGAAACACTTAATGCCGTTTAGGCCTAGACAATAGGTACTTGTTCTCAGTTCCAACACCAGTTCATTGTTCAGAGAATCCTTTGGATGAGGACAGTATCTCACCAGACACTTAAAAAGCACACACCCCATGTCCACCTGCCATGTCTCCTGCTCCGTCCTGCATATGGTGGAGAGACATTTACAGATAGCTGATGGCCTGGCAGAAGAATGCCTGTACACACCTACAAACACACTCCTTGGCCATTCCCTCCCACCCTTCTCTGCTGGCCTGCTGTGCATTCTCAACAGCCCCCAAGGATATCTTCTGCCCTTTGGGGAAAAAAAGCAAGGACCCCACCCAAAATGGCCAATGCAGCATCCCTGAAGAGTTAGGGAGCTAACTCTTTGTACTTTGTACTTTGTGCCTCCATCCCTGCTCTCCTACCCTTCCACAGCACCAGGCTGATATTTAGCTGGGTCAAGGCAAAAGAAAGAAGTGGCATGGCTCACTCTTGTCATTTCATAATCTTTTTTCAATGGCAAAGCAAGGAAGTGAAATAAACTAACATCCTTCCTTCCACACCTCACTCCCTGATCCTTGCAGCTGGCCATCATCCCTGGGAACTCCAGCAGAAGAGCCCTCTTTACTCTGACACCCGTTTTTCAGAGCCATATACTACCCAGGAGAGTGATTATGCTTTTGTGGAGGCTTTGTGTTAATGCTTTTCTAGGAATGATACCTTACTGTGTGACTCCATCCCCTGACTCAGCTCTCCAAATGGCTGGGATTACAGACCTGTCATTATGAGCCTGGCTTATGCTGTTGTGGTTTTTTTTGGGGCGGGGGGGGGGTAGGTTTGAGACAGGGGTTTTCTGTGCAGCTTTGGAACCTATCCTGGAACTCAGTAGACTAGGCTGACCTTGAGCTCACAGAGATCCGCCTGCCTCTGCCTCCCAAGTGCTGGGATTAAAGGTGTGCGCCACCACCACCCGGCTACATCAAAGTCCCTGTATTCCTTAGCGAAATTATAAATGGCCATACTGGGTAAAGCTTTGGCCTCTGTTCTTTTGAGGCTCTTTTAACGGGTGAGCAGAAAGCAGAGAGCAGTGAAGAGAGTCAAATACTGTAGACTAATTGATCATGGCAGGATTGGGTTTAACAAAATGAGTACACTAATGGCTAGAGATTTGCCAATCAGCTTTACATAATAATATTGTGTACTTGGTGATGGGGTGGTGGCCAAAAGTTGAGCAGGCCCCTTCTAGCTTCTATTGTTCATAATTATCAAATACAAATAGGATGTGGTCTGCAGCATAGTGGTACCTCCAGAATGCTCTAACTAAAATGGCAAGTTGTGATTGGTCATGGCCAGGAAAAGAGCTGAACAAAAGAGATTAGATTCAGCTATCTCTTTTTGAAAGGAAAAAGGGGGGATAGAGTATAAAAATGAGGGGGTAAAGGAATGGTTTGTTGAGTCTACTTTTGGATAATATTTTACATTGATATGGATTTTTATATATTGACATAAATTTAATATTATTTTTGTTAGAACATACTCTATATATGTTCATACTCTTGTTTAGGATATTTTTGTATGTTGATACAAATTTAAGATTATTTTTGTTATGCTGTATATATGGTTCTATTCTTGTTTAAAGTATTGTACCTACACAGTTCATTTAAAAATGTAAAGTTCTAGTCCTTGTAAGCTATTTAAGATAATTAAGAAATATAAGTTAGTAGTTAGTAATCTAACTTGCAGTCATGTTAGATGTTTTCATGGTTAAATAGAAATATATTTTAAATAGATAGATGGTCTACAAACAGTTCAGAGACCTACAGGATATGGCATTTAAGATGTTTTAATAACATAGGGCTTTTCATGACAGTGAGACATGTTTGCTCTTGGAAGCACCAATTTAGTGGGCAGTCCTCCCCTGGGTTGGTGGTCCTAGAGCAAACTATGGAGAGCAAACAAATGAGTAGTACTTTTTTTGTTTTTTAAATAGGAAAGTAGACCATGTCAGTTGACAACTTTTTTTTTTAACATTTATTTTATCTGTTTTGTAAAGAAGTGTTCTGTCTGCATGTTTGCCTGCACACCAGAAGAGGGCATCAGACCTTATTATAGAGGGTTGTGAGCCACTATAAGGTTGCTGGGAATTGAACTCAGGACCTCTGGGAGAGCAGTCAGTGCTCTTAACCTCTGAGCCATCTCTCCAGCCTGAGCAGCACTTTTACAAGGCTTCTATGTCAGTTCCTGCCTCTGGGTTTCTACCCTCTTTAAATTCTTGTCTTGTTTTGCCTTCCCTCCATTGACTGTGACCCTGGATATGCAATCCAAATGAACCCTTTCCTCCCGAAGCTGAATTTGGTCATGGTGTTTTACTACAGAAATAGAAATTCAAACTAAGACATACAAAATTGTATTTAAACACACGCACACAGACACACATTATATGTATATGATGTATATGTATATATGCTTGAGAGATGACTCATGGGTTAAGAATGCATAGTGCTCATGCAGAAGACCCAAGTTTACTTCCCAGGCCCCACATCAGGCAGCTAACAATAACCTGTAACTCCAGGGCTATCTGATGCTCTCTTCTGGCCTCCTCATGAAGCTGCACTCAAACACTCAAATACACACACACACACACACACAATTTAAATTTAAAAATCTTAAATTTAAGTTGAGCCTGGTGCTTCATATCTATAATCCTAGCTCTAGGGCAAGAGTATGGAGAGTTTTGGGTGGCCTGGGATACATTGTAAGACTGTCTCAAAAAAAAAAAACCAAAAATACACTATGTATCTTTACATACACATGCACAATACACAGCTGAGTGATTATGCTCAAAATTCTTCTATCACCAATCCCTTAAAATATAGGGAGTATTTCATGGAGTTTATGTGCATAGGTACTTAGTAGGGTCCATTTAACTTAATGTTTCAGTCACATGTATGTATAAATTAATATAAAATTGTTAAAATTTCAAATAAAAAACAGCAAGCTTTGGTCAAAAGGCACTGAGTTCATAAATATACTATTTTAGGACTGTAACTTCAGGCCACTGAATAGTTAACATGTTAACATTATACACAAAAGCTCTCAGAAAATATCTTACCCAATCATGACCAATGGACATGTCATTGTTCCTGATGACAATCCCTACAAGTGAGACCTTCTCTGTCATTTCTCAGGCAACTGATTATCAGTTACCCTTGAATGACAGCCCATAGCTTAGTGTTTGTTCATCCCACACTTGGGTCCATTCCATTCATCATTCAGTCACTATTCCAACATCCATCACACTTTCAAGAGCTGTTTGTACTTCACAGAACTTCCTTAAATAGAACTTGTTTAAAAGAATGACAAGCTGGAATTCTTGCCATTTCTACCATAACATCCAGCGAGTATGAACTGCCAAATGCTACTACATTTTGACACTGCCACCATTCTCCGGACTTTCATTTCTGTCCATGTGACACAAAACTAGAGGGTAAGTGTGGAGTGCTGGTCTACCAGACTGAGCGACATGCTCACAATACCCTTCTTCATTACCAAGCCTTCGTTTCGTGGGGGTTCATGCGAGTAGATCATTAGTGGGGTTCATTGGAATTAACATTTCAGTTAGCTTATACTTTAAAATAAAAATCAAACTCAATAGTGAAGAAACAAAGAACATGGTTCGCACCACATTACTCGCTTGGAGAACTCAATGAGAACACACACACACACACCAGTATCTGTAGCTACCTTTGTAATTTAAGATGTTAATGAAATGTAAATTTTTCGGTACAAAATTCCAGAATGTTCATCCTTCAGCTGCATTGTACCCAACTTTGTAGGAGTCCTTTGAGCAATTCTGATTAGCCCCCAAGGTCTCTCCTTGTGGCTTTCCCTTCGGTCTCACCATCCCCAAAGAAGATACATTTGATAAGAACCATCAGAATGGAAGCAACGTAACGTAATTTTAATTTGGAAAACAACACACCCCTTGCACTTTTTTTTTATAATGAACTCAGTTTTTTTCCACCCTTGGGGGTGGGGCTGAGGGTGGGGGGCTCAAGCTATTCATGGTGAACAGAATGTGTTTAATCTGATGTGAAGTTGGCTACCCAGCCGTCTAGTCAGGCTGCAGAATGTTTAACTCTGGGTCTGGTAGGCTGCCAGCCATTCTAAATGTTTTCACACCCTGAGCAATAAGTAATTGAATCTCTAAGTCACAGCTGATAGGACTGATCTCCCCACTCACAGAGCTGAGCAAGCAAGCTCGGGAGGGCAAAACCACACTCTACCTCTTGGTGCTCCCGCCATGCAATGCCCTTTCAGTCGACTGAGGCAAGACTTCTTTATAAATGAAAGAAAGAACAAATAAATACATTGGAGCTGGCAAGATGGCTCGGCAGATAAAGCCAGCCCAAGCCACTAGCCTGACAACGAGTTTGATCCCTGGGACTCAAATGGTGGATGGGGAAAGAGGTCCTCTGGTTTCTGACCTTCACAGTCATGCTCACACATCCACATGCAAATAAATGCAATTCTGAAAATTATTATGGTATGTGTGAAGGCACAGGTGCCCCCACACACACACATACACACGAAGGCCAGAAAACAATGCTGTGGTTCTCTTTCTTTAACTTGTGGAGATCAAATTCAGATTGCTAGGCTTTCAAGGCAAGTTACTTCACCAACCAAGCCATCTTGTAGGTCCCAAACAAAAAATTTGGCTCAGGCTAGCCTAACACTTCTAATCTTCTGTCTCTGCCTCCTCAGCATGACCCACTATCATGTTAACAACTGGGAAGGCTCTAAAATGGTTTCAGCTTTTGTAGATTTTTATGGTGCTTGGGCCTCTCGTTTCTGCCACACAAAAAATATGGAGGCCAGAGGATAACTTTGTGGAGTCAGCTCTCTGTCACTACCTCTAAAAGGGCTCTGGGGATGGACTCCGGTCACCAGGCTTGTGTGTCAAGCACCTTTGTCTGAAGAGCCATCTCACTGGCCCAAGCTTTACATGTATTCCTAGAGATCACTTTATTAATTTTTATCATTCCATTTGAAAAAAAAAAAGATTCTCTTGTAGTGGCATCTTGCTTTGCCAGTGAACTTGCAGTGGTGGCCACATCGTAGGGGTGTGGTTTCAGGTGTACAGATGTGATCCCCTTATAAGGAAGATGAGGGGATGTCTTGCTCTCTTGGGTTGCAGTGAGAGCATCAGAACGGCAGAGACCGCATCTTCTGGAGCAGGAAGACCTAGGCAGTTATTTACTATTATTTGTGTAAGTGCTTCCTGAATAAATACCTAATTGTCATTTATCTTGGGTCTGGTGGACTCATTTAAACCCCACCTTCAATTTTCTTCCCTAGCATGTATACCTTTAGGCCCCATATGTGAATCTGAATCAGATACCTGCGTTTAGGCCTGGCACTGTCACTAACAACTGATGGCTTTTAATTAGGTAACTTTTGGGCCCTAGTGTTATAAAACTAGGTTAGAATGGTAGAGAAGTTTTGTTTCTTTTTCAATTAAACCTGAGAAAAATATACATACTCTTCCCCAGTCCTTTAAATTGCCATGAGATAGATGTGTACAAGCATGAGTGTTCAAGACCAAAATGAACTAATAAATGCTTCCTAGTTGGGTGGGTTTTGTTTTTTCTTTCCCCCTTTCCCTTTTTTGCTGAGATGACCCCTTGCTATGTAGCTCAGGACAATGCCTAACTCGTGACATTGCTCCTTCTTCAGTCTCCCAAGCCCTAGACTTGTACATTCAGCTATTATAAATGTATTACTGTGTGTGTCACAAGTACAAGTAAGTAGATGCCACGGTGCACTGGTGATCTGAGGACCTTTAAGAGCTGATCCTCTCCTACCTCTGAGCATCCTGTGAAGAGAATTCTGGGATGCCAGTAGCCTTCACTCACTGAGTTATCTCAGTGGGCCTTTTTAAAACTGAGAATTATGGGGCTGGAGAGATGGCTCAGAGGTTAAGAGTACTCGCTGCTCTTCCAGAGGTCCTGAGTTCAATTCCCAGCAACCACATGGTGGCTCACAACCATCTCTAATGAGATCTGGGGCTCTCTTCCGGCCTGCAGGCAGAACACTGTTTACATAATAAATCTTTTTAAAAAATGAGAATTGCCGGGCGGTGGTGGCACACGCCTGTAATCCCAGCACTCAGGAGGCAGAGGCAGGTGGATCTCTGTGAGTTCGAGGCTGGGCTGGACCGATAGCCTCCAAAACAATACAGAGAACCCCTGTCTCGAAAAACCAAAAAAAAAAAAAAAAAAAAAGAGAGAATTGATTAAAGACCCAGTGTTCACAGAACAGGACAAGAAAATAATGCTTTCTCCACACATGCTTTCCCTGGGGCAATTTCAGGGTGCCACCTAATTACTGCAAGTTCTGACGAAAGCCATCAGTTGGTGTTTCCTGATGGTCCACCTCATTGTTGCCCCTTGTAAGGAATGCTACCTTTGGGATCCTGACCTGTAGTGATATTTTATTTATGATCTAACAAATAAAGCTTGCCTGAAGATCAGAGTGTAGGGCAAGTCACACTAGTTAGTTAGCCATAGGTGGTAGCCACACCTTTAGTTGCAGCACTCAGGAGGCAGAGGAAGGCAGATCTCTGAGTTTAAAACCAACCTAGGCTACACGAGATTGATACATAGCCAGGCAGTGGTGGCTCAAACCTTTAATCATAGCACAAAAGGAGATAGAGATTGGAAGGGATAGATATGGCTGGGCAGAAAGAGGAATAAGGCAGGGCAGACAGGCTGAGGATGCAGTCTGAGGACATGATTGCCCATCTTGTCTGAGCATTTGTAGAGGTAAGAACTGCTTCTCTGATCCTTCAGTTTTCACCCCAATAGCTGACTGAGTTTTTATTACCAAGACCAAAGAGAATTTGTGCTACACTGTGCATCCCACAAAAGCCTACATTAGACATGCTCCCAGAGTAGTACCATTGGGAGGCAGCAGAGACTTTAGCAGTGACAGGGACTGTAAGTCACTGAGGGCGTTCATTTAAAGAGGACCATGATCTCTGTGAGTTCAAGGCCAGGCTGGACCGAAAGCCTCCAAAACAATACAGAGAAACCCTGTCTCGTAAAAACAAAACAAAACAAAACAAAACAAAAAAAAAAAAAAAAAAAAAAAAGAGGACCATAGGGGTCTGGTCTCTTCCCTTTTCTCCTCTTCTTTGCCAGCCGTAAGCAAGCAGCTCTGCTCCTTCATGTATGCTCTGGCAGAATATGTTTTCTCACCACAGACACAAAGCAATGGAGCCAGCCTACTGTGGGCTGGAACTTCCAACTCTGAGCCTAAGTAATTCTTTTCCCTAAGTATCTGCTATAGGGACACAAGGCTAACAGACACAGAAAGAAACACACACACACACACACACACACACACACACACACACACACACGGTAGTCAAGGCAAAGTGGTTGATTTATTCTTACATTCTTTCAGAAAATTTTCACCCAGATTGGGGGGGGGGGTCTATTGCTCAGTAGTAGAGTACTTGCCTAGTTAGCAAGTATTAGGGCCAAGGCTTGATCCCTCACACTGCCTCCCACCCAGAAAAATGATCTGGAGTATACAACAAACAATAAGATTGAAAAGTTATGTCTCTTGGAATAATGTCTGTCAAATTCCATGTCTTTGTGAAATGAATAGATTTTCTTCATTGCAGAATAAACCATGCCATGCACATTTTATGGCCCTGGAAAGTTATGTTTCTCTATGCTTCCAGACTTTCCCAGTATAAGAACTTTAATAAGAGTTTCAGTAATTTAAGTTCTTAACACACATGAAATATCTTATTGTTTCACCTAAAATCCTTAGCTGTGTTTCAGTCCTTAGAATTCTTAACTTTATTTTCTGATAGGGTCTCTAGCGTAGGCTGACTCTCAACCCCTGTGTAGCCAACGATGACCCTGAACTTCTGATCTTCTTGTCTGTACTTCCCAAGTGTTAGGATTACAGGTGGTCCAGCCTGTTTTCTTCAGGCTGAAGACTGAAAACAGGGCCTTGTACATGCTAACCAAGCATGCTGAGCTACATTCCCCAACCTTAACTTCAGTTTCATACAACAGAATGGTCCCGTGAATACACAAATCACTGACAGATCCTGCCACATTGCAAGACAAGCTAGATGTAAGGAGAAAAAACCCAAACTAGTATTTTTTGATAATTGACAATAATTGTCACATTTGGTCTGAAAATCTGGATTAAGCACAGTGGTCAACAAGCATCTTTGATGGAGGGCTATGTATTGAAAATAAATGATAGAAGAATTAGATTTCTATTTCCCAGCGACAGCAGGATGCCTCTACTTATCTTGCCAGATCACTTGCTATTAAAGAACCATTAGTTTATGCTTTTCTTTTGCTGAATTAAACTATTAGAATTTTCATCTCTAAATAACTCAGTAGATACTTAAAGTGCTTCCTTGGCGACCAATTTTTAATTTCCTCAGACTGCTATAGCAATTTTTCATGTTTCCATTGCTCTTGACTTATATCTTACCAGCCCAGGCTGGCTTTGAATTCACTATACAGCTGTGGATGACCTTGAACTTCTGATCCTCCTGCCTCTGCCTCCCCAGGCCTGGGATTAGAAGCACCAATTATATGGTGCTGGTGATGAACTCAGGGCCTCATGCATGCTAGGCCAGCATGCTATCACCTGACCTACATAAAATTCTTCAAGTTACACAGGTGTAGTTAACACATGATTTGTGTTAAGATGTGAACATGTTTGAACACGGTAAGCTTAAACATGTACCCCATAGCATTCCTTTGGGCTTTTACACACTACTCTGCTTAACACAGCTCAGGCTGGTGTCACTTGCTCAGAGCTCCTCCTGGATTTTGTAATAAAGAAAAGGTTTTAGCATGTGAGATGTGATGCAAAGGAACCTAAGACTAAAACAAATATGACCAGTTAAAATCTTTTTCCAAGGAGGTTTGAGTATATCAGTCCTGAGAACCAGAATGGATGCTTAGAGGATTTCATTAGCAACTTCGGGTCAAAAGGTGCATGACGTAGGCCTGGCCTATGCCAAGCTCAGGATTCAAAGGGCTGAGGACCATCTCTTGCCTGCTTGGAAGCCTGGCTCACTTTTAAGTGGTCCTGTATCGGTGAGGTAATGTATGGTGTGTCAGTCCCCGCTCCAAAAGTGGGTGGTCTCTGCAGAAGGAGGTGCGCGCTCACTCTACCTCTGGCCAGAGCCAGTTCCTGCAGCTGGCCCGAAGGCAGCCCACAGACTGCACTTGCACATTTCTTCATTTCTCACTTGAGTGCCCTTCTTTGGGTCCCTTTCAACGCCCACTTTAGATTGGCTCCATTACACCACCGCTCCGTTTGTCATGTAAATTGGGGGACTCGGGGAAGTTTTTCTTTTGGCCTTGTCTACGGAAGAATACCAAGAGGTATTCAAAACGTATTAACACAAATCAATGGCACCAATAAAAGCGAAATCTCCTTAGCAACATAGTCTTGATTGCAAAGGGAGAACGGAGAGCATTTAGCAGAACACTGGCCCACATGGAAGACGCATTTGTCTGGAAGAATCCTGCACAAAGCCTAAAAGAGAGATTTTGAAAAAATCCAAAATTAACTCACAGGGAACAGTTACTCTTTTTTTCAAAAGTCCACAATTGGCTACATTAAATCTATCGTGTGCTTTTGGCTCTGCAACATTGTATCTCAGAGCTTTGCAAACTGAAATTACAACACCCTGCATGCTTCACATGAGTTACAGGGTGTTTTTTGTTTGTTTTGTTTTTTGAGTTTTTTTCCTCCACTGATTTCTTTGGTAAAGCAAACAAAAAGTCTTAAGAAATATTCATCTCACACACAATGTGAAGAAAACTGAATGGCTATTTAACAATATCTAAGACCATAGGTACAAAAGGCTGCGCTATCTTTTAGGCTTTCTGCAATGGAGTCTAAGATACTAACTACTGCAGGCAGTACTGGCATTTTGCTACTGTTTCTATTTCTGAAAAAAGAAATGGAATACAATTCTGAGAAAGCCCTCATTTTTGTTAGAATGAAAACAGTGACAAGAATGGAAATTCAAAATATAAAGCACCAATTCTTTTTTAAAAAACTAATACAGAAACAATCAAGGAAACACAAAAATGAAGCCTCTCTCTTCAAACATTTCATGTAGCATTGCCATTTTGTATCTTGAGTGAAACAATTCAGGTAATGGAGGTAAAAAAAATCTTCTTTGCATACCACAGAAAAAAACCCTTTTTTGCTTGTTTTGTTTTTTTAATGTGTAACTTTGTACTGGAACTCGCTTTGTAGGCCAGGATGTCCTCAGACTCAAGAAATCCACCTGCCTCTGCCTTCTGAGTATTGGGACTAAAGGCATGCACTACCACATCTGGCCAGAGGAAGTCCAAAAGTGAGTTGAATCAGGTATTTTTGTCAGAATTAACCTCTCTGTGGCTTTCCCTATGTCCAGCACACAAGCGCACACCTGAAAACACAAGACAACTTTCTGTAAGGCTGTTAACTGATTAGACTATGGAGTGTGTGTGTGTGGGGGGGTACTGTCTGACACAACTTAATTTCAGTTTATCTTGAGCTACCTATATTGTTAGCTGCTTAGTAGTCATTTCTCACACCCTTGTAACAGGTCAAGCCTTTCAAATGTATTAGCCGGTCACTGAGTTCCACCAACTGAAAGGCTAAGAATGTCATCAGACAGCATCTGAGACACATAGCTGACTGCTATATCCCTCTTACCTGGTATTCCTACCAATGTGTTTGAAAAGTGCCTTGATTGATGACTTTGTTTTTTTACTATAAAGATGCAATAAAACATCTGCCACATTGAAACATGGAATTTGGGATAATCTGAATCTGTTCCAGGCCAAGGTTGCTTATATTTGGCTGCAGAATACTCTTCTTCCCTTTGAAGTGAAAGTTGTTTTTACATTGACGTGTGCATGTATACACATATTGTATGCATAGATACACACACACACACACACACACACACATATATGTACTGGAATCTAGATCAAATAAAATGGGACAAACCCCATGTGGTTAAGTCACTTGACACAATTCAACACTGCTAAACATGTATTTACAGGGGTAGTGGCCCGATTTATTTCTGCCTTCACCTGAAAATTTGAGAGTCTAACAGGATAATTGACAATCTTCACTAAATTTGCATTCATTTCAGAATTTAAGGACAACCTTTAGAGCAAGGGTGTAAGATAGAAGTTGCACTTTTCCATTTTCCTTCAGAGTATAAGCCAGGGTCTCAAACATGCTTTTCTAGAATCAAGTGGAAAGTTCACAAATGCCTACTACAAAATTTTCAAGTTCACCGTGCCAAGATATAAACCCAAATTCATAAGGATATTGTTGATTTCATTATTTTATTGCTAGACATCTGTGAGAGTGCTGTCCACTGTAGGTGTGCGCACGGATATGAATTTCACTCAGTCATGACCACAGACCCTTCTCAGTCTACAGGTTTCCTGTGAAGTGACTTACTTCATCCATTACATTCTGCAAAAACAAAATGTCATGCTTTGGTTTAATTTTGTGGGGTTGTGGGAACTTACAGCAGGGCCTCATTATGGAGCCTTGACTGGTTAGAACTCATTCTGTAGACCAGGCTAGTCTCCAATTCAGAGAACCTGCTTCTGTCTGCTGAACTATGGGGTGAAAAGGCAGAAGCCAACATACTCAGCTTTCCTTCTAGACTTTAAGTTTAACAGTGTTTATGTCAAGACAAAGAACTGGACACAATTTACTAAACTAGGACCCAGGAGGAAACCACTCACGGCTCTCTCTGTCACTAGCACTCCCTTCTCTCTTGTTGCTCTTTGAGACTGTCTAGCCTCCAAAATCAATCAATTGTGTCACATCCTCCAGAGTGCTGGTACCCAGACTGCACCAGGCCCTGGGGGAAGGCATCTTCTGCTGAAGGTTGGTTGATGCTGTTTCTTTAAACAAAAGTAACAGAGCAATAGATAGCTAATTCATCAAAAACAAAATGCTTGGGTACTCAGTTCACTAAAATATTTCTGAGCTATAAAGCTAAAAAGGCAATATATTAGGTTTCAAAAACAGAGACACAGTCAACTCTCAATTTAAAAGCATTGCGTTTAGGAATGCAAGGGAAGGGAGAACATGGGTCTATGATCTCAGATGTAACTACATTTTTAAAGATCACATATATTTTTTCAATATTATACTCACCATTTCCTCAATCTTTGAACACAAAAAATATTTTAGGTAAATATGAGGAATACCCTACCTCTAATTATTATTATTTTTATTTATTCTTCTGTCATATAATACTGACGGCAGCTTCCCCTCCTTCCATTATTCTCAGTTCTTCCTGTAGTTTCCCCTCCCTCGGGTCCACCCCCTCATCCCCTCAGAAAACAGTAGACCTCCCAGGATATTAACAAACACGGCATAAGACACAGTAAGACCAGGCATAAACCTGGACATCAAGGCTGGGCAAGGTAATCCAACAAGAGGAAAAGGGTCTCAAGAGCAGGCAAGAGAGTCAGGGACACCCCAGTCCCACTGTCAGGAGTCCCCGAAAACTCCAAGTCAATAATCCTAACATATATGTAGAGAACATAGCACAGACCCACGCAGGATCTTGAATGCCACTTCAGTCTCTATGATCCCTCCTCCCATGAGCCCTGTTTGTTCAGTTAGGTGGGCCACGCTCTCACGATGTCTCTAGCCCCTCTTGGCTCCCACAATCCCCCCCCCCCGCCTAATGTTTGGCCCACCGCTAGATGCTGGTGTAGTATCAGAGACAATTTTAAACATATTTTACTTTTGATTCGGTCCTAGTGATCAACAGCAAGCCAAAGCAAATCTGTACAATGAAGCATCAGGCATGCAGCAAAACTTCACATGGTAAACTGTGAAGCCAAACATCATGGAAAGTCTGATCATGTACTGAACAACATATAAAACTAGCGCATCTGAACTCGTGCAAATGGAGGTCCCAACTGCACAGACCACCATTGCATCTACACGACTGCAGTAGAAACTGTGCAAAGCCTATATAGCTAGCTTGTGTCTACCAAGGAAACAATCAGAAATACTCCATAAACACCAGGAAAACAACTAAGGGAAAGTCAGGGTTCTTCCTGACTGAAAATTGTTCACTTACAAAACTATTCTAATAATTAGTGGAAATCATTTTTTATTATTATTCAAGGTTTTGTTAAATTTGTGTATTTTTAAGACAAAATTACATGGTATATATTCTAAATAACTGGAATCTACTCATTATAAACTCTTGGTATAGCATCAGCTGGCAATTTAGATAGACACAATGAACCCTTCCTGAGGAAAGGGCAACCTTCTCCTCAAAGCTAAAAATGTCACATCAGTTTTACCACCCTACTTGGCCTGAAATAGCAATTTTAGGCCAAATATCCATAGTTGTATATAAAATACGATAGTTTGTAAAATATATTGTCTGGCAAAGAGTTTCTATATAGCAATACTGACTACCTATAAAAAGCCAGTGATGTACAAGAAAAGGTCACAGGTAACTTATTAGCTTATATACAATTGGATTTTCTAATAATCTATTTTCTTGGCCGGTCTAAAAAGCACCAATGGCTCATGACTTACAAACTTAAGGACAGAAGACAGAAGCTGAGCAACACCCTTCCTTGGACTGATGCTCATTAACAAGGGTGCCTCAGACATACAATCTCCAGTACATGGGCACTTAAATATATGATTTAAGAAATAATACTGTAAGTCATTAATGGAAACTCTAAATGCTCGAGGTGTGATTAGCTTATGGTAATGCACATATAATGCACCATGGTTCTTTTCTGTGTACATCTGAAATATGGGAGTGCATATTTCTAGGGACTTTTTCAGCAGGGAACACGTATCTAATTACAGCTACAAAAGCTTTTAAAATCCTATACTTAATGTTAATTGTGCAAATATTCTTACAACACTATAATTCTGAAGCTGCAATTGACCAACAATAGAAGACAAATGGCCTCTTAAACTAGGCCACAGTTTCTTCATAGCTGTAACATTCTACAGATTGACAGCTGTGTACAGGGAACACTGTTGCATAGTCTGCATGGTCATCATGGCTTGCTGCTCTTTCTGAAGCCTGAGGATAATTCAGCACTGTGCGAATATATAACCATTTCACACTGAAACATAGAGGAACATTGGAGTTTGGAATAGCATTACTCTGAAACGCAGTAATTATGGTGGTAGGACATACCTACCTACGCTGTCTAGACAAAGGCTAAATAAAAGTGTAAACCATTTAAATCCTTTGTATTCTGAGTGTTTCACAGAAAAGTTTTCTATGGATTCAAGTTAAATTTCAGGGGGAGGGGAGGAGAGGGGAGGGTTAGGGGAGGGGAAGGAGGTAGAGATAGAGACACTGGGACACAATCTTATATCAAAGTTTTAAAGACAATTTCTAAAGTCCCATATAGAATATGAGACACCAGCATTTAGCTATTAAAATTTATATAGAAGCATAGTACTTTAGAGAAGTACAAAGAAACACTTTTTTAAAATACAGGTATATAAATTAACGAAATTGGTATTTAAAAGTTTTAATACAGGGAGGGGGAAGGTAGTGGTACCAATTCTTAATACAAATTATTAAACATAGTTTATATCATTTCAAATGTAATTCACATTATTGCTCGATACCACAACTATATGGAACAAGTTCTTGACACACATTAAAGCGTGTTAGACTTATAAAAAAAAAACAAAGTCTATACATAGGCCTTTCAGAAATCTATAGTGTGAGATATGTACAACCAAACAGAAAAACATACATGAATGTGTATATTTAAAAGTAATAAGCTAATCTGATCTGAATGTAAATATCCAATTTTCAATAAAAAAATACATAACTGGATTGAAAGTGAATGGGTAGACTGAAAATTAAAACATGCCCTCCATTTCTTAGCATCTACTCTAACAATATACCAGTGTTATATCAGATGATTTTTTAACTCTTTGTTTTCTTTCCAAACTATTCAGAAACACATCCATTCCACGTTTGACTGGGAACATATCTTACTTTTAATTTTAGAGGGGGTAATTCTCTACGTCTGTATGTAAGATATGCTGAGCAATAAACATAATCGAGTTCAGGTGCCTTACTGCCTGTTGACTGGAACCCCAAGACATGCTGTGCTGCAGTGAGCTCACTGAGCTCCAGCAACCGCTGCTGCATACACATCATTCAATATGCCTGGTCCAGGAAAATCACCACTTTTGAAGACAGAGATATTTTCAAAACCATTGCTAGTTCTTCATAAAGCTACAGTGCTTCTGGTGAGACAGAGCATCAGGAATTGTTTGAGAAAGGTCAGTGCAGACCCAAAAAGCTATGTGAGAAAGCTTACTGTTTTCAAATAACTACTGTGGCAAATTCTAAAAAAAAAAAAAAAAAATCAGTACAAAAGCATATCAGAAAAGACACCAAGTATGTTTTTCTATGTTAAGGAACTGACAAAGGACTGTGTGACCCTTGTTGACAAAATAACAAAGGCTGGCCATTTTTATGCTAAGTTCAAATGTATTTTTTTTTCAGAATACAAAAAGTAATCCTTGAAAATCAGAATACATAACAGAAAAGAGCACAATAACTTAAGTATTAAACATCTGTATGAAATAACTTGCAAAGTTTGACAAATATGCACACATAGAACATGCGGTTATTTAAAAACAAAACGAACAAAAACACCACCCGATTCTGTAGAACCAGCATCATGTCACCAGCAGGAGAGCACCAAGCAAGGCACCATTGGAAAGACAACACACTTGGAAAGTCTCTATAAATAAAGCAAATGCTAATCTGGTCGAAAAATCGGTGTCTTTGGTAAAAATTCTATGAGGATGACCTGTAAAAGGAGAAGAAAGGGGTTATAAGCAAAGCACATAGTTTTCTTAACCTTAAAACAGTCATATTCTGCTGCTCTTGTTTTTTTTTTTTTGTTTGTTTGTTTTTTTAATTTGCTGAGCAATGGTGGTGCACATCTTTAATTCCAGCACTTGGCAGAGGCAGGTGGATCTCTGTGAGTTCGAGGCCAGCCTGGTCTGCAAAGTTAGTTTCAGGACAGTCGGGACTATACAGAGAAACCCTGTTTTGAAAAACAAACAAACAACAACAACAAAAAAAACAATTAAGATGTAAGAGCAGAAGGGGGCTCACTGGGAAGAGCAAGCAGGAAGGGGTCCGAGGGAGAGCAGGACAAGGACAAGAGAGGGCAATGGAGGGGTGCGTGCAAACAAAATGCATTAATATATAAGGTGTCATAGCGAAGCTCAGTAAGTACAGTTAGTATATGCCAACAGAACACAACATTTTATTCTGAAAATCCACATACATTTCAAAACTTTAATTAAGCCCTTTTTAAAGACAGGTCTTACTATGTGACTCTGGTTGACCAGGAAACCTCTATGTAGACCAGGTTGGCCTTTAAATCATAGAAATATCTGTCTCTGTTTCCCAAGTGATAGGATTAAAAGCAGGTGCCACTACATCTACCCTAATTTTATCATTTTTAAAACAGACATTTATCTGATAACCCCCAACCTCATCACTGAATTTTCTTTTTATTTCTGGACCTTTATCAAGTGTGAAATATCCTTCAGTTCTATGAAAATAAGTGAGCAAAATAATGAAGTCTGTTGTGGGATGTGTGTATACTGTGAAGATCCATTGCTGTGACTGGTGTAATTAAAGCTAAACAGCCAATAGCAAGAGAGAAGAGATAGGTGGGACTTCTGCAGGGAGAGGAGAGAGAGAAGGGAGAGGTGAAGGGGGGGAAGGGGAGAGGGGGAGGGGGAGAACAACACTAGGAAGAAGGCAGAGTTGCCAGACAGAGGAAACAGTATGGAGAATACAGAGTAAAGGTAACAGAGCCATGTAAAAGAACATATATTAAAAGATATGGTTAATTTAAGTTAAAAGAATTAGTTAAGAGCAAGCCTAAGCTAAGGCTGGTGTCACCCCCCCAACCCCCACCCCCGAATCTGTCTACCAAAGTCCAAGATGGTAATTAGAGGTAGGTAACATAGGTGTTCCACTTGATATACGGAGCATCATGTATATACATGCATGCCTCAAAGAATAAGTACTGAGAACTGAACACAGGGGTTTCAGTGTATGGTTCTACGTAAGCCCAACAACCTAGGCAAAGTTATTATTGTCCTCATTGACAGACAAGAAAACTAATGATCTGGACCAGACAGGCACAATGACTTTGTAGGGAAGACGCCTGCCTCCGAGTCTGATGACCTCAGTTCAAGCCCAGGAACTCCCATGGAGAAAGGAGAGAACTCCTTCTGGGTATCCTCTGAGGCCCACACATGCACTGTAGCATGTGCCCTGTCCCGCCTCCCCTACATACACTCACACAGATACAAAGTAAGTAAATGTAAATAAAACAGAAGATGAATGATGTCACACCTGTGAAGTCGTGAACTACAAAGGCAGACAAAGCAGGCTGACTATGGAGGAGGCTTAGGAGACGACGCCACTTGTTACTCTTCTAGAGGACCCAAGTTCAGATCCCAGCACCCATGTCAGGTAGCTCATAACTACCTTTAACTCCAGCTCTAGAAACTCTAACACCCTCCTGTGTTGTAAATACCCACTCACACATGTCCTAAACACACACACCCCAAAATATTTTTTTAAAAGAGAGAAGAACTGGACATGGCATAAACCCCAGAATTTGGGAGGCTGATCTCCTGAGTTCAAGGTCAGTCTGGTCAACATAACCAGTTCTGGGACAATCAGGGCTACACAGTGAGACACTGTCTCCAAAAAAAAAAAAAAAAAGACTAAATTTCAAAACTTTTGGATATTTTCTACTGTATATTTTATATAGTTAGTCATTATTTGTATTAATAATTCTTCTCTTTAATCAACCTAATCCCATAGGTCTTCTCTGTGTTCTAGAGTTGCTTATATATTTACTACAGCAGGGTGTATGAGCTCTATGGATATTTCCTTCCTCCCTCCCCCCCTATCTTTTTGAAGACGGGTTTTCAGGATCAATTGGAATTCACTATATAATTCAGGCTGGCCTTGAACTCTCTCATCCATTCTCCTACTCCTCTTCTACCCAATTTCTACTAAGTGCTGGAGTCACAGTCAGGAGCTACCCTGATCCGCTTTCATGCACTTGCTCTCTCCCATGTTATCACATTCATTCTCTCTCTGCCTCTTTCCCAGGTTTCCTGCTTTTAGTTCTGGGTACTGATTTATTAGGAATGCCTGCTCTGAAACTAGCAGTCCTCTGGAGACCTTAGCCTCTGGAAAGGTACAATACAGATGTGCACCTCTAACCCAGCTATTCCTTTTTCCCAAGCCCTTTTCTTCCTGGATTAGTAAAACTAGTTAAAATTGTTCCAAAGGTACTTTTAATAGTAAGCCAAACGAAACTCAAAATGTTATAACATGAACATGCAAGCTAACTACAGCTACTTTTTATTCTGAACTTGAACTACAGTGGGTTATATTAAATCTTTCCCATGTGCCAATTCTGGATAGAATAGATACAGGTCAAAATATCATTTGGGGGAGCTGGAGAGATGGCTCAGCAGTGAAAACACTTGTTGCTGGGATCTGAGTTCAGTTCCTAGCACTACTGCAGCAGCTCAAGCTCCTCTCTGGTTCCAGGGTTCCCAACACCCTGTTCTGTAGTCTCTGGGCACCAGGCAGACACTTGGAGCAGAGACACACATGCAGGCAAAATACTCATACACATAACACAAAAGCAAAAAAAATCTTTTAAAAAATTATGTGAATAAAAAAGTCAACGTTATAAAAATACCTTTGACAAATAGATACAGTAAAGCATTTTTATTGTTAGAAATTTATTTGATGTGAATAATTTCTTAAGTTGGGAAAGTGTTTTTCTCAGAAACTGTGTCTTGACATGGGAGGTTCTGATCATGAGTTTGGCTAACATCTAGGCCAGGAACTTTCATTTTCATTCTTAAGTTCTACTGGCTTTTTGATTTGCCTCAGAAAGTACTTCCTTCCATTCTTGGTTCACAAACACTCCCGTTGCTTTCTAGTTACCCTGTAGGAAGCCTTAGGGGTCGCCCATGCCACTCTCCTGACCTGTTGTTTACATAGGCCTCACTAGCTTCCTAGTGGAGTACGTTCTCACTGAGGCTAAGTACTTGTTGAGTGTGCAGCCCTAGTCAAAGTATCCATCTCTATTTCTCATCCCTCAACAAGGTTCAGATAACATTAAGGAAGTGGGGAGGAAAGAATGTAAGAGTCTGAGTAAAAGGGTACCAGGAAACCCTTCTTCTGGACACAGCATGCACATTGCACTCTTGAACTGACACTCATGAACTTGGGGTTACCTTGCCCAAGATTTTGGGTAGATGGGGGAAGGGCTCATGCAACCTCACCCCTTAACTAAGAAGCTATTGGCAATTCCTAGCTGCTGGGTGAGGCAGAATCATTTTCTTCAGGGGTGTAGGCATTGGTAAGTTGCCCATGATCCAGTAAATAATCCTGTACCAATGCACATACTGACAACCCTAAACTCAGCAGGTTATTTTTAAAGAGAAAGATAAACATGGAGTGTAAGAGGGGTTGTGTTGAGAAGAAGGGCTCCAGAGGAAGTGGGGGATAGAAGTTAAGATACGGAGGAAGAGTGGTGCCGGCACAAAATACATTCTACACATATTTGAAATTGTCCAAGCATAAATAAAATATATGTTAAAAGAATGCAGGACTGAAAAGTGAGCTCAGTGGTTAAGAGCACTGACTATTTTTGCAGAAGACCTGGATTCATTCCCCAGCACCCACATGCTGGCTCACAACTCCAGCTTCAGGGGATCCAATGCCTTCTTCTGACCTTTGAGGACACCAGGCACAAAAATGGTGCACAGACATACATTCAGGCAAAACAGTCATATATATAAATAAAAATACATCTTTTCAAAGAGTACTTTTTCTCCACCTAGCTTCTTTGTGCTCAATTTCCTTGTTTCTCATGTTCTCTACCTATAAATAAATGGTTGGACTAGATAAAAAGGTTCTTTGTAGTTCTAAAGGTTAATGATTAAATATTTAAATGACTTACAAGTTCACATTGAATAAATATTTAGGTATTCAAACACATCTTCCACTTGAGTGTTTTTAAATTTCAGGCCCCAGAGGTGAGCACACCATTTTAAAGTGTATATGCAAAGTGTAAAACAGTGGCTATTTCTTATTTTTTATTATTTTTTAATACATATGTGTTATGTTGACATGTACTATTTGTGTATATATAAATATGTACCATGTGTATGCCTGGTTAGAGGAGAATGTCAGATCCTCTGAGACAGGAGTTCCAGACAGTTATGAGCAGACATGGAGACCCTAAGAATTAACCTGCATCCTCTGCAAGTGTAACAAGTGCTCAGAATTGATGAGCCAACTCTCTTCTCTAGCCCAACATGACTATTTCTGACTATCTGACTCTGCCTTAGTTTTGAAAGAACAATGGCCTGCAAACGTTTTCCTTCACAAACCCCACACATACTTTATACATGAATGACAACAACAACAAAAAAAATAGTTTTGCATTAGTGTTTTTTCTAGATTACCTCTAACAGTCAAAATATAATGAAAGAGAAGTACTTTGCTTAAACAATCAGAGGTTGTGTATCAAAGGCATATGCACAGCAGAAAGGCTCAAATTCATTAAATAAGGAGGCATTTTCTTCTTACTAGGCTCTCTCTGTGTGACTATGGTCTCAAATGCTTTTAGTCCTCTGAAGCTCTGTTTATTCTTGTTTTCAACTACTACAAATATGCATACTTTAAGAATATCTAGAAATCACTTTAAAGGTCAATTTTAAAAGTACTTTTTGTATACTTTCTATGGTCATGTGAAATACAATTCATTTTAAAGTGTTTATGTAAAAATTCAAGGTAAATTAAAAATTTTCATGAAGTGTGCAGTTTAGAATGTTTTTAAAAGCTACTAATTTAATTGTAATGAAAGAATTTCTTAGAGATAAAAGAAAAATCCAGTTCATATGCTGTATGAATGAATGTTTTTCATGGAGCTCCACTTGGAAATCACATAATTTACATTTTCCTTTTCTCAATGCAACAGATTCAACCCCTTGTGCCATAGGCACACGCTCTACCGCTGGGTTATAAACAGTTTGTTATTAAGTGTCATTTTTTCCTTTCTGAAATAAATTTAGAAACATGCAAAAAGTAATTAAGGCTTCAGGTTTAAGTTTGGTGTTGTGGTTTATACATGTATAATAGCAAACCATTATTTCATGAAACCCTTGAAATATCCCAATAGCTGTCCTGCTCTCCTAACAGGCACTAGAGCTCTTACAATGATGAAATGACTGGTACCTGTCCATGTGAACCTCAAAAGGGCCTCTCAGCTGTTGCCTTTCTACAGTTATTAAGAAATTTAGCATGTGATTGTAAAGATAAAACCTAAATTATTTAGTTTGTGAACAGAGAGAGCTTGGGGTAGGGGAGAGAATACATAAAATATCTTTGATGTTCAAGAAGAAAAAGTAGCCGGGCGTTGGTGGCGCACGCCTTTAATCCCAGCACTCGGGAGGCAGAGGCAGGCGGATCTCTGTGAGTTCGAGACCAGCCTGGGCTACCAAGCGAGTTCCAGGACAGCCTCCAAAGCCACAGAGAAACCCTGTCTCGAAAAGCCAAAAAAAAAAAAAAAAAAAGAAGAAGAAGGAGGAGGAGGAGGAGGAGGAGGAGGAGGAGGAGGAGGAGGAGGAGGAGGAGGAGGAGGAGGAGGAGGAGGAGGAGGAGGAGGAGGAGGAGGAGGAGGAGGAGGAGATTTGGCTGTCAGACAATGAAAGAATCAGGAAATGGTTTTCTGATCATTTCCAACTATTTAAACACTTTTAACCAATCTTTTATACATATACACAATGAGGGTTATACTGTTTCAAAGAAGAGTAAAAATTCCTCAGAAATATAACATCAGGTCCTTCACAAAGACTGGCTTTAGTTTCAACAATTACTTCCTTTCTTAAATCTTTTTCTCTTAATCTAATAACCTTCCCATGCTTGAAAGTAAAACACTCAAGCTCAATGAAGAATTAATAAATTCAAAGTTTCTTAAAGTATTCTGAACTTTTCAAAAGAACAACTAACTATTCAAATAAATCAGGGCATCAATAAACTACATTTCTGAAATGATTGTGTGCATAACACATTTATATATGTATAAGCAAAGTCAGCCATATTTTAAGGGACAAAATAGGTTGGCCAATATCTGTTTATGTCTAAGATAACTGTACAAAGCAGTAATCTAGTAAGACTTTGGAAAAGCCATGAGGTACACAGGCAGCCAGAGGCTATACAGGCTTCTCAGGCTCCAATGGCTTGGCTGAAAGGCTCTCTTCCATACTTGAAAACTTGATTAGCATTATATAAAAACGCCATATCTGACGTGCTGCGTAACCAAGGTTGTGGTTATTCTTTATACAGCATCTAAAATTTCACACTCCATCAACACATGTTCAGGCCATTTTATCTTGGCAATTAATTTATTATTTTTCAGAACACAGTGAAGCCTTGTTTTCAAGTCATTCATAACTTTATAAATCAGTCTTGCAATGAAACCCAGGCATCTGTGAACCGTAGAAAATCCTTGCACTCATGAGATTAAGCTCCTGACACCTTTGCTGATTAATAATCATGGAAAGAATAAGATCAGAAACAAAATAAATGATCATTTAATAGAGAAACTCACAAAACAGCCCTTTAACTTACATATTCCATCATGTTGTTCGTTTCACATTTCCTTTTGCTCAGTCTCCAGTGCAAGCACAGCTAGACACGAAGGAGAGCAAAAGAAGAGAAATGAGCTCCGTTTTCCTGGGCACAAGGCTCACCCATTCGTCCACCTTTCATATTTTCAGCCAACAAAAGCATCTGTTTCCATACTGTGCAATTCAGAGCCCAACAGTACGAAGCTGCTCCCTGCAGTACTCACCTTGTGGTATAACCTATTGTTTTCCCATTCTAATAACTTCTCAATCGATCTTCGTGTCTGGAAGACAAATGAGGGGAAAGTTTACTCTTGACTGGTTTTAGAAAAGCTGTTTTGCAGCTGCTTTTTGTGTGAAAAGGGAAGAAGTATAAAATGATGACAAGACAAGAGTGGTCTGTACTCTCCACAGTCCAGCACTAAGAAGCACCCTCATCAGAGACAGTAGTTTGTAAAGAAACATTGATTTTGTTTTAAATATTTATGCTTATATTTTTAAAGTATTTTCAACTTGCTAGACTTTCGTTTAAAACTAGTTGTCTAAAAAGCAAATGCCATTTCATTTGCTTAAATTTAAACTTAAATCCCCACTTCTTTTTGGAAATATTTTTCAGTATTTAAATAGTAATGAACATTCCTAAATCTCTATTTTTAAAACAATAATAATTTAAATATTAGTTAACAAAATACAAATGGCCTTTAGGTAAATAAAAAAAACTACTAACTGAAGGTTAATAAAGGGAGAAAATGAGTTATAAAAATCCATCTAGTTTTAGGATGGTAGAGAAAATCAGTTCATTGGTCACTGCAGTTTTCAAACAGCCAAATTTTTATTTAAAGCAGCATAAATGTGGTATCTGAGAGTAAACTTCGATTCTTAATCCAAGGGTACTGTTCCAGGGCTTTCCTAAGTTGCTGCACAGACTAAGCAGCATGGACCGCTCTTGCTTGGGAGTGTGAATAAAGAAGCTAATGCATGGAGCCAGGTGTCAGGATGAGACTAACTCTGCAGGTGCAGAAGTGACAGCACTGCTAAGAGATGAACTGCAACCTGATGCAGCTGCAGCTTTCTTGAGAAGGAAGAAGGCATCTACCAACATTAAATGTGGCACAACTGTAAATAAGTCCTGATAATCACATGAAAACTTGAATGGCAAGCAGCATTGAGTGATGGGGAAAACTGGTAGGAACAAGCTGGTTTTGAAGTCTGTTACATAAAAATGTTAGGATTTATTCATTTAAAGTAGCTACTGTAATCCAGTTCCACCATTACATCTCAGCATGTTGAGCTACTATAAAGACACTGAAGTCTCATAGGCACCAATTATAATTCATAGCTAGCAACAAATTACCACAAGTGCTTATATTTTCCAATTTTATGTCACAAAATCAAGAAATCAACTATTTTCTGGCAATAATACGTCAATGACTAATTTATTACAATTTTTGAACAGTCTTTTTGGCAAGAATTTTAAAGAAAAAGTGCCCTTGTTAGCAATGATCAGGAGCCCTCACTTGTTTCTTTGTAAGATAGCCTTTTAGAGGCAGCTCTCCTTTTAAATGAAAATAGGGCAGCAGTTATGGTCACACTTTTTGTTAATTTAGTTGCCAGTCAGCCCCAAATCAAAAGAAAATAAGGCTGCAGAGTGTAATTAACATTCAGTTCAGTCGTTTTGTCCCTTGTCTAGCCCCCAAGCTTTGTTAAAATTGCCATCTGAATGCTGAAGGCTGTAGGGAAATCGATTTGATTCTAATCGCACCATGAAAAGAACATGATCTAACTGCTTTCAGCCCTCCGTAAATCTGTACTAGGTCTTTAGCACAATGCAACTTCCAATTTAAAAAGCACTGAATGTCTCGTCAATGACTTTGTGAAGAAAAAAGAACAAGGAGCAGACATAAAAATTCCAATAGTTGTTTAAGCATTAAAGTTCATTTGCATCACAGCGAACCTGAAAAGGGCTGACCTCTCAAACCGCCTCTCAGGTCTATGAAGTTGTAGCCTTGACAAGCTCACATTGACAGAGCTCATTGACTCTGAAAGGCTACTCTATCAATGGTGAAAAATGGCAATAGGTTCTACTATGAGCAGGCATCTGCCTGCCCACCCGCTGCTAAACCAATGGTAAAACCGTTTCAAAACCTGAATCCACCTTGTAATCTTCCTTTCTAGGACCTTTTAATAATAGATTAAGATTACTATACAATTTGAGGTTTTGCTTTTACTGATGGTTTAAAAGAAGATGGGGAAAATGAAAGAAATAGGGTAGGGAGAAGTAGCTTTTGAAGTCTGTTGTTTTATAGTAAAACTTCTTATATATAGAAGTAGTTCCTAAAAACTTAACACTACATTCTGAAATTATTTATTATTCAAAGAAAAGTTTTTTAACCATATCAAGTTATCAGAATTTATAAGCTATGCTATACAGTGAGAACATCTCATTATTATTCATACATATATACATACAAATTCACACATACACATGGCATTTACCAATTTAAAAATATTTACTTTTATCTTAAATCAAATACCAATATTTGTGTAAAGATAATTACAAAGTATGAACCTAAAATTCTAAAATATTTATGTAGGAACTTCGAATTTACTCTTTGCCTCTAATTAGGAGTTTAATGACAGGGTTGGGTATAATTGTATCCCATAATATGAAGAATTCTAAAGCAAAGTTTGTTATGCCATACTCTGTATGATCATCTGAATATTCAATATTTCTACACTGTTGAAGTCTGAAGTAAAGCTGTGAATTAGCACCATCTAATCTTGCTGGAAGACGTCTCTCCTGCTTGACAGGTGAAAAAAAAGGCACTTGCACGTGCAGCTTAATTAATCACCGCACTTGACATCTCAATGATTTACAGCAAGGAGCAGGTGAGAACACACAAAACCAGAAAGGAACCCTTGATTTGAGTAGAACATTTCTAGCACACTAAGGTGACAAGTAAGTGATTCTAGCAATGATTTAAAAAAAAAAAAAGTAAAGAAAGAAACTGTGCCACAAATTATTTGTTAGTAACAACAAAAGATCAAATTAAATGGAAGAAAAAAAAGGTTTAACCATAGAGGATGTTTAATACTATGCAATTATTTTTAGTTAACAAAATCAAAATATATTTTCAAGATAAAGTACAATACCAATTTGGCAGATAGTGGGGGAAATATGACATTTTGGCATTATAAAAGCTATTTCAAAGCTTTTAAACTTCAGTGGAAAGAAAGAACATTTTAATTACAGTCATCTAGAAATAAAAGTTAAGAGTTTATGTCCACAGGGTTGTCAGATTCTAATGAGATATTAAAATTCAACACAGACAAACCTAGTATCTATTAACCGGACAAGCAAATCTAATCATATAAATACCTGTCATTTAATTTGAAGGGATTATACTGCCTTGCAAATTCAAAATATTTTAAGTTAATAGGATCAGAAAAAATATATACATATCAAACATGGGATACCAACAAAATATTATCCTTCTAGGCCACTGTCTAATAATAAGTCATATTATCTTCCTTAAAAGAATTTAGTTCTTGAGAAAAACACCAGATTGACAGTCATGGGAACTAGAAATCTTCTGTTTAGCTGAAAGAACAGGAGAAAGGGCAGGCAGGCTTCAGTACAAGTCCCTACAGCGGCCTTAACCCTTTTCAGTACTCACGCTGGAGTGGAGAGACAGGTTAGTGGTGCATTACCAATGAGTCCTTGGTCCTTCTGCCTAGGCTGTCAACAAGAAACCTACTTTTATCATATAAGAGTCTTGAAGAACCAAGACCACTGACTTACACCACGTTAAGAAAAGCAAGGCTTTATGAGATGCTATCACGCAGTGAACCTGGGTTAAAACGGCAGCTCCCAGCATCTAGACCCCGCCAACCTTCCTCATCAAAGCTCATTATGAATGACAGTTTTTTAAACATAATATTAACTTTTTTCATTACAACACCTTTACAGTTATATTTTTCTCACCATAGGTTAGTTCTAACATAGTTTCTTGGTTATATTAGAGTGATTAAAATTCAAAAATATTTTAATTACTCAACAGGCAGTACAAACTTAACTAAGCATTTAGGTTTATTTTTATTATCTTTAGCACAAAATTTTTGATAGAATCATGGAAGAGTCAGAATATGCAAATTCAGAAAATGGCTAAAAGGATAATTAATCAACAATAGTAAATATGGCATACAGTTATAACTTCTAAAGAAGAATTGAGAAATAATTTAAAGTAACCGTAAAATAGTAAAACATAAACCATCAAAATCTTAACTACTAAAATATAAAATTTAGACTTCCTCAAAATTTAAATTTGATTTACTTAACTAAGGCCTTTGTGTTATTGCCACTAAATATTCTGTTTTCCTAAGGGATAAAGTATAATCCCATACACAAATTCACATTATGTGCCACTAAACATGAGTCTTATAGGCCAATGAGTTATAATATCTTGAATTTGTTACCACCATTATCACAATCAATTATTGAAAACCATTTACAAATGTTCAACAACTTAAACTGCAATTAAAATTTTTTTGAACTGGATTTGTATTAAACAATATCAAGGCAAATCTCAAATGTTCAATTTCTTATTTAAAATATCTCAAAATTCAAACTGTTAAGTCTGTAATCCCTCAATTAAAATTTAAGTAGAATAATGCCTCTAATGCATTCATAATTTTATTTTTAATCTTTGTGTGTTTTTGAAATAAAGATCCATTCTTTGGCATTCATACAAATGAAAATCGTAGAAATAAATGAAACAATATGGGTTTTGAGGTGATTAGAAGGAAACTGTAATTTAGAATGAATTCAACTTAAGAGACAATTATGTGAATCACTTCTGTTTGTCCTAGATTAATGTTAAATCTCACATTCCAGTGGTGGGTTAAAAATTAAGTATATCTCAGTATCATTATGAATACAAAACCTGCAATTTGCCAAGATAAGCAAAAATATGAACCGATTGCTCAAAAGAAACTTTAAACAAATTTCCTTCCTGCATGTAAATACACCTCTTAAAACCTGCCTATCAAGACTGACTTTCAAAGTGTGGATGTTGCAAGAAGCCCTGACCAGCATTAGGACATGTTGCTGTTCGTTACAGGGGAGGTCTGATGGCAGAGAGACCTCAACAACTGGGAACATTTGCCCAACTAAAACCCTCTCTTCCTGCAGTGCTCAGTGGGAACGTTAAAGGAGCTCAGCAATGCACAATTCATCAGGTTAGCAAGTGAATCTTAATCTTTAAGGTTATACTGGTACTTTATGAATGATGAATGTTTTGGACTTTTTCCAGAAAAGAGTACATAAGCACATACGAAAAATTCTGCACAAAATTATAAAGGAAACTGATATTTGAGAAAATTATGTGATAGGATGTTTTAAAACTAAAATTAAATTTCATGGAACTGCAGAAAATTAGAAAAACTTTGTGAGTGAAATATTTACAGATTTTAAAAAAATTATGTAATTACAAAAAGAATCAGAACTTAGAACTGACAGCGAGAAAAACTGAAGACTAAACCCCTGCTGACGATGATGATAAGAACAGCGCAGCAAGAATGGAAGCAGCCCACATGTGGAGCTGGTCAGGGCTGACCATGCTAGGCTTCCCTCCAGCAAAATTTCCGCAGTCTGGACTACTTTCATTTTACATACAAAAACGGAATTTTTTCGGACAAGAACCTTAAAGCTCCACTAGAGAACAGAGTTACTGCGATCTAAAACCAAGGTTATAATACAGTGCTATCTATCAATCTCATGTGGTTTCCCACACAGGACAGCGCGATGAATATGTAAAGACAGAAATGTTAACTATTACATAAGAGTTACCTAGGCTACTAACTAGGTTACCTGCCTTGACCAACTCACTCTAAAAGAATGATTAATATATTCAATGAAAACAGGATTTCAGAAGAGAATAGCAATCTATAAAAAAACATCATGAGGATATCCTAGGATAGTAAAATACAACATCTGATAGTAATAATTTACTGGTTAACAGACAACTAGGCACAAGAAAGAGACCATATCTTTCTACAAATACCACATCAACAATATCATGTTCTACACATCTGAGACACAGTCAATATTGTAAATGTTGATTCTTAAATGCTCAGTAGTATTACTGGGACCTTACAGGTGTGTATGAATCTGAGGGCTGGGGAAATGCCTCAGTTGTTAAAGAGCTGGCTGTGTGAGCATAAGACCTGGATTCAGATTCCCAGGACCCACATAAAATGTGACTGACAAGTCTCGTGCCTGTAACCGCAGTGCTAGGGAGGTGGAAACAGGAGGCCCCCTGGATCTTACTGACTAGCTAGCTAAGCCAAACCAGTAAATTCCAGTGAGAGGCCATGTCTTAAGAAAATAAGCTGGGCAGTGGTGGTACACACCTTTATATACCAGCACTCAGAAGGCAGATAGATCTCTGTGAGTTCAAGGCCAGCCTCTTCTACAGAGGGAGTTCTATGACAGCCAGGGCTGTTACAGAGAAACCTGGGGGGGGGGGGCACAGGTAAAGAAGGCATTACCTTAGACTTGTGGCCTACACAGGTATATGTAGACAGACGGGGAGGGGGAGGGGGAATCAGCTCCAGGCAATACATGTTCTAAGGATTCTAATGTGTGTTCGCATAGCAAGCACTCAGTTTGTCTTTCTCTCCCTCTCTTCTCTGCTTGCAGTTCAGAACACAGCTCTCAGCTACTTCTCTAGCTCTATGCCTGCCAGTCACCATGCTGCCTGCCATGATGTCAATGGACCAAGACCGTAAGCAAGGCTGAAACTCTAGGCAAACTCCCCATGAAATGCTTTCTTTCCCAGGAGTTGCCTTGCTTACAATATCTCTTCACAGTAATAGAAAAACCCAATAAATAAATGCCCAAACTAGTCTTATAAAGTAAAACAAAGCCAGGTTTGGTGGTACACATCTACAATCCCAGCACTTAGGAGGCAAAGACGAGGATTGAAATGGAAGTTCAAGCCCAACCTGCACTATTTGAACTACACAAGGCTGGCTCAATTTATTCGCTTGTTTATTTATTTAAAGTAAAATGAAAGAGCTAAGACATAGTTTAGTGGAAGAATGCTTATTTAGCACTTTGAATGTGGTGGTGCTGGGGACTGAACTGAGCTACACTCTTACCCCCTCAAGGTTTTACTTTTTTCAAGACAGGGTTTCTTGATGCAGCCCTGGCTGTCCTAGAATTCACTTGGTAAACCAAGCTGGCCTTAAACTCACAGAGATCCACCTGCCTCTGCCTCCCAAGTGCTAGATTAAAGGCATACACCACCACAACTGGCCCCCTCAAGGTTTTTTCATAAGGAATACCTAGTTAGAACTGATGGAGTCCACAAAGCCGACAGGAATAAAAATCCATCTTGATTTCTAACCTCTAGTTGAAAGGTACTGTACCTCCTTTGGCTATGAGTATATGCATCTAACCAGAGTGATCGAATAGGAATGGTGCTTTGATTGCTTGCAGAATCAGATTCTTCCATCAGACCACATTACCTTGGATCTGCTTTCTTATTTGTATACATTAATAAAGAACAACTTGATAAATTTGTTTTAAAGCGTTTTGGGTTTCTTGGGTTGTTTAGTGGGGTTTTGTTTTAGAACAAGAAAAATCTATTTTTAGAGTAAGCCAAGACAAAAGGATAAGCCCCACCCCTGGGGTCCCTAGGTCTATAGTCTTAGTCTACCATCTTACCTACGCTGTGGGTGGTTACTTTACTGGAATAGGTGGAAGCTTTCAGAGACTTTATCCTTACCCACAATTCAGTGTTACAATTAGATGCATCAGATCCAAGGCCACATATAAAAGTGTAATCACTTCACAGCTGAGCTTGCTAGGCAAAGTGCAATGGTACCTTACTATGCTCTTCAGGAAGGGGATCCACAGAAGCCAATGGAACTCCTGGGACCAGGACTGTCTTTCTCAGGACCCTGTGCTTCCTCTTATTTGGTTACTTTAGCTGTCTCATATCTCACCTATAAGCACTCTTATTTGTATTTCCCTAGCATTAGTTTTAACCCTATCATTTCCCCAGCAAACTCCAAGATTTGAGACTCAATTTACTGGGGAATGGATGACTGGTGTAAGGGGTTGTAACTTGGTTGGATTCTTCTCTGTGGTGATATTTTGTTTATGATCTAATAAAGCTTGCCTGAAGATCAGAATGCAAAGCTAGCCACAGCTGTAGAGATCAGGCAGTGATAGTACACACCTTTAATCTCAGCACTAGAGAGGAATATAAGACAGGAGCTCAGGGTGTCAGTCTGTATTCAGTTTTCAGTCATGCTGGGGACAGGATCACCCAGCCTTGGTAGAGATAAGAACGCTCTAGTGGCTGGCTGCTTTGCTTTTCTGATCTTCAGCTTGAACCCCAATATATGTCTCTGGGTTTTTAATTATTCATGATACACTTCCCCTTGAGTCTTGTTATGAAGGGCATCCAGTCTGTCCAGGGGTCCACAGTAAAAAAAAGATCTTATCAGTCAAGAGATGACATCCATTTGGTCAATGTTTTTTTGGAGGCTTATGCCTGGAGTACACTGTAGCTTTTGCCTTTCTTTTATGAAATCCTCCTTTTCTAGGTCTTCAGTGAATGCATCCATAGCTTACACATTACTAGCCTGTTGTCACTGCCATACAATGAATGACATTTTGGGATGACTTCAAACAATCTTGAAAATAGTTTCCAGTTTCATATCTAGTTGTTTGATATATAATATAGCCAAAAATATCTTAATGAAATATTTATATTTAATATTTATTTAATATATTAAACATTACACTAAGATAGTATTTATAGTCTTCTTTAGACTGCCAAAGTGGTTCATGACAAAGGGTTGGAAATCCCTAATATTCTGTCTCCATCTTACAAAGGTGCTCTACTCTCCATACATCCATGATGTTACAGAACAGTTTATACTCAAGGCAGATAAATGTATAGCTTCTTTTATGCAACTTCTTTATGCTCACTAGACACCATATAAAAGTTAAATGCATCAAGCAGGCCATGTACCTGTAGCCCTAGGACATAGGAGGCAGACCAGGGGTTCACACACATTCCTTATCCAGTGTGTTTGAAGCCAGCCTAGGCAACATGAGACCCTACCCAAATACAAAACCCAAACAAAAAATTACATGCATCAAATAAATGTTCCACCCAGTCACTTATATAGATGGGGATCTTGAACCAAACACTACAGACTGTGAACAGGTCACACTTCCTGAAGCAACAGACAATTTACCTTGAAAAAAAAAACCAAGCAAAAAAGGCACCAATTATGTTTCAAACTTAAAAGGATCTCATGGAACCAGGTCAAAATGGATCTTAAGTTTATCAAAATGTATAGCGAAGTATAAGGTATTTGCCTTTGTCTTCTAAATATACCATCCACATATTTAAGTATCTTGTTTTACTCATTTAAAAAGTAAAAGGAAGGGAGGGAGGAGGAAAAGGAAAAAAAATCTCAAAAGCAAAAAGGCTAGATCCAAAAGGTAAAGGCCGTCAATCCTGTGGGTCACATGACAGCCAAAGCAACCTAATGAGCTGGGCAGCCACTCAAACAATGGCAGTGCCTCAACAGTGGAAGGCAGTGAGAGGACCCAAACTAAGAGGACAGAAATGCAACTGTGGCTCCAAGGCCACCAGAGACACATTCTTTGCGGCCTAGAGACAATTTGGCAAGGGGGTAAAAAAACATCTTAAAGAAAGTAGGGCCAGCAAAAAAAGGCCCAGCCATACACACTCAATGACCAGGTGGAGAAGACCTGACTCCAGTGTTCTCCTATAACCTCTACACACTTGCTGTTATACCTGCACCTCCCAGGCTCAGCACGCTAATAATAAAACCTTTTAAAGAAATGTAAATATTTCTAATGTTATAATAAATAATACATAAGTAATTCTCTTATAAAGGTATCATATCCATTCTATCAATAAAATATATTAGCTCAAAATTTTCAAGAGTATACCTCTAACTTTATCATGGAAATCAAGTAACAAATCAAATGTGGTTTCTTTCATTTCCTTGCCATTATTTGCCACCAAAAATGAAATATTTCCATAGAAAAACATTCATGTCACCTTGATTGACTGGCTCTCCCACCCCCAGATCTACTTCTGGTTTTCCAGGCTGGTCTTTAACTACTATGTTATTCACAATCTTCCTGTCTAGCTACTTGAGTGCTGGGATTTTTGTTTGTTTTCTGTTTTTGAGATAGGGTTTCTCTTTAGCTTTGGAACCTATCTTGGAATGAGCCTATTCTGGAACTTGCTCTGTAGACCAGGCTGCCTCCCCAGTGCTAGGATCATGAGCCACCTTCACCTGGCTGCGTGCTGGGATTTCATATGTGAATTACCACACATGGATGAATATTATTTCAATTTCATATGTGTAAGTATATATATTTTTGAAAACAACAAAAACAAGGGTGCCGTGCTGGGCATGACCACACAGGCCTAGAGCATCTGGGCAGTAGAGGCAGGCAGATCTCTTAGTTCAAGGCTAACCTGATTACATAGTTAGTGCCAGGTCACTCAAGTCTAGAGAGTAAGACAATGTCTTTAAGAAAACAACTTTTAATTTGCATTATTTTGACATATCTAAACCAACATCTTAGAATATTTTCATTAAAAGAAGTGAAAATCAAGTCTTTGGATTATTTTCTCCTAATCACAGAGTCAGTATATATTCATCTTAAAGAACCTATAAAGTACAAAATTAAAATGAGTTCCCTATTATCTTACTGTAACCATTTTATTTTCTTCATGGGTACTCTCATACTAACAATAATGTTAGTCAATCCTTACTGACAATTTCTATTATGCGTTGGATATGAAGTATCCTTCCAAAAGCTCATTTGTTAGGGACTAGAGAGGACTCCGTGGCTGGAAACATTGGCTGCTCTAACAGAGAACCAGGGTTCAATTCCCAGCACTCACATGGAGGCTCAAAGTAGCTGTAACTCTAGTTACATGGAATCTGATGCCCTTTTCTAATCTCCATAGGCAATGGGAGGATACATGTGGTATATATAATACATACAGCCAAAACACATACATAAAATAAAATTTTAAATAGAAAATGGAGAGTTGTGGGTATAGCTGAATCAATGCTGCAGCACTTGCTTGGGAGATCCTGTACACTGAAAGAAGGAACTCAACCTAATCAATGGATTAAACCACTCATGGATTCTTAATATGATGGCCTTTTGGAAGGTGTTTCAAATGTCTAAAGATGGGACCTAGTAGAATGGGTAGGGCTCTGTTCACAGGGGCTACATTCATCTTGTTCCAATTCCCTTCTTACCTCTCTGATGCCTGGCAACCGTAATGCAAGTAGCTCTGCTCGGTCACTGTGACATTTTTGCTTGGACAGACAGAGAAGTAATAGAGCTAACATAGCCATGAGCCAAAGTATATACTTCCTCCTTTAAATTGTTCTCTTGTATATTTGAAATAGCATTGAAGCTAACAGAATTTCCCATTTGCTGTTTGACTAAGAGCTTTATAATAAGATTCATCATATCCTCACAATAATTCTACTCAAATCATAGGTGAATATTACCATTTTACAGCATATCAGCCAGATTTAAAGAAAATAAGAACTATGTCCAAAGACACAGAGGTAAGTGGTAGAGATGAACCCAGCATCCTTGAACATTGGATCACTCTAGTCCATATTAAAATATACATAGACATAGGAAGTAAGCATTTTTCTCTGAACTTAATTTCCTAAAGCACAAAAATTATGAATATTTTCTACATAGCTATTTAACATTTGGTTATATGATAATTTACTTAATTAATCTTGCTTTACCAAATAAGATATATCATTCTTCATTAGTTCAATCAACAGAAAAAAAAGGTAAAAGTAAGACTTGTTTCACACTTCTAAAGTAAATCAAAAGATGCAATTCAACTTACTCTTTTACTGAGGCAAATAACTGGCCACATACTGCAACCTAATGTGCAGCAGCAACACAGGCAGCCACAAAGCAACCACCTCACATTTACAGGAAGATTCTTCCTAAGACAGCTGTTAACTCTGTTGATGCTGGCTTTAAATTCCTCAGGAGCTACCTAAAAGAAGAGAAGAAATATAATTGAGATGATGAATGATGATAAATGGATCTCAGCACACATTTTTCTAATTTCTAAGGAAAACTGATTTGAGATATATAGACAGATTGGTAAGAAACACACTAGCCAGGCACTGGTGGTGCACACCTTTAGTCCCAGAGTTTGGGAGGCAAAGGTAGGTGATCTCCGAGTTAGAGACCACTCTGGGCTACAGAGAGAGTTCCAGGACAGCCAGGACTACACAGGGAAACCCTGTCTCAAAACCCGAACAAAAGAAAGAGAGAGCAGACAGAGAGAGACAGACAGAGAGAGAGACAGAGACACTCACTTTTCCAGTTAATGAAGAAGGGAATTCTGATTCAAATTTGTTGCTTAGTCCAAATCTGTTTTCAAAAAAGAAAAGATATGTTATTATATGAACTGTGGCAACAGCACAAAAGCTTGAACGGCCTAACTTAAAGGTGGAGTGAACAGAATGTGGATCCCTCCTCAGAGTGTCTAAGACAGAAGGAAGCTCTAAGACAAAATCATCATAATAAGCAACTTATAAAATGTAGCATGCAATGATTTTTCCAGTGGAATCAAAATTATATAATGAGGGACAATGTTAAATAACTAACAATATATAAGTAAAAGAAGATGGTTTATTTCATGTGAGCTATCACATAAACCTTAAAGCAGCAAAGTGTATTTTAATTAGAAAATTTTCTAACTTTCACTGTTTTGAACTCAATTTTGCATTTTGTCTTATAAATACAAAAAAACTGTAAGAATCCAACTGCTTCAATCTATTTCACTCTTAACCAAAAAATATTTGTTCAATGTTTATTTTTCTTGCTTCTTGTACTGCTTTTTTTAAGAATGAAAACTAAGATAGAAGCATTTTACAATGATTCTTTTTTTAAAATTTTATTTACTTTTTAAAATTTCATGTGCATTGGTGTTTTGCCTGTGTGTATGTCTGTGTGAAGGTGTCGGGTCCCCTGGAACTAGAGTTATAGACATCTGTGAGCTGTTGCATGGGTCTGGGAATTGAACCTGGGTCCTCTGGAAGAGCAGTCAATACTACTAACTACTGAGCCATCTCTCCAGCCCTATCCCCCAAAGCATTCTCAAATAAAATCCTATTGCTTAAATCCCCTTAAGTGCTTTTGTTTTTCATAATCTAATAAAGCCTCATCATTCATATTTTTAAGATCCCATTAATCCCAGCACTCAGGAAGCAGAGGCAAGTGGATCTTTGTGAGTTCAAGGCCAGCCTGGTCTACAAGAGCTAGTTCAAGGACAGCCTCCAAAGCCACAGAGAAACCCTGTCTTGAAAAACCAAAAAAAAAATCCCATAATGATAGTGGCAAATGCTCCCAATATAATCCTTAATGAAAAACAAACAAAAAGCCTAAAATATTATTGCCTAAATGAAAAAAATCAAATTCATCCAAATACTGATGGTAGTTAATCCTAGAAAATGAGGATTATGGATGGCATTTTTTATTTTCATGTTTCCATGACTTCTCTAATAAAATCTATTAGTATTTAGGATTAAATGTAAAGACTAAGGATAGGACTGGGGACACTGGCCTGAGTTTGGATCCCAAGAACACACAAAAGAAGCCAGGCCCAGCATCTGTAAACACAGCTCTGGGGGATAGGACAGGAGGAAGGGCCTGAGCTTCAGATTCAGAGAATTTCTATCTCAGAGAATAAAGGCAGACAGAGTGTCACGCCATACAGGAGACGGCCCATGTCTACCTCTTCCTCATTGTGCATGTACACACACACACTACATAAGAAAGTACATACAACACACACATGCACACATACACTCAAATGCATACTTATAAACTACATTATAAAAGTACATACAACATACACATCAATAAACAGAAAAAAAGCCGGGCGTTGGTGGCGCACGTCTTTAATCCCAGCACTCGGGAGGCAGAGGCAGGCGGATCTCTGTGAGTTCGAGGCCAGCCTGGTCTACAGAGCGAGTTCCAGGACAGCCTCCAAAGCCACAGAGAAAACCTGTCTCAAAAAAACCAAAAAAAAAAAAAAAAAAACAGAAACAGAAAAAAACTAGGAATAATTACACAAAAAACATGAGCCCTTTTGCATTGTAGTTAGTAATCCTAAGTTTCATTTTCTGCTTTGTGGGAAATACAACTTGCTAATTTTTAAGTAATCTTTATGCCTTTATAATTAGAAAAAGTATTAAAATATTAAGAAAAACAGATGAGAGTTTTGTTTCCAAGACAGAATTAGGAAATGTTTATACAAGAGACATGCCTATATTTAAAGGTAATTCTAGTGGCTTTAGAGTGTTTTTCAGGGGTGGGAATGTGGCTCAGGTAGTAACCCTCATGAAACTGCCTAGCATAAATTTAGCCGAGTTCAACCCCTAGCACTACATAAACTAGGTGTGGTGGCACATATCCGTCAGTGCCAGAACTTGGGTAGTGACAGGAAGATCAGGAATTCAAGGTCACCTGCAGTTACAAAGAGAGTTCACTGTCAGCCCAAGCTACAGGAGAACCTATCTTAAAATAAACAAAAACAAACAAACAAAAAAGCCCCACCAACGAAAACAAACAAATGAGTGTATTTAAAGTTTTCTGTTTGGCTGGTTGTTTTTGAGACAGGGTTTCTCTGCAGACCATTACTCCCCTCCCCCACTGCCTGTAGACCAGGCTCAAACTCAGAGACTGCCTGCCTCAGTCTTCTGAGTGCTAGGATTAAAAACTATAGAGCATTTAATCGGAAAATTGGAGGCACCACCACCACCCACCCAGCTTAAAGTCTACTTGTCATTTTGGTTTTGGATTTTTTTCCCCAAGACGGGGTTTCTCTGTGGCTTTGGAGGCTGTCCTGGAACTAGCTCTTGTAGACCAGGCTGGTCTCGAACTCACAGAGATACGCCTGCCTCTGCCTCTCGAGTGCTGGGATTAATGGCGTGCACCACCACCACCTGGCTTGGTTTGGGGGTTTTAATGTTTGTACGTATGTGTCTCTGTGTATCCTCCTCTACCTCTCCACCTATTCTTTTGAGGCAGCGGCTTCCTTCCTGAACCTGGGTTTGCTCTTTCACTGCCAAGCTGGTATAACAAAATTCCCCCAATTCTCCAGTCTCTGCTCTCCTTGAGTCACAACCATTGTGTCTAATGATTACACAGCAAGTGCTCTTTTTACGTTGTTGTTAGTTGGGTCAAGACCCTTGCATACCTCTCCATTGTTTTGTCTTTTAGAAGATTTACTTATTTTACGTTTTTGAGTGTTTGCCTGCATGTATATCTGCACACCATGTGTGCATGGTGCCCAAGGGTTTCTGAAGAGGGTCTCAGATTACATGAAGCTAGAGGTGTGAGTCACCATGTGAGTGTTGGGAACTGAACCCAGGTCCTCCGTAAGAGCAACAACTCCTCTGAACTAATGAGCCCTCCCTCCTGTCCTCTACCCATAAAGCCCCACGAAATTTCCAAGTTTATACCAGCCAAGGTCAAGAGGAAGAATGTGGAAAGCAGGGTATGGAAAGCATACTGATTTCAAGAAAGCTAAGCAGTAACAGCAGGCTTACAACTGAAATGGCAAGCATGCAGCCAGCAATCCAATTAGGGAAGACAGAAATTGGCGAGAAAGCTAATGTGGTGCCGCTGGAAGAGTAATGCAACGTAGAGGGGAATGCCTGCATTCTAGTGCTGGTTTAAATATCAATTCGTTACATTATTGGAAAAGTAGATCTTCCCTGCACTTTTATTTCTCCCGGATAGGACAGCAGACCAAAGAGCTAATGCTGTGCTGTCCTAAGTTATTAGTTTTTACAGTGCTAAGGATGACATCCAGACCCCTGGCAATCACTTCTCAGTGCCATCTCTAATTTAATTTAATTAACTTATTTATTGAGGCATGGTCTCACTATATAAGTTCGTGTGGCATGGGACTAGTAAGCCTCCTGTCTCAATCCCTCCCCCTCATTTTTTTTTTGGACTGGAGATTATAACATCTATTTATTTTTTATTATTTTATTTTCCAGTTTAAATTTAGATAAGAAACAAGGTTGCTTCACAAGTCAGTTCCAGGTCCCTCTCCCATTCCCTCCCCTCCTCCCGTGCCCTCCCCCCAACCCCCCCTTATCCCCTCATTCCCCCAGGGAGGGTGAGGCCCTCCATGGGGGTGTCCTTAGTCTGTCATTTCATATAGGGCAGGGCCTAGACCCTTCCCCAAGAGTTCAGGGTGAGAGTGCACCTCACATTGTTCTATGGGAGTCCGTGTGTATACTTGGGATGGGTACTGATCTGCTGCCCAAGGCTCAATAGATTCCCTAGGCCTCCTCACTGACACCCAGATTCAGGGGGCCTTGATCAGTCCCATGCTGGCTTCCCAGGCTGATGCCTGGGATTCAAGAGTTAACCTTTGTCTGGTCAGCTGTTTCTGGGGGTTAAACCAGCCCAGTCTTAATCCCTTTGATCATCAGTTACTGGCTTTCTTGAGTTCAGCTCAGTACTTAACCGAGAGAATCTGCCTCTTCTTCGATCAGCCACTAAATGAAGTTTCTGTTTCCCAGACTCTCTGGCCATAGGATTGTAGGCTGGCACTCCCCAGATCATTTTTAAACTATATTATTGCATGTGTTTGTATGGTGTGTATGCTGGCTAGTTTTATGTCAACTTGACACAGGCTAGAACTATCTGAAAGGAGGGAGCCTCAATTGAGAAAATGCCACCATTAGATCTGGCTATAGGGCATTTTCTTAATGATTGATGGGGGAAAGCCCAGCCCATAGTAGGTGGTGCCACCCCTGGGTTCTATAAGAAAGCAGGCTAAGCTAGCTGGGCGTTGGTGGCGCACGCCTTTAATCCCAGCACTCGGGAGGCAGAGGCAGGAGGATCTCTGTGAGTTCGAGGCCAGCCTGGTCTACAAGAGCTATTTCCAGGACAGCCTCCAAAGCCACAGAGAAACCCTGTCTCGGAAAAAAAAACAACAACAACAACAACAACAAAAAAAGAAAGCAGGCTAAGCAAGACATGATGAGCAAGCCAGTGTGAAGCATCCCCATGACCTCTGCATCCGCTCTGTCTCCAGTTCCCTGCCCTGCTTAAGTTCCTGTCCTGCCTTCCTTCAATGATGCAGGTATAAACTGAATAAACCCTTCCCTCCTCAGATTGCTTTGGTCATGGTGTTTCATCACAGCAACAGAAACCCTAAGACAGTGTGCGTTCTTGGGCACATATGTGCCATATGTGCCACAGAGCTCATAGGGAGGTCAGGGAACACCTCTGTGGAGGTGGGGTTTCTCCTTCCACCTTTACATGGGTTCCAGGGATCAAACTCTGGCTCTAGGCTTGGATAACAGTCATGTCTGCACACTGAGCCATTTCATGGGCTCAACTCTCTCAATTTTGTTTTGTTTTAAGAAAGAATCTCTGAAGACCCTTGGAATTTGCTATGTAGACCAGGCAGGGTTTGAACTCCCAAACACTAAGATTAAAGGCTATATACCACAATATCCAGCTCCTCGAATTTAAACAAAATAAAACAAACAAAACACCTGCAAGATTTAAGGGCTCACCTTACACATAGGACAGTTGCTATAAAATGGAAAATGTTTTATTCAAAAAAAAGTTTACTGAGGCTTTCTCTCTTACAACAAGTTCATATTCTAGAGTGAGGTGTAGAGGCACATGCCTACATGCCTACAGTAAACCCAGAATTAAGACCACTGAACTGGGAGCCGGGCGTTGGTGGCACATGCCTTTAATCCCAGCAATCGGGAGGCAGAGGCAGGGGGATCTCTGTGAGTTCGAGGCCAGCCTGATCTACAAAGCTAGTTCCAGGGCAGCCTCCAAAACAATACAGAGAAACCCAGTCTCGAAAAATCAAAAAAAGCAAAAAACAAAAAAAGGACCACTAAACTGGGAAGACTTGAGGTTGTGAGGTCAGCTACAGCCACATAGCAAATCCTGGTTGCAAATAAATAAGTTTGTACTCTAGCATGTCTGACTAACTCATGTTCTGACAGAAGACAATTAGGGGGAAAAAATGTGGCACAGGGCAAGGAGACTACGTCTCTAACTGACAGAGATGGGAGATGAGAAGGACCCAGGTTCTGGGTATTAGACGCAAATACCAATAAAGAAGAGTTAGCCAGTACTGTCAGAAACACACCTAGAATAATTCGGAAAGGGAAGGGAAGCTGGTGTAACTAGACTAGGGCAAGGGAGCAGAAGTAAGAAGTCACAGGGTAGGTCTGATTAGGAAGAGACTTGCAGGCGTGGGAAGGACTCCACAGGAGATGAGGTCCCAGGCAGCCGATAAGGAGACAGCCCAATTGTTTCATATGCACTATCATGAAGATATGTCTGCCAGTGGGGCTGGAAAGGGGAAAAGGCAAGGAGTAGAAAAGGGTAAAGTAGTAAGCTTAAGGCACAAAAAACAAGGGGAAGACACAACAAAAATTGTGAGGTTTCAAAGACAGAACTAATTGGTTGCTTAACAACAATGGTTACAGAGAAAGACATCTAAGGTGTCTATGGGACAGTGTGCTGGCTAGTTTTCTGTAAATTTGACACCAGCTAGTGTCATCTGGGAAGAGGAAACCTCAATTGAGAAAATGTCCCCCATTAGATGGGCATGTAAGCAAGCCTGTGGGGTAGGTGATGTGGGTGGTGCCATCCCTAGGCAGGTGGTCCTGGACCAGTAAACAGCATTCCTCCATGGTCTCTGTTTCAGTTTTGGCCTCCAGGTTCCTGCCTCAGCTTCCCTAAAAGATGAACTCTACCTTGTAAACCAAATCAATCTTTATCACAGCAACAGAGAACAAACTAGAATAAGCACCCACAGTCAGTGGCTAATAACTGCCACTCCAGAGGACCCTACACCCTCTTCTAGTCTCTTCAGGCACCCACATATTCATGGAAGACACTCATACTCATACACACACACACACACACACACACGTATGTGCACGAGCCGCCCACCTGCGCCCCCCCCCCTGCACACGGGGGATGGACACACTGACACTAAAAGTGAACTCCACCAGAAGACATAAACCCTGGAACAGCTGGAGACAAGTATTTAACTCTGGGGCCCATGTTTAGGTGTTTTCAGTTCCATGGAGGTATAATCTCATTTATTAAACTAAAAAGTAAAAACTACTCTTTTTTTAGCTTATTTTACATGTATGGGTGTTTGGTCTATGTACCATGTGTGTGCCTGTTGTCCACAGAGGCCAGAAGACACTGAAGTTACATATAGCCAGTTATGAGCTGCCATGTGGGTACTGAGAATCGAGCCCATGTCCTCTGGAAGAGCAGTAATAAGACTGCTGTTAGAGAGTACACTTTTATAGTAGCAGTCACTCCCCCCCTCCCTCTCCATGGGTGAGTATGCATGAAATCTAAAAACTGTAAGCCAAAATACTTCTCTTTTTTTTTTTTTTTTTTTTTTGGTTGGTTTTTCGAGACAGGGTTCCTCTGTATTGTTTTGGAGGCTGTCCTGGAACTAGCTCTGTAGACCAGGCTGGTCTCGAACTCACAGAGATCCGCCTGCCTCTGCCTCCTGAGTGCTGGGACTAAACAAAATACAACTTTCTAAGGTAATTACTCTAGGTATTTTGTTACAGTAATGGAAAGCTTACTAACACAATAGGCCACTAAAAATTGTAACTATAACATTTTCAAAGAAAGCTAAATAGTAAGAACCCCTTCGATGAACAAATGCAGGACTGACTTCACCACAAATAACCACAATGTAACCCTGTGTCGAAAAACTAAAAATAAGAAAATAACCACAATGCAAGTAAGGAGAAAGCAGGAGGTGCTTGCCAGGCAGTGTGGCACACACCTCAATCCCGGCACTCAGGAGGCAGAGGCAGGAGGAACGCAGCAGGCTTAAGGCGAGCCACAACTAAAAAATGAATTCCAGGCCAGGGGAACTTTTTATATATCAGCCAAAGGGAAAAAGGAAGTTATATCAAAGTCCAGTCAGCTCCATCCTAAGTAAGCTACATGGAAGAACTTAAAATTCAGGAAAAGAACCTTTTTTCAGGACCCATTAAAACATTTCAGCCCATGGTACTCCAAGTCAGCTTAAAATGTAGTTCTTTCCCTGAAACCTAAGGAATGAATAGTTGCCAAACACCATGTACACTATAGTAAAGAACACCATCCCACAAACGTCCTCACTTCAAAACCATGAGGCAGCTCCTCTACAGCCTGGCATATTAGCTGCCGATGGCAGCAGGAGGTCCAGATATGTCATTCAAAATAGTCCCCAGTTCTTGACCTCATCCATCACAGAGCCAAAATCAAATCAAATCAACCAAGTGGACCACACTTACACAAGTGGTAATCAGATGGTAATGGTAGTCATTGCTATGTTTTTCATATCTTAGGGGAAAGTAAAACTGATGTTTCATACCTAGAACTATAATACCTCCTTTACCTACTGACCACAAACCCAGCCAGGTGACTCTCATGTTTCACCTGGATTAGGGCAACAGTCTCTTCAACTTCACGCTAACATTTTCCTCACTAGCGGAGCCATTACGGAACAGAGTGTGCTCCTGTAGATGGCCTTTCATTCATAACCCTGGAAATAACCCTAACTAATTAAGCTCACAGGTTAGGGTCACTCACTGGTCTCTCTCTCTCTCTCTCTCTCTCTCTCTCTCTCTCTCTCTCTCTCTCTCTCTCTCACTCACTCACTCACACACACACACACACACACACAGAGAGAGAGAGAGAGAGAGAGAAGAGAGAGAGAGAGAGAGAGAGAGAGAGAGAGGAATCACTAATCATTTTACAATCCTTTCTGGCCCCTACTGAATTCTTCAATCTCATTTCAAGACACAACCCTGTTTTCTTTATTTTCTAGCTATAATACAACTCTTCCTCAGACTTATTTGGGTTTACATCTCAGCATCTTCAAGGCTTGTCGTGTTCTTCCTAAGATGGTTTTATCCTTTCTAAACATCATTTTCCCTTATCACATTACTTTCCATCCCAGCACTCTTCACTGGTCCCTTTTTCATTACTACTTACTACTACTAGCTGTAAACTACATGGAGACTCTTCATGTCTTTCAGAAGTTCGTCTAACATCTGGCATAAATTGGGAACTTAAATACTACCTGTGGAGCTGGAGACACAGCAAAACTGGCCATTTCTGTCTAGAGTATATGAAACCCAAGGCCTGCTCCCCAGCACCACATAAACCAGGTGTGCAAACAACAGAACAAACAAAAAACACATGCCAAATATCAGGTGTTGATAAATAATTAGAGCACATTTGGTGGCACATGCTTTTAACTCCAGCACTTGGAAGGCAGAGACCAGCCTGGTCTAAAGATTGAGTTCCATATATTCAGGGTTACACAGAGAAATCTTGTCTAGAAAAATCAAAACCAAAACAAACAAAAAAATTAGTACCAAAATTCAGTATCTAAAATAAACTTTTTTACTTTATATAGACTTATAAGACCGGTTAATTCATTTGAAGTACAACAGTTTATTTACCTAGATGGAAGGTAACAGACAGTAGCAGTCAACACATGAGAATCTGAAGAAAGTCAGTCAAGAAGGTGGAATGTCTATGATGGGTCCAAGTCATAATATTAAGTTGTATTTCTGAGTCTCATACGTAACCTCCAAAGCAGGTAGCATCTCCTTTTGCAGGTGAGAAAAGTGGCATTCAGAAAAGTTCATCTACAGCTAGTTAGGAAGGATCTAAGAACTAAAACAGTTATGACTGATGTTAAGAACCAGTCTTTCCACTGCACCACCCATTACATATGAAATATGTCTGAGATAAGAAACACCTCGTCTTGTCAGAAAAAAAAATGGTGGATATGCCCACACTCCCAATTACTCAGGAGGCTAAAGCTACATAAGCATAACCACCCCAGGAGTCCAAGACCAGCCTATCAAGACTTGCTTCATAAATACATGTATCCTAGACTTTCCCTGATGACTCTGACTAGGTCAAGTGAGCAAAACAACCTTACACAGAAAACAGCAGTGTACAGACACTCAGGAGCATCAGCTGTTCCAAGTTATATCTAAGGCTTACCCTTGCTGAGAGCAAAATCTCAGACAGCTACATAATGTATCAAAACCCTGCCAGGAGAGGGGGCTTAAGCAGAAGGATAGTTTGAGCTTCAAGTCAGAGTAGGCTACAAAGGGGGGGGGGATGGGGGACAGGACTGGGACAGACAACACACAACCTAAACTAGCCAAGATACGGCTGGCTATTTTAACCTTTTTCCCCCCCTGAGCCATACCTAATCCAGGCTAGCTTCAAACTCTCAATGGTCTTCCTGCCCCCACTGGGATTACATGCATAGTCACTACACCTGAATTAAAAGACTCCTGAGTATAAAGCAGGTCTCATGCTAAGCTCAGGGCCTGTAACCTAGTAACAATATAAACTCAAGGAGTCTCTCAAATTAAGAAATACATCTTTTGAGCAGTATTGTTTAAGTTATTGCCTAGAATACTACCTATCAACATAAATAAGTTGGCACAATTTACTTTTCATCATTTAGTCCCTGTATTCTTCTTAGCCAGTTATATAAAAATTATTAGTCAATTTCACATCTGAGTAAGCACAAATCTAACTTCAAACTCTGAATTCAAATCATATGAAAATTTTCAAGCTCAACTACAGTAAAACTTTGGAACCTCAACTCATCACCGTATTTCTCATTTGTTTTATTTTTATGGGGGAAGGGCATGCCACAGTGCATGTGTGGGGTAAGAAGACAAGTTTGTGGCCTCGGTTCTCCTCTTCCATCTTTGCATGATTCCAGGGATCCAGGGATCAATTCCAGTTGGCAGGCTTGTGCAAGAACAGTTTTTACTCACTGAGTCACTAGCCGACTCTAATTCTCATTTCTTCAAGAAAATCTGTTTACCCATTAAAACTTGGTAGCTGTCCTATTAAAACTTAGCTTTTCTTTCCCTTCATATCCTCCATCAAACTAATTTCCTGTATAATTTATTTTGTTGACGTTTATTTTCTTTCTTCTTTTTATAAGACCGGATTTCTCTATGTAGCCCTGGATGGCCTGGAACTCGCTATATAGACCAGCCTGGCCTCAAACTCAGAGATCTGTGTTGACCTCTGCCTGATTAAAGGCCTGTGCACCACGCCTAACTTCTTACTTCTTAACAAATAAATGACAACTTAAGTTAGAAATCAAGGGATGCCCACTCTAGGAAAGCCTCAAGTTTAATTCAGATATAGAACAAGTATGGAATAAGACATGATAATAATGTTAGGTTACCCAGCTAATAAAACTGAATTACCTTTTAAATTCTTTTCCTCAACTTTTAAAGATGCTTTCATACAAAAACATTCCATAAAAGCTATCATCCTAGCCAGAGGGTGGTGGCGCACACCTTTGATCCCAGCACTTGGGAGGCAGAGGCAGGCGGATCTCTGTTAAGTTCAGGGCCAGCCTGGACTACAGAGCAAGTTTCAGCACAGCCAGGGATGTTACACAGAGAAACCAACAAACAAACAAACAAACAAAAAGAGTTATCATCCTTATGATAAATCAAAGTTGGGCTGCAAAGATGGCTCAGCGGGCAAAGGTGCTTGCTGCTAAGCTTGGCAAGGGCCCACAGTGAGGGTAGCCTCACTTTCACAAGAGCACATGTGCCCACAGACATGCACAAAAAGGAAATAATAAGCCTCTAATTAGCAATATATCTTATTCTGAGATAAAGAATATAAACCAGCGTCATCCAGGGACCTACACAATTTGCATGTCCCTTTCACAGTGTCGGTCCAGCCTCTGGACCCTACCAGGCTCCAGAGCTGCCCTTCAACATGATCAGAGAGGCCACCAACTACTAACCCTGATTGGCTGGAAATTAGCTGACTTTGGGCACCATTGCTTTCCTGTATAATTTCCTGTGGTTCTGTCCCATCAAGCAACATAATGAAGGTGCTTCAGAGTATAAAAGAAATGGGTTGGAATAAACTGTAAATACTAACGTACAGTGTGGTGTGCCATGTAATGGTCAGAGTGGTTCCTCTGGACTTGCCAATCTGTTTAGCTATGAATGTGAGAAAAAAGTTGTACGCAAATACCAATCAGTCATGTCAGTGTTTTCCTTTATTAGAGAAATAAACATTCTTACGTCCTTCAAATAAAAAAAGTGGTATTAATGGTCTAACCAACACTAGTATGTTGGTCACTTTTCTTATTTTCATTACATGATGAGAAGTCAAAGAAAATCTACTTTTGTAATTCAAGTCTTCCAAGTTGTATGTATGTGATTACTATGAAACCATGGGAATTTGTCATTTTCTTTTCCCATATGATTTTCCTTCAAAACATTGAGTCTACACAATATTTTTAAATGCTACATGCTGATATAACAATGAAAAAAATACTATTCATCTAAAATATCAAGAAACAATGTATCGTAAGAAAATAAAGATTCCTAAAATAAGAATAGTGGACTTAAAAAAACTTAGAAACAGGCTGGAGAGACGGCTCAGCAGTTAAGAGAATTGGCTGCTCTACAAAAGACCTGGGTTCAATTCCCAGCACCCATTTGGCAGCTCACAACTATCTATAACTCCAGTTCCAGGGGACCTGACACCCTCACAAAAACATACATGCAAGTAAATCAATGCACACAAAATAAAAATATATAAACAATTTTTTACAATTAGAATACTCAACTGCAAAAGCAAGCATACAGGAAGATCTGAATCTTTTGAGTCTGACCTGGATTAAAGATGACACTATAATCTGTAATACCATTTACCTTCAAAGTGACAAGGAAATCATGCTTTAGCCAACGTCTAAAAGGGGAGTATGCTTACATGGTTTTTTTGTTGTTGTTGTTTTGTTTTGTTTTTTGGTTTTTCGAGACAGGGTTTCACTGTATTGTTTTGGAGGCTGTCCTAGAACTCTCTCTGTAGACCAGGCTGGCCTCGAACTCACAGAGATCCGCCTGCCTCTGCCTCCCGAGTGCTGGGATTAAAGGCGTGCGCCACCAACGCCCGGCTTCCCCAGATGATTTTAATGAGCAGACAAACTAAACTAAATGAATCACTGTTAGACTTGCAAATAGCAGTACTCATTTACAACACTGATAAAGAGTCTAGTACTGCCGGGCGTTGGTGGCGCACGCCTTTAATCCCAGCACTCGGGAGGCAGAGGCAGGCGGATCTCTGTGAGTTCGAGGCCAGCCTGGTCTATAGAGCTAGTTCCAGGACAGCCTCCAAAACAATACAGAGAAACCCTGTTTCAAAAAAAAAAAAAAAAAACAAAAAAAACACTAGTAATTATTTTCCACTCTGTTAACCACTTCAAATAGTCAACTACAATCAAAATTTACTGACCATCTAAGCACTTTGTCTATTCTACTTCCCAACCAAGTGTTTGGCTTTTCTTCTTGAAGAGACATTACACCTGTACTTGAACCTTTCTTTCTGCTGTGCTGTTCTGAACCCAGGGCAAGTACTCTACCACTGAGTTTCTTGCTCGCCCCTTTGTAATGAAACTCTGCCAGCTCCCATTTGACATGAGGACTTTAAGGATGACCACAGACAACATGAAAAAGTTTGGAAACCCTTCTGAGCCAGCGTGTCTCTCTATATAGCCCTGGCTGGCCTGTAACTCACAGATCCACCTGCCTCTCTGCCTCTTGAGTGTTGGTATTAGACAAGTGCCACCGTGTCCGTTTTATTGTTGGTAATACCTTCTCAAAGCACCCATAGTCCTTACGTTAAAAACAAGAAAAACGTCCTAAGAGTCAAACTAAAAGTTAAATGACAGTAAAAACACTGAGATACACATTTAAGTTGTATTATTCATTATTGGCTATATTCCTTAATTAAGTGTGTGATGACAATTACAACAGAGCTGTTATTATGGTGCAAGTCCCATCTCCTTATCCCAGGTCCTGGGACAATGATTATGCAGTGTTTTTACCCTGTTTAATCACCTAAATACACACTTAACAGGTGCTAAGAAACCAAAGCACTGCATAAGCATCCCAAACAACAACATGGCTGGTCAGTATGACTGCTCTCAACCACACTGAGAAATGCAAGGGCTCTGCTGAGAGTCGAATGAGAAGTCTGTGTTTCACTGACTTATTCCCAGCACATCCCACTCACCCTACATCAAAACACAATGAAGAGTGCTCCAGACATCTTCAGACCCGCCCCCTTCCTATATCAGTGATAAAGGGACATGCAAGTACAGGAAGTGTGAGCTGTGACTTTTAGCCAGAGATACCAGCTGCGAAGGAGTATCGATACCCCAACTCCGGGACTTTGCAGGGAGATGTTGCAAAACTTATAAAACTTCCTCCTTCCGGACAGCTCATTATTTACTTCAAGTCTACACATTCCTTTATTAGTCATGACCTTTCAGGGTGCTTTCATCCCGTAATGTCTGAATAATATCGGACTTTTGATGCTGCCAATAAGCCTTACAGGAACCCTTATCAAGCAAGAAGCCAACCTAAGTCTGTGCCCCAAAGCAGAACGATTAGAGGACACTCAGGACTTGTGATTCGTTGGAAACCTGTATCTTTCTGCCTCTGTGTATGTCCACCTATATATTGCTATGATGTATAATGGCAGAGAGTTAAATTAGTTCTGCAGAAATGTACTCTTAGGGAACTTAGAAGCCCTGTGGGTATGTGTGACAAACACGACGGTAAACCTTCTTTATCAATTGCCAGCAGGGTCTTACATCCCAGGTCTTACCTCTGAGCCATATGTCAATAGACTATGAGGCACAGTCCCAAAGAATAACGGCGGAGGGGGTGGTTTACCTAGGTGGATCCCATTAAAATATATACATGCACTTCCACCCCTAGGCTGAAGGAATGGCCCATAAAGCAGACCATCTTCCCTGCTGGGATCCCACACATCCCCTGGGCCGTGGGGCCTGCTACAGGGCTGTGGGAGGGAGGGAAGACCGTGTCTGTCCCCACTTGGGAGTCCTAAACAAATGGCAACAGAGCAAGTTCTCACTTCCTGGTCCCCGGCGTTTCCAGAAAGGCCCCCATCCCGCGCCAGTCACCGGGGGCAGGGTTCAGGGAAGGAGGACTCCGAGGGGTACCGGGGCCCACCCAGCCCGCGCCTCCCGTCCTCTCCTAGCCCTCGCAGGGCCTTACACGGTGACGTGACCGGAGCCGCGGACCACCACCGGGTCGGGCGAGTACTTCAGCAGCTGCTCCTCCAGGGCCCGCTCCTCGTCCTCCTCCTCCTCGTAGATCTCATCGAAATCCGCCATCCCGCGCCTGCGAGCCCCGCGCCCGGGGCCCTGGCTCTGGGGCGGCCGCGGGGAACGGCTGGCGAGGCTGCGGGAGCGGAGGCCGCGGGACTGGCGCTCGGCAGCGTCGGCTCTGGCTACTGACGAGACCTGGTCCGCCGCCGCCGCCGCCGCCATTACCGTGGGCAGGAACAACAACACAATGTCAACATCCGCCGGGGCCGCCACCCCCGCCAGCGCCGCCGCCGCCGCCGAAGCCGCCGCCGCAACTCCGGCAACCACAGCAACAGCCAGAGCCACCCGCTGCAGGAGCAGCCGGCTACCGCATCGCGAGACTTCCCGGGAGCGCGGGCCGGGGGGCGGGCGGGCGTGGGCGCGCTGGCGGGCGCGAGCGTGGGCGGGCGGGCGCGCGCACGCGGGAGGACTCGCGCGCTCCCGGGACGCCGGCCTCTTCCTCGGCTTCCACCCGGCGCGGCCCCGCCCCCAGGCTCCAGGGTCACCGACCCGGAAGGCGGCGTCTGTGAGGACTGGGGGCGATGACCCCGGCTGGACTCCGAAAGCCAAGCTGAAGTCATCTCTAGCCCAAACAACGGCCGCGGACGAAGCCCCTGGCTGGAAGAGACAAGCTCTCTTGCGTGGGACTGCCGGCTTAATCATCTGATCTCAGTGTTTGTCAGTGTAATTTAGTACACGATACGAACCAAAGTTGGTTCATTTTCCCAACTTGAGACCAACAGAACAGTGCGTTCTTGTCCATAGTTCTGCCTGATTTTCCAATAGTCTCCAAAGTCAAATATCTTGCCCTTTTAGCATCTGAAGCACAGTCCCAGGCATTTAAAAAATTAGAAAAGAAAGAGGGAGGAAGAGAGAAAGATCTCCCCATTATACTGTAAAACAAAGTTAACAGATTCTCCCGGTTCCAATTAAGAAAAATCAATTCTATGCCTCAACACCACCACGAAATGATAATTACCAGCTTCCTCCACAAGAAAGGGGGCTTGCAGAAGAGGAGAGGGAGAAAAGGGGAGGGAGGATCAGTTGACCTAAAGGATGGGTCACCTTGGACTTGGTTTCATAATCAAGAGTCTGCCAGGCATACAAACAGGACAGGGGCAGGACTCGTAAGGACAAAATGGACGAAGGAGTAATGAGAGTTTATCACTGTACTGGGGGGAGGGGATAGTTTTACTGGACCCAGTGTCCAGCACTGCTCTCCATATAGTGTTCACATCCTTGAAGTTCATGTATGGGTCTTTATTCAAGCAGAAAATGTACAAAGGTCAATGTGGGTGGTTGAGAAATACTGAACAGCTAAATATTGGAAAGAGTTGAAGAAAATGGGCAGTGAGCTAGGAAGGGAAGAAAGCTGGTATGTCTGACCTACCTTCCCAGATGTATTCACAATAAACAGCTATGTGGTGAGCAGTGTGCGTGCGTGTGTGTGTGTGTGTGTGTGTGTGTGTGTGTGTGTGTGTGTGTGTTAGTCTCTGCCAGTAACAGCTGTCTTTAAGGAAAGCGATTGTATTGCTCTTGTCAGGTGTTCAGAGGGTATGCCAAGGCTTCCAATGGCACACACATGTAGGAGGCAACTTAGTTTGACAGTTCTGAAGCCTGACCTTGAATCTCAGTCTATCACTTGCTATGTAACCCTGGGCAAGTCCTTGTTCTCTCCTATGTAACAGGAAGACAAAAGCGGGTCACGGTGGCACACATCTTTGGAGCCCTAGCAGTCGGAAGATGGAAGCAGGAAAAATCAGTAATTGAAAGTCACTCTAGCGCTGGAGAAATGGTTCGGTGGTTGGGAACACTGGCTGCTCTTCCAGAGGTCCCAAGTTCAATTCCCAGTAACCACATGGTGGCTCACAAATGAGATCTGATGCCCTCTTCTGCTGTGCATGAAGACAGGTCGCTCATATACATAAAATAAATATTTTTTAAAAAGAAAGAAAGTCGCTCTATAGACCCAATTTGAGGCCAGATTGGACTACAATAGACCCTTGTCTCTAAAATAAACTAAAGATAATAGTGTCACCCCCCCCCACTTGACAGATTGTCTTGACCCAGTGGAATGATAGAAGAGAGGCTGGCACACAGTGAATGGAGTCATAGGCAGCATCCTGGTTCTCTCCAACTTCTCCACTGTGACCATCACCACAATCCCTTTGCATTGTGTAATGCTTTCATGTCTGTGAAGTATCGCTAGCTTCAGAGACCCTGTGTGAAGTGTCTCTTGGCTCCATGTGCATTTGATGGTGTCACTCGGGATTTCTTTTTCTTTTTTTTTTTTTCTTTTGTTTTTCGAGACAGGGTTTCTCTGTGGCTTTGGAAGCTGTCCTGGAACTAGCTCTTGTAGACCAGGCTGGTCTCAAATTCACAGAAATCCACCTGTCTCTGCCTCCCTAGTGCGGGGATTAAAGTCGTATGCCACCACCGCCTAGCTCTCACTCGGGATTTCAACTCCAAAACATTAGTTACAGTAAGTTCCTGAACTTCCTCCTTGGTATTAACCAAGAGACCAGTGGCTACACTCAAAAAAGTACCCGCAAACAGGAGGGGGAAATGGAAGTCAGGAGGAAAATAGGCCTGTTCTGATCAGGGCCTATACCCTTCACACTGCGTGTGACCCAGAATTCACCCTTCAGTTGAGACAGAAGCTGACCACATAGCCGAGAGCTTTCCAAGGATGGCCAGACAGATGGAGGAAACCCTAACAGCCCCTTCCTTCTCCAGCACCCTCTACAGACCCCGGCTTGGAGGAGGATCTCCATGTCTTCTGGATTGAGATGTCTCGTGACTGGAATGATTGCAGAACATTGGGAGTTAATTAGGCTTCAGAGGACTTTGGAGAACCTCACTCCATACTGGCGCTGCGTGGGAGAAGCAGCCCTGTGGGACTCAGCAGAGAGATCATTCTAACTCCCACTGCCTAGGTGGAAAGAGGAGTTGCTTTTTTTTTTCTTTTTGACTCTTCTTCCTGTTCTGAAAAACCTACTAGTGTCAGAAAAAGGGCGTGAGACCTGGAAATAAGGCCAAGAGGGTGAGGAAAGATGAGTCAAGCATTTCTCTATAATAGTTGACATCATAATTCCAAGCTCCACCCCCACCTGCCAGGATTGTTTGCTGCCAAACTGCATCCTCCGCCTTTCCTGAGGATGAACCAACCTTTTAGGTATTTTCCTCTCTACCTCAGGGGTTCTCCTGTGCTCACAGTGCCCACCCCACACATTCCGGTCCTCTCATACTACTCATGCCCACATATGCCTCCAGACCAAATGGCTCAAAACCAACAGGACAGGTTCTCAGTGACCCCAGGAGGCTGGCACAGAACTTGTCCAAAACTTGTGGCAATCCTCCTGCCTCATCACCCCCTAGATGGCAAAAAGTCTACCATTCCTACATTTAAAGACCAGGCAGGCCTTGAACTCACAGAGATCTCTGCCTGTATCTCCCGAGTGCTGGGATTAGGAGTGTGAATCATCATCACTCAGCACCATTTTTATTTCTTATTTTTTATTTTTTGGTTTTTTGAGACAGGGTTTCTCTGTAGCTTTGGAGGCTGTCCTGGAACTCACTTTGTAGACCAGGCTGGCCTCAGACTCACAGAGATCCGCCTGCCTCTGCCTCCCGAGTGCTGGGATTAAAGGCGTGTGCCACCAACGCCCGGCTCCAACGCCTGGCTCTTTATTTCATTTTTTAAATTACATTAATCCTTGATAGGAGTTTCTTTGGGGGGGAGGGGTAGTCTTTGGCAACCATTTTGGTTGACTTATCTCACCATCAGGCTGGTTACTCTCCTTGACCAACTATGTAAATGCTTATAATGGAGTAAATTGCTTTTCTACATTAAAAAAAAAAGTCACTGTTCCAAGGACTGCATGTTTGTGTTCCTACAAAACATATATATGTCCAGTTATGGTGGTCCATACCTGCAATCCCAGAATTTAGGAAGCTGAGGCAGGAGGATCAACAGTTCCAAACCATTCTGGATTATAAAGCAAGACTGTCTCAAAACAGCAGCAGTAGGAAGCCCGTATACTAACACCCCAACTCAAATGTGATAGCATTAGCAGGTGAGGCTGTCAGGAGATGATTCGGTCAAGGGGAGGGCATGGCCCTCTGGGTGGAATTTGTGCCCTTAGATCACAGCCCCCAGAGAACTGATCTGTCCTTCTACTACATTCGAACACACAAAGAGGACAGCTGTCTACAAATAAGGAGCATATCATATGTCTGAGATACTTTTCTATTGTGTGACAAAACATCATGACCAAGGCAATTCATAAAAGAGTTTAATTTGGGGCCCATGGTCCCAGAGGGTTAGAGTCCGTGGCCATCGCAGTGAAGAACATGGCAGCAGGTGAGCAGAGGGTTAGAGTCCGTGGCCATCGCAATGAAGAACATGGCAGCAGGTGAGCAGAGGGTTAGAGTCCGTGGCCATCGCAGTGAAGAACATGGCAGCTGGTGAGCAGAGGGTTAGAGTCCGTGGCCATCGCAGTGAAGAACATGGCAGCTGGTGAGCAGAGGGTTAGAGTCCGTGGCCATCGCAGTGAAGAACATGGCAGTGGGTGAGCAGTAGCCAAGAACTTGCATCTGATCCACAAGCCTAAGGCAGAAAGAGAAACTGAGAAATGGTGTGGGCTTTTTAGACCTCAAAGCTCACCTTTGATGGAGGTAGTGGTGAGATGGTGGTGGAGGTAAGGATGGAGGAGGAGGAGGAGGAGGAGGCAGTGGATGTGAGGACAGTGGCAGTGGTGGAGGAGGAGGGGGAGGAGATGGAGAATATGGAGGAGGAGGGGGAGGCAGTGGATGTGAGGACAGTGGCAGTGGAGGAGGGGGAGGAGGAAGGGGAGGCTGTGGTAATGATGATGGTGGAGGAGGAGGAGACGGTGGTACGATTAGCACCAGGGTTTGGATCTATGCAGTATGTTTCCTCACCAGGAAGTCTACCACCAGTAGAAGTCAGGTATGGTGGTACATATGTGTAATTCCAAAATTACAGGAGGATGGCAGCAAGTTCCAGGCCAGCCAGAGATGCATAGCAAGAGTGTGTTGCAAAACAGCAAACAAATGAAACACCAGGCAAATATTTGGGTTGCTTACATCTCTATCTTCCCAACACCCAAGGACATTTAAATTAAATTAATAAAGCATAAAATAGGTGGCTATGTGTATAAACCACTTGCTTTCATTTTTCTGGGTCATCTCACACTATGTATACATATTTAATTCAAATTCTGTCTCCAAAATATTTTCACTATAAATCCAATAAAGCCCATCCATTGGATTCCTTCAGTGGAATCTGATTAAAAATTATCTGATTTAAATCCAACACTATTAATAAAAAATATAAGCTGTATTTATTTTTCTTCTCTATCATCTTTTAAGTTCACAGAATAATTTCTCAGATGATTACTAGAACCCTAGGCTTATAAAGCAGAATGGAGCCAGAAGCCACCTGCTCCACCCTGTCCTTCCAAACCATATATCAGAGCTGGACGTAGCCACACCAGAGATGGAGGCCTTTCTGAGCCACAGAGCAAGAGTCCCCATTTCAAACAAGAAAGCAAAACGGGCACTGGGGTGGTAGCTCCGGTGGTAGACTCTGCTGGCCTAGATTGCATGGAGCTGCGGCCTGACCCCAGCGCTGCATAAACACAGCAGGTAATACCAGTGCTCCAGAGGTGGACAGGGAGCTCCATTCAAGGTCACCCAATACTTGTTCATCTGTTACTTCCTATTACAATCTCTGAGATATAGAACCAGTGTACTTCTGTATGAGCCCAACAACATAAAGATATCCCCATTCCAATCCTTTACTCTTTGAGCCCACTATGCCCATGTAGTTCAACTGTACTTCCTCCAAGCAAGCCGACTGAGGCATCTGTCTCTTTGTAGAGGCTGCTGCATCTGACTCCTTCAGTCTGTCTGCTCACTAGCTTTCAGCGTGTTTGCACTCCCAAGCAGACACACTTCGATTCAAGGAGTATGATGGGTGGTCTCCAGGATGGTCTCTTGTGACATACTCCGCAGTGATGGGATTGCAGGCGTGTGAGAGCAAGTCCAACTCTTTTTTTGTTTTTGTTTTTGTTTTGTTTTTGTTTTGAGACAATGTTTCTCTATGGCTTTGGAGGCTATCCTGGAACTGGCTCTGTAGACCAGGCTGACCTCGGACTCACAGATATCTGCCTGCCTCTGCCTCCCGAGTGTTGGGATTAAAGGCGTGCGCCACCAACGCCCGGCGCAAGTCCAACTCTTAAATGAGACTTAAAATAAAGAAGTGGGGGTGAATGAGACCGCTCAGCTGGTAAAGGCACTTGTTGCCACGCCTGATAACTATGGGTCCCCACCTGATGGAGAATCAACTCCCGAAGGTTTTCCTCTGATCTACACACACACACACACACACACACACACACACACACACACACACACACACACACACACACACACACTTGCACACAGAGTGGAGCTGAAACACAACTAAACCCAAATGCTAGTGTTTCAGTGGAACATTTCTATGAAAGGGGTGCTAGAGAAATGGCTCAGCAGTTAAGAGTTCTGGCTGCTCTTCTAGAGGACCTGGCTCAATTCCCAACACCCACATGGCAGCTCACAACTCTCTGTAACTTCAGGTTCAAGGGATCTGGCGCCCTCACACAGACATACATGCAGGCAAAAGACCAGTGCACACAGAATAAATCTTCACAGTTAGTAAAAGATTGAACTCTGTTCTACACTTTCCCCTTCTCACTACTGCACTTGGCTAGTCTAAAAAAATTAATAATAATAATAAATTTTAATGAAAGAGAGAGAAAACAAAAAGGGAAAATATATGCATTTAATGAGAAGAGGAAGTTAACCGGTTTTCCTCAATGCACTGAAAATATACCTCCTTAAATGTGTCACCATCTCAGGATGTTATTTAAGACAATGGCGCCAAGTGTAGTGTGAATGTCTATAAACCCAGCACTCAGTACATGAAGAGGGGAGAGGCTACCACTCAACATCATTCTTGGCTATTTGGCAAGGCCGAGCCTGGACTAAATGAGGCTTTGTTTCAAAAATTATTTTTTTTTAAAAACTTGAAAGTCTATTGCTGGGTGCTAGTGGCACATGACTTTGATCCCAGCACTCAGGAGTCAGAGATAGGAGAATCTCTGTGAGTTCCACTACAAAGCAAGTTCCAGGACAGCCATGGCTGTTACACAAAGAAACCCCATCTCAAAAAAACAAAAACAAACAAACTTAAAAACCAGTTGTGGAAAAAGCCTTTAATCTCAGGACTCGGGAGACAGAGCCAGGACTACACAGAGAGAGACCCTGCCATGAAAACAATAAAATAAAATAAAATAAAATATTTTAAAAAAACCTGGAAAACAGTTGTTTCAACTTTGCTTAGATCTGATGGTAAAGCACTCACTTGAAGTTGTCACAAGGATTGAATAAGCTAATTCATATAAGGAATGATAAGCACTCAGTACATGTTAGTTACCATGGGTGGTGTTTTTAATCTAGATGAGTGGTATACTGGTGGGGGGGGTACATAAGTGTTCCATGGCAGTCATCCAACCCCAAGTCTCTTTCCTTCACTGAATCCTCTCATCTAAACTGTGAAAACAGTATTACTAACTTCCTCTTTCCCAGAAACAACTCACCATCATGGGTCCTGTTCCTACAAAGCTTCACAGAAATGCAAGATGTTGGGGCTGGAGAGATGGTTCAGCGGTTAAGAGCCCCAGCTGCTCTTCCAGAGGTCCTGAGTTTAATTCCCAGCAACCACATGGTGGCTCACAGCCATCTATAATGGGATCTGACCTCGTCCAGCATGTAGGTGTGCAGAGCACTCACAGAAAAACTAAATAAACAAATATTTCTTAAAAAGGAGCAAGATGCCCAGCTAGAGCGATGGCAGAGCAGTTGGAAACACTTTCCACTTTTGCCAGGTTCAGTGCCTATCACCCACAGAACGACTGTAGCCATCACGTAACTCAAGTTTCAGGGGCCCGATGACTTCTGTGGGTACCAGGCAGACACATGGTATGTGTACATACACGGAAGCAAAACATCCATACACATAAAATAAAGTAAGTCTGAGAAAAGAAATTTCAGTTTTAAAAAAAGAAACAAAGGCCGGGCGTTGGTGGCGCACGCCTTTAATCCCAGCACTCGGGAGGCAGAGGCAGGAAGATCTCTGTGAGTTCGAGGCCAGCCTGGTCTACAACGTGAGTTCCAGGACAGCCTCCAAAGCCACAGAGAAACCCTGTCCCAAAAAACCAAAAAAAAAAAAAAAATAATAATAATAATAAAAGAAAGAAAGAAACAAAACACGTTTCTGCAGCAGGGTCTCTTTTGGGTCTTCCCAGGGTCTCCTTCTAGTCGTCCCTCTTCCTATCCTAAGTAGAGCCACGCTGTGGGGCAGTAGGCACAGAAAGAGAAGCCACCAATTCAGACCGGCACCGCTGTCTGGCAGTCTAAGACTCTGTGGCTGAGGCTGGAGAGATGGCTCAGAGGATAAAAGTCCTGACTGCTCTTCCAAAGGTCCTGAGTTCAATTCCCAGCACCCACATGGTGGCTCACAACCCTCTATGATGAGATCTGGTCCACTGGCACCCATCTACACTTTGTGACATCAGAATATGGCTCTATCCTGTTCTGTCTGGTTGAAGATGACATTATTTGGTAAACGAACCCTAAATCAAAACATTCTTGGATAATCATCTGGGATTAACTCAGTGTGATGCCAATCTGCGTTTTTCCATATTGATTCATTTATAGACTTTTTTTAAATTTCCCATATTACTGAAATTAGTTAATAGACCTATGTCACCCTGGGTCCTATCACAAACACAAGTGAATTGTCTTGATGATAAACACCAGTGACAAAGGGCAGACATTGATTTCTAGTCTCATTGCAAGGTGATCGAAACTGTTTTGATGACTGGGCTGAGCAGGGAATCTGAATCGGATTTCACTCACTCAGGTTAGTTTGTGCCATGAGGGACAATTCTATAATCATTTCAAATCCCTCATTTGTTTTAGAATTATAATGAAAGTAAAATAGGAAGAATCTTATTAACATAGTTAGAGATATTTGTGTATATTAAGAGTTACATTTTACTCTCCTATCAAATCCTTTTTAAAATAAAGAAACTCATGTAGCCCACAGTGGCTTTCAGTTACTTAGTAGCTAAGCATGTCCTTGAACTCCTGCTTCTGCCTCCACAGTACTAAGCTTACAGGCATGTGTCTCCACACTCACTTACCCACCCAACAGTAAGTGTCCTTTTGTGACTTATTAATTATTGTTTTTATATTTTTACTATGTGACATCACAAGTCTCATGCTCTACCAACTGAGCTATCTGGGTGACATCCTTGTGACATTAAATTACAATTATAATTATACAACCATGGAAATTTTACTGTGTATTTTCTTTTCCAGGAAGAGGTTAAAACTTCCCTTTCCAGAAAACTGACTTTTGTTCGTCCCTTCCAGGTTTTTCTCCCTTCTTTTCCTATAATTTCTTTCCTCTGATCTATTTCTTCCCTTTGACTATTATCGTGAGACCTCTTTTCTTCCTGTTCTTTTCTTTTGCTAATAATGCCGAGGGTGTATTAATTACTCACTGAAAATGATCTTAAAACTTTAAACAACATGTCATTTTTGAGGATTAATATTTAAGATTTCTTTTGCTCAACAATAGATATTAAAATATGTCAGGCGGATTCTGTGAGTACGAGGCCAGGCTGGTCTACAGAGCAGCCTCCAAACAATACAGAGAAACCCTGTCTCAAAAAAAAAAAAAAAAAAAAACAGGATAAAAAGGCTGGGCATTGGTGGCACACGCCTTTAATCCCAGCACTGGGAAGGCAGAGGCAGGTGGATCTCTGTGAGTTCTAGGCCAGTGTGGTCTACAGAGTGAGCTCCAGGACAGGCTCCAAAACAATACAGAGAAACCCTGTGTCCAGAAAACAAAAAAAATCAAAATGATAAAAAGATTCTGCTGGTTTGAGCACTTTTTATACTTTCTGAGATATTGGTTGACAGTCATCAGCTGTCAAAAATTAATGTATGTTAGGTGATAGATCTGTTGATTAGCTTTACTGCGGTGATCATTTCATGCACACACATGCCAAATCTGTGCCATGAGGTTCAAGTGTGTCTCCCAAAGAGTCACATATCAGAATCTTGACCCCTTCCTGGCAGTGTATGGTAGTGGAACCTTTATGACAGTGTTCTCAACTTGTGGGTCATGACCCCCACAGGGTTCATGTATCAGATATTTACATTATGGTTCATAACAGTAGCAAAATTACAGTATGAAGCAACAACAAAACAACCCTATGATTCGGGTCACCACAACATGAGGAACTGAATTAAAGGATCCCAGCATTAGGAAGGCTGAGAACCACTGCCTTCAGAGGTGGAAGGTCATTGGCATTGCCACACTTGAAGATAATGAACATAATAACGTAGTCCTCCCGGAATCCTGGAGATCACCTCACACACTCGGCAATCCTGCACACAGCTGTTGGGCTTCTTACTTTCCAGCATGCTATAAGTCAGTGTGTTGGTGTCAATGCCCTTTACTAAGGACCTGCAAAGACAAACGTCAAAATAAGCCTCTTTTTGAGGTTGTTTTTTTTTTTTTTTGAGACAAGGTCTTCCTATGCAGCCCTGGCTGGCCTACAACTCACTATGCATAGTGGGCTGACCTCAGACTCACAGAGATTGCCCTAAAGGCGCATGCCACCACACCCAGCTCAAAATAAGCCTCTTCTCTTGACCTGCAGTCAAATACTCCACCCCTGAACATCACTCCTCTTTATGACACAGTCAGCTACAAGTATTGTTTTGTTTTGCATTACATCTGCCTTTATTTGGGGGTAGGGCATGTAGAGATCAGAGGACAACTTTCAGAAGTTCATTCTCTCCTTCCACTCACATATTTTAGCCTTTGAGGTATTGCCCCAAACTTTCCTAATCATCAGTCCAGCCCTGGGTAAATTTACCTCACCATTTCAAATATTATGTATAACTTAAATACTGTAGGATGCTGCCATATTTATTGCCAATCCCAATTTCTCTTAAAGTCAAATCTCTGTTTCCAACTGTCAACATAAATTAAAATATTTTAGGTCTTTTTTTCTTATTATTTTGTAATTGTGTATGCATGTATGTTTCTGTATGCACTTGTACACATGAGTATTTGGTATCCACAGAGGCCAAAGGCCTTGGATCCCCTAGAAGCTGGAGTTACAAAAGGTTATGAGCCTCTTAATGTAGGTACTAGAGGCAGAACTTGTGTGTTTTGCAAAAGCAATATACATCCTTAACCACTGAGCCATCTCTCTAGCCCCATTCTTGGCTCTTCTTCAAATTCCAAATACCTAAAACCAAATACTTTGGGACCAGCAAGGTGGCTCAGGAGGTAAAGGCACTTATCACCAAGCCTGACAACCTGAGTTCAATCCCTGAAACCCAAATGGAAGGAGAGAGCTAAGTATTTTGGGTTGTCCTTTGACCTCCATACCTCTGCTGTGGCACGTTTGTGCTCTGCTGGACCATGTTGAGTAAAATGAAGCAAACAAAAACCAAATACTTGCCTTCTTCCTCTTCTACCAACTCTACCCACAATCTCACCTGAAATGCTGAAATGCTGAAAACCAGCTCACCTTCCATCCATAGCTAGGGCGTGTAACACCAACATTGGTTTTTGAGACACAAACTCCAAACTCCACTGCTCACATCCCGTTCTGCTCCCTCCAGTTAGTAGCCAATGCCCACTGGTGCATACAACAGAGTCTTGGGTTTATCCCCACCACTGGTGAACGGCCATCTGTCTTCAAGTCTGGACTTCTGTATTGTTTCCATCCTTTACAATGACAAAGGAGTAGAGATATGCCTCAACTTCAATGATCTGATTTGCCTTTTGAAATTATTATTTATTTATTATGGGGGTGTGCATGTGACACAGAGTGCATGTAGATGTCAGAAAAGAACTTGTGGAGTCATTGCTCTCTTTGTATTTTGTTTTTTTTTTTTTTTAATGGATTCTGACAATTAAGTTCATGTCATCAGGCTTGCACCTTTAAATGAACTGGTTTTTGTTTTTGTTTTTTTTTTTTGGTTTTTCAAGACAGGGTTTCTCTGTATTGTTTTGGAGGCTGTCCTGGAACTCGTGCAGTAGACTAGGCTGGCCTTGAACTCACTAAGATCCACCTGCCTCTGCCTCCCGAGTGCTGGGATTAAAGGCGTGTGCCACCAACGCCTGGCCTTAAGTGAACTTTTTAAGACTGTCTCACGCAGCCCCAGTTGGCCTCAGATAGTGTGTAACTAAAGATGGCCTTGAACTCCTGACCCTCCTGCCTCCAGCTCCTAAGCACTAGTATTATAGGCATGCACCACAACCAGCTTGCTTTGAAATGCTATCCACTTAATATAGCAATCCTTCCTGTGGCCACTCCAGGGCTTTGCTTCTGTCTGCCAAACATGTCTTCTGTCTTCCCTCTCCTGCATGCAAATGCTCAGGCATGGCATGTAGTCATGCTCTGGGTCTGTGCTCACTCTGGACCTTTGACCCAGAATCTTCTCATGCTATTTCACTGTTTTCAATCTGAGCACTTCCTGTGAATAGCTCCCTGCTGCTCTCCCCTCCTTGGTTCTGCAAATTGATGTCTTCTAATACCATTCCCAGTTAGCACCCACTGATAACTAAGGTTAAGTTGCAGTCATCTGGCAGAGCCTTGTGATTCCAGATACTTGGGCAGCCATGGCTGGGAGATCTCAAGTTCAAGATCTGCCTGAGTGTGGTAGTTTGAATGTAATTGACTTCTATATGCTCAAAGGGAGTTGCACTGTTAGGAGGTGTGGCTTTGCTGGAGTAGGTATGGCCTTGTTGGAGGAAATGTGTCACTGTGGGGGTGGGCTCAAGATATGGCCCAGCATCCGAGTACATTTCCTGTTGCCTTCAGATCAAGATGTAGCCAGCACCACATCTGCCTGCATGCTGCCTTGCTCCCCACCATAATGATAATGGACTGAACCTCTGAAACCGTGAGCCAGCCCCAAATAATGTTTTTTATGCCCTTATGAGAGTTGCCATGGTCATGATCTCTCTTCACAGCAATAGAAATCCTAACTAAGACACTTGTCTACCGAGGAAATTTAAGGCCAGTGCAACTTAGTAAGACCCTGTCTCAAAATAATGAAGCAAAAGAGGTCCTGAGTGGAAAAACACTTGCCTTGCCCACAGTAAACCTAATTAGATCCCTTAAAAAAAGTGTTAGTCATCTTTGCAGCCCCAGTGCCTACCATGTGTGGGAACTCTGTTAAAAATGCTGACTAAAGTTGAATTGGATTTCAGTAGCAATTGGTTGGTCACATTTCCATTTCCTCAAACAATCTGAGTCAGGCCTTACATTTGAAAATAGGCATTATTCCAAAATATTTTGTCTTTTGTTGATGACTAAACGCACGAGGCCAAAGTTACTCTCAAGCTGATCAAGGGCATGGTGACCAGTGTCAGCCACATTGTGGATCATCATTAACTTATCTAATTGAACAAACAATGGAAAGAAAAGAGACACTCCTAGTTGGAGAGTCCTCACTAGAACAGCAGCCATTCACCTCACTTTGTTGGCCATTTCTCTTTTCCTGAAATAAGCTTACTTTTCATTCATTGTTGTTGTCTCTGAAGTATTAGAAGACATAAAACAGAAAAGCAGTGCATGAGTGAGTATATTCTTTGTGGCAATAACCCATTACCAAACACTGAACAAAGTTTTGAGAAACAATCGATAAACAATTGTCTTATCTTAAAATGTATAAATGCTACACTTCTGGTTCACACAAAAACACAGTAATATGGGGTAAGGGTGTTGGTCAGTGCTATAGAGCCCGGAGTGAAAGGAGCGCTGGGTTTGATACTAAGTAAGTAGCACTCAAAGGGCAGGGAGACAAGTTGTCATTTGAATGATAACAACAAAACAACATTTTCATTTTGCTGCATATGAACATTGGTGAGCAAAAAAATTTGCACCTTGAAATCACATTCAGAGGGTTATGCAGATGGATTAGGGAAAGGTCCTTGCTCCCTAAGCCTAATGACACAAGTGAAGACCCTCAGAACCCCTGTAAAGGTGGACAACGTGAACTGACCTCCACACATATACACACAGTAACAATAAATCTTTAAAACTGTGTTCATTCAGACTGAGCCGTGGTGGCGCACGCCTTTAATCCCAGCACTCGGGAGGCAGAGGCAGGAAGATCTCTGTGAGTTTGAGGCCAGCCTGGTCTACAGAGTGAGTTCCACAATAGCCTCCAAAGCCACAGAGAGACTCTGTCTCGGAAAAACCAAAAAAGAAAAAAAAACTGTTCAGAATTATTTAAAATTTACATTTGACTTCTGACTTACTTAAAAATTGTTATTTTTAAGTGTGTGTGTGTGTGTGTGTGTGTGTGTGTGTGTGTGTGTGTGTAAGTGTCTTGGAGACCATATGTATTAGAGCCTTTTGCAGCTGGTTAGAGATGTTACGGCTCCCATTATGGAAGATGGGAACTGAACCTGGGTCCTCTGCAAAAGCAGTGTAAGCTCTTAAAGGCCCCCTCTCCACCTGGACTTACTTTTAAGAACTCTTTTTATAGTTTATTGATAAAATTCCTTCCTGTCAACAGCTGTTGACTGATGTCTATTGAGACACCAGTGCTGTCTGGAGGGGATGCCTGCCAATGCTCACCAAGCATCTATAGGAAACAATGCTGCTGTGTGTGCCTGGAGAATCAGGGTCATTGTCTTGCTCAATCCGTTTGCAGTCACTGAGCTCATCAGCTAAATCCAATGGACTGACGGAGAACTCAGACATGAGGAAGGAATGGTAATGTAGTAAGCCAGGCAGCAACTGGTTTGCCCAGAGCAGTCAGAGGCAGGACGGCATCCAGCCAAATTACAACACTCAGGGCAGACTCCAAGACAGCTCTAGAAAACAAAACAATAGCTCTTGTTTTCAATCTAGTAAATTATAGAAACAAGAAGATGTGGCTACCACACTGTTGTGTGTTCTAGACATCTACCATGGAGCTGTAGCTTAGGCAGATGCATACTATCATCACAGGCTGACGGTGGTCCCAGGACACCCACGTTGGTCCCAAGGCAGCAGGCCCAGGAACCTAGTTCTCTTCATTTGCCAAGAGGTCTAGAAGCAAGTCATTGTCTCCTACCCAAAACAATGCTCAGACTAAGAGCCCAGTTCAAGATCAAGACAAATCCTCTAACCTCTCAATTCCTCCTGTGGAAATAATCATGCTAAAAAGGGTACTATTGTAGATAAGAAGGGAACTATAAATGGGAAGAATTCAAAGTGAGGGGAAGGGGCAATGTCAGATAATGAGAGGAGAAAAGACAATGTATCACAGATTTTCCTCTTATTTGATGTGTGTGTGTGTCTGTGTGTGTGTACTCAAAAGAGGATGCCAATTATTGCTAAGCATCTTCAGAAGACCGTGTGCCTTATCAGTTTGACATACACATACAACTGCTGCATAAAAGCGTAAGTGGGACCGTTTGGTGGAAGGGAGCGGGGCCAGTGAGAAGTAGAAAGAAGGGTTAGTAGAGAACAGCACAGGGAGACATAAACAAGAAACACTGGTGTGTGTGTGTCTAAAAATAAAATGAAATCCATTATTGTGTACATTAAAGAGTTTTAAGGAGCTAGAAAGCTGGCTCAGTGGTTAAGATTACTTGCTGTTTGCAGAGCCCATGACTTTGATTCCCAGCACCCACGAGGTGGTTCACAACCACCTGCAACAGTTTCAGGGAATCATACATGCTCTTTTGGCCTCTGAAGGATGACACACACATGTGGCACACATGAACTCATGTAAAAACAAACATATACTATAGGAATACATTTAAAACTTTAAAAGTCAAAAACAAGCTGGGGGCAGTAGCCCAAACCTTTAATCCAACACTCAGGAGGTAGAGGCAGGAGGATCTTTGTGAGTTTGAGGCCAGCCTGGTCTACAGAGTGAGTTCCATGACAGCCAAGACTACACAGAGACGCTGTTCCTAACCACACACACACACACACACACACACACACACACACACACACACACACACGCCAAAAGCAAAGTAGGTCGTAGTAAATTAAAAGGACTTAGCCCAGTGCGATGCCTCACACCTGTAACCTGTACTTGGGAGGTAGAAACAGCAGGTTGGAGGTTCAAGGCCAGCATCAGGTAGGGAGCAAACTGTACTTGATTGGGCTACCTGAAACTTTTTAAAAGAAATGTAGAGAAAAAGTCCTTAGAGGACTTTCTATAATCGTGTATATCTAATAATGTAACTTTTGAGAGTCTTTGTACACTCCGAAGTGCTGTACAGAGGTAAGGAAGAGTTGTGCTTGCAGGGAGTTGTGGGGTTCCCATTTGTTCACCCAGCAATAAGTGTCCGGTCACTGGGCAGGGCTGTTTGCAGAGGTCCTAGTGGACCTTCATCTCTTCCAGAAGCTCTCATCCAGTAGGGAGATTCACACAATAAGCAAACCACTTTAGCACTGACATGCCTCATGTACCACAAGAGGAATGTGCTACAGTGAGTAAGGACTTTGATCTTAAAATAAATCAGTAAATAAAAGGGGGAGCAGGGAGTGATGTCTGAGGCAAGACCTGAAGTGAGGAAGAGAGACAATGGACTTCTAGGGGAAGAGGAGCTGGCCAGGCCGGAAGGAAAGTTGAAGGGCCGTAGGCCTACAGTTGGAATAGTCAGAGAAGTTGACAAGGCTCTATCATGGAGGGTCTTTATGTAGACTCGGGTTCTTGTTCGGACTTACTTTGTCTTACAAGTTACTTCATGCCCCTTTGCTTGCAGACGGAAGTCAACATTCGTGCTTATCACTGACATCTTGCAAAGCAGTCGCACAGAAACCCAATAGATCAGTGGAAGCAGAAGATGCCAGAGACCCAAGCTATTTAAGTCTGGTTTCCCCAGCGCCTAACGCAGAGCCTGGTGTGTATCTGTTGGCACACCATCATCACTTAAATGAATGGAAGGATGACCTACCCGGCAAAGAGCAAACCTGGGGCGCTGAAAGAGGTGACCCCAAGGCGGTAGTATCTAGTCCCCTTCCACGTGGCGCTGACTAGAGGGGACTTCCACCCTCCAAGGCATGTCCTGCCACACACACCGCTCACACTGCCCAACACCCGTGGGTTCACACACTCCCACAGTGTAAAGCGCCTCTGTCCCCACGCACTACTCACACACAGTGCAGACTCCCCTCACCCACGCTGTGTCTCACCTTCACACAGACTCTCAAGTTCCTGCACAAGTTCTCCCGCCTCACACCCACGCCACGCACAGACTTGCAGGGGGGGGGATGCCCATGTGCACCTGTAGCAATTCACAGAGGTTGCAATGCAGGGCTGGCTCTAAGGTGGGTTAGGGATTGCTAGTGCCTTGTTTGGGGACTTTGGGTCGGTGTGACTGACTGTGTGGATTCCCTTGTTTTCTTCTGCGAGAGTGACTAGGAAGAGGAGGGTGCGGGGTGCTGAATCCCTGCCGCTGTGTGCGCTGTGTGAGCTTGTGCTCCCGGATTGGGGCGAAAGTGTGGACTTGGGACCCGTCCTGCTGCACACCTGCGCGCTCACTTTCAGTCCGTGTTGGTCTGGGGACACTGGCCGCTGGACACTGTGAATTTAGTAAAAAGAGAAGAGCGCCTTAACTTGAAAATTGCAGTACTTGGGAAGCTGAGGCCGGAGGATCGCAAATTGAAGCCACTCTGGCTGTAGTGAGAACCTCCCTCAGAAGAAGGAAGAAGAAGCAACCTTGTTTGAATGCTCCGTCTCTGCCATTTCCAGACGATTGACAGGCTTCAGTTTCCTTGTCTGTGAAATGAGGAGCCGGGCATTCAGCGCTTATGAAACTTATGAATTCTCATCTAGGAGGACTATGGACTGGAAATCTGACAAGCACTGGGAAGAAACAAAACAGATCTAGTTTCTGCTGAGGTGCAGCTTGAAGTCAGCTGGGAAAGATACCCAACCAGAAATCCAACCCACAGAAATTCAGGCTGATGGTGATGAACTTTTAAAACCATGAGGTTTTGGTTTCATTTGTGTTCTGGGAACAGGTGCATAAACGCAATCAGGTTCCCTAGCCTCCTCTTAGTGTCAGTCTGTCCTTTCTGTCACAGGGGCCAAATTTGGCTGAGACTTGGAACCACACTAATCAAGGGTTGTACTATTTTTTTTCAAATGAGTACATAGTGAATGTACCTTCCTCACGGCGTCATTGTGAGAAACAAATGCTGTGTAAGTATTGCCCTACCCAGGGGTGCTCAGTCCCTTCTGGGTGTTACTTGCTGGCGGTGTTGTCTAGATCCCCACGCAAGGCAGATGAGATCTGAATCCTGGCTCTGCTCTCTAGCTGTGTGACCTAGGTTAAGTCTCTGAATTTCAATAGGCTAGGGGTTCTGCTACACAAACGGTCATAATAATAGTGCTTTTTCTGGGAAGGCTGTTGGGGATTGGATGAGTCATGTGGGCACGGCTGTGTTTCCCCCACCCCTGCCCCCTCCCACACACAGAAAGCTCGTGGAAATGGTCCTCATGAGGGCTGTTGTACACTCAAATGGAGGCTGTTTCCTCCTTCATGAAGTGGGCGAGAGCAGGCAGCCAAGTTAGTTGTTTTCTCAGGATGACAGGAAAGCTTTGACGTTTAAGATACAGTCCCAGGTGGGGAAGGCAAGAGTGGGACTTGGGGCTGGGGGGGTATATGGTGAGGTAACCCTGCACACCTCAGATCCATGAGGCTGCTGCCCAGAAATGGGAGACTAAGGGACAGCAAGTGGCATCTCCAGGGTGAGTGCAAAAGCTTCAGATGAGGGCTTTGGGAGAAGCCCTGGACTGCAGCGTTCCTCACAGGCATGCCTAGCCTCTGATACCTCCTGTCTGAAGGATTTATACAGCAGCAGGTAGATGCTGACGACAACGTCCATGATGTAGGCTTGGTGGGAGGAGAATGGTGACATTTTTTATTGCTTAGGTGCAGAAAGTGAATTTCTCCTTTCACTGTCTCTGGCTTCTTTTCAGCTCTCTCAACTAAAAAAAAAGAAGAGAAACTCTCCAGGTGGTGGGGGTGCACACCTTTAATCCCAGCACTTGGTAGACAGAGGCAAATGGATCTCTGAGTTCGAGGCCAGCCTGGTCTACAAAGTGAGTTCCAGAACAGGCAACTACACAGAGAAACCCCGTCTTGAAACTAACTAACTAACTAACTAACTAACTAACTAACTAACTAACTAAGAGAAACTCTTCAGGGCTCTTGTGTCCTATCCCTGGGTTCTTTGATGGCCTGAAACCTACATCTCACCCCCCCCCGCAGGTCTCAGTTTAAATGTCATCTCAGGTTTGTTTTTTTAAAACCAACCCCCAGAGCTCCATGGGCTTTCTTTCATATTCCCATGGCCTTCTGTAGCCTACAAGCTCTAAGCTGATTTGTTGATTCAACTCCCAGGGAGGTGGGCCTTGCGCTGCTGAATTCTCTGGCTCTGAGTGTGGTATATTGTAGGTGTCAATACATACTTACTTTTGGTGTGGGGCTCTGGGATGGTGCTGGGGATCATACATAGCACCCCTTTGCCCACCAGGCAAGTGCTTCACCACTGAACTACACCCCTAGGCCAATACACTCTTTCCTTTTATGGAAGGACTGAATGAGGTCTATGTGGTTAAGCTAGAGTCTTCAGGTTCCAGGATGGGAGGAGGCAGGAATAGGTTTTTCTCAGTACTTGGTGGGGTGTTGTTTTGTTTTGTTTACCTGCCCACCTGCCCTGAAGGCACGTACCACCATGCCCAGCAAAAACAGGTAAGTGTGGGTGTTTTTGTAAAAGCTCTCTAGGTGGTTTTTATAGGTAACCAAGGTTAAAATTAGAAAGGTTGGATGGTTTTTAAAGTACGAAGAACACTCTCATTTGCATTAAATGATAAATAAGCATGAAAGGGATAAGAAAGGAGTCAGTTGTAGGTTCCTTATCTGGCATGTGAAGTGCTCTGGGTTGGCCCCCCAGAAGAAAAAGGAAAAATGAAGGGTGGAGGAAAGAAAAAAATGTTTTGGTCCCCATAATTAAAGCAGCTATGTCAGCTCAATGCTTGCAGCGAATTTTGGCTGAGGGACCTAGGGCTCTTCCCTGCCTTTGGCTTTCCTTAGGCAAACCCATCCCTGCTGAAAAAGGGTAGTGAGACTGGGAAGTGCCAGAGGAACTGGAGCCGGAGGGAGGGAGGTGGGGCATTTGCTTCAATTATCCGGATAATTGTCCCCCACCTCAGGCCATTGTTACTGGAATGAAACAATATTCTATTGGATACTGTCTTGGCCTTTTCATCGGGCTCCCCGTGGTGCCTCGCACACGCTGGGCACAGAGCGGGGACTCAATAAATTTTATTCCGATGACAGACAAGAGCTTTGGGGGGGGGCGGGGAGAAAGATGCCTGCTTAGGATTTGGAGATGGAGGGTAGTCGTTAAGGTGAAGTGCGAAATCGGGGGGTGGGGTGCTGCCATCAAAACTCTGTTCCTAGGGCTAGAAGGCCATGAGACAGGCAGGCAGTTTTTCCTGAAATTCTGAGCCACGCCCCTTGACTCTTTTCTCAGTAGATAGCCCCTCCCTTTCTCAGAAGGCTCAATTGAACTCCTGCAACTGTGGTGAGCACAAAGGGGAATTCGGGTTTCTCAGAGGCCCATCTACTCTGAATAAACACCAGGCAGAAGCAAAAGCACTTTTGCTACCGCCTCAGCAACCTGTTACCTCTCTGGATCGGGCTTGTCCTGATTTACATTAAAAGCAACATCCTAGAGCCTTTCAGTGGCCCATCACTCAGCCAGTGCAGGAATGTGGGGAACTAGCTCCAAACTGCCCCTTTCACCCGGACTTCACTGCCTTCAAGGTGGGGAGGGGAGAAAGAAAGCGTTTGCTAATTGCACCCTTGCCTTTAATGAGATTCTTTCACTCCCTAGCTCGCTTGCAGGTTACAGCCTTATCTACCGACCCACGTTTTCCACTCTGGCTACACATTCTGCGAACAATCGCCTCTCCAGAGCCTGAATGGAAAGCGAGCGCCCCATTTCTGCTGAATGGCCGTCTCAGTTCATCTGAGGCTGGAGGGCTTTTGATGGCCACAATACAAGTTACACCCAAAGAGTGTCTCTTTGGTCAGATCGACAACGCTTGGTTTCACGTTTGCAAGTTAAACGGGCAAAAACCCAGCTGAAACTCCCACGCCAGACGCCAAGGACATTTCCCTCCACCCTGCTCAGAGCAAAACTACGGAAAGGGTCTGGGCAGGGGGAGGAAGGGGGGTGGGTATTGGCAGGGAGGAGGGGTGGAGGAGAATGGGATCTTGATTCTCAGCAGCAGTCTAGAAGTAGGTGGGGGTGCGTTTTCTTTGGCATTTCTTTCTTTTTTTATTTTTAAAAATTTTTTGCTTTGTTGACAGCCTTACCCAAACAAAAAAATAAAGCGAGAGCATTTCTCCTTGTCTTCACCTAGGTGGCTGCTTTCCTGCAGCCCCTGAAAACGTGACTCCTTCATAAAATCAAAATTTATGATTATTCAAATGTTGGGGACTGTGAAAAGAGAGGAAGAAAGAGAGAAAATTAATATTGCAGCTGTTCTTCTGATTAATGAGAGATAATTGCTCATGAGAAGTCACCCCTGTGGCATTTTGTTGTCTCCTGGATCTTTGTTCTTTTCCACTATTATTGAGGACTTTCTTGAAGACTAAGCGGTTCTTTTCAATTTTTGGGTATTCAGAAAGGGTTGCCTGGTTACAGAGAATGGGGAAATCTCGGGCTATATCGGGTAAGATGTGCCACAGACAGCAATATCACAATGCCACTTGGAGAAAAGGATGGATACAAGTTAACGATGCTCTTTCAATAAAACATTCATAGACTTGTTCACGCTTTGATAATGACCTCATTAAAGGGAGCTGGGGGCAAGTAAGTCCTGTCTCCTGTTTGTGTTCGGCTAACAAAACCCAGCTTTGAGATCATTCATCGCTTTGGAAACTAATATGAAATCAATGTAAGAGGAGCAAATAAATCCAAAGCAGCCCAGCCAACTCCCTGGCTGTCCGGCTCTACTTGCAGACTCGATTTGTAGCTGGAGAACTATAGAGACAAATGCTAAACCAGAGAGGGCAGGAAAAAAAAAACTGAGAATGGAAGGGGGGAGCCCTTGCCTTGGGGATACAGAGAAGGTGCAAAGTAGGGGTTATGCCTGAAAAATAAAAAGGAATGGTTAAGCACATCAACAGGTCAGCACTCTGGGGCCTGTTGAAAAAGCCATGCCACTTCGACCATGAAAGGAAACTGGAAGAAAGAAAAGTGAAAGGGGAAGCAAGTTTCGGGTCGGGTTCCATCACAGGCAACAGGGGAAAGTCCTATATGAACATTTGAAACCTAGAATCCAAGCTGTCAAGCCTCAAGGCTGAGCTGGAAGGAACCCAACATTAGAGTCCAGTGGCAAGAAGGCACTGTTGCTCTTTTTACAGCTGCTTTGATTTTTTTTTTCTGCTAAGCTGAGGGCGGGATGAGGGTGCTCTGTCTGGGAATGGGGAAAAGCAATATTGTCACCTTTGAATTTGTGACACTGCCTTGCACTCAAGCAAGACAAAGCCAGCCAGCCTCAGCAAAAGAGAAGGAAGCAAAGGGTTCCCCCTCCCCTTAAAAGAACTAATTTTCTCCTTGAATTATGAAAGTAATGGCTAAGGTAACAGCCTGTACTCTGTACCCAACTGCTTAATACCAAATAAATCCTTCCACGTGGCTCCCCGAGTCTTGGCAATTAGAGCTCATTATAGGCTCATAAGAGCCCTCATTTTGGGGCTTACTTAATGGACGATGAAATTTTATCAGACAGAATCACTGAGAAATAAAATTGTGCGCTGGGGCAAGCACTGTGGGCATGCTGCCTGTCTACCAGCCTGCTTGGGAGAAGGCCTGTGTGACCTCCTCCTTTGCTCTGAGAAGTTTGCAGCTCTGTCCAGGATACGGAGGGTGGGCTTGCAGTGGCAGGGATCATGGGTGGAGCTGCCTTCTAGAAGGGGAAGGAAAAGGCAGGCATGGAGAACTGGGGGAAAAGGTTATGGGAGGGGATACAGCCCCCAAATACTTGCTCTTGGTGGGCCTAAGCAATTAGCAAAGGACTCTGGTGAACAAATTTCTCAGACCACACACTCCAGCTCTCAGAGGAACCCTAGCTGGAAGCTTCTGTCCCCCTGCAGCCCTCAGTAACCCCCCCCATCCCTGGACCCCTTTGACAGTAGAAGCTGAATGTATCCATAGTCCAACATAAACCAAGTAAGATGTAAACCTCCTTCCTGCTTGACTGAGTCCCTAGAATGAATGGGTCTGAACACAGTACCATTTCCAGAACATGAACAGAGCAATTCTTGGAAGCACACCAGAAGCTGCTGAGAATACTTGGTAACCTACCTAGCCAGAGGAAAGGAAAAAGGACTATTTTCTCAAAGTGCCATCCTATTAACCACATTGAACAATCTAGGCCTTAAAAAAATACTCTGGAACTAGAGAGATGCCTCAATTAAGTGCACTTGTTGCTCTTGCAGAGGGCCTGGGTTTGGTTCTCAGTACCCACATGATGCTCACACCCATCCATAACTCTGGTCCCACTGCAAATGTGGTGCATGTACATACACGCAGACAACACACACATACATACACACACACACCCCTATATATAAAATAAATAAATCTTAATAATAATCTGCCATCAAACCTCTCTCAATTGTTGCATTCCAAATACTTTTCCTAGGATTAGAAGGATTGCAAGGACTTCTGGGTAGGAACTGCCTGGATCTGATCTTCTCCAGTCAAAGGAGAGAGTAGGGTTGACAGAGCTGGGTTTGACTGGGTGGGCTGGATGAAAATAAGCATCCTAGAAGGTTGTGGAGGCAAACCTTAGGATGCAAAAGTAGTTACAAGTGAGTGGCCCCATGCTCAGCCCTGAGACTCCTTAATTGTTGTCACAAGATGTTGGATTAGCACATTTCTGGAATAGCTGTCTGTTTACACTCTGGAGACCCACCGTCCACTAACCACTTTCTAATTGAATTCTAATCACATTCAAATAGCTCAATAACCAGCCTCAGCTGCAATTCATAAAACTTTAATTGCCATCCATAAATCCTGGGCTCCCTAGAGCGGGGCATCCCTACAACCCAATTATACTTCTGCATCAGGCAAGAGAGAGGTGGCCACAGAGATGGGAAGAGAAATCCAGAGAACATAGAGACAGAACCACTCCTCCAGCAATTCTCAGGCTGAGGGAATCCAGTTTTCAAGTTTTTTTTTTTTTTGTCACTGTTATGAACTTACACTGGAAGTTAGCCATTTTAGCAAAAGGACAGGGAAGAAAGTGCTGTCACCTTTGCTGCCTTGACTTCCCCCAAAATTAAGAGCCTCAGCGGTGGTGTGGGGCTACCCCAGGTCGCTGGTCCACAGAAGTGGGGTTCTGGTACCACGGCACTCCTCACAGACACAGGCCGGATGCCCCAATTGGCTCTATTCTCTTTCACTTTAGGACTTGAGGATGCAAAGAGCATCGCTATTGAGAAGAGTGGGGTGGTATTAACAAGAGATCGCTCGACTTAGACCGAAGGCCTCCTCCAGCTCCTACTCCAGTCTCCAAAAAGACTGCTTTTGGTTTTCTCAATTTTTTTTGCGTGGAGTTTGTAGGTTGAGCTTGTAAACTATGTAACTGCTTGGAATAAGAAAAGGCCGACTCCTCAGGCCCTCTCTACTGAAGGCCGAACTGCTGATTAGAAAGATGCTCAAGAAAGGGTCGTTGGTTTGATTGACCGCAAGAGATCCCCCAATACAAAAGCATTTGGGACCTGATGTAGCACCGACCTGGAGCGTTGTTTCTCAGCCTGAAAGTTACCCGCCAGACTGGTCCAGTGTGAATGACCTTGGCCAAGTCTAAAACCTGGGGAGCAAGGGCAGGTATGAGTGTGGTGAGGATTAGACTGGCCGACCGACCGCCACTCCAGGATCACACACCCTCCTTCCGAGCAGAAGTGTCAAGCTCTACTGTGCAGCCAGGGTCGACACCGAGGAGCTTGGAAGCATTGGGTACCCCAGTTTAAACGTCCTGGCAGTCCCCACCTGGTGAGCTCTGCGTCGCGTCGCGGTGAAAAGTTGGACAGAGCCAGGAAGAGGGCAGGACAGAGGGTGTACCGCTGGGATTTTCTGCAGAGAGGGTGGAGGAGCGGTGGAGAGGAGGTCGATCCCCCAGCAAATTAACAAACTCTACACTTTGCAAAGTCTCCCCCCTCCCCCGCATTCTTCCCTGCCCGCCCCCCCCCCTGCTTCTGTTGTGACTCGGGCAGCCTATCCCGAGGGTGGGGAGCTGCGGAGGAGCCTGAGCTGAGCGGTACTCTGCAGCATCACGTGCCGGGGTGGGGGCTATAAAATCCTGGAGCCGGGGCGCCAGGCGGGGGACGCGAGGACCAACCTTCTCCAGGGACCCCTTTGTTCGAGTCCCAGACGCCGACACCTCAGCGTCCCCGAGGGCCTGACCGCCCGCGTCCGCCCAGCTCCCTAGGCAGAGCTCGTATCTCGAAAGGCGAGGGGACGCCGCGGCCTGCAGGACAAGTCATCCATCTCCCGTCGACATGTCGCGCTCCTTCTATGTGGACTCTCTCATCATCAAGGACTCCTCGCGGCCCGCACCCCCGCTGCCGGAGTCGCACCCGGGGCCGGATTTCTTCATCCCACTAGGCATGCCGTCCCCGTTAGTGATGTCGGTGTCGGGGCCGGGCTGCCCGTCCCGCAAAAGCGGCGCTTTCTGCGTGTGCCCGCTTTGCGTCACCTCGCACCTGCATTCCTCGCGCCCGCCCGCAGGAGCCGGTGGCGGGGCTAATGGGACCGCAGGGGCTGCGGTGGCGGGCGGCGGGGCGGCTGGGGGCACGGGCGCCCTACCTCTGCTCAAGAGCCAGTTCTCTTCCGGTCCTGGGGACCCACAGTTCTGCCCACGGGTGAGCCACGCACACCATCACCACCACCCACCTCAGCACCACCATCACCATCACCAGCCCCAGCAGCCGGGCTCAGCGGCAGCGGCGGCGGCGGCGGCTGCAGCTGCGGCGGCTGCCGCAGCGGCCCTGGGACACCCTCAGCACCACGCACCTGTCTGCGCCGCCGCCACCACCTACAACGTGTCGGACCCGCGCAGGTTCCACTGCCTCACCATGGGTAGGGCGGGGTCCCTGGATACCTGCGCACCTCCGGGGAACAAACTTTGCGCTGTGAGGGGAGGAGGTGCGAACCCGAGGATGGGGTGTGGCGGGAGGTGGGACTTCGCGGAACTATTGAGATCGTCCCCAGAAATTCCATGGAGGTGGAGGTTAACTTGTCAACCTCTTGGATGAGGCCTTATGCACTTCGCGGTACAGGTGCACAAGTGTCGTGTGTTATCCAGGCTTTGGGCACCTGGATGGTGACTTCAGAGAAACCAGAGGTTGACTAACTAAGGTTTGGGGTGGGTGTTTTTGAATCTCAGGATGGCCTCTTACCATCCTGGCTGGTTAAAGGGTTTCTATGACTTTGGGTGAGGCTGCTAGCAGCTTCCTCTTCAATAGGCGGACGGAAGGCCAGCAGAGGAGTGCAAGTCCCAGTGCGCTCTTAGTCCTTTAACTTAAAATGCAGAGCCTACTGGAGGCCTGAATTCGGGATGGCTCTCTCCCTCCCAGAGAGGCCACAGAATGAGAAACTGGGACGAGCATGACTGTGTTGGGTTAGATTGGGTTCTAGAGACCCGTCCTTTCCTATAGTTGACAAGTAGGGTAGGGGATACCTTTCCTGCACCTCATCTCTACTCTCTTTTGGGTCTGTAGGAGGCTCTGACACCAGCCAGGTACCCAACGGCAAAAGGATGAGGACAGCATTTACCAGCACGCAGCTCCTGGAGCTGGAGCGAGAATTCTCTTCCAATATGTACCTGTCCCGACTCCGGAGGATCGAGATTGCGACGTACCTGAACCTGTCAGAGAAGCAGGTGAAAATCTGGTTTCAGAACCGTCGCGTGAAGCACAAGAAGGAGGGGAAAGGCGCTTCGAGGAACAGTCACGCAAGCTGCAAGTGCGTGGGTAGCCAGGCGCATTATGCGCGCTCGGAGGACGAGGACTCCTTGTCCCCAGCCTCGGCTAACGAAGACAAGGAGATTTCTCCCTTGTAAAGGAAGATGCTTCCTCACCAGGCTCCCTGCTCCCGGCAGCCCCTGCGGCGTCAGCACAGAGACCCAAGTTCTAGTGCTTTGCCTTCATCTAGTAAAGGAGCTCAGAGAAGTCCAGAGAGTTCAAAGCTGGACCCGACTTTGAAGCTTCTTCTTGACTCTTTGGGACTCTACTCGGAGTTATGGATCTTTTTTTTTTCTTAATGTTTGTTTCTAATGTAAATAATCTAGAATTCGAATCAGTCTCATATAACAGGAAAAACAGGATTGATTTAAGTTTAATACGCTATGGGGAGGGAGAATGGGTTGAAACCACATGTCATTTGTCACCCTTGTCTTTCCAGAACTTGATCAGATCAGGGGTTTCTTCATTGTTTTTGTTGCTGTTTTAAAATGAAACCATTGACGTTGCCATTAATATAGAGTTAAACTCTGTAGGTCTTGCTTTTCTGAAATTTTTCATGGGGGAGAATTTTAAATCCAAGTCTCTGGAAGTCCCTTCGGATGTGAATAGTTTTATATAAAATTTATATTTATATTTATTTAAATAAATGAAATAAAACAAATATTTTTAATTTGTGGTGCTTGCTCCCCCCCATATCTAGAGACAGTCATGTAGGGTGGGTGGGTGAGGACTTACAGGGAAATACTGACTGCAGTCATGTGGATCACCCAGCTGATAGAACTTGGAACTTAAGGTTTTCTGTGCACCAGAAACTTCTTAACAAAAAGATACCTGAGTCCTCATTTGACACTGCTGCTTTCATCAAATCGGGTGACCTGACAGAACAGGGAGCTGTTAGAGGGACACTGACAATGCCAAGGGAACCTGTTATAGAGGAGGCAGAGAGGTGAGCAACCCCACACCCATGTGTTCTGTTTCATTTGTTCACTATGCTGTCCCACACAGCCTTCTACTCACAGAAATGCACCTGCCTCTACCACCCATGCCAGGCCCACAGCCCATTTTTACTTACCCTTGATCTTACCCAAAACCCACTATTGACTTTCTGGGTCACTTCCCCTCTTCTCTGGCCTTTCATCTTGCTGGATACTAAAACCCAAATCCTGTGAAGAAATTCACATGATAGGAGTAGTTTTTAGGAGATCCACAGTCCACCAAACAGGTTAGTGTGAGGAAACTTACAATTTACCTGTTGCCTTGTATAAGTCAGAGTTGACTGGATGTCCTCATGTCCTCAGGGCCAAGGTAACAAAAAGCCAGGGACAGAAAAGTGTCTTTTCTAAATATTTACAATCTCATATTTCTAAAACAGTCCAAGAGGTATTTGTAGAGTAATACTCTCCCTAGGGAGCGGAGTTTGCTTATTATTTGTGATGTTGTTACTTGGTCAGAGTCACCTGGCTGTGTCCCAGGGCTTCATGTCTGCCAACCAGTAGCCAAGACCTGGCCTTGGTGTCTCAGCCTGGGTCTGTGGAAGTTGGCTTCTGAGTGCCAGCACCACCACCAGTGGGATTACTGATTATTTGTATTAAGAAGTCACCCAATAGATTCAAGTCACAAGAATTATTTAGCTCCTCCCTCCTTCCTTCCCTCCTTCCCTTTCCTTTCCCCTCCCTCCCTCTCCCTACCCCTCTCTCCTTCCTTCTCTCCCTCCCTCCCTCCCTCTCTCCTTTCCCCCTCTTTTATGTCTGATTTAGTTTAGTCCAGTCCTCCCCTGCAACAGAAAAGGTAGGGAATGTCATCATCTTGTTCATGAACATCACATTTCCCGAGTCTGTCACACACACACACCCCCCACACACACCTGCTCAGTCTTTCAGACCCCATTAGGACACCAGGCCCAGGCAGGCAGGAGGAAGGACCACACAGTATCCAGGCCAATGGAGACCTGTGGGTCACTTGCTTTGCTGTATACAGAGGGCTGGGACTGATTTGAGACAATCATCCCAAGCCAAATTATGGTCTGTGACTCTCAGAAGGGAATGGGGGTGGGGTAGGGTGTTTGTCCTGCTGACTGGGAGGGGAGCAGAAAAACTGCATTTCCTATTTCCTAAAAATCAATGTCCCTTTTTCCTAAGAAATGCGAGTTTAGGAGACAAGGGCCAGTGACCAGTGAGAGGAAAGATGTTTACTAGGGCTGGGGATGGGCTTTTAAAGAGGATAATTTCTTTGCTGGGAGTAAGCAGGATAAAAAATCATGTCATGTCCACCCACCTGCCCCCAACCCCCACCCCACCCCACTCCCACCCTCTGGGCCTACTCCAACCCAAAGCAAAGCCTTTTCTGAAGGCAAACCACTGCTCCTTCCCCTTGCCCCCCACTGTTCAGCGCTTGAGTCTGTCCATACTCAGGTCCCTGCCGGTGTGGACCTCATCACAGGCCTCATGACCAGCTCTTGCCGAGGACTTGCTACTGGTGTTGTGTGGAGCATGTTTCTGCAGCAGGTGTGCATGGGGGGGCACACAGGACTGCTACTGTGCATGTTTTAGGAATCTAGAATCTGACTGCCCACATTAGGTTAAGAGGCTTTAAGCCAACTCTCAGACAGTAAACTCAAGTACAGAAATAGTCTACCAAGGATCTTCAGATCAAACACTGTAAGTCATGCCCCCTTGGGTGCATGGGAGCCAATGTGGACAATGTCTACTAGGCAGTCTTGGACTCCAACTTTCCACAGTGTCCCACTAAACGCTCTTTATCCAAAGCACAGACTCTCAGAACCCTTAAACACAACCAGAAAAGAGAATGGAAATGTTAAGTAGAAACGAGGAACTTATTTGACTAAAAAGGGGGAGTGAGCAAGAACCATGGAAGGTGTTCTATCCAAACTTCAGAACCCTAGGCAGCTGGGAGCTTCAGGATACAAGGAAGATGACCTTTCACCCCTTTTTCCTGGCTCTACCCAGGGAGGAGAGGAGGAACAAAGACTTCCCCCTTCTACATGCTCACCCAGTGACTAACACAAGCTCTAGGACAAGGGTCTGATAGTGATTATATCCTCAGGCAAGGCTTCTCACTTGTAAACCCTGGCAATAGGGACCCAACAGCTCATTCTTGGAGGTCAGTGGCCCAGATAATGGAGGCACTGGTCCCAGGAGGCCTATCTTCTCTGGAGTTCTTATTCTGATTTGGTTTGAAGTATGCATCAGAGCTCTGATTCTTGCTACTTCCTTTCCAAATAGAAACAAAATTTTGGGAAGGGCAGTCTTCCATTTCTGGCCTCCTCTGTGCCTCCCCACCCGCACTACTTGCCAGCATTTCTATCTAGTAATATCTGATTAGGACTGTGCCAGTTTGCGTGGGCCTCACTGACTGGTCAGACAGTTGCCAGAAAGGGGGTAGGTGCTAAGGGACAGTGGTCACAGGTGGTGACCACATGTATGCAGTAATGCAGATATCATGCATGCACACTTGTGTGCCAGACACACACACACATGCATACATGCACACACACACATGCACACACATAGACCATACCCCCCACTCCCCACAGAGAGTGTGGGGAGGGTGGAGGGGGAGGAGCTAAGAAGTGGTAGTGGTGGTATAAATGGAACCCCAAGCACAACAAATAGAAGAACACTGGGATTTTAAATTTTCCTCTTAATTACAGCATCTCTCGTCCATGCTGACTACAAACTGCCTCTGTAGCTAAGGACAACGTCTTCCCTCATCTTCCGGAGCGCTGACATCACCTGGTTTATGTGGTGCTGGGCTGGAACCCGGGACTTTGGACAAGCTCCGGCCAGCACCCTTACTAAGCTCTAGACCCAGCTCCTTCTTTGCAGGCCCCGCGCCTGGAGATGCCCTTGAGGAAAGTGGGAGGTGACCAGTGAAAGCCGGGGCTTGGGGAACGCTGATGAACACTGACGTGAGAGGCAGGAGGATTCTGGGGAGGGAGCTCCAGCGCAGCCCTTGGGACTTGAGGAAGAGAATGACACTTCCAATTGAACCCATTTGCTAGAGGAAATTGGGTTTAAAGGAGCAATCACTTCTTTAAAAGGAGCTCCTCCCACCTTCCCCCAAACAGAAAGCTGTCCCCAGGATGAATGCAGCTCCCTGCATCAGAGCAATTGTTCCTATTTTCATTATTCACAGAGAATCTTTGAATGTACCTGTTAAGGTGACAGACCTTTTAAAAGGGAACCTTTTTTTTTCATGCAATTAATTGGTGCATTTACTAGGCTTCTATTAACATAATTTAATATAAATCTATTTTATAAATCTTTAGGCTCACATTACTGAAATTGAACTCTTTTTAGAAAAAAAAAGTGCCCACAGATGCCTCTTTCTTAAATTAGATAGAATGAAATCCGAAAACTTGCTATTCTAAGCCAGCTAGAAATAAGAACGGCAGAGGAGTCTTTTGTATTGTCTTTGTTAATGGGGGAGGAGTGGAGAAAGCCAGGGCTCCCATCATGGGGGATGAGAAACTCCAGCTTAGCCCAGCTCAGCCCAGCTCAGCCAGAGCTCTTCAGCCCAGAGGCCGATACTTGAAGGGCCCAAGACAAGCTGAGTTTGAGCCAGGCCAGAGAAGAGTGGGAACTTAAAGATGTGTCTCAGGAACAGAATTGAATGAGAGCACAGATGAAAAACAAACAAGGGAAACCAAAAGAAACAGCAACAATCCAACTTCAGAAGAAACCTGGAAGTAAGTCTCTCCTATGCCCAGAAAGCAAACCCAAAGTTCCTAACAGCGCCCCATAGGAGATTTGTAACCCTGGCTCTTTAGGTTCAAGTGCAGTCTCCAAAATTCTGGGGGCCCCATTGTCTCTAGAAACAGGGCTTGTGCTTCTTTGGTACATTGATTTCAGGAAGTTTTATTCTTCTCCCACCTGAACCCTGTTTTCTCCAACTTAATTGTATTTTGGTGAGCTTTCCCAACCCCAAACACCGGAAGGCCCCGGGGGCTCCCCTCAGAGAAGCCGTACAGATCGGAAGTGTGTGCTGTGCGTCTAGGAGAGTAACTAGTTTCAGATTAATGAAGCACTGACAATTTCAATCTGCTTAAAGGCGGGGGTTGGCACTGCCCAGGCCCAGCGTGGGGAGCTCGCCAGCCTGGGCTTTATATTGTCCCCATTTCTGAAGAACAGACAAAGATGGATAGAGAGACATTGAAAAGGAGGGAGAGTATTTAAAACAGCCCCATAAAGCAAGCTGTCACTTTAAGACAAGAACCATAGTGCTTTGATGACTTTGTTTTAACAGCACCGTTTCAAATAAGGGACTCCAGTCTCTGGAGAGAGGGAGAAAATGAGAGGGGGAGAGAAGGAGAGGGGGAGAGGAGGAGAGGAGAGGAGGGGAAGAGAGACACCCAGAGACAGGCAGAGAGAGACAGGAGAGAGATGACTAACTCGTGAGCACTGTAGCGAGACTAATTCTTGGGCAACTACTTGATTTCTGAAATTCTGGGAGAAACAACCCACAGCAGGTGCAGGCATGGGGGGGGGGAGACAGGTGGGAGTCGCCGGGATGGGAAAGAGCTCTGGGCCTGAGTGCAGCCGGCGGCTCCAGGAGCCGCGGCCAGCTTGGCCTCAGTTTGCTGGGAAGTGCGAGAGAGCTCGCACCGCCCGCCCTGCACCGCCGTTGGGGATTATAATGGAAATTTTTGAGGGCTTGAAAGAAAAAGAATAGGAAGGAGGAGGGAGGGCTGCCTTAAGAGACCACCTTCACAAAGCCTAATTTAAATTGTTTGGGGTCAAGCAGCAGCAAGCCACCTCCCCCTTTTCCTTCCTAATTAATGACCACGATTAATTATTAGGCATCTCGAGGCTTCAACAGGCTTTGAGTAGCTTAAGCTTAGAGGTGGTTTTAACTTGGGAGAAGGGAGTTGGAGTTTGGTTTGTTGTTGTTTTAAGAAGGGGTCCCATTCTGAGACCCGGGCTGACCTGAAATTATCTACAAAGCCCAGGCCAGAGTAATCCTCCTGCCTGCCGGGATTACACTTGTACTGGAAGAAGGGGGGGTTAGACTGGACTATGTATGTTTATTGTCTGTCTGTACGTCTGCTCCCCTCCTGTTCTCTTTTAGCTTGCTTTTCACTGTCTCCATCCTCCCCTCCCCCTTTCTTCCTCTTCCTCCGTCTCTACAGAGGAGGCATCTATCTCTGTCTCTGTCTGTCCGTCTGTCCGTCTGTCTTTTGCTCCCTCCCTCCTTCTACCCCCACCTCCCCACTGTTTTCTCCTGTCCCTCTCCCTCCCTTTTCTTCCCATTGAATCCATCCTGGCCTTAGCTCAAGTTTCTAAGTCCTGGTACCCAGTCTTCCCCGACGGCCTGAAAGCAAAGACGCAGGTGCTGCGGACCCCATGCGAGGCGGTGGCATTTCTGAATCCCGCTACATCGTTGGCTGCCAGTGGGTGGGACAGTGAGTTTCACCCGCTGGATCGCTAGGTGGAGAGTTACTGGAAGCTTAAATATTTTTGTCCTTGTTTGTTTCTGCCAAAGAAACGTTCTTACTATTTAATTTTATTTTTAAGACTCGGAAACCAGGACAGGAAGCCGGGTGGGCTTTGAAGACCGGCGAAAGGGCTCCCCCGGTCCGCGGCGCTGGAGGGAGAAGCGTTTAGTCACTGTTTCATTAGGCACTATTTGAACCTTGCAACATGTGGTACTTTCTGGGCACGCTGAAAAGGGAGGATTATGTAGGAGGGACACAAGGAAATTAGCGAACGGTTAATTTAACTCGTTTTCTGCTAGACTTTTCGATACATTCCTAATTGACTGAGGGGCAGGTGAAGCTCCCGCCCCATGCAGGCTCATTCACGGTGGGAATAAATGGCTTTTTCAACTCACATTGCTCACAATATATCATCAGGGAAAAGACATGCAATGAATATGTTGATTTTATTTATTAATGGAATTACACCCTGCCATGCAGGTGTGAGGGTAAAAACCTATACGACAACGAAATAAGATTAACAATGAAATTAGAATTTTATTAGCTTTATATGTCACGTAGACCTGGATTTGAAGTGTCAAAACAAGAATCAAGAAAAGATAGCTCGTAGGGAGCCCTGCCAATCAACTATAAGAAACGAACTGCGTGGTCTCCTACTCTAGGTTGGCTTCCAATGCCTTCGGCATCTCCTCCTGGCTTGTAGGTAGGAGGCTAGTGCTGGAGGACTCCGCCTCAAGGGAAATCGCTGTCTTGGAACCAGCAGGAAAAACGCTTGGGTTCCGAAGGCCAAGTCTAGAATAGGCGTGAAGGAGGCTCCTCGTGCCTAGGGGTGGCCCAAGGCCGCTCCGAGGTCAGCCGTGCCCCGTTAGGCTGCAGCTTCGCGTCCTCCAGATCAGCTGCTAGGGCTGTCAGTGACCCCTGGGAATCGAGAGAAAAGTCCGTGGGGTGGGGGTGGGGGATGCAGGGCGCGAGACCCGCAGGGCGCCCCTTGGAAGCGGCGGGCAGTTTTGTTATCCCAGGCCCCCGGAGTGTCAGCGCAGCTACCTGGGTCTGGCAGGCGCAGAGGTGCCCTATGCAAATGACTCGCTATTAGACCAGAAAGAAACACTTCAAATGGCCCTTTGTAACCTTCTATAGAAAATCGAGGTACTCTGCATGACAAAGCACAATTAAGCTTTCTATTCAGGAGTTCTGCAGCTGGTAGCCCATTGGGAAAGTGGGAGGAAACCAGAATATATTAATAGTGTGGCAAAAGTTTTTTTTTTTGTGTCTGTGTCCTTTTCGGGGTTGGGACTGGGGAGGGGCAGTGGGTGGACCCCGAGGGGAAGAAGGCTCCGCCTTGGATCCTTGCCACCTGAAAGACGTAGCCTCTGCCCACGTGGAAAGCCCCTCTAGTCTGGAGGCCAGAGTCTTCTGAATGGTCTCCCTGAGAGCCCGGCCAGGCAGACCCCATACCCAGGATGGGCTGGCTGCATGTCGCGCTGGCCTCCCCCCCCCCCACCAGTTCGTAGCCAGCTCCACTTAGACATCACGTCTTGCCTCGCATCACTGCGCAGGAACCCAGGTGTTCCAGGCTTCTCTAGGGCGTTGGGGCAGAAGCTGCAGGGTTGTGCATCTGAACCACTAGCTCCCACGAAGATACCGCGGAGGGATGACCCGCATCATTTTCGGCTGGTTCATTTTGACAGTCCTCCAGAAAGAAATATTTGCTTATAAATAAATGAGGTCGTTAACCTAGTTTAGCATTGGCCATTGAACCCTCCTCCCCACCCCCCCCCTGCCCCGCCATCCCTTTCCACCATTCTATGCATTCTTCGGAGCTCTAGGACTCTACCTTGGTGCATTGATTTTACTAGATAACCCGCAGCATCTGCGGGCATTTGCCTGGGCTTCCATCCCTGCTGGGATGAATGAGGGGCACTCCAAGCGACCCAACAACCCGAGGGGGTGGACGAGGCGGGGCGGGAGTGCTTATTGGAAATACTGTTATGTCCCAGTTGCTGCTTCTTTCCAGGCATTCTTTCTCTCAGAGATCTTTCCCAAGATTCCAACTTTTACCAGGCTCCCCTCGAATCTCCAGGAATGAGTGGAAATTCCTCTGCAAATAGTCTTTTTTTTTCTTTTAAATTTGACTGTAAGCTGCATTCCCAGCTCCTCCCTTTTAATCTTAACTACGTGAAAAAACATCCAGACCTATTTGCCTCAAGCTCCCTATGTAGCCAAAAATGACCTTGAAATTTTCCAAGCTCCACCACATGGCCCTCAACAATCCATTTCTATGGTGCTGGAGACCAAACCCTGGTAGGCAAGCACTCCACCTGCTGAGCTACATCTACAACACATTTTGTCTTTTAATTTTAAAAATCAATCCATCAGTCAATCAAACAGGCAGATGTACACATGCCAAGGTACATGTGAGCAAGTCTCTTCTACCTCGTTAGTCCTGGAGATCTGACTCAGGTCACCCGTCTTTATCGCCTTTCCCCTCATATTACTTTATATTTTAAGACAGCTCTCACTAAGTTGCCTAAGCTGGCCTTGAACTGGCTCAGTAGCTCACTGACACTTGTACTGTTTACTATGATGTCACTCTTAGTGGTCTCTAGAGTGGTTAGTTGTAGTGTTCCCTGTGATGGTCAACTGTCATGGTCATTGATGTGGTCAGACACTGATCAGTTGTGGTTTTCACTGACAACTTGAATGTGCAATCTTCCCGTCTCAAGTTCCAAAGTAGCTGGGATTACAGGTCAGGTCCTGGCAAACAGTCACTTAAAAAATAAAAAGGGTTTTTGGGTTTTCAAGACTCATGGCTTACCAAAGTGAAGGGAGGAAGTAATGGATGAATGTTCAGTCACAGATGCAGCATCTATGTCTCTCTAAAAGGTCTGACAAGTCAACAGGCAAGCTAGAGGAAGGCTAGACTGCTCAGTTCTCTGACATGACAGAGCTATTATTTCACTCCAGAGCTCACAGCAGCTGTGGTAGAGTGGACCAGGAAACAACTTGTCATGGGCTGGTAGCAGCTCACAAGGCCCTTCCTTTCCCTGAAGATTTATTATCAACTGAAGGTTGTTAGGGTAAGGGAGACATTTTCCTCGGTAGTGTTATTTTGTTTATGCTATAACAAATAAAGCTTGCCTGAAGGTCTGAGTGTGTAGCTAAGCCACTAGGTAGCCATATAGGGCAGGCAGTGGTGGCACACACCTTCAATCCCAGCACTTGGGAAGCTGAGGCAGGCGGATCTCTGTGAGTTCAAGGTCAGCCTGGTCTACAGAGCGAGTGCCAGGACAGACTCCAGAGCTGCACAGAGAAACCCTGTCTTGAAAACCAAAAAAAGAAAAAAGATACATAGTTTACACATAAATGATGCATCATCTTATGGAAAAGACTTAGGTATGTTTCTCTGGCACCTGAATAAAAACCATCTAAACTTTGAATTCCTAAAGTTCATCAAATCAGCAACAGAGGGAAAAGGGATACTCTCTCTTTCTCTCCTCCTCCTCCTCTACTGGAAATCTTCCAAACCTGCAAGAAACTGTGCAGAGGACCAGCAGTGCCACATGAGGACCAGCAGTGTAAAAATGTGTACTTTGAAAGAACATACAGTGTATTTTAATTGTATCCTGGGCAATAGCTTATTCCCAGGAAACGTATGAGTACTTGCTGTAATCTATCAAATTCTAAGGGCAGGAGTTAAGCCAAAATGAAGGTACTCATTTTGAAGGTTTCATAAATTTGAGAAGGGGATGCATTTATAGTATGAGACACATGGTATGGTTTCTGAAGCACTATAAGCTGAATGTGGTGACAAGTACCTGACATTCCAGGGAGGCCGATACACAGGGATCATTGTGAGTTCAAGGCCAGTTTGTACTACATAGTGAGGCAGTGTCTCAAAACGAAGAAAAAAATAACAAAAATTAAAATTAAACTGACAAATGTGGCCAAAGTGGGTCTTGACTTTACTACATATCTTTTCCTCAGTTAGACTGCACTCAAGATCAAACAGTGGATAATTCCATTTCTCTGCCTTGCTTCTGAAGTAATGGGAATAAAATGGTCTTCCCGGGAGCTCCTTCATGCAATACAAATTCATGGATGTCTTTGAAAATCTGCCTCATCTTTAGTCTTACCAAGAACTTTGAAAATGGAATCGAAGACAAGAAAGGAATACTGAAATAGAAGACAAAGGGCCCGACGGGCCTCAGTCCTGGCTCCTTTTCCTACAAGTTGAATGCCACTGACTGATTGTTGTCCTTCTTAGATCTGCATTTTCCCTTGTCCATAAAACTGAGGGCTGCAAAGATTTCACGAGACAGTATATGGACAGCATATTGCAGTGTGAACACTGGGTTTGTTTAAATTCCACAGCGGTGAAAAGACTGAAGGCAAAGATAAAAGGTTTGCAACATCAGATTTATGCAGTGAAGATGATCAGGATAGAGTGGGAAGTGGGGAATTGCCGTCACAGCTGTGGTTGAGGGAGCTAAAAGACCTGGAAACATCACAGAGTGACAACAGGGACAGTGACATTTCCAGCCTGGCCTCACCGAAACCCTGCCACAAGATTTGGCTTTGCTAGTACTATAACTTGGCTCTGAAGTCTACACCAGGATCTTGATTTCCAAGACAGCTATGTTCAGTGGTGTGACCTTGGGAATGTTTGGACATTGAGGGCTCTGACCCCAGCAATGGGGTCATCTATTAACTAATATGTTCATAATTTGATGGGGTATTGGGACGTGTTAGTGCTGCCTACCTACAGAGAGTGGCACTTGGGGCATTCATTTGGGAACTATATCCTGTTCCTGACTCCTTCCTAAACACCCTCCTTCCTAATCACATGTGGTAAGTAGCTCCTGTTGGTCACATGCTTCTGTCACCATAAAGTCCGGCCTTGCTTCATGGACCAAAAATATGACCAAAAAAACTCTCAGATCATGAGCCAGCAGAAAACCTTCTCTATCTCAGGCTTTATCAATGAGAAGCTGACTACTGTGACCAGTGCCACTTTTTCTGTTATATTTCAACACAGGATCTTATTAATTAACTTAGGTCAACCTTGAACTCACAGCAATCCTTCTGCTTCAACCTGTTGAGTCCTGGGATTACAAATACATGCCATAATGCTCAGCTGAGACTTATTAATAAAAAATGTTTAATTCAGACATGACACATTTTTCTCCCTAATTTTCCTCTCAATGTTGTCTTAATTTAGAAACCAGATTGAGGGCTGGAGAGATGACTCAGTGGTTAAGAGCACTGGCTGCTCTTCCAGAGGACCCAGGTTCAATTCCCAGCACCCACATGGCAGCTCAAGACTATCTGTAACTCCTGTTCCAGGGGATCTGATGCCCTCATACAAGCATACTTGCAGGCAAAACACCAATGTACATGAAATAAAAATGAATAAATTAAAAAAAGAAGAAACCAGAATGAGTGAATGTCCATGTCTTCAGATATTCCAGGTCACCCTGGGTAGAGAATTCTTCCTCATCCTCCTTCTTTTTTTGTCTTTGTCTTCTTACAGATGTGAATCACCATGCTTGGCTTGGGTAGAGTCCTTTCAAAGTCAGAAGACGAGCAGGTAGCATTTGGCTTTATCCCAGAGGAAGGTGAGCATGCACCCCTTCAGAGAGCCCTGATGGAAACGGAAGTGAAAGGGGAGAATGGCGAAAAGACCAGAGTTTGGCGTCTGAGGCCTGCGTGGAATGGGTGAAGCTGGAAAGTCTCAGAAGGTAATGCCTGAAGCCCAGGGAACAAAACTGCTCGAGGGTGTGCACTGATGTTCAGAACATTGATTTCCATTACATTTGTATTGTGCCATCGAATCAAGATTGATGTCTGGAACAGTCACGCTCAGACTTGCTGTCATTTCTCTTTCTTTCCTTCTACCTCTTCTTACTCATGCAAGATACAGTGGATTTAACTTTGGATTTCTCCGTTTGAAGAAAAAATAGTTGGTAGTTCAGAGGCAAGTAAAAAAAAAGGAGGGGCTAAAACGGTTCTATTAAAAAATTTCAGCCGGGCGTTGGTGGCGCACGCCTTTTTTTTTTTTTTTTTTCCGAGACAGAGTTTCTCTGTATTGTTTTGGAGGCTTTAAGATATAGCTCTACTAAGCCGAGCGTTGGTAGCGCACGCCTTTTTTATCTTATTTTATTTTTTTATTTTCGAGACAGAGTTTCTCTGTATTGTTTTGGAGGCTTTAAGATATAGCTCTACTAAGCCGGGTGTTGGTGGTGCACGCCTTTAATCCCAGCACTCGGGAGGCAGAGGCAGGTGGATCTCTGTGAGTTCTAGGCCAGCCTGGTCTACAGAGCGAGTTCCAGGACAGCCTCCAAAGCCACAGAAAAACCTTGTCTCGAAAAAAAACCAAAAAAATATATATATAGCTCTACTTAGCCAGGCGTTGGTGGTGCATGCCTTTAATCCCAGCACTCGGGAGGCAGAGGCAGGCGGATCTCTGTGAGTTTGAGGCCAGCCTGGTCTACCGAGCGAGTTCCAGGACAATACAGAGAGACCCTGTCTTGAAAAAAACAACAACAACAAAAAAAATTCAAGGGCTGGAGAGATGGCTCAGTGGTTAAGAGCACTGACTGCTTTTCCAAAGGACTCAGGTTCAATTCCCAGCACCCACATGGCAGCTAACAACTGTCTGTAACTCCAAGATCTGACACCTCACACAGACAGACCAACGCAAATGAAATAAAAGAAAATAAATTCTTTTGAAAAACCCAACTTTTCAAGCTGGGAGAGGTGAAGTATGATGGAGGACTTTAACCCCAGCATTCAGGAGGCAGAGAGGCAGGCAGATCTCTATAAGTGGGAAGCCAGCCTGATCTACACAATGAGCTGCATCCAAGGCTGCATAGTGAGGTCCAGTTTCTTTTCTTTTATTTATTTATTTATTTATTTATTTATTTTTGGTTTTTTGAGACAGGGTTTCTCTGTGGCTTTGGAGGCTGTCCTGGAACTCACTCTGTAGACCAGGCTGGCCTCGAACTCACAGAGATCCGCCTGCCTCTGCCTCCCGAGTGCTGGGACTAAAGGCGTGCGCCACCAACGCCTGGCCGTGAGGTCCAGTTTCAAAAGCAAACAAACATAAAATAAAATCAGTCATTCTAAAGATCCAAGACAGTTCTTTTTCTTTTTTTCCCTTACAAAGCTTTGTTGTCTTTTTTGGGATTCTCTGTGGATCTGTCTTTTGTGATTACTCACAGGTCTAGCAGCTCTGGTATCCGTGGGTTCTGCCAAGGTAGCCTGTTGGCTCTCATCACAGCTGTCAACCCACAATTAAGTTGTCAAAAATGAGCTTGTCATTTATTTTCTCCAGAAACAATTGCCTGCGGGTATCAAAGTATTTGTGAATGCAGGATTTGAAAAGAAAACCATTTCTGTGCCTAAAACAGCATCCTTAAAAAGCGAAACTTACAAAATTGTTGAGGTTTCATTCAAAACATGAAGATTTCGTTTGAACTGCAATGGTTGGCATTCTAAAAAAGAAGCATGGATTTTGATAGGCTCAGTGGCCTCACTGGACTGACAGGTATGCACGTGATTGTAATAGCATCACTGTCTCCACAAATGCAGCTTAAACAGAAAATGCAACATTCGTTTTCTACAAGTAGAACTTCACTGATACAAGCTGTTCCTTCTTTCATTTGATTGTGTTCACATGTGTCCTGGAAAGGCTGGGCCTTCAAATAGAGTGGGATGTATGTGACTTACTTTATATGTGTGTGAATTGTTAACCTTTTCTGGTGGCTTTAATAACGTTAGCTCTCATTCTTAGTCTTCACAAGAGGAGGGAATAAGAAGGTCAATTTGAACTATGATGAAGTATTTCCCTCTCTGGTCAGGGTTGTCCACGATCCAGGTTAGGTAAAATCTTGGTCCTGTACAGCAAGGTGGGTCCAGTTTTCAGTGAAAGGCAGCAGGCTTCACTACTTCAATATCTTCTTCTGTAAAGCTCTGCTCATTAGACTGGTCCTCCCTACGTGTCAGGGTGGTCCAGAGATGAGGTCCCTGCCATCTATGAGCTGCCACAGCTTTGCAAGCCCTCCTTGGGGTTCCTGAGGCTGCCACTCTTGCTGACCAACATCGGTTCCTACAGCCCTCTCAGTGACTCTGGGCAGTACTTAGCATTTGGAAGGCTGAGGGAAAAAAAAAGATTGCTATGAATATGAATTTGAAGTCAGCCCGGGCTACATAGCAAAGCTGTTTCAAAATAAGTTATTGTTAAAAGAAAAAGGAAGAAAAACAATAAAAGGAGCTGAGTGGGGAGCTTTTCCACTTTCACTCTATTGAATCCCAGGAAACAATTCTTTTCCTCGAGTCACTGGTTTTTAGCTCTCCTCCTTTCCCTTTGCCTACTTCTGTACCTTTGAGTCCTCTATCCCTCAAAAGAGGACAGGAAGAAGAACAAAGCTCAAAGTCAGCTTGGGAGCTTTCATCCAAAATCTGTAGACAGTGGCCATGAGTGCCTGTCTGTGCACCCAGTCCTCAAGAGCCGAGAGGGAAATCTGGGCTACCCACGGGTACCTGACTGCAGAAGCATCACTCTCTGTGACACACCGCTTACCAAAGAGAACAAGAGACAAAGGAATGCTTCCAGCCAAGGCCTTCAAACAGGCTGTCATATAGCTTTGCCTGGCTTTAAACTAATCAGAGGAGGGTGGCCTTGGGCTTCACAACACTAGATTATGTAGCGGCAGGAGAATCACACATTCAAGGCTGTCTTGGGTTATGTAGGAAGTTTGGAACTAACCTGAGCTACAGAGGGAGTGTCAATAGTAAACAACAACAAAACCAATGGTAAGAACAACAAGAAAGGATGGGGATTAGCTTAGTGGTAGCTTATCATGCACAAAGCCCTGGGTTCAATCCCCACACACACACACACACACACACACACACACACACACACACACACACACACACACACAACATGGTCATAGGAATGGGACCCAACTCAATAGGAAGATAGCCTTTTAAGAAGAGAGGCAATTTCAGTTACTCTTTCTCTCCTGAAGGACAGTGAGAAGGTTACCATCAGTAAACTATGACAAGAGCCCTTACCAGTCACTTATTGGGCTGGCATCTTCCCCTCTTCCCCAAGGTTTATTCATGTATTTTATATTTATGAGTACCTTATCTGCATGTACACCTGCATGTCAGAATTGGGCATCGGATCCTATTATAGAGGACTGTAACCCCCCATGTGGTTGCTGAGAATTGAACTCAGAGCAGGGCAGCCAGTACTCTTAACTACTGAACCATCTCTCCAGTCCTGGGCTGGCATCTTGATATCAGACTTTTCAGCTTCCAAAACTGTAAGAACTGCATTTCTGTTGTTTAAGCCTATGGCATCTTTTTACACTCCCTCAAGCAGACCAGTATGGACAGCCAGCTCTTCTCTTGAGCGCCTAATTCCCGCTTTGTAGACAGTTGATATAGATTCTGCCAATGCCGTGCTTCCTACTTGTGCCTTAGGGAATGAACAGAAATGTCAGCAGCTAAGGCTTGAGGAGGTGCTGGTTTGACGGGAAAAAATGAACATGCATTGTTTGGAACTTGTTGCATTTCAGGTGAGAGTGGTCCCTAGCAGGTCAGAGGATGGCAGTCTGTCTGGGCAGTGAGAAATATCCCAGTGTGGAATGGAAGCCCTGGAGTGCGGAAATGGACATTTCTAAGCTAGGGAGTTCATACCATCTCCATCTTGCTTTTAGGCCTTGACATTAAATCTTTGAACACAAAGTCTGCTGGCCTGTTTCCTGACTGCGGATGTAAATTTTATGTGTCACTTTGACCGGGCCTTGGGTACCCAGATAGGCAGTAAAAAAATTATTCTGGGTATAGCTACAAGGATGTTTGTGGAGGAGATTTATATTTAATTAACAGATTTAACGGATTCCTTTCTGTCACATGGGCAGGCTTCATCCAATCTGTTGGAGGCCTGAAGAGAAAGGCTGAGTAGGAAAGATTCTTTTCTCCCTGCCTGAGAGGGATGCGACATTGGTTTTCTCTTACCTTGGACTCTGGCTCAGAGCAGAGCTGTACCGAGGTCCTTGGTGTGGACTCTTCAGTCTCCATCAGCCTGGGGGTCAGTTCCTCATGATTAACAGTGCCTGGTGAGGTCTCTCTGGAGCTGTCTTTCTATTGGTTCTGCTACTAAAACACTGATCAAGGGACAGAGGCAAACAGACTCTCCAGCAACCTGCATTGGTGAATTCTCAGTCTTCATGGAGGTTCATCCTGACTTCACCTAGATTTTACTCTGGGGAATCAGTTCTTTGGAATTTGCAGTAAAGCATCTTGTGATGTTGTACAGACTCTACCTTCAGCTCCAAGTTCAGGTTCCAATTGTCATAAATCAATCACGCATGAGGAGTTGGTCCATCTTCCCACGGCCAGAGAGAGGTTGTGGTTATATTAACTGGAGTTGTGTGGAGGTGAGAAATAGCTTTCTCTTTAACACTGGGATTGAATCCTTCTCAGCACAGGGATAGACAGTGTGACCTTTAATATTGCTAGTTTGACAGAGTTTAGCATCACTTATGAAACTAGGCTCAATGTGTGACCGTGAGGGACTATCTGTATTAGGTTAGTGGATGGGAGAGACTCAGGAAGAAAGATCTCTCCAGACACCTCATCACTCTTGGACTTCCTACACTATAGAACTGCAAGGGAAAAATGCACATTTTAAAAAACAGGTAACCTGGCCTCAGATACTGTATTACAGCAGCAGAAAACTGACAAAATCAGAATCCAGCCCCCATTTGTCTCTAGTGATTAACCAATTTCCTCCAAATAACCTTAACTATGGGTGAAGTGATGTGACTGAAATATTGTTGTTTTTCTTCTTTTTAGATAGAGCTTGATTTTTATAACCTAGGCTGCCCTAGAACTCTCTATGTAGCCCAGGATAACCTAAAACAGTTATCTCCCTGCTTCAGCCTCCTGAGCCCTGGGGTTAAGGTAGTGAGCTACCCTGCCTGGCTTCCTTTTACTGTGCCCCTCTTCGTCCCTGACACATCCCCATCCCTCCCTCCTCCACATGAACAGTGTCCCAAGTGCCCAAAAGAATCTTGATTTATGATGTGTCCACTTCTTTCCAAGCTCTGGAAGAAAAGCTGGCTGGCAACCAAAGACCATTAGGAACTCCTCTCCTGCCAAGCAGCTACCGTGGTTTGTTCTGCATACACTCACAGAGTGGCCACCGCAGCTACTTAAAAAGTCCTTTAAAACCTTTCCCATCCCCAGCCAAGTCCATGGTTCAACTTCTGGACGACCACACCACGAAATAAGGAACTGCTAACTTGTCCTGCCTGATCTTATGTCAATTTGACATGAGCTAAAGTCATCTGAAAAGAGGGAACCTCAACTGAGAAAATGCCTCCATAACATCTGGCTAGAGGGCATTTTGTTAATGAGTGAATGACAGGAAGGACCCAGCTCATTGTGGGTGGTGCCATCCCTGGGCTGGTGGTCCTAAGTGTTATCAGAAAGCAAACTGAGCAAGCCACGAGGAGCAAGCCAGTAAGCAGCATTCAGCCCCTCCATGGCCTTTGCATTAGTTCCTGCCTCCAGGGCTCTGCTGTTTGAGTTTCAGTCCTGGTTTCCTTCAGCGAAGGGCTGTAGTGTAGAAGTATAAGCCAAAGCCGGGCATTGGTGGCGCACGCCTTTAATCCCAGCACTTAGGAGGCAGAGGCAGGCAGATCTCTGTGAGTTTGAGACCAGCCTGGTCTACAAGAGCTAGTTCCAGGACAGCCTCCAAAGCCACAGAGAAACCCTGTCTCAATCTCTCACCCCCCCAAAAGAAGTGTAAGCCAAATAAGCCCTTTCCTCTCCAACTTGTTTTTGGGCATGGTGTTTCGTCACAGCAACAGAAACACCATCTGGCATGTAACTTTAAGGTGACATGTTGTCAGTGAAGCCTGCTACCTCCCCTGGGTGCTTCTTTTGTGTGTATGCTATTATGTTCTCATAGGAGCACCTGCTGGGTGCTACCACCCACCAATGTGATACAGCAAGAAGCCTTCACCAGAGGCTGAGGCTGACACCCTCCTCTTGTGTCTGTGGAACTGTGTGTTCAGTCAACCCCTTTGCTTTCTAAAGCTCCCTGTCTGAGGTGTTTTGTCATAGCAGCACGCACGCACGCACTAAACAGGTTCGGATAATCTTTTCTTTCTTCTCCCTCTAATGCGGAGGCTCTGAAAATCCTGTTCTTTTTCTGTTCTTTATTCTCTTCCTGGAACTCCCACTATTCCCATGGAATTGATTATTTCTTTTATCGAAATAGTTCAAAGATATGGCATCTCCTGTGTGTATGTATAGTAAAAGATATATAACACCGCCAGGCGTTGGTGGCACACCCCACTAGGGAGGCAGAGGCAGGCGGATCTCTGTGAGTTGGAGATCAGCCTGGTCTACAAGAGCTAGTTCCAGGACAGCCTTCAAAGCCACAGAGAAACCTTGTCTCAGAAAAAAAAAAGATATATAACACAAAATTTACCACTTATGCCAGGCATAATTATACTTCCTTATTTTTATACAGAGTCTCTCTATGTAGCCCTGATTATCCTAGAACTCACTATGTCTACATAAAAAAAAGAGAAAGAATTGAAAGGAAGGAAAGAAGGGAGGGAGGGAGGGAAAGAAAGAGGGAGGAAGGGAGGGAAGGAGGGAGGGAGGAAAAGACTGAGGAAGGGAGGGAAGGTGGGAGGGAAGGACAGAGGGAGGGAGGGAGGGAAGGAGGGAGGGAAGGAGGGAGGGAGGGAGGGAGGGAGGGAGGGAGGGAGGGAGGAAGAAAATACTAAGTATCTTAATCCAGGCATGATGATACACATCTACAACCCAGCAGTTGGAAGGCTGAGGATTGAGGATTCCAGGCCAACCTGAGCTAAGAATAAAATCTGTTTTAAAAACAAATAAAACAAAGACGGAAAAATACGTGACTCTTTTTCTTTGCGTTCATATTTAGTGCTACTCTCTGATTTTAGGTCCCTAACACGTATTTCTGCCTGTTTCCACTTTATGTTTCTCTGCTCTACTAACACAAACTTCTGAAGACACTTCCCTTTCCAAGGACCCTCGTGTTTACTGAATGATGTCGACTTCCCTGGCTACACACCCAGGAACCGCTTTGTCTATTCCAAACCAGCATTTCCTTCTCTCTTTGAAACAAGGCTTCTTTCTGACAGCCTGGGCTAGCCTCAGACTCACACAGATCTGCCTGTCTCTGCCTCCCAAGTGCTGGGATTAAAGGCGTGCGCCATCACACCTGTTTTAATGTCCATGACTCTAATTTACACCCTGCTCCCCTCAGGCTTTATCCATTGAACTTACAGACTCTTCAGTATTCTGCAGCCCAGAAAATTTTGACTCTGCTGTTCTTTTGATTTGATTTGATATACACTGGTGTTTTGTCTGCATGTATGTCCGTGTAAGGGTGTCAGATCTTGGAGTTACCAACTTCTGTTAGCCGCCATGTGGGTGCTGGATATTGAACCTGAGTTCCCTAGAAGGACAGTCAGTGCTCTTAACCACCGAGACATCTCTCCAGCCCTGGTCTGCTGTTCTTACCATCTAGTAAGCTTTTCTTCTCCTGTGTGGGCGTTTGAATGAGAATGTCTCCCATAGGCTCATGTATTTGATTGTCTGGTTCCCAGTTGGTGAACTCTTTGGGAAGGATTAGCATCTGGCCTTGTTGGAAGAGGTGTGTCATTGAACATGAACTTTGTGATTTCAAAAGCAGAAGTCAGGCTCAGCCTCTTTCTCTCCTTCCCTCCCTCTCCCTCTACCCTCCCCCACCCCCCTCCTGCAACTTGTGGATCAGGTGTAAGCTCTCAGCTATTGCTCCGGCTTCATGCCTGCCTGACATGTTTTCCATGGTAAACATAGACTAACCTTATGACACTGTAAGAAAGTCCTCTGTTAAATGCTTTATTTTATTTTATAAGTTGTCTTGGTTATTGTATCTCATCATAGCACTGGAACAGTAACTAAGTAACCTGGGTCTCTGACAATCTCTTCTAGATAGTCCTATGTTCACTTAGCATCCTCTTTCCTCTCTCCACTCTGAGACTCTGTACCAAGTATTAAAAATCTCTTCTTAGTGGATGGTTATGGCTTGCATCTTTAATCCCAGCACTTGGGAGGCAGGAACAGGTGGATCTCTATGAGTTTGAGGCCAGCTTGGTCTATATAGCAAATTGAATTTGTCTCAATAATAATAATAATAATAATAATAATAATAATAAATATGTCCTTTAGGGACTGGAGGGCTGGTTCAGAGGTTAAGGGTAGTAATTGTTTTTGCAAAGAACCCAGTTTCAATTCCCACCACCCACCAGGCACACGTGTGGTACACAGATATAAAAGTGAGCAAACCATTCATACACACTAAATACATTTTTAAAAAAGCATCTCTTTTAGGGGCTGGAGAGATGGCTCAGTGGTAAGAGCACTTGTTGCTCTTCCAGAGGACCTGAATTCTGTTCTTGGTACTCACACATAACTGTCTGCAACCCCAGTTTCAGAGGGATCTCATGCCCTATGCCCTCTTCTGGCAACTGGGAATACTACATGTATGTGGTGCACATACATGTAAGTAAAACACACATACACATAAAAGAAAAATAAACATTAAAAAATTTTATTTTAAGCCGGGCGTTGGTGGCGAACGCCTTTAATCCCAGCACTCGGGAGGCAGAGGCAGGCGGATCACTGTGATTTCGAGACCAGCCTGGTCTACCAAGCGAGTTCCAGGACAGCCTCCAAAGCCACAGGGAAACCCTGTCTCGAAAAGCCACAAAAAAATTTTTTTTATTTTAGCCTTCAGCAAATAGCTGCTTTGGAATATTTTTCTCCTACTTTCTATGTTTTAATCCACCGTGTAGATTTCACATTTTTGGAGGGAGGCAAGGACTAACAGTGGCTGGGTGTCTATAGAACTGGGCATGGCTGTGAAGTGATTTAGTGTTTTACAGCATGATCCCTGCATTTTTCCCCAAAGAAGGTATTTATCACGCCTCCTTTCCTTCCTTCCCTTTTTGTTGTCTTGGAGATTAAACAGTCTCACGCATGTCAGGCAGGTGCTAGGTGACTAAGCTATTTTGTCAGTCAGACTCTGCTTTAACCAGGTCTGCAGTTTGGTGGGGTGGTAGACACACAGGTGGATCACTGCAGCTCACTATGATAATTGCCTCAGTGGAGCCTTGGAGCAGCTGGAACACCTGGCTGCCTGGATGAATGGGAGAAACTCATTCTTTGTCACAATTCTGATGCATAGTCCCCTGAAATCACGGCACTCCCTATAGATGATAACCTACAATTTTCACATAGTGTTCTGTCTCCCTAGAAGAGTCTGCCAGGATTTCCATGCATTTTCCCAAAGAGCTCAGTGCTAAATAGTTTTATGTCAACTTGATACAAGCTAGAGTCATTTGGGAACCTCAACTGAGAAAAGCCCCAACCAATTTGGCCTGTGGGCAAGCCTGTGATGCATGCTCTCTACTGATGATTTAGAGAGGAGAGCCCATTTCATGTGAGTGGTTCCACCCCTGGCATGGCAATCTCGGGTCCTGTAGGAAGGAGGCTGAGCAAGTCACACGGGTCAAGTCAGTTAGCAAAGTTCCTCCTCTACGGCCTCTGCTTCAGTTCCTGCCTCCAGGTTCCTGCTTTGCTTAAGTTCCTGCCTGATGGATCTCTGTGAGTTCGAGGCCAGCCTGGTCTACAGAGTGAGCTCCAGGACAGCCTCCAAAACAATACAGAGAAACCCTGTCTCAGGAAAAAAAAAGTTCCTGCCTGGCTTCCCTCAATGATGGACAGTTACCTGGAAGTGTAAGATGAAATAAACCCTTTCCTCCCCAAGAGAAACCCTAACTATGAAAGCCCATATTTTTGCCAGGTGTTGGTGGCTCACGCCTCTAATCCCAGCACTCTGGAGGCAGAGGCAGGCAGATCTCTGTGAGTTAGAGCCAGCCTGGTTTACAGAGTGAGTTCCAGGGCAGGCTTCAAAGCAATACAGAGAAACCCTGTCTCAAAAAACAAAACAAAAAAGCCCACATTTTATAAACAACTATAAAGGGTATGGGAATATACCTCAGTTGATAGAGTACTTGCCTGGCATTCATGAATGATGGTGGGGTGTCCTTCTGTAGGCTGTAAATATATGTTCTTTCACAGGTTGATGAATAAAGCTGTTTTGGCCAATGAACATGCAGGATCTAGCCAATGGGGAAATCCAATCAGGGATAGAGAAAGGTAGTAGGCAGAGTCAAGGAGATGCCATGTAGCTACCAGGAAGGTAGGACGTCCAGGCATTATCGGGTAAGCCAAGCCCGTGTGGAGATACACAGACTAATAGAAGTGGTTAATAGAGGCTGGAGAGATGGCTCAGTGGCTAAGAGCACTGGCTGCTCTTCCAGAGGACCTGAGTTCAATTCCCAGCACCCACATGACAGCTCACAGCTGTCTGTAACTCCATTTCCAGCAGATCTGGCATCCTCAGGCAAAGCAACAATGCGCATAAAATTTTAAAAAAATTAAAAAAAGAAGTGGGTTAAAAAATTAAGAGAGAGCTACCCAGCACTCGGGAGGCAGAGGCAGGAGGATCTTTGTGAGTTCGAGGCCAGCCTGGTCTACAGAGCGAGTTCCAGGACAGCCTCCAAAACAATACAGAGAAACCCTGTCTCGAAAAACCAAAAAAAAAAAAAAATTAAGAGAGAGCTAGCCAATAAGAAGCCATAGGCCAAATAGTTTATAATTAATATAAGCCTCTGTATGTTTATGTGGGGCTAAACGGTTGCCGGACCAGGTGGGACAGAATCTTCTATCTACACATGAGGTCCTGGGTTCAACTCCTAGCTCTGCATAAATTAGGCATGTTAACTTGTAAGTGTATTTCTGGAACCCAAAATGAAGAGGCAGGAGGATTAGAAGTCCAAGGTCATCCTCATCTCCACAGTAAGTTTCAGGTCATTCACCTTTCCATGAAACCCTGCTCAAAAACAAACCCCCACATCTTTAAACACGTGAAGAAGTTCATTTCTTCCTCCAACAATTCCTTGGTGAGTCAGGTGTGATGGCATGTGTAGTTGGTTTTTTACTATTTGGGGACCAGCCACCCAGCTCCCAAATAAATACACAGAGAGTTATTCTTATTTATGAATGTCCAGCCTTAGCTTGGCTTGTTTCTAGCCAGCTTTCCTAACTTAAATCGTCCCATTTCTTGCAGTGGTATGGCTCACCTTTAATCCCAACACTCGGGAGGCAGAGACAGGCATATCTCTGTGAGTTCAAGACAAGCCTGGTCTACAGAGTGAGTTCCAGGACTATACAGAGAAGTTCTGTCTCAAAAACCAAAATAAAATAAAATAAAATCCCTTTTCTCTTCTATGTTTTGCCTCTGGGCGTTTTACCTTTCTTTATTCTGTATGCCTTTCTTCCCTTCTTACTTCAGGCTGTGTACGTGGCTAGGTGGCTGGCCCCTGGTGTCCTCCTCTCCTTCTCCATTTCTCACCCCTCCTCTTCTCCTGAGCCTAGATTTCTCCTGTTTATTCTCTCTGCCTGGCAGCACCACCTATTTCTCCCTCCTGTCTAGCTATTGGCTGTTCATCTCTTTATTAGACCACTCAGGTGTTTTACACAGGCAAAGTAACACAGCTTTTCAGAGTTAGACAAATGCAACATAAAAGAATGCAACACATCTTTGCATAATTAAGCAAATATTCCATAGCATAAAAGAATGTAACACATCTGAAACTAATATTCCACAACAGGCACTAGTCTTGGCACTCAGGCAGCAAATGTTTGTGAGCTTCAGGTCAGCTTGGATCCTATCTCAAAACAACAAAGCAAAATACACAACAATAACAAAAACTCTAACCTCTTGGGACTGGAAAGACGACTGAGCAGTTAAAAGCACATGCTGCTCTTACAGAGGACCCAAAATCAATTCCCAGCAACCACATCAGGCAGCTTGAAAGCACCTGGAACTCCAGCTCCAGGAGACGTAATGCCTCTGGCATCCACATGCACAGCACACGTATATACAACTAAAAATAATAACTAGCCGGGTGTGGTGGTGCATGCCTTTAATCCTGGCACTCAGGGATGCAGAGATAGCTATATCTTGGTGATTTCAAAGCCAGCCTGGTCTACTCTGTGAGTTCCAGGGACTATCAGGGCTACATAGAAAAACAACAGCAACAAAAACCAATCACTTGATGTCACTTGCTTATAGTGAGTTCAAGACTAGTCTGGGTTACTTGAGAGCATGTCTCAAACACAAAACAATATGAACCAATAGTTTTGTGAAAGTCTACTGCCTGCTAGGGGCTTGGGGCAACCCACAATGGTATTTAGATAATTTAGTGGAGATTATAAACAAATAGCTTATAAAAACTGGTAAATCCTGCTGGGCATTGGTGGTGCACGCCTTTAATCCTAGCACTCGGGAGGCAGAGGCAAGCAGATCTCTGTGAGTTTGAGGCCAGCCTGGTCTATCGAGTGAGTGCCAGGATAGGCTCCAAAGCTACACAGAGAAACCCTGTCTTGAAAAACCAAAACAAACAAACAACAACAACAACAAAAAACTGGTAAGTCCTATGGAGGAAGCACAGATTCGAGAAGAAAGACCCACACACCGGGCGGTGGTGGTGCAAGCCTTTAATCCCAGCACTCAGGAGTGGTGATGATCAAGGATAGTTAGACAGCACAGGCCCATCTAAAGGAGCAGTGTTGAGTGCAGGTGTGGGTGCAGTCTACCATCCACTGTTGTGGGTTCAAGTCTCCAACTCATCTCCTACAAACACTATGACCTTGTGACCTTTTGTGAGGTTGAGTCCCCTACACACACATACCCCTCACATTTGGGATTAATTGTAACGTTCAGGGTCCCAAAGGGGGCTGTAAACTCAGTTTTAAGTACTCACCCACCCAAGGCTGGATGTAGAGACATACACCTGATATTTCAGCTCTTAGAAGGCAGAGGCAGAAGAATGGGATCCAGTGTGGGACCAGCTAAATCTATATACCTAATTCCAGACCAGCTAGGAGCCAGGGAGATCCTGTCTCAAAAAACAAAACAAAAATCAAAGAAGAAAAAACAAACCTAAAAATATTTCCAAAGATTTTAGGCCAACTACATATGGCACACTCTTATAACTCCACCACTTATGAGGTAGAGGCAGGAAGGTCAGGATTCAAGGCCATCTTCGCTACACAGTGAGTAGAAACTTTTCTGGGCTCCATGAGACACCATGTCACCCTTCTCCCCAGAAAATCTTATCTCAGAGTCTCACTACATATATGATAGGCTCCGAGTTTTTAACAGTTACTACGATTTCTAGGGAAACTTACAAAAGAGAAGAATCTAACCCACAATTCATTTACCAACGTGGTGAAATGTTTGTGAATTCTAAATTAACAGTGAGTGACAACTGCACAATGCAGTGTTTTGCAGACATTTAATTAACCACTCATTAATTTAGATTTTAATGACACTTTCTTTAAAAGTGGAGGGTTTTTCCTGGTTTTTTTTTCAGGTCTGAAATTATTTCTGTGGATTGGTAAACTCCCGGGGGGCTCAGCTCCTGACTCCAGTAGCTTGAGAGATGAGCTGACCATGTACTCTCCATTCCTTAGGCCCCCAGTCTGAATCTCCTCCACTTTAGGTCCCTGCAAGAGCTCTGGGCTCCACTGCTCATGCCTGGATTCCTTTACACTTACTCCCCAACACTACCCCTCTTTAAATCAAAGTCTGTCTCCCTTAATATCCTTAAATTCTTCAGGGAAGGCTCTCCAGAGCCAACCCGTATGGGGCTTTTGAAGGTGCTTACTAGTCTTGTTGGGAAGATGGGCAGTGGTGAAGGCAGTTTCCACACTGTCTCGACTTCTCTACCAGGTCTTTCTCCGGTACCCTCTGCCTCTCCTTAATTCTTAGTATCTGATAAGTGCCACTTCCCCATTCCTTGTAACCTTGTGAACGCAGCTTGAACAAAATGGCTTCTGTCCCTCTTATCCCACTGCACCTCAATTTTATCTTCATTTTCAAATGAGTGTCATGTAAAATACACTGGTGGTGCAGTTCATTGGGTAGAGCGTGCTCCTGGTGGGCAGGTAGCCTTTGGCTCGATTCTCAGAGGTATGTATGGAAATTTCTGTCCCACCCGGTCCCCCACACAGCCCTTTTGTCCCAAATAAACACACAGAGGCTTGTATTAATTATAAACTGTTTGGCCCATGGCTAAGGCTTCTTACTGGCTAGCTCTCTCTTAATTTTTAACCCATTTCAATTAATCTGTGTATCTCTACGTAGTCTTAGTTTACTGGTAATGCCCAGGTCTCTTTCTTCAGCAGCAACTACATGAGACTCACTCTCTCCGTATCTCTTCTCAGCATTCTCCTAGTCTGCTAGGCCCGCCTATATCTTACAGTATATAGTCACAATATACGGAAGGACATCCCCCATCACGGGTGTAGTGGTATATATACACTTACCAGCCCTCAGGAAGTGGAGATAGCAGTTCAAAGTTCAAAGTCATCCTCAGACACAATGTGAATTCCAGATCAACCTAAAGATGTAAAGAAGCAAAACACATATCTCAGTTTTAGCAAACAGAGTCACAATAACGTTAAGGAAAAGTTGAGAGGTTGACTTTGCTCTGGCTTTTACAGCAAATCTTTTTCAAATGTTGAAGTCTCCTGACATTTAATAAATGTTTTCTGTTTGAAACTCCTTAGGAAGTATTTTCACACTACAAATCTATTTTGCATATTAGATTTATGTAACTTGCTGGAACAAAAACTAAACTGGAAAGTTCGTGTCAGAGCTGAGCATAGCAATATCCAATTAATGTGAACCTCTTCAAAATAGGACTGTCTCTTACTAGTCATTTTTTAATCCCTAAGAAGCTTGTGATCTGAAGCCTTCCGATTGCCAGCCTCTACAAATGGCCTTCTTTTGCCATGGCCAGATGCCTTTCATGATAGTGTATACTGCGAACTCAGTTTCTTCTGGACCAGATCAAGCTCCCTAGTCCCAGGAGGCAGGGAGGAAATGTACACTTTGGCTGAGAGCGCTTTTATTTGGCAAAGGAAGACATGACTACTCTGAGGTCAAGTGCCCTGATCTGACTTCTTAAATAAACAAACAGACAGAGCTCCAGGAACTGGGAGGACCTCCCAGAGTTCCCTTCTGGGACTGTCGATCCTGAGGAATTAAACTGAGAATGGTCCCTTCAGCTCATTTATGGATTTAGAAGACTTTTCCTGGTGTTTAAATTTTGCAGTTCTTCATATATTAGAGATGAAGAATATATATAATATAGATGAAGAATGTAATATATAAATATATATAAAATATATGAAGAATATGTACATATTTCTTCTTCTTTTGAGGTAGGAGCCCATGAAGTTCTTGCTGACTTCTGTGAGAATTTTCTTTTTCCTATCAAGGTAGCTAGTTCAAGGACCAACAATGCATAAATCTCCCCCATCGTGTAAAACTTTTATACAAAGGAATTCAAATCTTTTTTAATTTCCCCCGCCTTATAAAGCATTTGTGCAAAACCTTTTCATCTTTCCAACCAGGTAAAACTTTCATTTATGAAGAGCCCCATTCCCCCATCCCTTCCTACATTTCCAGAACTTAATGGACTGGAATACTCACCCCTACCCAAGAGCTTCATTTCCTTTGCAGTGATGTTTTTGAGGTTTATTCATTTTATGTGCATTGATATTTTGGCTACATGTGTCTGTGTGAGAGTGTTAGGCTGGAGTTACAGACAGCTGTGAGCTGTCATGTGGGTGCTGGGAACTGAACCTGGGTCTTCTGGAAAAACAGCCAAAAAAGCAGCCAGTGCTCTTAACCACTGAGCCATCTCTCTAGCCCTGCACTGACTCTGTAAGCTATTTCTTCTCTCTGGGGATTATTTTCTTTGCTGTACAGAAACATTTCAATTTCATATGAATGCCAGAATGTGTCAATTCTTGGATGATTTCCTGTGCCACCGGAATCCTTTTCAGAAAGTTCTTTGCCTATGTCTGAACTTTGAAATGTCTTACCTATGTTTTCCTCCAGTGGTTTTAATAGATATTGCTTTAGAGTTATTGATCTTAGTTAGAGACCAGCCTGGTCTGCAAGAGCTAGTTCTAGGACAGCCTCTAAAGCCACAGAGAAACCACTCCCCCCCCCAAAAAAAACAAATAAAGTTATTGATCTTTCTTGGTGGTGGTGGTGGTAGTGGTGGTGGTGGTGGTGTGTGTGTGTGTGTGTGTGTGTGTGTGTGTGTGTGTGTGTGTGTGTGTGTGTATCTGCCCAAACACTTTCAGGAGTTGGTTCTCTCCATCCACTTTGCTTGTTTGTTTTTGGTTTTTGATTTTTCAAGACAGGTTTCTCTGCAGCTTTGGAGCCTGTTATAGAACTAGCTCTGTAGACCAGGCTGGCCTCAGACTCACAGAGATCCGCCTGCCTCTGCCTCCTGAGTGCTGGGATTAAAGGTGTGCGCCACCACCGCGCGGCTAAGGCGAGCTCTCTCTTGATTCCTGCTAGCCTGCATATTCTAGGTGAGTTGGCCTATACAGGCTTGTGGGTGATTCCGTCTCCTCTTCCCATCTCATCGTGAGATCTGCATCTGGCTTTTTACATGGTGTCTCAGTGACTTTTCTACTGCTGTTCAAGGCAACATAAATGAAGCATTTCGCTGTGGCCTTGCTTACAGTTTCAGAGAGTTGCTCTGTGATCATCATGGTGGGGAGCATGGCAGACAGACAGGTACGATGTTGCAGACAGGTACGATGCTAGAGCAGTAACTGAGACCTCCCATCTGATCTTCATGTTGCAGGCAGAGAGGCAGTGAGACCCGGCCTGGCATGGGCTTTGGAAACCTCAAAGTGTACCCCCAGTGGCACGATTTCTCCAACAAACTCAAGCCTCGTAACCCTTCCTCAAACAATACACAGGCTGGGAGCTAAGCATTCCAATGTATGAACCTTTGCGGGCCTTTTTAAATTTTTTTGTTTTTCGAGACAGGGTTTCCCTGTATTGTTTTGTTTTGGAGGCTGTCCTGGAACTCGCTCTGTAGACCAGGCTGGCCTCTAACTCACAGAGATCCGCCTGCCCCTGCCTCCCGAATGCTGGCACCTTTACTGCCCTTGCCTCATGGCATGACAACTTTGACTCTTTAGGGTTTTTAATAGTCAAATGCAGAGGTCTGGTTCACTTCAGCTCCTTCACCGCCAAACCAGGGGGCAGGGACTGTTTCAACTTCTCAGCCTACTCTTTGTCTGTGATGACCAGGGTGTAAAGACACCTGCTGCAGCGAACCTTGAGCTTCACATTATCCTGGTTCTTCTTGATCTTGACCGATTTGGCATCCTTCCGCCGGGCTGTGAGCAGGAAGTCCTTGATCTCCTCAATTTTGAGGGGCATAGCGACCGGCTCTCGGCGCTGGCGACCGCACAGTGGCGATAAATGAAGAGAACAGAAAAAGAAGCTGCTGAGGAAATCTTTCACCTCCTCGATTAGGCCTATTCCCAAGTATTTCATTCTTTTTGAAGCCATGTGACTACTGTTTCTTCCTAATTTCTTACTTGGCAAGTTCATTGTTGGCATATTGTGCGGTTGGTCATTGGCGCACTGTGTGGTTTCTCCCGTGTTACCTCTGTGCACCACAACTTTACTGAAAATTGGTAAATAAGGTCGAAGAGATTGGGATGAATGTACTCTGAGACTTGACCAAGCCAAGTCCTGTATTTTCTGTCTGCAAATGTCTGCCATCTCACAAGTTAGAAATTTACATATTCTTAGGAAAGCTGCTCTTGACAAAGTACGCACAGGGCTTGGTATTTTATTGTTTACATATTGAAAAGAGTTTCTTTTTCTCCTTCATTGAATTTTGGCTTTTCACAGTATGCAATTTTGCGGCATTTATGATCATTATGTACTTTGTTTCAAAAGAATGCATTTTGTCATAAAAGCCCTTCACAAGACTAGAGGAAACCATCAGTTCTCTGTGAATATCTCAGCACAACCTGTGGGTTATTTTTTTTCACTTGCTCTGAGAATATTTAAAACAATCTGCAAAAACTCCTATGTGAAGCAATTAGAAGGAAAAACTGAAGCCAATTGAATTCTCTTAATCAAGAAATAATTAATTTGTGCATGACAATGTTGGAGTCCTACATTCAATAGACTGGACGATTTTACTCCCCCCCTTCACAAAGTAACAGTTTCGATCTCGCTTTGTTTGTGAGATAGTAAGGAAGGCTTGTGCAAAGTGAGACTAGATGAACAGTGAGGCTTTCTCATGAATAGGAGAAATGAATGCTTTTTTAATTTAAAGGAAACTGTATTTAAAACACAATTTTTGGAAAATATAATGAAGTCAAATATAAATATTGTGAACAGATGTTTCTTAAGAAGCTGCCACAGTGAATAGCCACCATCTGGAGTCATTCACCGAGAGAACAAGGTAAGCACGCACCTGTTCCTTTCTTGAAAACGATGTAATCTTTGTCCCAAATTATAAACAAGTACAGCAGTTTCCATGAAAATGTAATATCCAATTTGCCAAGCCATTTAGGAAACTACTCATGAGAATTTAGACAGTTTAGAAAAGTGTATGTTTTGTATAAGATTTTTTTTAATAAAGATTATATTTATTTAGATTATGTATGTATGTCCATGTCAATGCAGAGCCTTCAGAGGCCAGGAGAGGGCATTGGATAGGCTGGAGCTGGAGTTACAGGTGCTGTGAACCACCTTGACTCAGGAACTGGGAAACAAACTGTGGGCCTCTGGCAGTGCCGGATGGATAGGTGCTCCCATCCGTGAGTGCACTGAAAAGTGCTTTGTCTTTCTCACACTTCACTGTTGCCCTGAATTTTCTCTTTTAAAGAAACTGTCTTAGCCGGGAGTTGGTGGCGCATGCCTTTAATCCCAGCACTCGGGAGGCAGAGGCAGGCAGATCTCTGTGAGTTCGAGACCAGCCTGGACTACCAAGCGAGTTCCAGGACAGCCTCCAAAGCCACAGAGAAACCCTGTCTCGAAAAACCAAAAAAAAAAAAAAAAAAAAAAAAAAAGAAACCGTCTTGCTGAGTGTGGTGGCTTGTGGCTTTTAGCACGAGAGGAAGAGGCACAAGTGGATCTCTATGAGTTCCAGGCCAACCAGGGCTACACGGTGATACTGTGTCTAAAATAAAATAATATAAAAATTCTTCAAAGCGGATACATGATCTATATTTGTAATTTTAAAAAGTATTCCATGATGCGGAAATATTAAGCCACACAAAATAGGGATGCCCTGTGATATTTTATTGAGGGAGAAGTCACTTACACGAGAAGCCAAGAAAGCCAAGAACCAAAGGTCTGCACGCTGCTCTCCGGGACACAACCAGAACCCAAAGAGAGAAAAGCAGCTCCTCCCCCTAGTATTTTTACTCCCTCCCTTCTACGTACCTGTGACCACAACCAAACAGGTGTGGTCAGTGCTAAGGGTACGTAGATCTCTCCCTACAATTCCATTTTTAACTATGTATCTGCGTGTGGGTCTGTGTGTGGGTCTGTGCCTGTGAATGCAGGCACCTGGAGGCCAGAGGCATCAGATACCCTGGAGTTGAGCTATGGGTATCTGTAGCTTCGAGTCACAGGATATGTGATTAGTTGGGGTTTCTATTGCTGCAAAGAAACACCATGACCAAAGCAAGCTAGGGAGGAAAGGGTTTGTTTGGCTTACACCTCCATATCACTATTCATCGCTGAACGGAGTCAGGGCAGGAACTCAAACAAGACACCTGGAGGCAGGAGCTGATGCAGAGGCCATGGAGGGTGCTGCTTACTGGCTTGCTCCACGTGGCTTGCTCAACCTGCTTCTGTCCTTTCCCTCCCTCCCTCCCTCCCTCCCTCCCTCCCTCCCTCCCTCCCTCCCTCCCTTCCTCCCTCCCTTCCTCCCTCCCTTCCTTCCTTTATGTCTTAATGTGCATTGGTGTTGTGCCTGTATGTATGTCTGTGTGAGGATGCCAGATCACCTGGAACCGGAGTTACAGATAGTTGTGAGCTGCCATATGGGTGCTAGGAATTCAACCCTGGTCCTCTGGAAGAGCAGACAGTGCTCTTAACCAATGAGCCATCTCTCCAGCCCCTCAGCCTGCTTTCTTATAGAACCCAGGACCACCAGCCCAGGGACAGCACCACCCCCAGTGGGCTGGGCCCTCTCCCATCATCACTAATTAAGAAAGTGCCCTACAGGCTTGTCAACAACCCGATCTTATTATGGAGGCATTTTTTTTTTTTTTTTTTTGGTTTTTCGAGACAGGGTTTCTCTGTGGCTTTGGAAGCTATCCTGGAACTAGCTCTTGTAGACCAGGCTGGCCTCGAACTCACAGAGATCCGCCTGCCTCTGCCTCCCAAGTGCTGGGATTAAAGGCGTGCGCCACCAACGCCCAGCTATGGAGGCATTTTTAAAAATTGAGATTTCCTCCTCTTACATGACTTTAGCTCGTGTCAAGCTGACACAACACTTCCCAGCACAACATGGATGCTGGGAACAGAACTTGGGTCCTTTGGAAGAGCACCAAGTGTTCTCTGTGACTAAGCCACCTCTCCACCTGGGGCCTACACTTTTTAAAAGCAGTACAAACTTGAGCAGACACTACAACTGCTGCCACATTACCTTTGGCCACATTTTCAACATTCTATAAGAAATCGCAATTGAATCTGGGCTGCATGTAAGGCCTGGATGGATTGCATTGTGGCTACAGCTGATGGCTTTCTTCATCCGAGCCCCTTGGGTTCCCAGTAAGAGCTGGATCCTGTTGCCCATCCTTTGCCTCTGGGATGAACTTGGGATTTGCTTTGGCCAAGTGTGTGAGAGAAAGGCAGTGTGGGTGTGGAGGTACTACTTGTCGTCCCAGTTACTTGTGAAACTAAAGCACAAGTAAGGATCACTTGGATTAGTAATTTCAAGTCTAGCCCTGGCAATACAGTGAGACCCTGTCTCAGAAAATAACCCCCAAAATAAATAAATAGCACGACTAAGCCCCTCCTGAACAACAACAAAATTATCCAAACCAAGATCTACTAATGGCGTGGGGCGTGGGGGTTTTTGAGTCAGCTTGCTATGTAGACAAGGATGGCCTTCTGACCAACACCTTCTGAGGACCATGTCACCATCTCCCAAGTACTGAGATTTACCCCTCTGCACTGAAGCTGGCCCAAATGTGTGGACCCTGCTGTTTCTGCCTTCCCACGGCTGTTTATTACAGGGGAGTCATCACGTCCAGACAGAGAGGTCAGTGCTCTGCAGAGATACATTTCTTTTTTTCTTTTCTTTTTTCTTTTTCTTCTTTTTTTGGTTTTTCGAGACAGGGTTTCTCTGTGTAGCTTTGGAGCCTGTCCTGGCGCTCACTCTGTAGACGAGGCTGGTTGGTCTCAAACTCACAGAGATCCGCCTGCCTCTGCCTCCCGAGTGCTGGAACTAAAGGCGTGTGCCACCACAGCCTGGCCGTGAATTAAATGACACTGTGTATATGTGTGTGCCCCCGACAAGAGAAAGAGGCCGAGACAGAAAGGCAGAGAGAAAGGAGGGCAGAGCTTGTCTCTTGAAGGGGGGAGCACAGCGCATGCGCACAGAGACCAAGTAGTCAGGACCCTGAGCAGGCCAAGAGTATTATTGCCTGAGTACTGGCAAGCACATGTGCATTTCCTGCCAGGTCCCCAAGGGCCGGCCAGTGCAGGTGCCTAAATGCTAACACTTTCTACACTATTTTAAAACTATTATTTAAATAAGCAGCATGTGAAGCACATTTGGGAATGGATGAGCCCGATTTCTGCCGGTCTGTTACAGAGAGAACTGCTGAAGATTGGAGCGGAGGACTGAGGACGGAACTCAGAGGAGAGTGCACGCCTGTGGTCTTAGCGGCCCCCCCCCCCTTCAGCAGAAGTGAAGCCAGGCCAGCATGATGGCTCATCCAGGAAGAGTGAAAGTGCTTGTCACTCAAGCCTCATGACCTCATCTCTCCCAAAAGTGACCCGCCACGTGTGTGTGCCGTGACACTTGCATGTCTGTACTCAGACAATCGTACGCACAATAACAGCAGTAAACAGATGAAGATGTAAACAAATGAAATAAAGTGAAGTCAGAGATGTAGAGAGGCGGCTGTTAATTCTAATGCTACAAGTTAAAAATGTGAATTATAAATGTTGAGCTGTTCTCATTGCGTGTGATTTCTTTTGATAAGAACCTGGCAAATGTAGTCTAAATTTGAGTTTAATGCAATTAAAATAAAATTTATGCCATTTATCGAGAAGAAATGTGGGCTGATTGTTAGTTGAGCTTTTGTATCGAGATAAATGAGTCAGAACCTTTTAGCTTTTCTTAGGTGGTAAAAGAAAATTCTTGGAAACCTTTTTAACCCTTCCTAGTCACATGGAGACTCTAAGTTCAAAAAGCTACCATTCCTGGGCCAGGAAGGTGACTCAGTGGATAAACGCCTTTACCCAACAAATCTGAGGACTGGAGTTTGATCCCCAGAACCTACACAGTGGAAGGAGAGACAGTCTCCTCACACTTACCCTCTGGCTTCTACACATGAGGTGTGGCATTGCCATGTCCCCTCCCAAATAAATAAATGTAAGAAAAGAAAAATGTAAAAAGCTACCGTTTGAAAGTCATGCTAATGAGTAGTTGGAAGGCCTGGAGCACAAACCAATACCATTCTCCTTAGGACATTGTCCGGACCCAGAGACCTGGGACAATTTTCACCCGGTACCCGTGGCTCCTCCCGGCATCTCTTAACACCCCCCCCCCAGAACCTCTCCAGCCCTGGGCTGGGCTTAGCTTCTCTTCCCCAAGCTTCTCACACTCCCATTGCCCCCCGAACCTCTCCAGCCCTAAAGCTTCTCTTCCCCAAGCTTCTCTCTCCTATATTATCCAGCATTTCAGCTATGTGCCCTCTCGGCCTGGCCTGTTGGTCGACAGCTCCTCTTTTGGTCTGCTTGACACCGCCCCCGCTTCCCCCCCCGTGCTCCCTCACCTCTCTTTTCCTCTCATGGCCAGATGCCCCTGGGTGAATTCTCCCTCATATCTGCAACAACCATATATTGGAGCAGTCATGCCCCGATTTTCATTCAGACATAGCATATCTGTATGTTAGGGCAGAAACATATTACTGCGGGTTCTACACACCCTGTGCCTTTGATCGTAACAGACCACTGACAGCATTGTTCCAGTGATGATTGGCAGCATTGTTCCAGTGATGATTGGCAGCACTATTCCAGTGATTGACAGCACTCTTCCAGTGATTGACAGCACTGCTCCAGTGATTGACAGCACTGCTCCAGTGATTGACAGCACTATTCCATCATCCTGTACTGGCTGTCTTGTTGCAACCTTACGATATTTCTAACACTGGTCACTCTCTAGCCCCTAAATATTGGAGGTGACTGAAGTTCAGAAAGGTTAAGTAACCTGCCCATAGTCACACAGCTGGCCTTTCTAACTCTAGGCCAATCAATATAAACACCTCAATATACTACTACCCCTGGTCAGATCAGGAATTTGCATGTTCCTGTCTGAGGAAGATATGCAAATAATGACACCTTATTTTATGAGACAGTATCTAACCATGTTACCCAGGCTGCCCTCCAATTCGCTATCTCCCTGAGACAATCTCTCAAGGTTTTGTACAAGCACCTCTAGTTTATAGTATCAATTTGGTTAGAAATATCAATTGTGTAATAACAGCAATGATTATGCAATAACAAAAAACTAAAATTGATGCCATATTTAATTTTTTTTAGTGTCACAGAGAAAATACTTTTCTTCCTAGACATAGAGTTGATATGTTTGTTTGTTTGTTTGTTTGTTGGGTACAGGAACTAATGCCTCTGCCTTTTGAGTAGTGGGATTAAGGCTGTGTATGCTCAAACAAAAAATCTGATGGACTGGTGCATACCTGTAGTCCCATCACTTGAGAGGTGGAGATTGGAGAACCAGAGCTCAGGAGTTCAAAGGTCATCCTTGGTTGCATATCAAATTGAATTTAAAACCAGCCGGAACTTTAAAACCAGCCAGAACTGGGAGTGGAATCTCATGGCCTTTAATCCCAGCACCCCAGAGGCAGAGGCAGGCAGATATCTGTGTGTTCAAAGACAGCTTTGTTTACATAGCAAGTTCCAGGACAGTTGGCACTATATAGAGAGATAATGTGGCCTCTCTCCATGCCTCGTCCCAAAAGACTAGCCTAGCACCCCAGGGCCCCCAAAACGACTAGCCCAGGTAACAATTTTGTCTAAAACAAAACAACTAGCACAACCTCTAACACAAAACAACCCCACTTATCTTCTCCCTTCGGGGGATGGAAGAGTTAGTTCTCTTTTCTCTTGTGAGTTGCTGGATATCTATATCGCTCTCTCCATCAAGGCCCTTACACATTGCACACGTTCAGGAAGTGTAGTGTCTAATCGAAACCAAGGCCCTTATTCAGTAAGTGTCTAACAGAACTGAATCCTTAGGCTTTGTGTTTTTTTTTTTTTTTTTTTCCGAGGCAGGGTTTCTCTGTGGCTTTGGAGGCTGTCCTGGAACTCGCTCTGTAAACCAGGCTGGCCTCGAACTCACAGAGATCCGCCTGCCTCTGCCTCCCGAGTGCTGGGATTCTTTGTGTTGTTTTTGAGACATGATTTTACTGTGTGGTCCATGTTGGGTTGGATCTTACCCTCCTACTCCCTCAGACTCCCAAACCCCGACACAATGCTGGGATCATACAATGGAGGGAGTCAACAGGCCTGGTTTAATAGTATCAGTTTGATTTCCAAGAGCTTGTTTGAAAACAACACAAATTCTGTTGATATGCAGCGCTTATCTTCCAGCCGCCTGTTGTTGCTGATGACATCACGGACGGCAGATGGGGGCCTCATGAAAGTCAGGCAGGGGTTCACTCACTGTGAGAAGAACTGGCCAAACTCTTTAGATGCTCAGCAAGTCTCACAACAGTGATTGTCATTTTACTTAAGCAGAGAATCTGAGTGTCTAAAGGTCAGTACCCATGTTATTGTCTGTTATCTGGCTTTCCCTCTACTGTTCCAACCTGTCACCACCAAGGGCCACTGCCAGCTATAGCCCGGCTTTAGTGAAATCTGTGCAGCTCACTGTTTTGCTGTCTCTACCTAAAGATGCTTCTGCTGGAGTAGGATCGGAGGAGCCAGGCCGGGACCTAAAGCCAGCTCTCAGTAGGGAGGCCACTAAATGCACGAAATGACCAAGAGTTACACGTTATCTTAGTTCTGCACTTCTTTTACTGTTGACAAAGAATAATCCGAGAGGACCAGCAGCTGTTGGCGACCTGCACTTGTGATGGTGCTATTCTCTACATACCCTCAGCCTGGACATATGGCTTTTTTTTTTTTTTTGGTTTTGGTTTTTCGAGACAGGGTTTCTCTGTGGCTTTGGAGGCTGTCCTGGAACTCGCTCTGTAGACCAGGCTGGCCTCGAACTCACAGAGATTCTCCTGCCTCTGCCTCCTGAGTGCTGGAATTAAAGGCATGGGCTACCAATGCCCGGTCACGCAAAGTTTTTCTTTAAGAAATAAGAAAAGCCCAAGAGCTCACTTGGTCTTTGAGGGGACCACTGCTGTGTCCTTGAACTTGTGAGTGCCTAGGTTAAGTCTCCAGGTGCCTTCAGCAAACCTTCCAACTCCTCTGTTAAAGTCTCTTCCCTCAAATAATGGTGTTCATGGATACATATGGCTGTTTTCACCTTCACTTCCTGGGGCAGATGGATGGAAGGAGAGGAGAGAGCATGTGGGAGACTGGAACGGGACAGAGGCAGTGGAACCCTTTGGAAGGCCTTTAAAAGCCTGGAGGTGTGGTGCAAACCTGAGATCTTGGTGGTTTGGAGGCTGCAGTGGAAGTTGTGAGTTCAAGGCCAGCCTAGTGATAAGTAAACAAACATGCAAACAAATAACACCAAGAGCCTTATCAAACACAATACTTCTACACTTCAGCACTTGGGAGTTAGACCCAGGAAGATCAGGAGTTCAAGGTCATCCTTGATTATACAGCAAATTTGAGGCCAGCCTAGGTTAGGTGAGACCCTGTATCTCAAGCAAACAAACAAATGAGTGTGTGAGTGTGTTGTGTGTGTGTGTGTGTGTGTGTGTGCTCGCACGTGCGTGCGCAGAGGTCTTCTAAGACCAGAGACTTCAGCTTCCCAGGAGCTGGAGTTACAGGAGTTAGAGCCACCCAGTGTGGGTTTGAGGGACCTAACACTCAGGTTCTCTAAAAGAGTGGTACCTGCTCTTATCTGAAGAGCTGTCAATAGGCAACCCTAGCTTGCTTCAGACCCAGAGATCTGCCTGCCCCTGCCCCCCAAATGCTGGTATTATGCTGCCACTCCTAGCCTCAAGACCCGTTTTTATATTTGTTTGTTTGTTTATTTATGAGACAAAGCCTCTGTGTAGTCCTGACTGTCCTGGAGTTTACTTTGTAGACCAGGCTGCCCTCGAACTCACAGAGATCTGCCGGCTTCTGCCTCCCAAGTGTTGGGAAAGTCCATTTTCTTTTCTTTACTTTTTTTTTAAGATTTATTTATTACATACACAGTGTTCTGCTTACATGCCAGAAGAGGGCACCAGATTGAATTGTAGATGGTTGTGAGCCACCATGTGGTTGCTGGGAATTGAACTCAGGACACCTGGAAGAGCAGCCAGTCAGTGCTCTTAACCTCTGAGCCATCTCTCCAGCCTGAAAGTCCATTTTCTTAAAGTCAGAATTTCCTAGCAAAATATTTAGATATTTTTTAAAAGTATAGTTAACTTGGAATTTTCCAGAATAGCAATATGTTTGTTTTTGTTTTTGCTGTTGTTGTTTTTAATGAGTCTTTAGTGAAACCATGTAGAAAATACTCTTTCTAGCTCCTCCACTAGGAGATTTTCTATTACATTTTTCTTCACCCTGCTGGTGTTTATCCGTGGTGAACATGCTGCCTGAGGTGGTCCTGAGATGTCTCAGGAAGGAGCTGGTCACCTCTCCCTGGTGGTATGAGCATAGGCTGCCAAAGCCATCTTTTCTGCACATTCCAGGCCAAGCTGGAGTCATTTCTGCCTCCTTCTCAGACCAGGCCTACGGTACCGATCCTACGTCCTTCCTATGTGGACCCGGGGTTTGGCTTCACAGACTCATGAACTCAGGACTCTTGTCTCAGTGTAAAACGGAGTGCTTCAAATGTTCTTGGAAGACGTTCAGTTGGTTTGTGTCCATCCTGGGTTCTGCCTCCCAGGTCTCCCTGTTCCTTCCTCCTAACGTGTGTCAGCTGACAGGTAGGAGAAGAGGGTGAAGTCACTGGCCTGTGTGCGTGGTTGAATGACATTGTCAAGTTCCTTGTGGATGGCGGTGAAGAGCTTTTGGGACTGAAGATATATCAATGTGCCTAAGAAATAGAATTTATGAAGACCTGCAAGAATATAATACTGTTTTTTTTTTTTAACGGACAGGCTCCCAGAGGATCTTATTAAACACACAGGCTGTTTAAAAGCAAAGAAATCCAATGGCTGTAAAATCTGTGGGGGAAAATATTAGCCTTTATTTCCAAATATTTATTTAGGATGGGATTTTTCCCTCTAAAGAAACATCAATCAAATGTAATTTTTCTGGTGTTTTAAAATGCTGTTTGTGCCAGGCAGTGATGGAGCATGCCTTTAATCCCAGCACTCAGGAGGCAGAGGAAGATGAAGCTCTGTGAGTTCAAAACCAGCCTGGTCCAGGACAGGCAGGGCTACACAGAGAAACCCTGTCTCAAAAAAAAAAATACTGTTTACATTGATTGATTGTATGCATGTGGCATGTGTATTAGGTGTCAGTGGTGTGTGTTGTGGGTGTGTAGAACAGTAGACAACAGATAACTTGCGAGAGTCTACCCTCTCTCTATTACATGGGTCCTGGGGATTGAACTCAGGGATTCAGGCTTGGTTACGAGCCCTTTTACCTCTTGAGTCATCTCACTGGCTCTCGTGAAGATTGTTTTATCTGACTTGCCTAGGTTTTGAGAGCTCAAAGCAGGATGAAGAGAAGGTGCCAGGATGACCGGAACCAGTATGTGCTACAGGAGGTGTGGTCTCTTCACCGTCCTGCGCCACCACCTCCCTGAAGATGCCTCCATTGAATCCAGGCTGAAGGTTTGCAAGGCAACGCCATTGACCAACGCAAGTTCCCCAACAAGAGGACTGCCCAGAGCCATCAAATACGGAGCAGCTGGTTTATCCATTTTCCTTTCTGTCCCCTCACCAAAAAGAGTCACTAAAGTCACAGGGACTGAAGTCACAGAATGGAAGCAGGAGGATCACTGTGAGTTCAAAGCCAGGGTGGGCTGTGTAACAGGATTCTGTCTCTAAAAGCAAAAGTGGAAGGAAGAGAGGAGGACTGGGGACTGAAACTGTACCCAGTGCTTTCTGTAGCTACAGCTTTTGGGGGTGGTGGGGACTAGAACAAGATCTAGCCACATAGTCTGCTTGGCTTTGAACTTGTGATCCCCCCACCTGGCTTCTCATGTCAGGTCTGAACATTTATCTATTCACAAAGACAGAGTCCCATGATTAAATTTCCTCAAAAGTGTGGCTGCTTATCAACGCTGCTACCTTGGCAATCACACTTCAACAGGGGTCAGGCTTGGGAAGCGGTATCCACACCTCGGAAGAGGCCGCAGTGACATGTTCCTCAGCTTTTCACATGTAAAAGCTATTCCTCTTGCTGGGCCTGGAGAGATGGCTCAGAGATTAAGAGCACTGACTGCTCCTCCAGAGGTCCTGAGTTCAATTCCCAGAAACCACATGATGGCTCACAACCATCTGTAATGAGATCTGGTGCAATCTTCCGACATGCAGGCAGAAGAGTGTATATGTAATAAATAAATCTTTGAAAAAAAGAAAAAAGTGACACGGTAGTCTGCTTGAAACAATTTCACCCTCTGACGTGAGGGTGGAGAGGGTTTGGGGAAAAGGTGTAGTTTCTGTGGGGTTGCCGCGTCACAGTCTAACACAGATACAACAGGATTATGGGTTTGAAAAAGATTATAGCAAGGACAGAGCTCAGAGCAGAGGAGGCAACGAGGGAACCGCCCAGGCCTGGGACCGAGGCCTCGCTCCCAAGCACGGGCTCCCAAGCACGGCGTTGCAGATGGGTCCCCATCTTTCTGTGAATACTGAAGTCCCATCTTCTTCCTACCCGAAAGTGCCAGGAAAGGGAGGGGCTGAGGAGGGCAGAGGCCATTGAGACAAAATTGCTTCATCTCCTTATGCCTCATTTTCATTCTCTGTGAGATGGAACACTAGTAATTACCTGACGACTGGCTTCCGGGGAGGGACCGGGGAGATTAAACAAATGACACACGCAGAGAGCGTCCAGCCCATGTCATGTATGGAGTAAGTGTTTTACAAATTCTGGTCATTATTGTTTCACATAATACTTAGGTTAAAACCTTTATTTTATTGTATCTTTTTTTTTAACATTAAAGCTTTTATACGCACAGGTCACTCTTTCTTGGAAGTCCATTGAGGGAGGTTCTGGGTGCTTTCTTTAGGAACCAGGAGCCTATCAAAGGGAGGGACTGCTCGTTCTTCTAGGTCTTATTCGCACTAAGGGGAAGAAACTATGCCAATCAAATGGGTAATGAAAAACCACGAGACACAGTGGGATCTCATATTCTGCAATTGCAGGAGACTCATGTGTTCAGGGTTGGCCTGGATGTGATGGTCAGTTTTTACCAATTTGACACACACTAGAGTCACATAAGAAGAGGAGCCTCATCACGCCTCCTGTGGTGGTTTGAACGAGAATGTCCCTGCTGGAGGAAATGTGTCACTAGGGGATGGGCTTTGAGGCCTCAAAAAGCCCAAGCTATCTCCAGTTAGTTCAGTCTACCTCCTATTTTCCTGTTAAGATGTAAAGTCTCTAGCAGGGGTGTGATGGCATGGTTGTTATCATCCAGGCAAACCTGGCCCTGCCACTTGGGGACCTGGCAGAGTAAGCCACCCCTCCACACATGGTTACACACATGCTGGAGCAGTATCTGAGAACTACATCCTGATCACCAAGCTGAGAAAGAGAGACACTTTTGCAACCTCAAAGCCCACCCCCAGTGGACACTTCTTGCAATGGGGCCATACCTCCTCCTAATCCTTCTAATCCGTTCAAATAATGCCACTCCCTGGTGACTAAACATTTGAATATACGAGCATATAGGGACCATTCCTATTTAAGCCATCACAGCTGTCTTCATCAGGGTGTTTTGTTATAGCAATAGAAAAGTAACTAAGGTCATAAGAGCCAGAGAGCTGTCCCTGGCCCTCTTCAGCTGTAGCACTAGAGAGAGTGGCCTCTATACCTCACCTGGGTAAACACAGTAGAGCTGGCCCTGTAGGTGTGGGAGAACCCACCCTGAGGATGTGAAGGGTGTGAGGGGGGACTAGACTCACCCCTTGCTCATCACTACAAGGAGTGAACCAGCCAGGGCAAAGCTGGAGAGCTCACCCTGGTGGTGAAGACAGGAGAGCCGGCAGACTGACCAACCCTGCAACTCTCCAGACCCAGAGCCTAGGTTGCATGTTGGCTCACCTCAACATTCACTCCATCTGTGAGCTCCTGGGGCACAGTGCGTGCGTGCGTGCGTGCGTGCGTGCGTGCGTGCGTGTGTGTGTGTGTGTGTGTGTGTGTGTGTGTGTGTGTTGGATGTCCTGTGGACCCAGGGCTACAGGATATCCATGACACAGGGTGGCAGCAATGAGAAGTCCAGGAAGAGTCCCAGTGAAGGTCCAGTGTCTGTAGCATAGCAGATACCAGGAGTCAACCTAGACCAAAGATTCTTTGCAACGAACGCCTGCATGGAAAGACGTATGAATAAAGGGGTTTGCTGCAGGGTTCACTGTGTCACACTGCAGCTTCCGTGACAAGAGCTTCCCTTTTCTCCTTCCCTCCCTTGTTCTTCTTAGTTTCTATTTTGAGGGCAGAGGGCAGATGCAGGGGGCTGGAAAATGGGTGGGATCAGGGCGCATGATGTGAAAGACGCAAGAATAAGTAAAAAGAAAGTTTAAAAAAGAAAGAAAAGTAACTAAGACACCCTTCAGATTGGTCTGTGGGCGTGTCTATGGGGAGTTCTTTTGATTAGCCATTGATGTGGGAGGGTCCAGCCCACTGTGGGCGGTGCCATCCCTGAGCAGGTGGGCAGGAAGTATATAAGAAAGGCAGTTGAGTAAGCCATGGGGAACAAGCCAGTAAGCAGCGCCCACTTCGTGGCTCCTGTCTCTGCCCGCTTGAGTTACTCCCCCAACTCCCCCCAGTGTTGGGCTACGGTTGGAATGTGTAAGCAGAATAAACCCTCTTTGCCCTAGTTGCTTTGACCATGGTGTTTATCACAGCAACAGAAAGCAAACTAGGACACTAGACTATATAGCAAGGCCTTCTTTCTGAAACTAACGGGGCATGGTGACAGAGGGAGGATGGAATTTAGGATAAATTTTGGCTGTTTGAGACCTCGTCTCAAAACAACAGCAAAAGGAAGCGGGGAGGTAAAGGAGAGAGAAGAAAGCCACACAGAAATGAAGAGAATGGAAATCTGAAAACCGGATATAAAGGGGCTGGTGAGATGGATCCGGACACCGTGTTTGATCCTGGAGCATGGTGGAAGGAGAAAACTGACTCGCCTGAAAGTTGCCCTTTGACCTCTTTACCTGTGCTGTGGCAGGAATGCGCGCGCACGCGAGCGCGCGCGCGCGCGCACACACACACACACACACACACACACACACACACACACACACACACACACACAATACATGAATGTAAAAATACAATTAGGCTAGCATAGTAGCACATGCCTTTGGTCCCAGTACTCAGGAGGCAGAGGCAGACAGATCTCTGTCAATTCAAAGGCAGCCTGGTCTACAGAGTGAGTCTGAAGCCAGCCAGAAATACATAGTGAGACTCTGTCTCCAAAAATATTGAAGAATGTGAGCTTAGAGTCTGACTTATTTTTTCTAGAAATTCATTTCAGCTCGTCTCTGCTGGGATCTTGGCTGATGCGTGTCTGCTGGGGTTGACTGGATTATTTAATTGCTGTTTTCTGTCTCTAACTGCTGTGATTATGACTCAAGTAGTGGATACATCTCGGGTGCTACATAAATAATAATTATTTTAATTACGGCCAAACCTGTGTGATATAAGCTAACAACATAGCCCATGGCATTTGTGTGCGTGCTCTCTCCGGGGTGGTGGAGAAATGGCCCATTGTGAAGGTTCAAAGGAGTCTCCCCTCCATGCTCACAGTAATTTTAGAATTATAACACCAAAAAACACAATGCCACAGTAATCACCGCAAGTTTGCTGAAAGCAATGTCTTCATAATAGTCCATGACCCAAGGGTGCTGTGCTCAGACAATGTAAGCACTTCATTTCATTGAACGGCTTTCTTTTTAGTGCTGTGAAAAATAGATGTGTGGCCCTTTTTTCAGGTCTCTTGTAAAAGCATGAGAGTTCTTTGTAGCTTGGTTGAGGCAAGGTACACTGGTGAGTACCTGGTATTTAGCTGTATTAGATATCACCATCGACAGCCGCTTATATCTAAGTAAACACTTGATGGACATGATGTTCTCCAAACAACTTTTATTTATTTATTTATTTTTTTTTGGTTTTTCGAGACAGGGTTTCTCTGTGGCTTTGGAGGCTGTCCTGGAACTCACTTTGTAGACCAGGATGGCCTCGAACTCACAGAGATCCTCCTGCCTCTACCTCCCGAGTGCTGGGATTAAAGGCGTGCACCACCAATGCCCGGCTTCCAAACAACTTTTTGTTGTTGTTTTTCCAGACAGTTTCTCTGTGTAGCCCTGGCTGTCCTGGAACTCGTTATGTAGACCAGGCTGTCCTCAAACTCAGAGATCCATCTGCCTCTGCCTACTAAAGGTATGTGCTGTCAATGACAATGACGATGCCCAGTATCTCCAAGCAATCTTTAACTTAAATTTAATTTTATTTTTTCAGGCATGTCTCATATAGCCCAAGATACTCTCCAACTTGGTTTTTTTGTTTTTTGTTTTTTTTTGGTTTTTCGAGACAGGGATTCTCTGTGCCTTTGGAGGCTGTCCTGGAACTCGCTTGGTAGTCCAGGCTGGTCTCGAACTTACAGAGATCCGTCTGCTTCTGCCTCCCGAGTGCTGGGATTAAAGGCGTGTGCCACCACCGCCTGGCTGATACTCTCCAACTTGATACATAGTAAAGTTCAAGACATATTGACACATGCCTTGAACTCCTGACTCTCATTGCTTCCACGTCTCAAGTATTAGGTTTACAGGCATGTATACTTCTTAGATAACCCCATAAGAGTCACACAGCAACTGGTATACCTTATGAACTCAGCAGATGTATATAGAAAGACATCGGAGGGTCACGTCAGACGCAGGGTGTGGGCAGAGAAGGGTTGGAGCCCATCTATAGAGCATGAAGATGAATAGGGCAGGTGCTGACAGGTTGCCAAAGGACAGAATTCCCATAGTTTACTCTCAATGTGTTCTTGTTTGCTTTCTTCCTTTGTTTTTTGTTTTGTTTTGTTTTTGTTTTTGTTTTTTTGGTGTTTTTCGAGACAGGGTTTCTCTGTGTAGTTTTGGAGGCTGTCCTGGCACTTGCTCTGTAGACCAGGCTGGCCTCAAACTCACAGAGATCCGCCTGCCTCTGCCTCCCGAGTGCTGGGACTAAAGGTGTGCGCCACCAACGCCCGGCCGTGGCTGTTCTTGGCAGCAAGCACCAGGCTGTTCTTGGCAGCAAGCACCTTCGTGGGATGACTCCTTTCACTGGCCCAGCTTTCTGACTTTTTAGAGACAAGGTTTCAGGTGATCCAATACAACTTTGAACTATGTAGCCAAGGGTGACCTTGATACCTCACCCTCCTGCCTCTTCTCCCTGGGTTATAGCTATCTGCTACCATCTGTTATTGACTTTGCTTTTCATGTTAGAACCAGACAACATTTTATTTCACAAAGTAGTTTCCAAGGAGCCAAGTAGAGGAAGCTGGTATTGTAGATACAGGAAGGCGGAGGCGTGCAGAAATAACACAAAAAGTAGATCTGTAGCCTGAAAGTCACTCTCCTTAAGACACGGACTGCAAGAGAGGCACCAGAAGGGTAACTAATTGGTTAAAGCAGTGGTTCTCAACCTTCCCAATGCTTCGACCCTTTAATACAGTTCCTCACGTGGTGGTGACCCCCAGCCCTAAGATTATCTTATTGCTACTTCATAACTGTAATTTTGCCACTGTTGTGAATTGTAATGTAAATAACTGTGCTTTCTTAGGCCCCCCCTGTGAAAGGGTCAGTTGACTTCAAAGGGGTCAAGTCCCACAGGTTGAGAACCACCGGGTCAAAGTCAAATTACCTTTTTTTGGTTTTGTTTTTGTTTTGTTTTGTTTTGTTTTTCCAGACAGGGTTTCTCTGTGGCTTTGGAGGCTGTCCTGGAACTTGCTTGGTAGTCCAGCCCGGCCTCGAACTCACAGAGATCCGCCTGCCTCTGCCTCCCGAGTGCTGGGATTAAAGGCGTGCGCCACCAACGCCCGGCGTCAAATTACCTTTTTATAATGAGTAAAGTAGAAAGAATATCATTATCCATATGGTTTGAACTGATCCCTTTGGGAAATTTGACTGTAATCTCTCTAGTCCTGATTTCTTAAAATGTTCACATTTAGTTTCAATTTGGTGTTGGAACCTTACCACAAATGATGATGATGACCATGATGGGTGGTGATGACCAAGGATGTGATGATCATTCTGGGGATTGGACTCAGGATCGATTCGTGCTGGGCAAGTACTGTACCATATATATATGCATATATATATAGTGTATATATATTATGTATATGTACATATTTGGGGGTTTCAAGACAGGGTTTCTTTGTGGTTTTGGAGGCTGTCCTAGAACTCACTCTGTAGACCAGGCTGGCCTCAAACTCACAGAGATCCACCTGCCTCTGCCTCCTGAGTGCTGGGATTAAAGACACCACCGCCCCTGCTATATGTCTATATATTTAAGGTAGAGTTTCTCTATATCTAAACTTGAAACCCCTTCTCTGTTTTCACAGTGCCAGGGTTCAGGTATGTGCCACCATCCCTGATCCTCTATTTTAAGTCCTAGGGGCCTCTTTGGAAACAATCACCTCCTGGAGTTTTTAGGGAGATAAACAAGGCGACTCCCGTGGTAGATCTCCAGCTAAGCCTAGCTGTGGCTTGTGCGCTGCTGTGCTTACTCATATGATGTTGGCTTCCTGCAGAGGGTGACAGCATGGACAGGTGAGTCACGAAGGACTCAAGCAGTGTGCGAAAGATGGATTCCGGCCTCCACTATCTGACCCAGAGCCAACCCTCTTGGCAGCCACACTGTTCCCTGATGGCTTTGCACAGACAAAAACCTTGAAAGGGGTAAGAAACCTGCTGTGGCAGTTTCCAGCCAGGAGGGTAGTGACTCTGAGGAACCGCATAGAGCTGAATTGTGAAGGCTTGACTTAAAAAACCAAAAAAGTCAAGTCAGGAAGACCAGCTTCCTGGAGGCCTTGCCCTGTCCCCCGATTCCTGCCAGACTTGAGCTAAATGCTGCTCTGGGCTCCTTCCTGGGAGATAGTTGGCCTCAGTTGCAGCCCTTAGGAAGGGCTACACCTCTGCCTTCTTTTTTTTTTTTTTTGTTTTGTTTTGTTTTGTTTTGTTGAGACAGGGTTTCTTTGTATTGTTTTGGAGCCTGTCCTATAACTTGCTCAGTAGACCAGGCTGGCCTCGAACTCACAGAGCTCCACCTGCCTCTGCCTGCCCGGTGCTGGGATTAAAGGTGTAGCTCACTTCTGCCTTCTTATCCACGTCTTTGTTAGATATAAACCTTTTTTTTTTTCATGATGGTGCATAATTGTGGTTCTAACATTCCTAAGTCTAGAGCAGGAGACCACCCTGGCCCTAGAGAGACTCTGTTTAAAACAACAAAAGAACAAACAAACAAACGAAAAACCCCAACCAAAAACCAAAACAAAACAAAAAACAAAGGCAACAACAGCACAAACAAGAAAAACAGGCTGAGCCAGGCGCTAGTGGTGCCAGCCTTTAATCCCAGCACCCGGCAGGCAGAGGCAGGTGGATCTCTGTGAGTTCAAGGCCAGTCTGGTCTACAGAATAAGTTCCAGGACAGGCCCCAAAGTTACAGAGAAACTCTGTCTTGAAAAACAAAAACAAACAAATAAAAACCGACTGGGACTGTGGTGGCATAATTAAGGCCCTAGGTTCAATCTCCAATACAAACAAACAGCCCTAACCAAAAGAAAATAAAAATGTACTTAAGCCAGGCCCACTGGTCACACAGGAAATTTCATCACTCAGAAGGTAGAGGCAGGAGGATTTCCACAAATTCAAGGCCAGTGGGCCACAGATGAGATTCTGTTTCAAACAAGCAATTTAAATATGCATTGGAATTTTTTTAAAATTGAGACAGGGTCTTTCTGTATAGTCTAGGTTGGCTTGGAGCTTAATAAATAGACCTGGCTGGTCTTTTGTTTGTTTGGTTTTTGGTTTTTTTTTCCTAGACAAGGTTTCTCTGTAGCTTTGGAGGCTGTCCTGGAACTCACCCTATAGACCAGGATGGCCTCGAACTCACAGAGATCTGCCTGCCTTTGCCTCCTGAGTGCTGGGATCAAAGGCATGCGCCACCAATGCCTGGCAACCTGGCTGGTCTTAACCTTAGAAGATCCTTTCTTTCTCTCTCTCTGAATTGATGTGCCATATTTATTCTGTGTTACTCTCCTCATTAAGATGCATTTCGGGTTTCCTTCCTTTGTAACTTCCTCCCTCCCTCCCTCCCTTCCTTGGTTCTCTTTTTCTCCCACCGAAGTTTCCCCTCCCTCCCCCAGAGGATTCTCTCACCTCTGCCCCCCTGAACTGGGGCTTCAGGCAGGGCTACTGTCTCTGTTTTTTTTTTTTTTTTTTTTTTTTGTTTTGTTTTGTTTTACACTAGACAGGGTTTCTCTGTATTGTTTTGGACGCTGTGGGTCCAGCCCGGCCTCGAACTCACAGAGATCCACCTGCCTCTGCCTCCCGAGTGCTGGGATTAAAGACATACTGTCTCTGTTTTATTTCCCTTCTTTGAGAACAGAGACCATCCTGGACGGCTTCATGCCCAAGCATCCAGACTACCCCTAAGTTCACTGATAGGACTTTGCACAAATGAACATTTTTCTGAAGTCAGATATTTTATACAAGAAAATGATTACATTCAGTTTAAAATACCTGTTGCCCTGCCAAAATGCATGCTTCTATAGTGCTAAGGTATGTTGCACCTGTGGCTCATGATTTGAAACATGCTTTTGTGGCTAACTCAGGAGGATGCCTGGATCCAGAAGAAATCTCGTAAAGGTATACACTGGGGAAGGAACGCACTCAGCTGAGTGAGAGTGACAGCGGCATTTGAAGTGAAGATGATGATGAATCCTGCTCCTCCAGGCTTGATTTTACTCACACACAGGGGATACCTGGCCTGTTAGCCTGGTAGGAAGCCTTCAGCCCAGCTTTCAGGTGGCTCCAGTTTGAATGGTCAGACAACAAAGGCTTCTGATAGTTAAGAAAAGTACAAAATGGCCTGTGTGTGATGACGAGCGTGTTCTCAAAAATCTCAGCCCCAGAGTGGCGCAGCACACCTTTAGTCCCAGCACTTGAGAGGCAGAGACAGGAGGATCTCTGTGAGTTCGAGGCCACCCTGGTCTATATAGAGAGTTCCAGGACAGCCAGGGCTACATCGTGAGACCCTGTCTTAAAGAACAAAGCAAGCAAATAAATCTCGAGAACACCATTCTTCATGTGTCAGCATCTCACTTTGACTGAAGTCTTAGGACAATTGTGGAACCTTCTCCCATTGGAAGTTATTGGCTATAGTGGCATCCAGTCAGTTGCTGTGAAAAGCCTACACAGCTCCAGAACTCATCTGAGGAAAAGGGCTTTCTTCTTGGGCAATATTAGGGACTTCCCAAGGAAATGGAGCGCTAGAGCTCCCTATGTAAACCAGGCTGGCCTTGAACTCACAAAGATCTGCCGGCCTCTGCGGGCACCATTTCTATTTGCTTATTCTTAAGACTTTGTTTCCTGGGGCTGGAGAGATGGCTTCGAGGTTAGAGCCTGTGCTGCTCTTGCAGAGGTCTGGGTTCAGTTCCCAGAATCCAATGTGGCTGCTCAAAACCATCTGGAACTCCTGTTGCACGGAATCTGACATTCTATTCTGGCTTCCAGGGACACCAAGAACACACATGGTACACACACACACAGAGAGAGAGAGAGAGAGAGAGAGAGAGAGAGAGAGAGAGAGAGAGAGAGAGAGAAATATTCATACCCATAAAATAAAAAAAAATATTTCTTAAGGACTCATTTTTCTCCAGGTGGGCATGGTGACAAAGCCTAAAGGTCCCAGCATTCCAGAGATGGAGGTGTTAGGATTGTGAATTGTGACTGCGCTACACAGGGAGGACCCTGTCTTAAAAAAAAGGAAAAGGAAGGCCTGGGAACTGTTGTAACAAATGCTCTCTCTCTCTCTCTCTCTCTCTCTCTCTCTCTCTCTCTCTCTCTCTCTCTCTCTCTCTCTCTCCACTTTCTAGCCCCAGGTAATAAACTTCAGGGGAGATGGAGAAAATGAAAAGGATTCAGACAGAATGCCCAGAGCACTGCTGTCCTAAAATCAGCTCCCTGAAAGGGCAAATGTGTGGCCCTTGGAGGTCTGTCTGTCCTTGCAGGGTCCCATGGCCTCTTCCCGCCTCTCCACTCTCAGCACTGGAGTTAACAGGGGGGCTCACTGGCACACGACAGCAGCCTGATGCTTGTGCTCTTTTCTCTTGGTCAGAAAGTGGAAAATTCCCATCTCTCCCTCTTCAGTCACAGAGCTTTGTAATGGAAAAGTTTCAGGGTGGTGGTGTGGGGAAAAATGAATGCAAAACACCAAGCAGGGAACACAAAAGGGAAGGGTAAAATACAATGATCGAAAGGGCTCGGGATGCAGCTACGTTGACAGAGCACTTGCCTAACACACAGGAAGACCTCAGTTCGAACCCCAGGGATGCATGTGTGCTACAAACCTATAACCCAGCACTTAGGAGATGAGACAGGAGAATAAGTAATTCAAAGACTAGTGGGTCCCAGGACAGCCTAGGTTATATGGGATCGTTTTTTGTTGTTGTTGGGTCTTTTGTTTTTGTTTTGTTTTGTTTTGTTTTTTGAGATGGGGTTTCTCTGTGTAGCCCTGGCCACACTGGAAGTTGGACTCGAACTTCTGCCTTTGCCTCCCAAGGGCTGGGATTAAAGTTTTGTACTGACATTTCCCAGTTTATGGGATCCTATCTTAAAAAACCAGCTGTGGTGACAATTGACTTTAACCCAATCACTTGGGAGGCCAATGTAGTACCTGGAAGGCAAAGACAGGAGGATTTCTGTGAATTTATGGCCTACCTGGTCTATGTAGTAACACCCAGGCCATCTGGGGCTACAAAGTAAAGGCAAAAATAGGATGCCACTGTTTTGGACAAAGCTTTTAGACTAGGAAAAAACATCAAAATGGAGTCACTCACATTAACGTTTTCAGCTATCAAGGAGAAACTAGGCGTCTTTCTGAGATTCACGATAAGGCAGAATTTCCCAAACAGGGGCTTTGAATGAAGCCCCCCTTTGATGTGCACACAGAAGAAGCAACCTGAAATAACATGGTGGTAGTTAATCAGGTATTTCCCATTGTTCTCTTCTTGTCCCTATCTTATCAGGAAAGTGACTTTGAAACGACCGATTTTCTTTTCTTTAAAACTTTTGCTTTCTCCAAGCCTGACTGTCTATAAAATCGGCTCCCTGCTGTAACTCTTAGAACGCATACACTGTTTTCAGACCTGAGAGTTGCTTGGTTGAACAATGGAAAGGAAGGCTAATTAGGATCATGGAATTAATTTAATGTGGTGTTCCGTTTGACAAATGTTTTGAGTTGTCTAGGTTCTGATCCAACAGTAGGAAACTGAGACGGTGATGGTAGATTTCCAGAGTGCAGCCACAGGAATCCAAGGCAGGGATGGAGAGGGTGCCAGGGACTGTATCTGGTAGCTTTGATAGCCTGTGACAATAATTCTAGCACTAACCTGATTGTATGATCATAGGGTGGGCCAGGGTACTGGTGGGCACGGGGCTGTGGCATCTGAAGTTTAGCGGGATTTCCCACGGTGTGGTGGAATGGCCATTATCTGGACAAGGCATAGGAGGACTTGAAACAGGACTCTGGAGCCCCAAAGGGGGGAAAAGAACAGGCAATGTCAAGACTCAGGAAGTGAGACAGAATGTGTACGGAGGGGACTGTGGCACGGATCCTGGGAGATGGGCCAGGCAAGGGGCCTTGGGATTTGGCGGCAATGACTTACAAATACAGACGTGACAAGGAACAGGGTGAATGAGGTTAGCTGACTTCTTTGACCCAGGGAGAGCCTACATTCCCCTTCCAGAAAAGTCCTCATTGTTCAGGCCAACAGTGACCCATCTGTCCCATTAGTCTGTATAATATGGTTGACCCCCTCAGCCCTCAGGGTCTTACTGTGTAGCCCAGGTTTGCCTCGGATTCCTCTGAGTACTGGGATTCCAGGAAAGTGTTTCCACAGGCTCCTCCTTCCTTTCTCTTCTTTCTTTGCTGGTTTCGTGTAGCCCAGGCTGGCCCCAAACTCTCGAGATCCTCCTGTCTCATCATAGTCTCTCAACTGTTGTGAGAACAGTATATGATACCAGAGTTGGCTGGAAATGCTTCCTTCCTTCCTTCCTTCTTCTTTCCTCCCTTCCATCCTCCTTCCTCCCTTTATTGCTTTTTTTGTTGTTTTGTTGTTTTTTTTTGAGATGGGGTTTCTTTGACTGTCCTGGACTCCCTCTGTGGACAAGCTGGCCTGGAACTTACCCACAGAGATCTGCCTGCCTCTGCCTCCCGAGTGCTGAGATTTAGGGCATATGCTACTACTGCATGGCACATAATAGTTAGTTTCTTAACAACTGGATTTTAAACTTCTGGGAAATAGCTTTGTACTCCTTGTTATCAGTATGTTTCTGGTCAGCTTAGCACTCAGCTTTAGACACAGTAGCTCGTGAGTGTATCTTTTTAGTGACATTTACACAGTAAGAAACTTAACACTGGGCATAGGTACAAGCCCAGTGTAGGGGAGAAAAGGCATATTTCAGTTCTGACATCCCTGATGATGTTCCAGTTGCCCACAGAAGCCATTTCCAAAGGTAAAACGTGTGTCAATGCCTTGGGGAGACCCCACTGATGAAGGAAAGAAGGCGACACTGGAGCAGGAAGGATCCTAGTCCCCATTGCTGGATAGGGTTAGCGGTGTCAGTAACCCTCTTCGTCCTTCTGTGGCCAAGCCCATTGGATAAGTGAGCACGGTGGGCAGGGCTGTGGGATCAGAAGACCTGGCAGCAGGGATGTGGGAGATGTGGGGCCTCTGAAACGCAGTAGAAAAACTGACCTGAAGGGAATGAATGACCCCACTCACTGTCATCTGTCTGGAAATCATCAGAAACGTAGAATTTAGAAGTCCAGGAAGCATCAGTATGACTGAGACATTTGATTTTCATCCAGACTTGGACTAATACATAGACCTAGGTGGTGTTCATCCCCTAGAAAGGGTATATGATTTTACATGGGACCCAAGGATGAGAGGATACCCAGGAGCATCTGAGTGAAGTTTGAAATGCTTGGGGAAGGTCCATATGCTTTATTGATTTATTTATTTGTTTATTTAGGTTCAGGCGGTCTGTTCCAGTGCTTGCTGAAGAAATGCTCTATATGGAAGCCATTGTTCTGCCCTGTGCATTTTAAAGTCATCTTGGTATCTCTTTGCTCCAAGACTGAACAGCCATCAGACAAGCTCTTCCTCAGTCCCCCAGGTGGGGCAAGGCAGGCTGCTCTGAAGTCTCCAATTCTACTTTCTCTGGCTTTATTGGTGGCTTTAGGATAAGCAAACAGTAGTCAGGCAGATAAGATAACATTCCAGTGGGAGCCTGAAGTTAGGATTATCTTTCACTTGGAACCAAGCAGAACCTCATCTGATGCTGAGGACAAGAATTGAGCACACAAAACAGGGGTGTTGAGGCTTGCTGTAAGGGCCCCTTAGTCTCTGTACTTCCAGCCACCACCCCCACCCCCGCTACCACATCCACCCCACCCTTACCACCACCAACACCACCTCCCCCACATCCAGAAATCCTTTTTTTGTTTTGTTTTGAGACAGGGTTTCTCTGTATTGTTTTGGAGACTGTCCTGGAACTCACTCTGTAGACCAGGCTGGCCTTGAACTCACAGAGATCCACCTGCCTCTGCCTCCCAAGTGCTGGGATTAAAGGTGTGTGCCACCAAAGCCTGATGCCTCCAGGAATCTTTAACAGTTATTTTAGTTACTCAATACATTTCATACATGCAATAATGTGTTGTCTCTATCTCAAAGAGAATGGGAATAAATCTCCAATATACTTTTATGCATTTTTATCACTGGAAACCTCCCCCTGCACAGTCATTTAGGGGTAAGGGCAAGGTTTGCAGTCATCACAGTCTTGGCTAAAGCTGACCGGAATAAAATGAGGCATTGGGAGGCAGAAATGGTGACTCATGCCTGTAATCCTAGCACTAGGAGGACCAGGCTGCTGCGAGAATCACCCAGGAATCATGGCTAACCTACAGTGTGAGGCTCTATCTCAAACAAGCACAAAATAAAAACAGCATTAGTCCTGAACTGTCAACTTTGAGCATGAGAAAGTCTTCCGAGAGTAAATGTCTGTAGTAATAAGGCCACCTGTCGAGATACAGATCTTGGGCTGGATCTGCAGCTCAGCTGGGAGAGTACTTGTGTAGTATTGTGAAGCCCTGCATTCAATAGTCAGTACTGTATCCACTAATCTAGTTAGATAAGTTGCTTTGGTTCAGTTGACCTTCAGGCTTCCAAGTGAGCAAAATGGCTAACTCGTGATAATATTAATATCAGTTTTCCACAGTCATCACAGGGAAGAATTTGATAAGGTATAATCTTCCCTAAGGATGCTTGAAATTTTGTTTTGATCTTTAAAATGTTTATTTATTTTGGTCAGGTTCCTATGTCATCTTGGCCGGCCTGGAACTCTCTATGTAGACCAAGCCGGCCCCAGATTCATAGAAGTTGGTATGCCTTTGCCTCTTCAGGGCTGGGATCAAAGACATGTGCCACCATGCCCAGCCCTTAGTAGCGAGCGGGTGTGATCCACGCAAGCTACTACACTGTAAGCAGTGCTTCGGGAGTGGGAGGGCAGCGTGTGGGGGTCTGCTCTCTCCTGCTATCACGTGGGTCCCAGGGACTGAACTCCGATTGTCAGATAGCAAGCGCCTTTACTGGCTGGGCTGTCTCATTCCAGACACTACAGAAGGGGGTGCATGGCTTCTGCTCCCCAGCTCCAGTTTCTGGGACTTAGCTCACATGGTCCCTCTTTAGGAGGGAGCCTTTCTCTGGTCTTTCTTCTCTGGCAAGGATGGCACCATGGGTAGCTATTCCCAGGTAGGTAGCTTTTCCATAGGCAGGCCGAGTAAAGGTCTCTGATCCTGCGACGCTGTGACCATGTATCTTTTCACAGCCAAGGCTGCTGAGCCTTGCAGAGGGAGGCTGGGAAACTGGCTTCACTCTTCCTCCCACCGCCATCACTCAACCTCAAACTCAATGTTCCGAGGATGGATCCAAACTCAGTGTTCCGAGGATGGATCCAAACTCAGTTTCACCTGGTGTAACCTCAGACTTGCTGAGGGCTAGACTCAACTGCGCGGTCTTCCAGGAGTGGCAGGGGAGGCTTAGGCGAGGGCGAGGCTGTGACCTAATTTCTCTCTACAAAATTTGGGAACTCGGGTTGGTTTCAAGCGGCGATTTTGTGGGTTTAGATTCTTAGCTGGCCTCTTGCGCCCTCTACTGGTTTAAAATCGCAACCTTGCAGAACTTGTCAATCAACCGAGTTTTTTTGTTTGTTTGTGTTTCGTTTTTCCTCTCCCTGAATTACCTTAACCGGTTAGCTATCTGCTGTGTAGTGAATTCAGTTCAAAACTATAGTTACAAAGCAATAAAACAATTAACCAAATATATGAGAGACTCGACAAATCTTGTAGGATTGTTGAAAGGTCTTCGGTATCTGGTACGTAGTACAAACGCAATAAAAAGATGCTCTAATCCAAGGTGGTCCCTCTCTCATTGTCAGCCTGTGAAACATTAGCTCACGGAACTGGACGGCAGCATGAAGGGCTCTTATCTTCCCGAGATAGTTCCCCTTTCAAGATGACAGTAAAGCATGGGATTTGGGGGGTTTGTCACCAGTTTAGAGTCTCAGTTTTGCTCAGATTCCATGAGAGCGGACAAATGCTTGGGAGAAAAAATTGTCTCTTGAACAGTGACAGCCCTTAAAAGGGTGTGTTCCATTCACAGCACCACAGTCCACAAACAAAACCAGGAAGTGGTGATGTGGACATTGAAAACCTCTTCAGGACAGAGGTTGCATTGCTGTCTCTACACTGCCTCAAACACACACACTTCTTGTGCAAGCTGCATGCCACGAGTGACTTTAAAATGGCAGCGAATGTAGCGCTGTGTGGGCACTTCCACTGCGTGTCTGGGTAAACACCCAGCCACTGAGTTTGTTCACACCTCAGATGCAGCCTGTAGCCTCGGGGTCTTCTCAAGGCTCTAAACATCACGCGATGGATGATTCCCCTTCAAGGAAGATTCTGTAACTCGCTGAGCTGACTCTGGTGGCCTCAAGCACCTGGTGACCACAGAGCCCTGTTTGCACCTGCTGTTTAATCAGGTTTGTTTTCTGTCTGTCTCCCCTACCCAAAGCAGCTGATTGTTTGTCCATGACAACAGTGTATAGAGTCTAGCACAGTTCTGGGCACAGGAGGTGTTAAATAAACATTTGTCAACTTCTATAGTCCCTTGGGGATAATTGCTGCTGGAGCCAGGCCAAAGGCAAGGGTAATGTCCATTCTCATCCAAAGTGACACCATTACTCAGAAAAGCAGGTGGGCCGGGGCTCTGAAGTAGCCTTTGTGAAGGCTGAGATCCGCACACACGTGGCTAGGGTAGGGTTCGTGCCTCGCCTCAGTGTGGTTCATGAGTGAATGACAGATCATCTCTCAGCCCCGTGGCTCTCCATTTCTCTGTATTTGCTTTGTATTTCTAGGCCTGATGGCAGAGGGCTCAAGGTTCATGGATAGTTGGTAGTAGAACTGTCTGGGGAGGAGTGCTCTCTCACCTCACGCTGTGGAACAAATTCACCTTCAGGCACTTGAAAGTCAAGCAGCACTAGGTGAGGAGCGGAAAGCAGAAGGCCTGGACCTCTGTTTTTTTTTTTTTTCCTTCAAGAAGCCAACCAATCAAGCAACCAAACAGCAAAATGCAAAATCAAAATAAAATAAAAATGATTTATTATTGTCTTACGTACATTCGTGTTTTCCTGCATGTATGTCTGTGTGAGGGCATCAGAACCACCGGATCTGGAGTTACAGGCAGCTGTGAGCTGCCATGTGGGTGCTGGAAATTGAACCCCAGCCCTTTGGAAGACCAGCCAGGGCTCTTAACCAATGAGCCATCTTTGCAGAAACCCTCCCCTTCCTTTTATTTAAAAGAAATGCCTTGTGGTTCTAGAGCAGAAGCAGCTGTTAGGGAGGGCTGCAGCTGTGCACAGAAAGCAGAAGACGGTTCTGGACATGAAGCAGGACAGGGTGTGTGTGCTCCTTGGCTGAGCCTTTAGCACGCAGGGGGTCTGAGTTAGGACCCAGCACTGCATAAACAGCAAACAAATTGTACACCTTTTTGATCCCGGGGTGAATCTGAAGTCCCAACTTCTCTTCTCAGGAGGCCGAAGAAGGGTTGCTTGCGCTGAGGGACCAACCACCTAGCACCCTCCCCCAACCTATGCCCAGAGGAGAGAGAACTAATGTGTAAGTTTGTTATCTCCTCTGCTTTCCTTTGGTGTCACCTACTTTCCACAGATAAAGATGCAGGCACTGTGATGCATGCCTGTGTTCTTAGAGCTTAGGAGGCCTCTGAGGCAGGAGAATCAGAAGTCAGAGGTCAGCCTGGGAAACATATTGAACCTCCTACCCCCCCCAAATAAAAGGAGGAAAGAAAAGAAAAAGAAAACCCAAACCAATAAACAACTCTCCCCACAAACAAAACCAGGAAGTGGTGGGGGACTGGAACAGGGGCAGCAAGCATGAGCTCAATACTGTCAAGCTCTACAAAGTCCTCAGAAAGCACAAGGACAGAGCAGACCCCAGCCCGAGCAGGCTGAGTGGAGATGCCAGGCAGGCTTGCCGGTCTCAGCTTTCCGTCTCCAGTTGTTTTTGTTTGTTTGCTTGTCTTTTTTGTTGTTGTTGTTGTTGGTTTTTCGAGACAGAGTTTCTCTGTATTGTTTTGGAGGCTGTCCTGGGAACTCGCTCTGTAGACCAGGCTGGCTTCGAACTCATAGAGATCCACCTGCCTCTGCCTCCCGAGTCCTGGGATTAAAGGCGTACACGACCAACGCCAGGCTGTTTGCTTGTCTTTTGAGAGAATAAGTGAGTTTGTATGTAGTGTCACGGTGATTTTTATCTTCTGATTTTTATCGTGATTGTACATCGTGGCTGTAAGAGAAAACTCCAGAATAAGTGTCTTAACAAGATGTCATTTGTGTCTGCCACCTTAGGTCTGGATGGGCTTGGGGCTTTGATAGTCAGGGACCTTTCCAATTTATTGTACTACAGAGGACGGTTCTCATTCTCAAGGTGGCCTCACAGACCATACTTTGCAAAGCTTCAGTCACATGCATCACCCACCCCCCCCACACCCCCAGGAAAGTGTGTCCTTTACATCTGATTGGCTGGAACTCTTCTTCAAGACCAAATCTAGCTGGAGGAGAGGCTGTAAAAGGAAGAAACAAGGGAATACACAAACATGTGAATCTTCAGGAACTATTACTGCGAGAGAGAAAAGGGAGCAGGGTTACCAGAGAAAAATATGCAACCTTTGTCCCTGGAATCAGATATCCTTCTTCTAATCCAGAAGTGAGCCTCGCCTCTCTCTCCAGGGGATGGGCGTGGCACACAGAAAGCTAGAACTCAGTAACATCAGGACAAAGATGTAGTTAAACCCTACTGTGGGTCACTGGGTGATCTGAAATCACAGGGACATGGATGTCCATTTAAGAGTAGATGTGAAGGAGACAGGATCTCATTTTCCCAGCCATATAATAGCTAACACATTCATATTTCATAGAATGTCCGGTCTCTCACTGCTCAGTCTGGCTAGGGCTCCAGTCACATTCAAATGACCCCCTTGGTCTGGTCCTGAATATTCAGGAGATAAAGTTTCCTGATTCTTCCTGGATGTCTTCTTAGAAAAAGAAGGGTTTTCCTGGGATTGTTCAAAAATCCTACCCTAGATTTTCTTGTCTTTATTCCTTCTCCAAAGCTTTCATGAATACATCCTGTTTTAAAATGACCTTATCATTTTCCTTCCCAAAGTTGCCCCTGGCTGACCCCTCCCCATCTGAGTAAAATGCACTAGGTGTGACCTAAGCCAGTGAAAGCTGTCCTTTTGACTTCCCTTTCTGAGGGTTCTTACTGCCAGGGGCATTTCCTACTGCTCTGAGGTAGCCTCCCTGAAACACAGCAGAGGCCAGCATTCTTTTTTGATCTGTCTGCCCATTCACCTACCGTCTGCGTCTGTCTATCATCCACTATCTATCCATCCATCTACCATCCATCCATCCATCCATCCATCTATCATCTATCCATCCATCCATCCATCCATCCATCCATCCTTCCATCATCCATCCATCTCCTCCTGTAGACCACACTGTCCTCATACTTGCTTTGCAGTCAGTGATCTTCCTTAGTCTACAGAGTGCTGGATTGCAGATGTACACCCCATTGTGATTTCCAGCCATCCCACGCCTCTTCTGCTGAGCGCTCTAGAGGTTCCTCTGTTCGCTGATTGCTTCTAGAGTAGGTCCCTTTCCACGGAGAAGCCTTGTCCCCCCATCGGTTTGGCCTTCAGCTGATGAGTGTGGGGTGTTCGACTCTAGTTCCAGCAGGCCTCTACAGTTCCGTTCCATCAACCTTAGGAAGGCAGGGCCAGAACCTTCCTACTTGGCAGAGTTGGGGCCGTCTTCTGGCTTGGTAGGACTCCATTGGATGGAGTTAGAGCACATACACTTAGATTTACTTATTTTGGATGCCTCCCCCCACCCCCTTAGGTCCTGTGGGTCATGCAGTGTTACTCCATTCAATGGGTGAGCAATGACTCAGTTCGCTGGTTCTTCACTTCACAGAGCTTTGCCTACCCCAAACTCAAACAAATAAACAAACGACAGAGCACCTCACGGGACTCTGCTACACTCCGGGGACTGGCCGAGGACAAGGCTCTCCCTCTCTTCAGAGGCGGCTGACCTAAGCGGAGCCAGCCCTCCTCCAAGCCACAGCTGTGTGTTAGAAAGCTGGACGGCGGAGGCCCTAATAAAGAGCAGACCTCCCAATCGCCTTCCCTCCCCCACCTCTCGCATGGCTTTTCAAATTAAAAGTTAACTGAAAGCCCAAGGCCCGAGGAAAACGAGAGGGTAGTAGGACCACGGGATCCCTAGAAGGAGGCTGGTACCCTGCAGAAGAGGGGATCAGAAGGCTAGATTCCCCGCGGTCCCGTCCAGCCACAGCTGTTCAGAGAGCAGAGGGGTACACGGCCCGCTTCGGCTGGGCCGCCACAAGATGTGCTCTTGTCCCCAATTAGGGTCAGCACCCGCGGTTGTATTTGGAGACCTAGAGAGAGTGCCCGAGGCCAAGGACCCAGGGAACTGCTTTTCCCGGCTCCCAGGAGATTCTGGGAGGCCCTGCGCAGTTAGGGAGCCAACCCTCACCGCCGAGGTGGGCGACAATCCTCGGAGAGTGGGGGACTAGTTACACCAGCCCTTGGGATTCTTCAGAACACCCATCCTCTTCTAGCAAGAGTGGGGTACCTCTCGGCTGGGGTTGGGGTGGAGCCCTGTTCTGTCTCCCCGCTGGGACTCCACATCTGGTTGCCGCGTCTCCAGCCTGCTCCAGGCTCCCCAGCCCTGGGAGGAACCTCTTCTCGAAGCAGCCAGGAGTTAAAGGGGCAGTCAAAGGCGTTTTCTTTAGCTGTAGACCAAATGCCCCTTTATTTTCAAACAAGAAATCAGATCCCACATTCTGCACTGCCCGTCAACTTGATTTGAAAGAAATTAACACGTTTGTTTAAATGTGAATTTTCACAGGTGACCGCTTGGAAGGCTGTAACTGGTCTTCACCAGAAAGACCCGAATTCTCCAAGGGACTGAGTGCTGGTGTGTAAGGCAGGCGAGCAGTGGGGGAGTCCAAAAGGCACCGCCGCGAGTCGTGGTGATGAGAGCCCCCGGCATTCTGATTCTGATATGTAAGGTAGATTTTGTTTACTGTTAATGACCATTTTGATGTGGTTCTCAAAAGCTCACAAGGCCCTCTCTTGAAGGTTAAATAACAGCCAGCATCCTTTTACACCCTTGTACCCTATTTCTGATCGCCCTCAGAACACGGGGCATAAGACCAAGGTGAGAACGACTGCCTTTCCCATCCGGTTCCCCAAAGTTCCTGGCCTCGCGCGAGCTGACCCAGTGGCTGGAAAAACCTCACTCTTTAACTTCAAGGAAAAAGACCCAAGGAGCCGACAACCACAATCTGAGTGCAAATTGGGATTTTGGTACAGTATCCCAAGCAGAAAGCCATTTCATCAGTCACCGAGTGACCCGGTCCCCTCACGACCCCAGGAAGGGAAGAAAAGACTTTGGCTAGGCAGTGGCTCTTGCCCTATTCGGCTCCGAGACCACCCAGGACCTGGGGCGTCGAGGGAGCAATCTAGAAGGATTTTAGAACAACTTGGCAAGAGCTGGGCTCGCCCCCTCCCCCTGACACCATGGGCTGAGTGACAGGCGCAGACCGGACCTCTGCTACAGCTCCAGAGAGCGGAGGGCGGAAAACGCGATTCAAACTCGCCTATGAGCAGTGGGAGGGCGGGGGCAGGACCTGGTTTAAGAAACCAACCGCTGGAACTCGCAGGCCTCCTGCCCCGAGGTTGCTCCAGACCACTGGTTTATTTTCCTTTCGCAGGGAAGGCAGATGCTTCTCTGGGCCCCTACTCGGCGAGATCTTCGCCCAACCATTTGCTTGCCTGCGCCACCCCCTACTGGGGCGCTATCCCGGGAGTTGGTTCTCCAGGCCTTTAAACCTTAGGGAATGTCACACATGGAAACCTTTAGCAAATGTTTGTTAATGATCATAACAAAGGCATCATTTAAATTAGGCAGGTAATTACTACCAGAAGAGCAACTGGGCTCTCAATACTCATCCGTTTCTCTGCTTTAAACGCCCGAGGAGTTACTGCCCCAGGATACCCAAGCCGGGCGGCCCGCTTTTCGGACTCTTAAAACTGTTCTGAAATGAACTGTGAAGTTACCATTTGTGGGTGAAGAACGCAGGGGCCCGGCTTGAGAGAGACCCTGGCGGTGGGACAGAGATGGCAGGGTGTAGGTTGCAAAGGAGCCCCGCCTCTCTCTGCAGAATCCCAGCCTCAGTTTCTGCTCTCCTTGGGTATCTGCTACAAAAACCTAGATCTCGACTTTAACAACAGCTGAACACCCCCCCCCCCCCCCGCTCTCTCTGTGCGTTCAGGAGTCCTCAGCATCCTGTTCATTATCTACAAACATTACGGTATCCTGCTAGCATTCCGAACAAGGGGCTGTTCATACATTTCGCCTTCAATGATTTCCTGAAGGAACATGTGGAAGTAATAGCGAGCGGGGCAGTCACCCGAGCTGAAGACACACCAGAGGCAGGCGTGCAGAAGGGCGGAGGAGAATTGGGGCTCCCAGCCCAGCCCCAGGAATCCTCTTCCTGAGCTCGGCACCCCCACAATCCTGTCCCATTTAGGCACAACACTCAGCATTTCGGGGGGACCTTCTTAGTGATTCGCTTCAGCCCCATGCCCACTCTCCTGGTGAAGGAGGAGGTTACTCAACATTTTGTTGTCCGCCTGGCCACCTTGTCCATTTTTACGTTGATGTGTGAGATGGGGGACGGAGGTTGGGGGAGATAAAGGACTGCTCTCATCTCTTCCACCAAGAGAATTAAAAAATAGAGCACAAGTCGAAGGTCTTCCCTTCCCCCACCCTCTCTGGGAAGTCCCGCTTCGCCCAGGTCTGGTTTCTGGAGTGTTAGCGCCCCCTTTCCCTCGGCAGCAGGATCGCCCCGTCCAGCTGCCTGTCGCCGGGAATCGGGGGGTTCTCGGGTTTGTGGCTCAACCTCCCGAGGAAGCTTTCGTAGGGTATGTTGGCTACTAACCACTCGGATAGGATGGAATTTAGGAGGGTCAAAATACTTCTGCCCTCAAGATGCAGCGGGCGGTCGTGCGGTACTCATGCCTAGCCTGAGCTTTCTCGTATGAAGATAGACGCGAGGACTAGATAACCACGAAGACAAAGGCAGGACCAGATAAGTGGCTGCAAGGGGACAAAGGTCGTTCCTCCGGAGAACAATCCGGAGGTACGCTGAGCAACCGTTATATGCACACCTTCTCACACTCCACTCTTTCAAAAACCCATCATCTTCGTATTAGACGCCACCGTCTCCTAATCCCATTAAAGGATTAGCAGCTACACAGCACTTTCCCTTAAGACCCCCAATTCAAAACGACGCAGCCGCCTTAGGATTTCTCCCCAGAGCCATATTTCTAACTGGGCCCGGAGTATCTACAGAAGGGAAAATTTGCATTCTAGATTTATATTCGTTTTGGAGACTAGCAGCAGTTTTACGTGCATTTTCTGTTCGAGAAGAACACAAAACAATAGCAGCTCAGGAAAATATCCCCCCAGTTGGGGAAGCCAACTCATTTTGGAAATGAGGGCTGTTTGGAGTTTCATGAAACTTCTTTCCCGGCAGAACGTCAACACCTCCCTCTTCAGCCTCCCCCACCCCATCTGGTTTGCTTCTCCCCGCCCCCCAGTTGTTGTTGAAGTCTGGGGGTTGGGACTGGACCCCTTGATTGCATAAGAGCAAGAAGTACAGGAGAGGTCTGGAGCGGGGAGAGATTTAGAGAGCAAAGAGTTGAAGGGAAACTTTTATTTTGAAGAGGCCAAGGGGGGGGGGCTTCATTTCCTGACAGCTATTTACTTTGAGCAAATGATTAGTTTTAGGAGGATGGACTATAACATTGAATCAATTACAAAATGCGGGTTTTGAGCCCATTACTGTTGGAGCTTGAGGGAGAGAAACAAACAGACGAGCTGCAAGAGAGTATTGGAGGCTTGGGGCTTTCTTTTTACTCCGTGTATAGGATTTACCTTGCGAATTGACATAGAAGGAGAAGGTAAGGGAGAGGAAAAAATAACCTTTTCTAAAGGAAGTCCCTAATCATATCTTGGGGTTGGAAGAAGCGAAGTAACTTCAAATTTTGGGCAACGAGAAAAACAAAAACAAAAACAAAGTTGAATCCCAGTTGTGTGTCCAGAAAGTAATTTATTCTGAATAAACTTCTCTGGGATTGGAATAACCATAGAGTTAGTCCAAGGACTAAAAAAAAATTTCCAGACCTTTTTTAAAAGCAATGTTTCCTAACAATCCTATAGCTTTCCAAAGAAATTGTTAGGCTTACATTTTTGAGGTTTTTCTCCAGGGTGGGGGTGGCATTCGTGCGTCCTGGGACGAACACCAAGTAACATTGGGGGTGGAAGCCGCGGTGTTTGGCCTCTTGGCAGTGGGTCCTGGAAGAGGACAGGTTTTTAATGACTATTTTCATTCGTCGCCCGCGGTTTGGCGGGACTGCGCTGTAGCGGGTGGTGTGGCGCGGAGCTGCGGGGGTGGGGGCCGCTAGGAGAGGTGTGGGGGAGAGGGGCGCCGAGTGGGGCGCGGGAAAGGACTAGGAGCACGGGAGGTGTGAAGGGCTCGGCTGGAGGAGGACGGACCTCGGATGCCGGCCGGGTACGCTCGGCGCCAGTAGATCCCTCGTAATTACTGGACGGCGCTGCTGCTAGAGAGAGCTGCGGCCAGACTTGAGCGCGGCGGTGGCGGCGGCGGGACCAGCAGAGGGCCTCGCGGGCGAAGGGTGACGGCTCCCAGGGCTCCGGAGCGTTCAGGCCGAGCCACTTGGGTGCTAGAAGCCGCGGGCGGGATCTGCAGTGCGCTGGGATCGCGCGCCTCTCACCCCGGCGACGCTGGCGGCGGCGCGGACGAACGATCTGGAATAATGACAAACACATTTGGCCGCGAGTGAAGAAGTCGTCCTGGCCTCGCATTCCAGCAACTGGGATTTGAGGAATTTCGAACTGCACTCCGAGGGGCCCTCATTGTGCTCTGTAGTCCCCACCCCCACTCGGCTCGCCTGCGTCTTCGGTGGAGTCTTCCCTGCAGGGCCGGGGGGCCTGGCTGTTGCTTAGTTCTGGCCGCAGGCAGCCTAGAGGCGAGATCTCCGGCTTGGAGCTGATCTTCTCGTGAAGAAGTTAGGGACAACTCTGAAAGGACAGCCGTGGGTGCAGGTAAGCAGAAAGGCGAGAGGCCAACCAGCCTTGTCTCCTGCCCTCGGGTACCGTAGCCTGGGTGCCTCTCCGCCCTGGGATGATGCTTGCCGCCGGAGTGCAACCTCTCCAGTGTCTCCCGCCCCCTTTCTTTGCTTCCATCACTCACTATCCTGCAAGGTTTGGGAGCGGTCTCTGAGCAGCCCTCCCTCCTTCCCCGTTCATCGCGGTGGAAATCAGTTTGCACTGGTGAGATGAATTCCTCCCAAACTCCGGCAGTGCCCGAGAAGCGGGCGGCAGCCGCTTGGCTATGAAACCTCGTCGGTGGGGTCGGCTTTTCTTTCTGCTTGGAAAGGGTGTAGGCCAGTCTACAGAGCAGCAGGACCAAGCCAGAGTTCCGCGGCCAGGTGTGCAGGAGTTGCTGGTGACTTGCCGACAGGCCTCGGCCAGAAAGGAAGTGCTGGCCGGTTGGTCTACTAGGGGTCGGTCTTGCCTCACTGTGCAAGACCCGCGGGCACTGAGCGCTCCCAGCCCCAAGACCCCAGGATGGAAGGAAGTGCCCGGAAGAAGATTGTCACTCGGTCCATCTCCAAGGGTGTGTGTGTGGGGAACCTAAGCTGGGGAGGGGGGCGTGGGTGGCCCTTATTATGTCTGGGCTGCCCAGCGTCGGACGGAGCTACCCAGAAAAACCCCAGGCTGGGCGGTGTGGGAAACGGATTTTTTTTTTTTTTTTGGCTTCGTGGCGGAATTGCTCAATGTTTTGGACTGCCTTGCTTCCCCTGGATGGCTTCGGATCAGACTTAGGCAGCCCTTTGGAGCTGGAGGAGGCCTCTAGTGTAGACCCACACTATGGTCCTCCGCTGCACATCACCAGACAGAACACCCAAAGTTGCAGCAGGAGGCGCGAGGCGGCGGCGGGGGTGGGGGGACGCTCCTCGGAGAGCGAGCGCACTTCTGCCGTCGCACTGGCGGTGGCTTTCACATAACCTCTCTTGTGGTCTGGCTTTCCCGGACCCCGGCTTCCCTTCTCCTTTTCCGCCTCTTCCCTTCCTTACTCCTCTTGATCGGGACTCCTTCCATTCCCCCGCGGGTGCGTGCGTGCGTGAGTGCGTGAGTGTGTGTGTGTGTGTGTGTGTGTGTGTGTGTGTGTGTGTGTGTGTGCTCCTCCAGTTTCTCGCCATGGTCAGTCCCTGCTTCGGAACTCTTGCAGAGTTCCTGTTTTTGGGTTGACTCTAGTACAGCTGGATTTACTTAGTTCGCGGGAGAAAGGGTAGCGAACGTAGCCCAGCTCCGCCACCAACTAGTTCTAGTCTCTGTTCCCTGCTTTTGCTCTAGTCTGGAGACCCGCAGGGATTAGAATCAGAGCCCGGTTTCCTAGTTCTGGGCTCAGGAGCTTCGACTTTTTTTTTTCCCCAGGCGCCCGCTAGACAGAGATGCAGGGGGAGGGGCTTCGGGCTGGGCTTCCAGCTGCAAACGCGTCAGGCGCCGAGGCGGGCGGGATTTCTGCCTCCTGGGGACAGGACCTAGGCTGCGCGCGACCTGGGGACGTCGTGAGCAGCTTTCGGCCCGCGGACCTCGAAGGGTGGGATCCCCTCTGGCCTTCAGTGTGCTGCGTTCAGGTTAAAGGTAGCTGACGGGAAAGTGGCAATTCTAGACGAAGGGTTGACAAGCTGGATAGGTGACCCAAAGGTGAGGCTTAGCGACCGTCGGGCCCCGAAAGTTGGGTTGGCCGCAGGCATCGGCCGTGGGGAGGAGGGGTGGAGGGGCTCTTGTGTGGTGTTACTCGGCGTGCAATGAGTGTACAGAGTCGGGGCAAGCAGCTTTTCCGGACCGCACTCTGATCCCGGCCCTATTGGTGCATGCTTCCCCTCCCCTGTAGTTTAAGGTCTTTTTCTTTTGTTTTAAACTGAAGGGCGAAATGCGAGTTGGGGAGTTAGACGGTAGGAGGGGATAAAGGAAAGCCTCGGACTTGGGGAGTTCCCTCCCCGGCCTTCTACTTCAATTCCCTCCCTCCCGGGAGGAAGAGAAGCTAGAGGCACGAATGGGAGCGGGAGGTGCCCAGAGACAGGGCAACAAAGGGGCAAGGTGGGCACTCAAGACCGAATCCAACAGAGGGTTTGGTCCAGCCTTTGGCGCAGGCGGCTGCGGGCGACGCTGACCCTGGCCTATAGGAGGCGCTGTTGCTCGCCTGTAACCCTAAACCTGGCACTCCCTCCTCCTCCCTGCCCAGCGTCCTCCCAGGTCGCCGTTGAAAACAATGCAGACGTTGAGCATAGGGCCTGGGGCGCGGCGGCCTCCGGAGCCCTGAGCTCGGCGGACTAGGGGCTTGGGATACCGGGGCAGACCCGCGTCGCCTTGTATCTGGTGGCGATCTTGCGGCGGGGGAGCTCGAGGAAGGCAAAAGGAGCCAGGGTGTTCGGTGTGCGCGCGCGCGTGAGTGTGTGCGTGTGTAGTGTAGTGCAGTGTAGTGCAGTGTAGTGCAGTGTAGTGTAGTGCAGTGCAGTGTAGTGTGTGTCGCCTGCCAGCGCGGAACCACCGGGAGAACTAGGCGTGCTGAACGCTGCGCTGTTGGGGACCAGGATCCTGAGCTGTAGGCGGCCGAGCCAGCGGGTAAGATCTGCAAGGCTGCCGCGCCCTCTAGTGGCTCCCACAGAGCGACCCTTGTCCCACCAGCCTAGGACGGTCGGAGCCGTGGTCCCCGGAGCTTTGAGGTGGGAGCCCGGTGCACCAGAGTTTGGGTTCACCTGGGTCGTTCTTGAGTCTCCCTGAGGGCACTGTGTGGACGCAGAGGCGTCGGGTGGACGAGGGTGGGTTGAGGGGTCCGGTTTGATCTGGAAAGTTGGGGCATCACAGTTTAGCAGAAGGTGGGTGGAGGGGATGGGGTGAATTTCGGACCCAGCACTGTCTTGGGCAGTCGCCTGCTTTTGCGTCCAGGCTGGAGCAAGCTCCCCGGCCTGTTGCTGTTTGTTTTATGGCCCTGCGTTACTGAGGACTGGGATTAGTTGTTTCCAAGCAGACAAGCTTCAGGGACCCCGCGGAACTGGGTTTATGAGCAGTGACGATAGGGTACCAGGGAAAGGAATCTTGGCTTCTCTTGGCACGGTCCATGCTTGCACGGGTGGCTAGTTCTGCTAAATCTTTGCGGCCTGGCTTCCACGGCGCGGCTGCCTCTTGGTTCCTCTCTGGGCAACGGTGATAATAATGCTGATGGTGATGCTGACGATTATGCTTGTACCTCACCGAATTCTCCTGGAGTCCCCAAGCAAATTTAGGCAATTTAGACGGCACTTTTGTTATTTCTGCTTCTACGCCTTGGAGTTTAATTGCAAGTCATTATGAAACGTAAAACTACAACCTAAGAGGTTGTAAAAGTTGGGACATTTTACGTCGGAATTGGTTTCAATGGCGCCTGCAGCTCATCGAACGGCAGGATGCTGGTTCTTGAACCAGCACTGCCATCTGCTGTCCTTTCTGGAGAACTGCACATACCTCTGAGCGGGTTTGGCAAACTCCAAATTGGCAGTAGGGAAGTTGCTGTTTTTTTAGTCACTAAAATTTTTAAATTTTATTCGGTGTTTGGGTGTTTTTCCTCTCTCTCTCTCTCTCTCTCTCTCTCTCTCTCTCTCTCTCTCTCTCTCTCTCTCTCTCTCTCTCTCTCTCTCTCTCTCTCTGTGTGTACGTCTGTACATACATATGTAAGTATAGGAACCATGTGCATGCCTGGTGTCTTATGAGACAGAAGAGGGTGTCAGGTTCCTGGATCTGAGCTGCCGTGTGAGTGCTGGGAATTGAACCCAGAACTCTAACCACCGAACTGTCTTTCCAGTCCCTGCCCTGCCTCTTTTGCTCTTGAGAAGCAGGAAGGTGATTTTGCTAATTTTTCTTTCCTATGAATCTGCAACGATTACTGGAAGATCAGATTTTATTTTTCAGACATTTGTGTAGTTTCCAACTTAATTTTTTTTTTGTGTGTGTGTGTGTGTGTGTGTGTGTGTGTATGTGTGTGTGTGTGTGGTGGATCTGGAGATAAAATTCAGCCTCTTCAAATGTTAGATGAACATTGTAACACTGTGCGACAACAAACTCTAATTTTTGATCATTTTTGTTTGTTTGCTTGGTTTGGTTTTTTGAGATAGGGTTTCCTCTGTGTAGCTCAGACTATCCTAGAACTCCCTCTGTAGACCAGGCTGGCCTCAAACTCAGAGATCTGCCTGCCTGCCTCTGTCTCCTGAGATTAAAGGTGTGCACTACCACTGACTGGCTAATTGTTTAATCTTTTATGCTTACATAATGAACAGTGTTTATAGAGCAGACCTGTAAGGGAAGTAGCTGGGTTTTTACCTTCTGTAAACCTAGCATGTAGACTTGGTGACTTCAAGTCAATGACCTATTGCTGTATTCATTTAGTGACAGTCTGAAGGAAGTGTTTCTTTTTTTTTTGTTTTTTGAGACAGGGTTTCTCTGTATTGTTTTTTTGGAGGCTGTCCTAGAACTTGCTCTGTAGACCAGGATGGCCTCGAACTCGCAGAGATCCGCCTGCCTCTGCCTCCCGAGTGCTGGAATATCTAAGAACAGGCTCTGGAAGATCAAAACATGCTAGGCCCTGGCAGGGTGCAGGTCCTGGGACTGTGCTTTGGGCCAGAAAACACAGAAGTTGCCACCGTTGCAGACCCATACTTAAGCTGCCTGAGCTGAAGTGATGGGACCGAGTAGAGACAGCGAGGGAAAACAAAACAAGAAGACGTGTTATTTCCATAGTTAGAATTAACTGAGGAGAGCTGGAAGGAACCACACCTCAGGAATCTGAACCCTGAAGGCCCTCGGTGGCTTTGGGGCTGAGCGTCAGCCTCCAGCGGTCTTTAATTGGGACAGGGTGGAGTGGATTTTGTGTCCAGTGGTTGTACAGTGGAATCCAAGCATTGTACCCTTGGTGTCAGGGAAGTTGCTTCCAGCCTCAGGGAACAGCAGCTCTTCTTGAAGACACTTTTGAATTGGTTGCATCCTGTTGACTTTCCAAGTTACCCTGTGGTCTCTGGTCAGCTTCGGTAGTTTTCACTTTTATTTGCAGAGGGACGACTAAGTGCAAAGGTGCCGACCTGCAACAGGAGGATCTTGAGTTCAAGGTCAGCCTGGGCTATGTTGTGTGAGAGAGAACTAGAAAGGAAGAGAGGGGGAAGGGTGGGCTAAGACAGGGGCTGCCTCTGTATTTTAGGACTGTATGCATTGGCTAATGCTACAGAATTGATACCAGCTAGAGTTCACACTGGGCAGAAGGTACAGTTGCGGGGCCTCCAATAAGGAGGAGTCAAAGGGCCAGACTGGCACCATCTACCAGCGTCTTCGGAGTCTGCAGAGAGTCAAAGTGAGCATCCATGCACTGTACACGAAGCTGTGGATGCTGGTCCTTTCAGGACACAGGGCGGCAAACAGGCGAGCCAGGGATGGATGGTTTCAACCTAGAGATGAGACGCAAGTTCAGAGGGATAGACGGAGGGTCAGGACTGTGATCAGAGGCTAGTCCGATACTGTGTGCATAGTCCGATACTGTGTGAGGAGGAGAGAATGACGGGATGGAGATGAACCTGGCCCCTGCCGGAGAGATCACACTTGCAGTCTCGTGTTCCGTCTCATTTCTCCAACTGTGACATGCTTCTGAGATCACGGTTGCAGTCTCGTGTTCCGTCTCATTTCTCCAACTGTGACATGCTTCTGAGCTGTGAATATGGAGGCTGGAGACTGAAGTCCAGCATGTAATGACATGGGAGAAAGAAATGATATTTATATGTTTATGTATTTGTGATAAAATCTTTTGTAGCCCAGGCTAGCCTTGAAGTCTGGATCCTCTATACCACTATGCCTGACCAATAAGTGATTTAATTAAAAAATACATTCCTGTATTTATTATTTGTGTGTGTGCCACAGCACATGTGGAGGCCAGAGGACAATTTAGGGAGGTTTGCTCTCTCTCTCTCTCTCTCTCTCTCTCTCTCTCTCTCCATCTTTTGGGTCTTGTCTAACTCAGGTCATCAGGCTTGACAGTAAGCATCTTCACTCGCTGGACCATCTCACCTGTTCATACATATGTTAATCTCCTTTAATCCCAGTATTCAGGAGGCAGAGGCAGGTCTCTGAGTTCAAAGCCAGCCTGGTCTACAGGGTAAATTTCAGTAAAGCCAGAGCCACACAGAGAAACCCTGTTTCAAAAACAAAACAAACAACAAAACAAAACCCAAACTTCCACCCGAAAATATGTCCTTCTTCCCTCAAAAGTGTTGGTCCCCACGGAACTGACCTACTGTGCTGCAAGCCTCCGATTTTGTAACCATGGTTACTTATATCTGTATGTCTGACCAGCGGATGTTCCAGACTGGGAGCAATGAAGGAGTAGCACTCGCAGGGTAAGAAAGGACCAATAAAACCAAGACTCCCTGAGATCTTCAGTGGGCTGCAAGCATGGGAGGATCTCTTTCTCTCCTATTGGTCTCTGCTTCTCACTGTCCGGCAATTATTCATGGCTAGATTGTCGGGTTGCAGAAGAGTAATGGCGTGCGACTTCATAAATGCCGGCGCTTTCCCAGCCAGGGAATGGCTGTTATCAGACACGGAAATTTGCAATCTTCAGCAAACACATGTGGATGCTCACTATTCCACCGTCCTCACTCCCTCAGAGGCCCTGTTTTCATTGCTCGCTTTGTATGCCAGTAAATCACGGGCCCTGGCAGCAAGCTCACCGTATCTGGACACACAGGAGGAAATCTGCTGGAGCCTGGCTGGGGCAGAACGTTCTCAGAACTTGCTGTGTCGTCGGTGCACTGAGTTCTTCTCTTGAGCTTAGCGGGGCTGGAAAGATCCATGGCTGGTAAGCCTCGCTGGAGAGCTACAGGATGCGAATGTGATAAAGCCCCCAGCCGGCAAGCTGGCGCTGGGAGCCGCTTTGAAGCGAAGCCCGGGCCAAGTGGATTATCGGTGGGAGGTTGATATTTGTGTGTACAAACACACGGGGCCCTCACTGCTAATTGTGGTAAATCAGGCAAACGGCCTGGTTCTGGGGCCCCCTGTGGCTGTCACCACAGCAGTTTGGAAACCCTACATCCTCCAGCACCTGCCAAGATCCTGAGAGGCCATTAGGCCAGACGGCATCTTTCGAAGTGCATTTGGTCCACAACCCTGCAATTAGGTTTTCTAATTGTGGCTTGCAGAGAAAGAGAGGGGTCAGGGGCAGATTGTGTTTGGAAAGAGTAGGCACCAAAAGGCTGACCTCTCCCAGATCCCTGGGAACTGCTGGCCTGCTAGTCTACCAAAATTGGTGCGCTCCAGGTTCAGCCAGAGATCTTGCCTCAAAAAACAGTGTAGCATGATCAAGGAGGATGTCTGATGTCAGCCTCTGGCTTCCATAGGCACCTGTACATACAGGCACATGCATGAACATGTATTTACACATATGTGCACAAATTCTCTTACTTCTGGATCTGCTCCTGGCTGCACGATTTTGGATCAATTGCTAAATCTTGCGGCTCAAAGCAAAAAACTGTGAGGGGACAGATGGGGGGTTCCCCCTATGTCCGTGGCCCTCCTAGAGATTTCTAGGAAGGAGTTTTTCTATTCCATGGAACTTGGTCTGCACAGAATCTACGTTCTTACCTTGGCAATGAGTGATGTCCCTCACACCTCCCCAGTGATGGAATTAAAGGTGTATGCACCCCAACCATTCCAGGCCTGTCTCCCTTTCTCTGTAGTGGCCCGCATACATGTGCCTGTCCTGGGCTTTCTGCACTTTTGTAGCCTGACTGTGTGTCCAGGTTCCACAAGAACAGACCGGGAGAGCCTCCATGTCATAGAGGCCACCTCTAAGCTATGTTCGTTAGTCTCCACTGAAATCACATCTTATTGTCCAATTATTTGATCTAGCCCAAGGAGCTTTCTTGAATGTTGGAAGAGTCAGACTCCTGGTCACCGTGACAGGAAGCAAGTGACAGCCCGTGTGAAGCAGAGACTTCCCAGCTTAGATGCTGAGAAAGCCCATGACATTTATTTCTTCATTCTCTCTCTGTTTTGGAGACAATGTCTACAGACCCTGGCAAGACTTTGTGGCTGTGCCGGGCTCTTTGATGCTTTCCTCTTAGTTGTATTAACTGTTAACCTGAAGCTAGGCCATGCTTCTACTGAAATGGCACCATTAAGGCTCCCATTGCAGAGAACCTGGCTTAACAGCGGTTTTCCATTTGGATAATGGTGTTTATGTTGGCTTTTGTCTTTTGCAGTTCTCAGGGGCTATGGGGACCTCCCACCAGGCCTTCCTGGTCCTCAGCTGTCTCCTCACAGGTATGTAGCCTCACATGCATCTCTGTCCCCAACTGTTTACTCTCTGTACTCTGTGGGACTCTCCACCTGCACGTAGGACAGACGGGGGTGAGAAGAAACCCACAGTTCTGTAGGGTGACTGGGAACTTCTGGTGCCCTTTGCTGAAGGGCACTAACTCCATTTCGGAACAAGTGCTTCCTGTCAGGGCTTGGAGGGTTATGAATAATTTTGGCAATGAAATGCTTTCTATGCTTGCCCGCCACTCTCTTGTTCTCCCTGGGATGGGTTTGCATCAAAGAAACAATCAAATCAATTAGAACATAGTTGGTAGGATAAAGACTCAGGCAATTGTTCACCGGGCTTGGTGGCTCAGGCCTGTAATCGCAGCTCCTTGGGAGGCTGTAGCAGGAAGATCACAAATTCAAGGCCAGCCAGGGCTGCATAGTGAGACCCTGTCTTTAAAAAAGAAAAGTGAAAAGAGAGCCAGGGAGAGCTTGCCCGACACTCGTTAGATTCCATCCACATGTCTGCGTGTTGCAGTGTTACTCTAAAGTTAGGCACCGAGGGAAACTAGAGACCATTAATTAATAATGAAGTCATCACGTGTCTCATTTCATGCTACAACCAAGGGAAGCTAGGCCGAAACTTGAAGCCTGGAGATGAATTTCAGTTCCCCCTCCCCTGGTTTTATTTCTTACTTGTGAATTTAAACCTATGCCTTCCTGCTTCGGCTTTTGGAAATCATTAAGGAGAATGTCAGTGAGGAAAGACGTGTGATTCTTGAGTGAGCCCAGATCTGCTCGCTGTGCGCTGTGTTTGCTCTGTCTCCCTGCCCCTCTCCTCACATCTCCTGCCCACTTTCTTCTTCTTTTTTCAACCAAGGAAAACTTCTGCAGGGCATATGCACGATGAAGAAGCCATATGTGCCTGAGTCCCAACCGCACTGGGATATTTTATGGTCACACATAAAAGTGTGAAATATGGAATTGGAATCAGACATCCTTTATCCATTTGAGTGTTTGGAGGGGTGGATTTGGGGGGCTTGGTGGGGCTGTTGAGGCCGTTGGAACACTTGCTACTCTCTCAGCAGATGCGGCGGCTGTCATAATGGGGGGCTTTTCATGGGCTTCCAGCGGGATGGGGCTTCACGTAGAAATGGCCGTTGTTCATGTGAGCTGCTACTGTGGCCGCTCTCAGTGTTCTGGCTCACCCCATTCAACGCCTGTGTCTTTGTGCAGGGCCCAGCCTCGTCTCCTGCCAGCTCTTATTACCCTCCATCCTTCCCAACGAGAATGAGAAGGTTGTGCAGCTGAATTCATCCTTTTCTCTGAGCTGCTTTGGGGAGAGTGAAGTGAGTTGGCAGCACCCCATGTCTGAAGAAGACGACCCCAATGTGGAAATCAGAAACGAGGAGAACAACAGTGGCCTCTTTGTGACAGTGCTGGAAGTGGTCAACGCCTCGGCGGCCCACACCGGATGGTACACTTGCTATTACAACCACACTCAGACGGAAGAGAGTGAGATCGAAGGCAGGCACATTTACATCTACGTACCAGGTGAGGTGCAGGGCTGCCTAGACCAAGCCACTTCCTGTCCTGTTTCCCGATTCACTGTGTTAAGGTCCGTAGAACGTGTAAAAGTCATACATGTGTATTGTAGAGAAATTGAAAGAACGAAAACAATTTTTCCTCCCTTCACCCCTCCCTCCTCCTCTCTGCCCTTGCTGCCTCCTCTCCCTCTCCCTCTTCCTCTTTCTCTTTTGGCTCGTAAGCCAGAGGCGGACACTAGTGTCTTGCTCTCTCACCGGACCTCATTCCCTCTCTCTCTCACCGAGGCTGGAGCTAGGGCGGCAGCCAGGAAACCCAAGGTATCCTCCCGTCCCTACCTCCCACACTCGGGAAGGTGTAGATTTCCACACGAGTGCTTGGGATTTGAACTCAGGTCCTTATGCTTGTACAGCAAATGTTCTTTCTCACTGAGCCGTCTGCTTAGCTCTGTCTGTCTGATTTTGGTTTTGGGACTTTTGCTTTGTAGTTCAGACTGTCTTAGAATTTGCTGTGCAGTCCAGTCTGGCCTCCAACTCACAGCAACTCTTTGGCTTCAGCCTCCTGAGTGCTAGAATTAAAGGCATGCGCCACCATGCACTTAGATTTTTTTCTTTTTTTTCTCTTCTTTTTTTTTTAAAGATAGGGTCACCTATGTAGTGCAGACTGGCCCTGACTTCATCCTCCTCACCTCCTCACCTCACTTCCTGAGTCTCAGAGTTACAAGCATGTGTTGCCATACTCAGCTTTTTTGTTGTTGTTGAGATGAGTTTTTGCTATGTTGCCCCGGACATACTCAAACTGCCTCAATCAATCTTCCTACCTTTACCTCTGAAGAAGCTGAGACTACCCACTTTATGACCAAAACACACAAGATTAAATCAAGATCATTTGCACTTTCAAATCAAGAGAAACTCATGGGAGGCTGGAGAGATGGCACAGTTGTTGGGAGCATTCACTAGTCTTGCTGGGGGGAGGTGTCAATCTGTCACTCCCACTCCAGGAGCTTAGCGCCCTCTCCTGGCCTCCACCAGCACTGCACACATGTGATGCATCTGCATATATCTAGCCCAAACACTCAAACAAACAAATGTTATTTTTTTAAAAAAAGAGATTTGTGGCTGGGGATATAACTCAGTGGCAGAGTGCTTCCTTATCACTTGGAAGACTGCAGATCCCATCCAGAGAGAAGTATTTACTGGCATGTCAGAGCTTTATTAATTTTGAAGACAGTCTTTACCAAGGCATGTGTTTTATTGGTATGGTGCCCAAATCAAAAACCAAATGTAGTCATTCTATTTTGGTCAGTCAATATGAAAATACACTTAGAAGTGTACCAGGCCCCATGCCTGGTGTAGGAGACAGGCTAACAAGCAGGCCTTGCCTTGGGTATTTATAGTTCAGTAGTGTAGTTTCCAAATAGCCACCCAGTTTCAGATCTAATACAAACGTGCATTTACTTTAGATGAATTGGAAGGACTTCTTTTTGTCTTTGTCATTAACATTTGGGGGGATTTCCATGTTAATGATACGACCTTGCGCCTGCTGAGAAACAGATGCCAAGATGGAAGTTATGCAAGGGCTTTTACAGGGGCAAGGCCTAGGGAAGGAGAGTCCTGCATGGACCTGCTTGACTCTGACGAGGTTCTACAGTGCTGGTTGGGTGGGCCTCTTTGCCCATCAACCTCAGTTCCCCTTCATCATTGGTAGGGAGCATGGCTGGGGAGTGTGACCTTAGGTCATGGGGCCACCGGGCTAGGCTTTAGACAGTTAAGCTTCTGTGGTTGGAGGGATGTGCTTTCTCCAGAACCCAGGTTTAGCCGACAACCTGAGATGTATTTGGTCTACCACCCACCTTGCCTTTGCTATGAGCCTTTGCCAACCTGTAACTATCAGTACGTGTATGCAATGCTGTCTCCGTGGAAACTGCACAAAGAAGGACCCTGGTTTATCTATGGCATCATAGGCGCAGTACTTACTGATAGGGAAGGTTAGTATTAGAAAGGAAAAGCCAGCTGAAGCATTAGGGACATTAGTCGATCTATCTGAACTTGAATTTAAGATGCAGCTTTTGTTTGGACTCTTTGTTGGCAGGGCGCAAGAGTTTGGAACTCTGAACACAAATTGCACGGATGGGAATTTCAGTGCATTGCTGAGGAGTGGAAAGAGCTTTGGCATTGTAGGCAAGCTGTCAGACCCACCCTGCTTTTACTGCATGTCCATGGGTGCTGGAGATATGAACTCCAGTTCTCATGGAAAACATTGTACCTGCTAAGTCATCTCTCCAGCCCTGAAATGTCTTTTCTGGTTTTTGTTTTGTTTTTCAAGACAGGGTTTCTCTGCATTGCTTTGGAGCCTGTCCTGAAACTCGCTCTATAGACCAGGCTGGCTTCAAATTCACAGAGATCCGCCTGCCTCTGCCTCCTGAGTGCTAGGATTAAAGGCATGCGCCACCAATGACCAGGGCGAAATGTCTTTTCTAACAATGAAATTTGTTGTGAAAAGAGCAGCTATATGATGATGAAACTAATAGTGTTAATAATGACAATAAGAACATATAGCTCCCTTCAGTGGGTTGTTGTTTTGTTTTTTGTTTTTTTTAATCCTGGAGAGCTTTCTGCATGCTGTAAACATGGACTGTGGACTTGTTAAAAGTGGCCCCTGGGGGCTGGAGAGATGGCTCAGCAGATAAGCCCACTGGCTGCTCTTCTAGAGGTCCTGAGTTCAATTCCCAGCAACCACATGGTGGGTCACAACCATCTATAATGAGATCTGGTGCTCTCTTCTGGCCTGCAGGTATGCATGTAGAGCATGCATACATACAATATAAATAAATAAATAAATATTTTTAAAAAAATGTGGCCCCTTTGGTTTCAGTCTGCCTAAACTAGTCCAGATTGTTTTTTCAGTTTCCTCCTCCAGTACAAACACTACCCCAAGAGGCTCCTGTGTTGTTCTCCTATGGGACCTTCTCCCAGCAGTTACAGAGCTGGGCCATTTCTGCAGCTGGTGATTCACACTTATACGTCTCACCACGGCAGTTTCCCTAGAGACTTTGCAAAGAAGGGTTTCGGGCTTTGAGATTGCCCGTGCTGGGGACGAAACACGCGGTCTTCAGATAGCTAAGTGCATATTCTGCCCACCTCCCTACACCATAGCCTGGACTTAAAAAAATTTCTTGAGAGATTGTTTTTGAGAGATATCTGCGCTACTTGTCAATGATACCAGTCATAGGCAGTAGGGGTTTCTAAGAGCAGTTCAGTAGATAAGAATTACATCTGGACAAGGTAGTAGACACCTATAATCTAGTAGCAGGAAAGTTCAGCCGGGAGGACTGACCAGGAGTGCAAGGTCACCCTGGGTCATTTAACAATTCTAGTCCAGACTGGGAAGCCTGGCAAGACCTTATCTCAAGCAAAATGAAACACAGCAAGAATGCAGCATATATACATGAAAAACTAATTTTCAAAATTTTGATTTGGCTTCCTAGATGGTATTTCTAATGATTATTGTTGTTTTTTTTTAGCTGTTATTATTAGATTTTTAAAGCCATTTTCTGCTTGTCAAAGTAACTAATGTTGGTGGTGCAGAGGTTGCATTCGTACCTAGCAAGAATAATGCCAGGCTGGGGGTGTAATTCACTGGCGGAGAACTTGTCTGGCATGCGTGAGCCTCTAAGTTGTACCCTTAGCATCACCAACACAATTGATGATGATGATGATGATAATAATAATACTTATAATACAATGACAATGATGATAATGTCAATGGGGTACCTTTTCTGTATTTGTATCTTAAAAGGAAATGAAACCTAATAGATTCTTCTTTCTCTCCTTAATATCACAGACCCAGACATGGCCTTTGTGCCTTTAGGGATGACGGATTCTTTAGTCATCGTGGAAGAGGATGATTCTGCCATCATACCTTGCCGCACCACAGACCCAGAAACTCAAGTTACCTTGCACAATAATGGTAGACTGGTGCTGGCCTCTTATGACAGCAGGCAGGGCTTCAACGGGACCTTCAGTGTGGGGCCATATATCTGTGAGGCCACCGTCAAAGGGAGGACATTCAAGACCAGCGAATTTAACGTTTATGCTTTGAAAGGTACTTCCACCTCTTTGAATGAGAGCAACGAGCAAGAGGCTTTTTAATTTGACTGTAGTCACTGGCAGTGGAGACCTGGCTCTGGTTTAGGAATTTAAGACTCTTCTTTCACTATACAATGTGACTGACCTCTGTAGCTGTAAAAATACAGGCTTAAAAACCACCACAGGCTGAGCTTGCTTATACGTGTAAGATTGCATGCTCAGTGGAAAAATACCTCAAGGAATTCTTTCTTGCATAAGCCTCTTACTATCTGATTCACATTCTTGACTACACAGCCCCAAGAAACAAACATACACCCCAGGAGGTTGGAGGCCTAGATTAATTTCAGTAACTTAAGAATTAAGTGATTTCAATTTTGAAGGAAGACTGTGGTTAAAGAAGCTAACCTTCTTCCCTTTGAATCGAGGGCTTAGTCAGACTGGAAAAGTCTATCACATATTGGAGGTTGGAGTGAAAGACTTTAGGGGGGACTTTCCACAGACATGGGTCAGAAGCAAGAAAATGTCACTTCTTGTCGCAATCTTATTTTGTGCTGGGCTTTGGGGAGGCGCTAAGAAGAGCTGAGGGGCAGAGTGGAGAAGAGGTGGTCTAGGAGCACAGAGCCTTAAGGTGACTGGAAGGAGCACAACCATAGCTAAACCAAATGCCCAGACACATCGTGTTCTGCTTAAAGGAGATTCATTTCTACTATTGCTATTATTTTATATTTCTCCATTATAACTACCCCCCAAGTTGGGTTCAACTAAAAGGCAAGGCTTCCTAGATTTCCCAGCTTTTGTCTTGATCATACTAGTTTTCACACGATCTCTCATCATTTTGAATGTGCCTGATTCAGCTACGGGTTTCCTTTGAGATCTTAACTATACTGGATTCCCTTGTTATTTCATTACAGCAACGTCAGAACTGAATCTGGAGATGGAAGCCCGTCAGACTGTGTATAAGTCAGGGGAAACAATCGTGGTGACCTGTGCTGTCTTCAACAATGAGGTGGTTGACCTTCAGTGGACTTACCCCGGAGAAGTGGTGAGTACCCCCACATATGGAGTGCATGGGGCCGACAGAGCAGGACTTGAAATGCCCACATGCCAGTGGTGTTTCTCACCAATGGGTACATTCCTGAGCTTCGTCAGGCTTCAGCTTCCCACCTGCATCTTGAGTACATTTGACTCCAGGGCCTTTACTTGTTCTCAATGCAGGAGAATTTGTGCTGACCACAAAGGGACCAGGGTCTCCACAAGCCACTAAGACTCCCTTTGAGAGGTCAGAAACAAATAGGAATGTTCTGTGGCTATAACATAACAATTAAAATTAGAAAAGCGGCGCACGCCTGGATTCTGAGTATTCCCTCATTGTGGCGGTAGTCATGTACTTTCATTGTCTTGACTCACATGCTTTCGGGTTTTGAGGCAGCTGATAGTGTTGTTAGGCACTTATATTATTATGGTCTACAGCCATCAAGTTGTACAATAGTATATAAAGAACTGGAACTTTGTATAAAGTCTCATTCATTCTGATGGCTATAGTGAGTATATAAGAGATGTGTATGAAGAGTGTGGAATCTAATGCTGATATGGTGTTTAATATTGTGGATGGGGGCCTCATAGGGAGCAAAATGCACACATACAATTCTGTATGGGGAACAAGCCCATGTGTCAATTATATGAATCATGTATGCACTTTTCTCCTTACTGATGAGTTGTAAATTTCTGTACCCTGGTCTTTTTGTAATTGAACACCTTTGCTTTCTTCTGGCCGTTTCTCTCCCGTGGTTTTGCTGGCTCTATTTGCCTCCTGACATTATTGGTGTCACTGCCAGAGGACTATTTCTTCTTGGAGTCAGTCCTCTCCTTCCACCTTTACATGGGTCTCAGGTGTTGAACCCAGGTTTCTAGGCTTGCATGACAAGTGCCCTCACTCACTGAGCCATCTTGCCCAGCAAGTTGGGTGTTCTTAAATTAGACATTATCGACTACATGCATTAGGAAACACTCACTGTCTATACTCCTTGTACTATAAGGTGATTTGATACTTTTTTCCTTCATTCTAGATTGCTTTTAACTCTTAAAACATAAAGCTTCTTTTCATTTATGAGAGGTAGATACTTCTTAAGCAGAAACACATGATATTTGGTACCCAAATACATAAAATGCTTAAACACATTTTTCCCCCTACAAAAGTACCAAAAGTTTCTTTTTGAAACTTTGTCAAATATAGGGTAGGGAGACATAGGGAAACCTGATTCTCAGAGCAGGGCCATTTTCAGATTTCAGAAAGAATCCTTTTGAAATTTTCATGTATAGATAGATATCTATAATTAATATGTACTATTCTTCCAATACAGTCTGTTTTATCTATACCCAAAGTGCATTGTATAGTCAGTTTACACAGATCATTCCTTCTATTTATTTTTTATTAATAATGAATTTTATACTCTGCAATATTGGTGACTGAACCCAGAGTCACACACTCACCAAGTACATGACTCACTGCTAAGCTACTGCCCCAGCCCAATGTTTTAATTTCTGCTTGTCTTTTGGTTTTCTGGTGCTTACTCAATAGTTCAGGCTGGCCTAGAACTTGCTATGTAGCTCAAGATGGCTTCAGCCTCAGGGAAATAGTCCTACTTCAGTCTCCCACCTGCTGGGATTACAGCTGTAAGCCCCATACCTACCTCTAATCCCATTTTAAAGCATGCCTTTTCCCCCTAAGGATCTAGATTTGGGGTTATGTTCACTTTTTATTACCATACATGAACGATACATAATAATGGATTTCACTACATCATTTTCATCCATGCATTTGATTATGCCCATCTACCATTAACTCTCCTCTCTTCCCACTCTAGCTGATTTCCTTCTTCCAAGCTAGTCCTCTTCCCTCTTTCATGCCTGTTTACTGCTTGTATGTACCCCAGTTAGCTTAATGAGAGTTGTTTCTAGAAGGACGGGCAAGGGGCTACTGACAGGAGGGAATCTGGGTCACTTACCAGTGGCTGCATCATTGAAGAAAATGTCTCTCCTAGCAAGCAACCACTAACTGCCTCCAAGTCCCCTGGGAGGAGTGGGGCCTTGTTGGCTCCTCCCCTCTACATCCTTAGTTTTTATTTCTATTCTTCAGCTTTTATGTCTTAGAGCAGCTTTAGACTCACAGCAAAATTGCAAAGTACAGCGATTTCCTACATAACCCCTGCTCCCACGTATGCTCACCCTCCCGATGGCCAAGCCTCCCACAGAGTGCCCATCACTTAGAGCTGACTCCACCCGCATCCACAAGTCGTTTTAGGGTCACTCTGGAAGGAGCTTTTCAAACCTTAGTTTTCTTGTGTGCAGAGAAACAAGGGCGTCACCATGCTGGAGGAGATCAAACTCCCATCCATCAAATTGGTGTACACTTTGACGGTGCCCAAGGCCACGGTGAAAGACAGTGGGGATTATGAATGTGCTGCCCGCCAGGCCACTAAGGAGGTCAAAGAAATGAAGAAAGTCACCATTTCTGTCCACGGTACCATACTATTTTCTTAAATGTCAGTTGCTCACGGTCCTTGGGATCCATATGCAGTGATTGTTATGTAACGGGAACTCTTGCTTGTGCAGAGAAAGGTTTTGTTGAGATCAAACCCACCTTTGGCCAGCTGGAAACGGTCAACTTGCATCAGGTCCGAGAGTTCGTGGTGGAGGTGCAGGCCTACCCCACTCCCAGGATATCTTGGCTGAAGGACAACTTGACTCTGATTGAGAATCTCACCGAGATCACCACTGATGTGCAGAGGAGCCAGGAAACAAGGTAAGGGAGGCCTTCAAAGGTCGCGTTTGTCACATGCGTCTACTCTGGAAGATGTTGGTGTATGCCTGGGCACGCAGACCACACAGCCTATCTGATGTAGGCAAAGACATGCTTACAGTCCCATCTTAATCTTTGCCACACTTTAGAGATAACGTTGCAGCCTGACCATAATGCATCGATAGGTATTTAAGGCAAAATGGAAAGAAAGGACTAAAAGGTTCTGTCCTCCAATGAAAGACAGCATCCTGGATCTAGCTAAAAGGAAAGGAAAGGTGGGGGAATTGGATGTTCTTGGGCTCAGTAGAATCCATGATGGTCATCCTATTTCAACAGACACAGGAACTGATTCACATGTGAGGTAATTTATGTGCGGACCCACCTGTAACAAAATGCCGTCAGCTGGAGTGTATCTCCCCCCATCCAGGATTTCGCTGAAAATAAGAGCGGAGTCCAATTGAGTTTGAGTCAGTGAGTCATTTGGATCCTGGCCTTGGGTGACTGGCAGGCTCTCTCATCTCAGCAGCTCCGCTTTCCCTTGCTCCCGGGGCAGGCCATCAACCCTGGGTCTCTTGTGCGGCTTGCATTCGAGGCAAACACTCTACCATTGTGCCCTCCTTTTCTCTTACGGCTGTGAGTTGTGCGCAGAATCCAGGAGTCGGGGGCACAGGTTCTGTTTGTTGAGACAGGATATATAGCCTAAGCTGACTTTAAACTCTCAACAATCCTCCTGCCTCACACCTTTTAGGATTATAGGTGTGAACTACTGAACCATTTAAAATAGTTATCGTTATGCTTCTTGTTATTATTATTACTATTATTTGTTTTCCTGGGACAGGGTCTTGCTATGTAGTGATGCCTGGCCTCAAGCTCATAAGTGACCCTCATGCCTTGGCTTGCAAGTGCTGGGGGACGCAGGGTCAGCCTGGCACAGCTGACATTTCACATGTGTCTGAGCAGGAATTACAGGCTGTAATAAGGAGTGTTGTCAAGAAGGCAGGCTTTTCAGGGAACTGCATGCTAATGTGATTTGAGAACCCTCCAGCACTTAGTCTTTTCATTTGTGGGTGGGCCGGGCAGCCCAGGTGAGTGAGTACCTGGCTTCATGGAGCTTAAAACCAGTGACCTCACTGGCTTTCTTGGCTAAACAAGCGTAGGCTATGAATGGCCTGGGCCGTTTGGCCATCCACAGCCGGGTGTGCGTAGGTGGCCTCTAAGGAAATCCAGTCCTGAAGCCAGTCCAGTAGTGGCCCGAGAGGGAAAGCTAGCACAGCCCTGCTTCTGAGAAGTTTGGAGCCCATGAAATGCTTTCCCACGTTTAATAGCATTTAATGAATTCTCAGAATGAGTGCTCTGTACACACAGCTATCCCATTTTATATGTAAGGAAAGGGAGGCATAGAAAGCCCAGTAGTTTCTTCAATTTTGATCCATCCCAGCTGTTTTTGTGTATTGGGATGTTTTATAATGACAGCCAAATGTGAAAATACTGTATTTACACACACACACACACACACACACACACACACACACACACACACACTGCATGCAAAGCACCTCTAAGTCAGAGGACAGCTTTAAGGAGTCCATTGGTGCCTTATACCTCATTGAAGGTTCTCTTGTTTCTGCCTCTGTGCTGAATATTCCAGGCTAGCTGTTTCAATTGCTTTGGGGCAAATTCTCCTGTGTCCTTCCATCTCACACAGGAGTGCTGGGGCTGTAGATGGGAATCTCTGCACCTGACCTTTTTTGTGGGTTCTGGGGATTGGATTCACTCCATCAAACAGTTTTAGGGAAGCAGTCTTACCAACTGAGACATTTTAAGTGTTTTCCTTATAAAAAAAGTTTATTTTTACTCAGAGATAAGGCCTTGTCAGAGTTGGTAGCTCCTGGATATGACTTATCTCAGAAATACTCGGTTTTCTATTGTGTCTTCCATGAGTGAGACTTTTCATTGTGTGGAGGCTAGATCAAGAATTCTAGAAAAGACACTGACATTAACAAAGAAAAGAAACTTTTTTTCCAGAAATAAAATTTCAATCAAAGACTGTAATTGCTTAAACAATTTAGTTACTGCTTATTGAAGTAAAGTTCTCTTCTCTTAAGATATCAAAGCAAATTAAAGCTAATCCGGGCCAAGGAAGAAGACAGTGGCCATTATACCATTGTAGTTCAAAACGACGATGACATGAAGAGTTACACGTTTGAGCTGTCAACTCTAGGTATGTAAAAGTCATGTAAAGGTCATGCTGTCTCAGCAACTGACTGTCTTCTGAAGACAGCTTGGCTCTTCTCTTCATAGCCTGGGAGGAAAAGCAAGACCTTAGGGCAGAAGCAGGGACTAGACACCACACATGTCAGGGGTCATGTTGTCACTCCTGCAAATTCAGGTCTGGTTTGAGCATTTCTAACCCAAAAGTCTGAAATGCTCCGAAATCCGAGACTTATTTTTCTTTTTAAATCAAGGAAGGAGACAAAATAGAGTCTAAGTGTGCAGCCCAGGCTAACCTTGAAATAGCAATGCTCCTGCCGGAGTGCTAAGACTCCAGACATGTGCCTCTACATGTCACTTAAAGTCTGAAACTTTTTGAGTATTCATGTGATGTCACAAGTGGACGACCCTGACCTGACATCTTGTGACAGGTCAGAAAATATTCAGGCATATAAAACTATTGTGTAAAATTGCCACCCAGCTATGTGTGCAAGGTGTGTATGAAGGTATAAATGAATTGCATACTTGGGCTGAGTCCTTCCCTAAGACTTGTCATTAGTACTCAACTCCTGAAAAGGTCTGAATCTAAATCACTTTTGGAGAAAAGATTGTTCTGAGGAAAAAATTTTAAATTAAAGTGCATATTATTTAGCTAAACTTTTTATTTAGTTTCGTTTTTTAATATTTAAATATTTATTTAGTTTTATTAAGTTGAAACTATCATTTACTTTAAATTAAAGTATGAATTATTTAGTCTAGTTTTTAAATATTTATTTTGAGATATTTATCTAGCTTTATCTAGTTTAAGTTATTATTTACTTTAAAATATGTAAAAGTAAATTAAGGATGCATATTTTCCAGCTTACCATTATTACTTTGTGATGGAATCCCATGTTTAAAAACCAATCAGGGGGCTAGAGGGATGACTCATAGGTAAGAGCGCTTGCTGCTCTTGCAGAGGACTGAGGTTCGTGTCCCAACACCCACATGGTGGCTCACAACCATCTCTAACTTCAGTTCCAGGGGGTCCAATATCCTGCTGTGGCCTTCCTTGGCACCAGACACTCATGCAGTGTACATTTGTACGTGCTGGCAAAACACTTGCCTGTCTCTAACTTATTTCACTACAAATTGGCAAAAGGATCTTTAAAAACTAGTGATGTCCCTCGGATGCATTTGGGTGAAGGCTGTTTGACCTATGCTTTTGTCAGTTCCATTAGTGAAACCCCAAATGCATAGATAATTGGAGTGTTCTCCTTGCCTTCCAAGCTGAAGGGCCACAGGCACTTCTCCCTCTGCCCCATCCAGATCTAACCGTCCAGGCGCAAAGCCCCCGACACTGGCACTGAAGAAGCTATTAGCTGAGTGGGTCTGTTCCAGCTAGAGTGTTTCTTTCTGTCTAATAGAACTGGTGCCTTGAGGACCGTTTCTGAACTCATGGGAATGTTCCTTGGAGGGATGTCCCTCCACGGCCAGGGACGAGAATGGCGAGGCTCTGACTTCCGCCTTCCTCTTGCAGTTCCTGCATCCATCCTGGAGCTGGTGGATGACCACCATGGCTCTGGCGGGGGACAGACTGTGAGATGCACAGCTGAGGGCACACCTCTTCCGGACATCGAGTGGATGATCTGCAAGGATATCAAGAAGTATGGAAACCAGATGCTCCCTATTCTTGTGTGGTCAGAGTGTCTCTCTCATGACGTGAAGCACCTCAAGTGCATCTGATTTCTTTGGTTGACCTCTTCTGTGCCGTAGCAGGGTTCCGAAAGTGGATTCCATCCCCTGGAGCGTGTGTGTGCGCGTGCGTGTGTGTGCGCGTGCGTGTGTGTGTGTGTGTGTGTGTGTGTATGCATGTGTGAGTGCGTGTGTGCATGCATGTGTGCGTGTCTGTGTGTGCATGCGTGTGTGTGTGTGTGCGCACGCTCACATGCATGTGTGCATGTATGATCTCCAAGGGCCTTTACTTTCCCCTCTTATCCCCCATTGTTTTTCTAGTTCTCTTTTAAAACTGTCTCTAGTGTGAAGACAAGAAGGATTTTAAGAATCACTGTCATTCAAGGATTTTAACTGCACCAGCCTATATTTTTAGCTCAGTCTTGTTATGAGACACGGTCTCACTATACAGGCCAGTTTGACATCAAACTTAAAATCCTCTTGCTTTGCCCTCCCAAGTTTTGGGGTTACAGGTGTGCCACCACCACTGCTGGCAAGCTCACTTTTCTGGTTTGGTCAGCTTTGTCTTAGTGGCTAGCCTGGCATAGGAACAGAAGCGAAAGCAGGGCCTGTATGACTGCTCACAGAGTTTGTTCTTTGGAGGCCAGAGGAGAGCCTTGGATTCCCTGAAGCTGGAGTTGTGAGCTTCCCAATGTGGGTGCTGGGAACCGAACTTGGGTCCTCTCCAAGAGCAGTATGTGCTCTCCAGTGCTGAGCCGTCCCTCCAGTCCCTCCTCTACCCTCTTAAATGGGCCATGAACTGTGTGTTCACACTTATCCCCATGGCAGCTAGTTGTGTTCAGAAGTCTTTCAGTGCATCTTTGCTGAAGCACGAGCTCTCTGCTCCCCCCTTACCCAGGGCTGTGGGACGACTTGGGGGCTGGAACCTCTGGGTCCAATAACTTAATCCAGAAGCCTACTGCAGGTCCAGGGCCCCCTTAGAAGCTCTCCCTGGGGCTGGCGATGAGGAGGGAGGGTGTTTCTGAAGGAGTGAGAAATTGGGATTATTAAACACGTCTGATGCTGTCTTCACAGTTTGCTCCCAGGTTCAAGATTTTGGATTGGTAGTTGTATTTTGTTGAATTTATCTGCCTCCTTCACAAACTTAGTTATCAGTATGAGATTGCTCCTCTTGAGCAGGTGCAAATGAATTTTAATGTGAGTGAATGTGGATGAAAAATGAGAAAGCTAACCTGTAGCAACCCCAAATGTGTGCGAGGTCAGAAATGTGGAAGTGTTGCTGGTCTTTGTGAGCCGTGGTAATTAGACCTCCAATTTGTCATGTTCTCTCTAGATGTAATAATGACACTTCATGGACAACTCTGGCCAGCAATGTGTCAAATATCATCACAGAGTTCCATCGCCGAGGCAGGAGTACTGTGGAGGGGCGAGTGTCCTTTGCCAAAGTAGAAGAGACCATCGCAGTTCGATGCCTGGCAAAGAATGACCTCGGCACTGGGAACCGAGAGCTGAAGCTGGTGGCCCCTAGTGAGTTTCTCAGTAGGCAGGACAACTCCAGGTCACCAGCCAAGCCCTGTCTTCCTCAGGTGGGGTGTGGAATCCCAGACAGGGGTGGCATGGTAATGAAGGTTCCAAGACAGGAACTCAGCCCCGTCTGCACTTGAAGCATAGGCCTGGCTTTCATTTGCATCCACAGACCCAGCTGCGTTCAAGGCGGCTCTGGACATTTTTGTTTGTCAAATACAGTATAGCTACTAAGCCTCTTTAGTTTCCTCGTTGGTGTCGGAATGGAAAATGAGGAGGAAGAATCTTTTGTCTCTTGCTCCTTAGAACAGCTGAGTTGGGTTGAAGTCTTGGAAGGAAACAAAGGAAGGAATGGAGCCCAAGACAGGAACAGAAGGCACACTGCCACATTTCAAATTCACTTCACCATGATGCTTAGGAGGTGGTTGCTTCTGCAAGTGAAGTCGCTACCAACTCATTCCCTGCCTTTGCTGTCTCTTTTCAAATTGCCCAAAAGGGCATCCTTGGAGCATCTTTGGGAAAAGTTCTTTGTCCCAGGGGAGGATCACACTTCATTCAGGGGTGCAAGTGTTTGAGAGATGGTTATTGGCCACCTCTAAAGTGAGCCGGTGAGCCTGGACACTTCCCCGACAGCACTAAGACAGCCCTACTCAGGCCCAGCCACTTTCTGCTCTCTGCCCTCGGATAACTAAGGAAATTCTCCACCGTGTCTCTCTTTTGCCCTGCAGCTCTGCGTTCAGAGCTCACGGTGGCGGCCGCGGTGTTGGTGCTGTTGGTGATTGTCATCGTCTCACTCATTGTCCTGGTTGTCATTTGGAAGCAGGTGAGTCTTTGGAGCCATTAGAGCGAGAACAGCTGCCTCTTTCAGTGTTTGGCCCAGAGAAGGGGCTTGGTGATTTACATATGTGGTGGAGTATGTTAGATACACATGTGACATACATGCGTGGTGGACAGTGATAGATGCATGTGTGGTGGACTATGTTAGATACATGTGTGATAGATGCATGTGTGGTGGACTATGTTAGATACATGTGTGATAGGTGCATGTGTGGTGGACAGTGATAGATGCATGTATGGTGGACTATGTTAGATACATGTATGATAGATGCATGTGTGGTGAACCATGTTAGGCCTTCCCAGGTTCGGTCACTTTGATTCTGCAGTGAAGCTTGAGTGCCTCGAGACTGGTAATTCACCAGTTACCTGCCCTGATCATTGCAGAAGCCACGCTATGAAATTCGCTGGAGGGTCATTGAATCTATCAGCCCTGATGGACACGAGTACATTTATGTGGATCCGATGCAGCTGCCTTACGACTCCAGATGGGAATTCCCGAGGGATGGACTAGTGCTTGGTAAGCTCCTGTAGGCAAACCTCCCAGGACCCCAGCGTTACCCATACAACTTTGCTAGCTATAGGCCTGGAGGAGAATTAGGGACCTGAACTCTGTCTGGTAGGAAATTTGCTCACAGAGTGGGTGTGGTGGCTCACACTCTTCACCCCAGCACTAGGGAGGCTGAAGGAGGAGAACTATGAGTTCAAGGCTAGCCTGGGCTACATAGACATCTTTGAGCATAAGCTCATTATGCCTGAGAAGGGAAAGTCAAGGTCCAGAAGCTGTCTAGCCTGTGTGAGGCCCCAGATTCTATCCCTAGACCTGGAAAAGGGTGGGATTACCTGGGCATGATTGTATATACCTATAGATAGTTATTCCTATAGGTAGTGTATACCTAGAGGGAGGTGGAGGCAGAAAAATCATGCGTTCAGTATCATCTCAGGTACGTAGTGGGTTTCAGACCAGCCTGGGCTACATGAACCCCTATATCAAAATACCAAAAGGAAAGAACTCTTAATTGTATCAGTGGAATGATTTTCCAAAGATGGAAAATGAAGTGAGCATCTGTGATTAAAAAGGACTAGCTGAGAAGTGAGATAGCTCAGTATGCTATAATCTGCATGTTTTTCTCTATATATATGAAATGTAGGATGTAAAAGTACGGGCTGGTATTGTGGTGTAATCCCAGTGAGGCGGGAGGATGGGAGTTCAAGGTCATTCTCAGCTACATACAGAGTTTGAAACCAGCCTGAGCTACATGACATCCTGTCTCAAGAACCCTGAAACAACTCCCTTCTAGCTACACACACACACACACACACACACACACACACACACACACACACACACACACACACACTTTAGAGCAAAACATAAAAATCAAGATAGTTTGTCAAACATTTCAAAGATTTCAATCCAGGATTGGGACCGAAAAATGAAGTCCCGATGAGTTTTGTAATCACATTCTGAATGAATAAAAACCAGACTGAGGCAGAATGAAGTTAGATCTACAGGTTTATGTCACAATCAAGGGGCTCACCAAATTCAAATGTAGTTTTGTATTATCTGTCTGTCTCATCCCAACACACAGCTGAGCTCAGATCTTACAGTCACCCAAACCATCAGCAAGGGAGGCAGCTTCACTTTACCTATGTCTCTTGATTGTATTTCCTACCGTGCTTTCCCCCAAAGGGCTGCAGAGCGTAGAGAAGTTAAAAGTAATAACCCCGGGGGTGGGGAAAGCAAAACCCCTGCTGTCCATCACTTTGTCCTTGGCCTCTTGCGCAAGCCCAACTTGTTGGAGGAACAAAACCTTTCCAGGCGGAATGCCAGAGGCACAGACTGGAAGAGAGGGCATGTCCACTCATGGTGTCTTTTTCTGTCTGGGCTGTCCATGGTCAGAATGACTTCCTGAACGTTTCCCCCACCCCCATCCAGACCACGGTCTCTTTAAGGGTGCAGACAACAGCTTTTATTTATTTATTTGTCTGCCTACACAAAGAAGGGCTGTGCTGGCACACATAGCCTCTGGTTCAGGGACCGTCTTCCTTCATGACAAAAGGTGACGAGTCCAGGTCGTTTGTGCCTTCCTCAGAAACAGTGGCATTTGGAACACTGAGGACTTCTAGTGGGTAAGGATTTGTTAATGCAAAGGTTGCCTCTGTCTGCGTGAGAGAAGCAGAAGGATGGAGAACCAGGGGGCTTGGGTGGAAGCCATGGAGGCAAGTGCACAGGAGCCCAGGTCCTGGCGGGAGCCCATGTTCACACCAGGGATGGCTAGGCTCGCCTCTGTCTTGTCTGTGTTTTCCTTTCCATTGCAAATGTTATTTGACAAAAGCAATTACACTAATTTCCTTCCCCGTGGGCTCAATTCTTTTTTTTGACATGATGACTTGGAGGAATAATTAGGCTTACTCAGTACAGGAAAAACACCCACCCAGCTGTACACCCTTGTGAGCTGGCCTCTGCCGGTAGAGCAGGGGAGCCTGGGGCTGGCATTGATGGTTCTGTTTGCCCACAGGTCGGATCTTGGGGTCTGGTGCATTTGGGAAAGTGGTTGAAGGCACAGCCTACGGATTAAGCCGGTCCCAGCCTGTTATGAAGGTGGCAGTGAAGATGCTTAAACGTAAGTGTGTCTTCTCAGGGATGCTTTGAACACTGCAAATATCAAGTGACTTGGCAGTAAACTTAATATCATGTTGTGATTCTTCAGGTTTTTGTTTTTTCTCTCTCACTTAGGTTTCTCTTGCTTTTGTTCCTCATTGTTAAAAATCAGATGTTTCATTTCTAGTGACTTTTTTTTTAACATAAAAACTAGGGACTATGGGGCTGGGAAATGACTCATGGGGTAAAGTGCTTTCTGTGACAACATGAGGACCTGAGTTCTGGTCCCTCAGCATCCACATAGGAAGCCTGAAGTGGTGATGTGCTGCCATAAACCAACACTGTAGGGAGGCAGGAGGAGACAGGTGGATCCTGGAAGCTCACTGGCCAGCTATGTTAGCCAATTCAGTGAGAGACCCTGTCTCAAAATATAATGGGGAAATAGTTGAAGAAGATATCCTGATATCAACCTCTGGCCTCCATTCGTATTTGTATAGGCAAGAGCACACACACACACACACACACACACACACACACACACACACTCTCTCTCTCTCTCTCTCTCTCTCTCTCTCTCTCTCTCACTCACTGACTGTCTCTCACTCAGTAGAGTCTAGACTAAGCACCATCTAGGACTCTTCTTTGAAACCCTTGGTAAATAAATACCACTGAATCACAGTGTTAGATGTGTTTGTCTGAGAACCAGGAGCAGGTAGTTCAGTTGAACTGCAATCTCCTTTACTCCAACAGCCACAGCGAGATCCAGTGAAAAGCAAGCTCTCATGTCTGAGCTGAAGATAATGACCCACTTGGGACCACACTTGAACATCGTGAACTTGCTGGGAGCCTGCACCAAGTCAGGTAGGCTCCCTGACCTGGAGTGGGTATGTGCCGGGAACACTCATGGTTGTGTTAACCCAGCCTCAGGCACACAGTCCCCTCTCTGCACCCCAAACATGCCTCACGAGCTTAAAGCTCGTGAATGGAGCCCACTGGTTGTCTTGACTCTTTGAAAGTTCATTGGTTCTGATCGTTACGGCTTCTTTTTGTTCCTCGTTTTTTATACCTCGCTTTTATATTTGGTCCCCACAGGTCCCATTTACATCATCACTGAGTACTGCTTCTATGGGGATTTGGTCAACTATTTGCATAAGAATAGAGATAGCTTCATGAGCCGGCATCCAGAGAAGCCAAAGAAAGAGCTGGACATCTTTGGATTGAATCCTGCGGACGATAGTACAAGGAGGTAAGTATGAAGGGAGCCCACTGTGTCCTTGCCACAGCATCATAAGTGGCAAAAAGCCTGTTCCAACAGACAGATTCCTAGCCAGCACCGGGGGCCACAAGGCTTGGAGCCTACCTAGCCATCCATGCCATCGTGGATGAATACATAGCTGCAGGTGTTCTGGACTAGGTCATTACATGGGAAGGCTGTGCTGACAGGGGGCTGGGATCCTCCGGAAAGTGTTTCTCTATTTTGTATGTGATTCCTCAGGACACATAAATGCAGCTCTGGCCAGGGATATCTAGATTTGTGCCTTGCAAGGAGATGTTGGAGTATCTCCAGGCTCGAGCTGTTGACCCTTGCTGAACTTGGGCCAGTGATACTCACTTGGCTCTACTGCTTAAACTCCCAAACTGTAAAGACTAGGTATGTGAGGATCTGTAGGACCAGAAAGTCCAAGGACCTCCCTTGCTATTACATTACTTAGTGGACCCCAAATGGATGCTCAGCTTATTGAGTCGCAGGAATTGTCTGTCTGAGCCACACGGCCACGTGGCTACTGAACCAACAGAGGACAATGGCGAATTGTCCTTACTATCATGAACTTTTCAACCCTTCAGTGTACCAGACCCAGAGCATTTTGTATGTTTATGGGAATGTAGACCTGGACTTTCCTGTGGCCCTTGGGGATGTCTCTGCTACTTACACAGAGGACAGAGAAGTAAAACAAGAAGAATTGTGGCAACTACCATTTGTGGAGCCCGACTTGTCTATAGTGTTTTCCTTCCACGTGGACAGTATTGATTTTACAGACTCTTTAGAGAAGTGTTTCTTCCTCCCAGATGGGCATATTCTTTCCACGTCATCAAAATCATCCCTTCTTCTCAGTGCGCCTGGGCTTGAGATGACCTGGGCATTTGTGACGGATTCATGTTCGTCTGTCTGCCTGGACCACCCCATGCACAGTGTGCATATGGGGATTGTATATGTTCGTCCCTGTACCCTGACACCTCCCTCAGTTAATGGCACTCTGTAGGTACCCACATTAGCATGTTGTCCACTGAGTGACCGAATTAGAGGCCACTCAGGGTGAAATGTCTTTGTTTTGTTTCGTCTTTTGCAGTTATGTGATTTTATCTTTTGAAAACAACGGTGACTACATGGACATGAAGCAAGCCGATGCCACACAGTATGTCCCCATGCTCGAAAGGAAAGAAGTCTCTAAATACTCTGACATCCAGAGATCGCTGTATGATCGGCCAGCCTCCTATAAGAAGAAATCCATGCTAGGTAAAAATGTCCGTGCTCATTCTGGCCAATGTGATCTCTGTGTAGTTTGATGTGAGGAAGGAAAACTTGGATGAGGGGGGACATCTGTCAAACGGCGTGATCCCTAAGTGCAGGCCTGTTCAGCTGGGCCTGGATGTCTTTTGTAGATTTGTGGTCTGTGAGTGAGAAGCGTACAACAGGATTGATGTAGCTCAATGGTGTATTGCTTGTCTGGTGTGTACACAGTTCATTCTCCAGCACTAGAAAAAAAGAGCATAGTATTGTAAAAATAAAAATAGAGAACAAAGACAGATATGTAATGCATTTCTCAAACTCGAAATGTAGTTGCTTTAAATAAATAATTCATCCTGCTATAATGATCTTTTCTTGTTAGTATGTCTTTTGTTAAAAAAATGAAAGTGGTGATAATTGGTGGGTCCCCCCCGCCCTCATGACCACACTGAAAGTTGGCAGTCTTATATTGTTTCCTCGTGGTTTTTTTTTTTCTGTGTGCGTGATAATCCTTGCTTTTAGCTTTCTTAACATACAATTTGTGATGGTAACTGGAGAGTAGTGAGTTTGAGGTTACATTTTCTGACAAGTATTTCTGCTGACTTTGGTTTGAAAGTGGTCCCTTCTGCTTTGAAAACAGAAGTGTATGTATGTGGTGGGGATGAATTCATTTGTCAACTCCAGGGTGCCGTGTGGCGATGCCACACCAGATGGACCACCCATGCCCGCTCTGGGGTGGCCACTCCAGGGCTCTCACTTAACCACACACTCAGTGAGCAGTGTCTAGATGAGCCTGACCTTTTGTGATCCCGCTTTTGGGGGTTTGAGCTGCTCGTCAGCTGCTGTAAAACTGTTCGGCCACCGTGGAGATGGTTTTGAAATTTAAAAAAAAAATCTCCAATGAGCTCTGAATGCTTTCAGGGTTCTTACGCTGAAGGTACAGTCCATGAAAAAAATATGTGCTTGTTTTGTAAAAGCCAATATGCAGTAGTATTTTCCATATCTGCAGTTCATTCACTTTCCATTGCCAAACGGGTGAACTTCCAAACACGTCTTAAAGTTTACCCGATGAGAGCTATTGGAAGCAGTGCTTCCTTTCCACTCCCGTATGGTTAAAAATAGTTTACATTGCTTCCCGGGCAGAGCTGGTGGGCCTGAGTCATGCTCGGCCTGGGTCCTGCTGGCAGGCAGACCACGGTTTTCTGGCCTTCCCATAGCTGGCTGGAAAAAATATGAATGGCCTGAAAATCATCAAGGACTGCGAACTCTGGCCTAGACTGCCTTCCTCGAAAACTCTGGGGCCCTTCCAGATGGGATGAATGGGGGAAAGTGGGCAAGTTACAAGGGGAGGCCGGTGCCTGGCCAGGGGCAGCCTCCTCTAAGATGGCCACCTGGTCTGTTTGGTTAGCTGATTTGACTGGCAGAGTACACACAAAGGAAAAAGGAAAAAAAGCAAACCTCAAGTTTGCCACAGAAGATTTCAGTGTGTGTGCGTGTGTGTGTTTGTGAGTGTGTGTGTATGTATTTGTGAGTCTATGTGTGTGTTTGTGAGTGTGTGTTTGTGTGTGTGTGTTTGTGTGTGTGTGTGTGTGTGTGTGTGTGTGTGTGTGTGAGTCTACAAGATGACTGAGGTGACTGTGACTAGGGGGAGAATGAAATCCGAGGACAAACAAAAGTCTGTATGTGAGAATCTGTGGAGGAGGTCGGTTTGACTGATCATTATGCATATGACTGTCTGCCCCCCAGGTATGTTTGTGCATGCAGGCTGGGTATCTCTTTTCTGAAGTGCTTGGAACTGAATGTGTTTTGAATTTTTTTCCAGATTTTGGAATATTTGCATATACATAATGAGATATCTTAGTGGTTGGGAGCCAAATCTAAATAGAAATTCATGTCTTTTCATACACACCTCAGACACATAGCTGACAGTAATTTTATACAATATTTTTTTTAGTGTGCTTATGTTTTGACTATGATCTGTCACATGAAGTCTGGCATGGGAATTTCTACTTTTGCCATCACATTGGTGCTAAATAAGTTTTGGATGTTTGAAGCATTTTAGAGTCATGATTTTGGGTCAGGAATGCTCAACCTGTATATATTTCTTTTGGAAGGAAGAGCTATTATTTCTTCTTTCTATTTTTATGGTGCTGGGGGTTGAAATGCGTGCTTCATGCATACTGGGCAAATTCTCTGCCACTGAGCCACACCCAGGCTCCTTTGCATAGTTTCTGTATCATGTGAAGTCTAGAAACTAAGGGAAAGTGCTTTTTGGAGGAGATCCTTGGACAAACTTCTGCAAGCTGCCAGACTAGGGGTGTAAGGGTACTGGGGGATCCCATGTTTTTAGCCAACACCAACACATTTGATTCCTTTCCCACAGACTCAGGAGACAAAAACCTCCTTTCCGATGATGACTCCGAGGGTCTTACTTTGCTGGATTTATTGAGCTTCACCTATCAAGTTGCCCGAGGAATGGAATTTTTGGCTTCCAAAAATGTAAGTTCAAGGCACAGAGACCTCTTTAGACCCAGCCATGGATTCAGAGGGAGGGGACATGGAAAAGAAATGCTGGAATATCTAAGAGTAGCAAGGAGTAAATACTGCCTCTTTGTGGCTTCCCCAAACTGGCTGAAAGTCTGGTGTCATTGGGTGTCTACCTGCCTCCAGGACCCTTCATTCCTTGGGAGGAGTCAGGATTGGGAGGAAGGGCAAGTTCTTCTTGCCAGGGTACCCTTCAAATGCCACCATGGAGTGGCCCGTCTTGCAGGAGTGCTGCTACCTGGCCTCAGGAAGAGCCATTCTGAAGTGGTTTCTTTCTTTCCCATGTAGTGTGTCCACCGGGACCTGGCTGCCCGCAATGTCCTTCTGGCACAAGGGAAAATTGTGAAGATCTGCGACTTTGGCCTGGCCAGAGACATCATGCACGATTCCAACTACGTGTCAAAAGGCAGCGTATGTTCTCACCACCCTCACTGTTTACCCCTAACCCCTTTAACCTGTGAAGTTGTGTTGTTTCTTAATTCAGGAGTCATAGTTTTGAAATAGAGTCACAAGGTTCATTAGTTGGCCCCAGAGGTCTCAGTAGGGAAAGCTTAGGCTTAACAGACACCCTGGTATCAGGGCTGGTATTTGGCCAAGTTTATTGTCTATCTCATGCCTTAATTTCTCGGTAGCATTACCCATTTCCTAAATTGCTACCAGGGAATAATTTAGGTAATTCATATAAAGTGTTATAGACAGTGCTTGACATATAGAAGCACTCAGCAGGGGCTGGAGAGATGGCTCATTGGTTAAGAAGAGCATTTGCTGTTCCTCCTGAGGATCTGGGTTCAATTCCCAGGCCTCACATGACAGCTCACAACTGCCTGTAATAACCACAGGTCTGGGGATCTGATGCTCTTTATTTTTTATTTTTTTTATTTTTTTGGTTTCCATGAGCTCTGGGCATGCATATGGTGTACAGACATTGAAGGCAAAACACCCATACATGTAATATTAAAAACAAACAAACAATTAGACACAGCCAGTAAGTGCTAACTCCTAATAAGTCAAGCATGTATAAGAATATGCAAGCATGGATTCCTAGGGAGGTCTTTAGTGTTGAAATTCTTACCAGCTTCCCAAGAGGCCAGTGCAAGCTTCAGAAGATTAAGACTGCTGGAGTTAATAGGACGGTTCGGTTTCTTTAAAGGTAGTTTCATTATCTACTTGACCCACCCCCTCCATCCCTACAACCTGTAAGCACATGGGTAGTTCAGGACACATCTGACACCTGGAGGCATGACTATGTGTCACTGTGTTCCACTGGTGTAAGACAGCTCACAGGCCAAAGCACCTACTTAGGCAGGACAGTGGCCTCTGTCCATGTCTGTGTCTCAGACCCATGACTCGTGCCCATGGCCGTAGCCGTGGCCCTTCCCAGGCATCCTGAACAAGTTATGGATGGCTGCTGCTGTTTTATTAGTACTCTGGGAGGGCTGAAGGATCCTAGCCTGAAGGATGCTGGCCTGAAGAACGCTTCGTTATGTATCTGTCTAGACTTACTATTTCACCTGAAGTTTGGACCAGCTTTGCAAAAGAGATACATCTCAGTGTCTTGTCTTTTGATGGTGAAAAATAACCAATCATTTCTTAGAGTTTGGAAGTTGTCGTTTGTATACAGGTAGCTATCTGTTTTTAGTTTTGTTCTTAGGGTTACCTGAAAACAGGGGGACTGGTGTGGTCAAAGGCCACACCCTCAGTAAATTGAAAGTTAAATGTTTTTAGTGTATTATTCCTTTGGAAGATTCCTTGTTTGTCATTGTTATTAAGAATCTGTAGGGAGATAATGCAGTTAGTGAAGTGCTTGCTGTGGAAGCATCCATATCTGAGTTTGATCTCCAGAATTCATGTAAAAAGTCAGATACAAGGACTGGTGCTGGTAACCCCAGTGCTGGGGAGGTGGAAACAGATCCCTGCAGCTCTTGGCTAGGCACTCTAGCTGAACTGCTGAGTCCCAGACCCGTGAGAGGTCTTTCTCAGAGAGAAAACAAACAAACAAAATATAGGTGAACTGTAGCCTGAAGAACCGGAGGCCTTTGGCCTACACACACACACACACACACACACACACACACACACACACACACACCCCAAGCACCTGCATATATGTGAACATAGCTACATATGCACGCACACCATATCTAGTTTCCAGTGAAGAATAGACACATGATGCAGGCAAGATCATTAAGGCATTATCCATAGCCCAGGAAGAAGCCTTTTCTGTTTCTACTTCTGCAGACATCAGAGCGTATGCTGTGAGTTAACTTCCTCCCTTCTTCTCCACAGACGTTCCTGCCCGTGAAGTGGATGGCTCCTGAGAGCATCTTCGACAACCTCTACACCACGCTGAGTGACGTCTGGTCTTACGGCATTTTGCTCTGGGAAATCTTTTCCCTTGGTACGGGCTTAACTGTTCTGCTAGTCTGGCTTATTCTGCAGGGCAAAGCGTCTGTCTTGGGTCTGGGATGCCAGCACCTGGGATGACACACGCAGTGTCAGCCATTCACACTGCGGCTGCTTCACTCCACAAGTCTGCCCTTATCAGGTCTGGTGTAGGCTGAGTGTGAATCTTTCGGGGGATGTTTCATCACCCGGGCCACTGCTGTTTTTACTCTCCTGGCGTGTGTCACAGTGATTTGCCCCCACAGAAGGGGCTTCCAATGACGTCCACCTTTTCATTTTGGGCTCCAGGCTAGATAGTTCACTGATAGTTTCCTTTCCTTTACTCGTTGGTGAATGAGGCCCAGGTGGATGGTGATGTGTCCAGGAAGGGAGTGAAGCTCCCCATCTGGAGGAGGCAAGCCTCCTTAACATTTGGCCACTTGTCACCAGGGTCTGGGCAAGTCAGGCGCCTGCTGCCAGGGCAGGGTTGTAAGCGAATGATGAGAGATGACTGTGACCTTTGGGGACATGTGGGCTACACAGAGGTAAACGCTGTAAGCCGTAATGTGGGTTCATGGGAAGGAGACAGCCTCAGATAGGAAGTCAGACTTGGCCTGGCCTTGGCCGTGTGCTCAGTGCACAGCTCTTCCTCCTCGCTCTCCAGTCCTGAAGCTGGGTGCTCCCCTGAAACAGTGGGTTGTCTACATTTCAGGTCTCAGCTTCGAATCGGGCTGTGATTATTTGAACATCTGTGATGAAAACGACATTCTTGTGCTGGGTGTGGTAGGACACGCCTTTAATCCCAGCACTGAGGGGGGGGTAGAAGCAGGCGGATCTCTATGTGTTCAAGGCCAGCCCACAGAGTGAATTCCAGGACAGCTAGGGCTGTGACGTAGAGAAATCCTGTCTTAAATCAAGGAAGAACTCCTTGATAAACTGCTACCAGAGTGAATAAATACCGCTTACTATTTCTAAAAAACAAACAAACAAGAAAGAAATGACATTCTTACCTTTAGTGACTTAGAATACCTCCTTACCTTTTGTGTATGTATACATATGTAATAGTTGGAAATATGTTAAATTCATTAGTGATTTTTGTTTTTAAAGTTGTATACTTTTTACCCAAGATGTTTGAACTCGATCAAGCAAGACTCCTCCCTGTCAAGTCTGAGCAGCCCTCCATAGTCTAGGAGGCGCCAGCCTACAAGTTCTTTGAAAGAATCAGGACATCAGGGCTTCAGGATTAAAGGAATGTGGTACAAGTGGAAGCCCTTAGTCATCAGTTACCTTTTTTGGCTCTTAGGTGGCACACCCTACCCTGGCATGATGGTTGATTCTACTTTCTACAATAAGATCAAGAGTGGGTATCGGATGGCCAAACCTGACCACGCCACCAGTGAGGTGTAAGTTCCTTGCCCACCCGTGGGCCGATGCCCACGCTCCAGGCTGTGTGGGGTGGCCAACATCTACACGCACTGCCACGCTCACTCTGAGTTCTGCCTTTGCAGCTATGAGATTATGGTGCAGTGCTGGAACAGTGAGCCTGAGAAGAGACCCTCCTTCTACCACCTGAGTGAGATAGTAGAGAGTCTGCTGCCTGGACAGTACAAAAAGGTCAGTCTGAGCCCATGACGGTGGGCGGGAGGACAAGGAGCAGAGAACAGCCGGCGGTTGTGCCAGCAAGCAGCGCTGTCCAGCACTGTGTGAAGAGAACGCTTTCAAAGGAGGACACAGATTGTGTGAGCCTGAGACCATGGCTCTATGGGATAGAGGGCTCTACAGGACCAGGCTAGCAATGATGAATGAAGACACCCCCACTTCCCATAAGGCTCCCTTTCTTCTCACACGCCCCGACACCTGTAGGCACTTCATTCTCCAGACATTTGAGTATCTGAAGCTGCAGGGCAGTTAGAGCTCTCAGGACATCTGAGGCCATTAAGTTGCTGCTCACTTGGATGTCCTTAAATTCATTCGAAACTGGTTTTTACCAGCTGACTGGAGGGGACAATCCCAGCTGTTATCTGTGACTCCAGCTGGTTTTCTGCAGCACAAAAAGCATTGTTCAAAGGGACAAATGTAATTTCATGGACCCACGCAGGAGCTGCAAATGAATGGAGCAATTTTCTGCCGAGGCCTTGAGGAGGGAGCCAGGCACTCGAGTGTGATGAATCCGGTCTCAGGCTAGGCTGCGGACTGACCCACTTCTCTTTCTTCTTGAGAGGCAGCATCAGTAGTTTGTCCCGGAGCTGAAAGTTCAGTGTGTCCGCCTTGATTGCTTTAGCATATGTTGTGCCTCTCATCTGTGAAGCTGGGAGCAGGTAGGAATAATTTACCCAGGTCAGCGGAAGATTCTCTGTGGTGGAAGAGGAAGAACTATTGTTTGAAAGTCGAGATTTTCCTTGTCTGTCTTTTGTGGATGGTCCACACTACACACTGATGGCAAGACTCTCGGTGGTGTGTTGATTTGTCTGTGCCAGAGGGGTATAGCTAGGTCAATTCGGCTTTTAGTTTTTAGTTTGTTTGCTTTTTTGTTTTTTGAGACAGGGTCTCTCTGTGTAGCTCTGTCTTGGAAGTCAGTGTGTAGGCCAGTTTGGCCTTGAACTCAGAGACACACCACTTCTGCCTCCAGAATCCTGGGATTGAAGGTGTGAGTCACTATGCCCAATTTACCTTTGGTGCTTGTTTTTTGAGACAGACTTTCTCTGTGTAGCCCTGGCTGTCCTGGAACTCACTCTGTAGACCAGGCTGACCTTGAACTCAGAGATCCACCTGCTTCTGCTTCCTTAGTGCTCCGATTAAAGGTGTGTGCCATCACTTCCCTGCTTGGTTTGTTTTTTGAAGATTCTAACCTCCATACTGACTTCCATCAATATACAAACAATTATTTGTTTTCATTAACTTTCTTGATGATAATCACTCTGACTGGGCTGAGTGACTTTACTTTTCTCTGATGGCTGAGGATAGTAAATACTTTTCCAAACATTTATTGGATATTTGTATTTATTCTTTTGAAAGCTAAATATTCAGTTTATTAGTCCACTTAGTGATTGGATGATTTTTGGTGGGATATTTAACTTTTGCAGTTCTTTATATACCCTACATACTAATCCATTGATTGATGTGTATTTGGCAGAGCTTCCCCCATTCTTTAGGTTTTCTCTTCATTTTTGTGATTGTTTTTCTTTGCTTAAGCTTTATTCCTTCCTTCTTTCTTTTCTTCGTTTTATTTATTTATTTTTTTTGTTGTTGTTTTTGAGACAGGGTCTCTCTGTGTATCTCTGGCTGATACAGAACTTGCTAGGTAGAACTCACAGAAATCCTCTTCCTCTGCCTCCCCAGCACTGGGATTAAAGGCATGAGCCATTGCACCTGTCTATCTATTGTTTTAGACAATCTCACTCTTAGCCCTGCCTGGCCTGGAACTCTTTAAGTAGACCTAGCTGACCTCAGGCTTAAAAAAGATCTGCTTGCCTCTGCTTCCTGGGTTCTGGGAATAAATGAGTGTGACACACCACACCAAACCTTGTACAAAAGCTTCTACATTTCAGTTAATCCCACATGTCTTGTGTGTGTGTGTGTGTGTGTGTGTGTGTGTGTGTGTGTGTGGTGTATGAGACAGAGCCTCACTCTGTAGCTCTGGCTGGCATGGAACTCACTATGTAGAACAGCGGGCTGGCCTTGAACTCACAGGTATCCTGTTTTAGTCTGAGTGCTGGGATTAAGGTGTGTGTCACAGGCCTAGCCCCATTTGTCAGTTCTTGCTGTTTCCTGTGCTTCTGGAGTCTGGCTCAGGAAGTTCTTATTTATGCTTATATCTTGAAGGGTTTCCTCCTAGCAGTTTCAAAGTTTCAAGTCTTCCATTCAGGTCTTTGGTTCATTTTGAACTCAGTTCTGTGAGAGGTGGATCTAGTTCCACATTCTTGTAGTTTCCCAATTGTTAAACAGGCTGTCTTCTCCAACGTATGCTTTTATCACCAAATAGTAGGTGACTGTATCTGTGTGTTTATTTCTGAATCCTCTATTCTATTCTGTTGGCCTATATGTCTGTTTTATGCTAGTCTCATGCTGTCTTTGTTTGTTTTTTTACCATAGCTTTGTAGAATAATTTGAGGTCATGTATTATGAGCCCTCCAGCATTGCTTTTTTAGACTATAGATTACTTTGGCTACTTGGGGTCTTTTGTTCTTTCATATGATTTTAGGGTTGTTTTTCTAGTTCTGTGAAATATGATATTGGAATTTTGATAGGGATTGTGTTGAATCTGTAGAGCACTCCTGGTAATATGGCATTTTCATAAACAACAAACAAACAAAAAATTCATGATATTTTCAGGAAAATGTTTGGAATTGGAAATCATTACATTAAGTGAAATAAACCAGGCTCAGAAAGACAAGTACAATGGTTTTGTCTTATATGTATAGAAACTAATTTAAAAATTATGTATATGTGGGTATACATATTTTATTTAAAATTTTTTACCTACATATGTGTGTATATGCTTGCTTATCTATATGTATACTACATATGTGCAGGTGTCTATGGAGGCCAGAAGAGGGTATGGAAATCCATGGAATTATAGGAAGTTATAAGCCATCTAATGTGGGTGCTGGGAATTGAACTTGGGTCCTCTGCAAGAGTAACAAATGCTCTTAAACACCAAGCCATCTCTCCAGCCTCTACATGTATAATTATGTGTGCATGTGTGGGTGCTCATGCATGCTTGCTTATATGTAAGTCAAGAAACAAGAAAGGAGTTCAGAGAAGGAAGGAAGAGATCTTTGGTGGGGGGCAGAGAGTAATGAAATATACATGATATAAAAGCAGAAAGACCTATCTGGGGGAAGGAAGGGAATCAGTCAGAACATAAAACAGGTTACTGAGGGAGAAGAATGAGTGAAAACAGAATGCAATAGCAGATATGTAAACCCATGTTTATTGTATAACAAAAAATGAACCCCCTCTCACTCCCACACAAAGGGAAAGTGGGATTTTTCACATCAAAAGTCAGACTTTCCCAGCACTGAGAATCAAGAAGTTTCTGGGAACAATGATCCAGCAGTAGCCCTGTCTGCTCATTCTACATGCCCTGTGTGAGCCTGGGAGGGACTCAGTGACAGGACCCCAGACTCCATGATTGCCCTGAGTGGGAGTGGTCGGCACCCTGTTCCAATAACAGACTAGGGAAGGGCTCTTTGTGTCTGAAGTATTAGCAGGAGTCCTGTGCCTCTGGTTGTCGCTCTTTCGTGTCTTACATTTCTGGTGATGGTTAACACATGATCCCCCCTCAGTTATCCTTGCAGAAACACATACATGTAAATCCTATGTTCTAAATGTCTATATTCATTTTACAGTTGGTCAGTAACACTTGATTAAATGTATTAAATGAATCCTTTCAGAGTTATGAGAAGATTCACCTGGACTTCCTAAAGAGTGACCATCCGGCTGTGGCGCGCATGCGCGTGGACTCTGACAACGCGTACATTGGTGTCACTTACAAAAATGAAGATGACAAGCTGAAGGACTGGGAAGGTGGCCTGGATGAACAGAGACTGAGTGCAGACAGTGGCTACATCATCCCCCTGCCAGACATCGACCCTGTTCCAGAGGAGGAAGACCTGGGCAAGAGGAACAGACACAGGTAACTTGGGGTATTTGCCCACCTTCCCCTGTGCTAGCCTGGAAGCCTTGGAGGGCTCATGTGAGACTGAAGCCATCAGGGATGTGGATTATGCTCAGGCAACAAGGTGCAGAGTTCCAGGGTCCCACATGATTCTGGGGTGTCTTTTCACCCCCAAGTGAGCGCGTCTCTTGTGAACAATTTCTGATTTGAGTCCTTAGATCATTGCAGCACCAAAGCTGTGATGACTACAGATAGCCTCTCTTGTGAGGTCGTAAGCAGTCACAGAGCTGAGGACAACACAGAGAGAGACAGGGTTGGCGTGCTCCGTCAATAGTCCTTAGCCCGGTGTACAACTCAGAGTCACTAGAGAAGGATCTTCAGACTGCTGATTCACGGGCCCCACCCTGTCTGTCTGTCCGTCCTTCCTCTGGTGGACTGCCTTTACCTTCTCTTTGTGTGAAGCACAGGGTAGCCATCTCACAATGGGGAAGAAGCCATGGTCCTCCTATCCACAGTCAGATGGATGATCATGAATTTTGGGTGAAAAGACACACAAGGACAAGGCGGATAGTGATACAAGGCAGAATACAAAAAAGGCACTAAGAATTCCGAGGTGGAGAGTTCCGGCCGGCTGGTGACCTTGGGGAATGTATACCTGAAAACTTCTGTTTGAAAAGCGTTTAGTACACAAGAATATTATGAGACTACACCTGCCAATTAGGGTGACACATTTTACCTCATTTACTTTATGCAGCTTGGTATCACATATACCATCTCTCTCTCTCTCTCTCTCTCTCTCTCTCTCTCTCTCTCTCTCTCTCTCTCTCTCTCTCTCTCTCTCTGTCTCTCTCTCACACACACACACGTTTATTTTTCACTCAAAGCTAAGTAGGAAAGACCAAGATACTTCACCCCTAGCATGCTGGCATATACTTGCTAAGAATAAGACCATGTGTAAGGAAGTTGACTGTTGAAGAAGGTTGGAGTTGGCAACATAGAATTCATATCGAGTATGTTTGAGGCCATAGGGTTAACCCCAGTACTGAAAGAGAAAGGAAAAGAAGAAAAGGAACTAACAACTGTTCTCAGGGCTCCTTTAATACTCAGGCTTTATTCAAATTCAGATACCAGCTTGAATAATACCTGCCAATATTTATTGTTTTTTTTTGTATGTTCGTGGTTATTAGATTACCATCATATTCAATTGTCTCAGCAGGCATACTGTTGAGCATTACTGTATGTCATTTTTAGGACTGTTTAGTTTTATTTATGTTCCAGAGAAATTTATTATATATATTTTTTGAGGTTTTTTTTGTGTAGCTATATTCACCAGAGTATATAAATACAGCCTGCTCAGTCTGTATAATGGTACCTATGTGCATATGTATGTTTTCAGGGCTGACCATTTCTCTGATCTCAACACTTCTTAGTTGTCTGTTGTTGTTTGTCTAGAGTTGAGGCCACTTGAGCTTTCCCCCTTACATACTAACATGTCTGTTAGTGGTGTTCTTATTCAGGTCTTGTGTAGGCAGCCATGTTGGTGAGGCTTCTGATATGTCATTTTATAGGTGCAAAAAGAAAACCTTTTTTCTTGTCTTCAGAATCAGAGGGGTTGGGTGAGTGAGAAGAGAGAAGGAGCATGGCAGGAGAGTGAGGGAGATGTGGGGACTCCATCCTCATGCTCTGGAGTTTCCAGAGACTGAACCTTTACAGCTGACTTCCTCCCTTTGTTTTTCTTTCCTGGTGCCATTTGTTTGGCTGCCTCTCTCCTGATAGGATGTGTAGGGAAAGTAGAAACTGTTATGTCTTCCACAAAACACCTGTGGCAGGGAAGAAGGCAAGCTGAGTTGTGAAGATGGCTGTGTCTTGGTTTTGTTTTGGCTCTGTGCAGCAATGGGCAATGAGTGGCTGGCTGGCCCAATGACAAACTTGCCATGCTTGGCTGCTTGTATTTCAATAGGAAAGGACCTTATACAGAGAGTCCCTTTGCCTTGGGCAACCATCCTGGAAATTCAGTCTGTGTAGCTTGTAATCAGTCTGTTCATGACCTTAGCCTTTGCTTTCCAATCCCATCAGCTCGCAGACCTCGGAAGAGAGTGCCATCGAGACAGGTTCCAGTAGTTCCACCTTCATCAAGAGGGAGGACGAGACCATTGAGGACATCGACATGATGGATGACATTGGCATAGACTCCTCAGACCTGGTGGAGGACAGCTTCCTCTAACTGGCTGGTTTGGGAATTATCTTCCACTCCTGGAGCCTCCTTGGGGCCCCTTTAAGAAAACCACTTCATTGCAATGCAGAGGTTGAAAAGAGGACTTGGGTGATGTGGAAAGAGAATCTGCCTGCCCCGGGCCTCCGGGAGCCTCTGTGAAAGGATGGGATTCTTGGATTGAACTTGGTCCGCGTTGCCCCTCGCAATGCGTCGGTAGCATCTCAGCGGTGTGTGAAGTTTGGAAATGAATGGACAAGAGAGTAACAGGCCACAGAAGGCGAGCTTTGTGTTTCCAGGGCAGTGGTGAGATTCCCACACTCACAATTCGTGCTGTAACATGGCTCCAGCATTGTAGTTATGTAAATAACTCTAAGCAAGGATGTGTTTAGATTCGTGTTAACCCTCCTCTCTGGACTTCTGAAGAGACCACTCAATCTACCATGTACTTCTCTCTTGGAATCCAGTGCCAGCTGCTGTTGAATTTTCTCATGAAGTACATGCAAAACCACTTTGAACCTTGAAAGGTACTGGGACCATCCTGTCTTACTGTCTTATCAGTGTTAAAGAGGCAAAAGATGATAACTAACCAATCTTGAGTAGTAGATTTGGGTCTTTTAGGAGCCCAAGATCTTTTCCATATATTGTAATGTATACTTATAACACTACTACTGTTAACAGTAATGCTAAATATGTAATCCATAACACTACTTCCCGACAGAGAAAGCACAATTAGAACAAAAGCCCTTACTAAGTAGATGACAAGTTTGGCAGTTTTTGACATTTATATTAAGTAACATGTTTCTCAGTAAAATATAATAGTTTTAGTGGATTAAAGTTAGTAAACACTAGAGGCAGAGTATAAGTAGTGTTGTCCACAAGTTTTTGATGCTGTGTATTAAGTAGTGTTCTCCCTAATCCAAGGCACTAAAAACAGTTAATCACCTCTGAAGTAATGGGATTAGAAACAAACAAAGCAGAACCCCCGTGTCCTGAATTTTCTCAGTATAAAGGCTTAAACCTGGGCCCAATGTGACTTCTCATGCTGTGGCCTTGTGGAAAAGAACAGTCCCACAAAAGGACTCAGATGGGCAGAAGCTTCTTTCATGGCCAGTGATGACTTTGATGGATCCCACCCATTCCTACTTTTTAAATCTGTGACCTTTAAGGAAGCTTCAACATCAGCACCTCACTTTCCTCTCTTAAAGAGAAAGAGCTGGAGATCCCGAAACCACAATGGTGCCACAATGGTTGAATGAAGGTGTGGGCATTAGCTTGGCTCTTTAGTTCCCACTGTTAACTGCAACTACAGTCACTAGCCCTGGGTCTTTGCCCCAGAGATTTGGAATCACTAGGTCTGAGGAGAGCAGGAACCTATCTATATTATAGTAAACTCTTTGGTGCTTCTGGTCAACCAGTGTTCAGAAAACACTGGCTTGGGTTACCGTGGGCTGGGTAATTTTGAAATTTGGAACTGGGCTAGAAGTCAACCGTACAGGAAGGCTTCTATTTAAGTCCTTGGCTTCATGTCAATAACATCTGATGCCACGTATCTAGCAATTCCTATTCTTAATTTTAGTTTGTAGGCTTAGCTGAGGCTGAGAAAACAAAATCTTGATTTGGGCACATCTTCCAGTTCTAGACAATGTGGATACCACTTCCCATTGTGGGGGACCTGAACTTGTCCACCTCCAAGCATGTCCACAGATGAGGTAACTCCACAGAGTTACACACATGTCAACTCTCTGCTTGGTGGAGAAGATGACAATTTTCCTGATTTTGTGTGTATGTGTGTTGGGGGGGGTTAGGTGGGAAGATAGTACAGCCATCCAAACTGTCAAACTGGTTATCCTGAATTCATTGGCATTCTCTGCAATGTGCTTAATTGCTGACTCTGTATGAATGAAACATGGGCTGTGATTACTGCAATCACTGTATATGCTTCCAGCAGGTGATGCTTTGGAAGCCACAGAAGCAATAACAGGGTACTTGACTCCCTACTGGTATAATCTCAATGCAAACCCCAACTTTCCCTTTTCACAGTAAGTGTGAAGACTGAGCCAGATTGGCCAATTAAAAAACAAAAACCTGACTAGATTCTTTAGAGCCAATTAGACTTGAAACATTCATGTTTCTAGAGTTGCAGCTCAAACATTCTGTTTGTCACCCATTTGCACAGCCTTGTTTTTGTTGTTTTTAACTCTGATGTTGCTTTGGACCTTGCATGACGCCATGAGATTGGATGAACAGTTCATGTCCTTAGCAGTGCTTTCCTCTGAGACAAAATGGTTTTTTTGTTTGTTTTTGAGACAGGGTCTCTCTGTGTAGTCCTGGATGTCCTGGAGCTCACAGTGTAGATCAGGCTAGCCTTTTCACTTTCAGAGATCCATTTGTCGCTGCCTCCTAAGTGCTGGGATGACAAACATGCACCACCACACTCAGCAGGAACACATTTTTCATTTTTAAACAGTGCATTGAGTGTATCCCCGATTCATTTCCTTTTGGGCCTTCCTGCAGAGTCTCTGGAAGAAAATTTACCAATCATTCCTGCTTTCTTTTTTTTTTTTATGATGACAATCAAAGCTGGCCCAAGGAACACAATTTGTGGCTTTTTAAATGACCAGTGATGTCCTTAAAATGTGGTCTGCCAACCTGTATAAAATGGTCCTATATTTGTGAAGAGGGACATAAGATAAAATGATGTTATACATCAATATGTATATATGTGTTGCTATGTAGACTTGGAGAATACTGCCAAAACATATATGACAAGCTGTATCACTGCCTTTGTTTATATTTTTTAACTGTGATATTCCCCACAGGCACATTAACTGTTGCACTTTTGAATGTCCAAAATTTATATTTTAGAAGTAATAAAGAGGAAAAATACTTACATGTTCCCAAAATGGTGATGTGGTGAATGCGTGAGAGCAACTAACTCCGTAGGGAGGGTCTGCCGATGCAAGATGCCTTCCAAATACCCCTGTTCATGTTTTGTTTAAAAAAGTGTAAATGGAGATCTTTATATTTCAATAAATGATTTATTATATATGATTTAAAGTTATGAGGGTCTACTACTTCCTTTGTCTTGCTTCTTAGTTTGATCGGAATCCCACTCACCCCCTTCCTACAATTCAGCAGGATTTTGTTATAATGTTCAGGTTGGCATTTACCTTTGTGATCCTCCTGCTTCAACCCTCAAAGTGCTGGTTTCATAGGCACGTAGCACAATGACTGGCTTCTTTTCCTTTTTTTTTTTTCTGAGTAGACTACTAAGTGAATCAGTTTTAGGTTTACAGGGCACTTGAATGGAAGGTCAAGATCTCCCATACACTGGTTAGCATCACACATGAGCTGCCTCCCCGTCTTTACTGTAACCTCTCAGAATGTACCCTGCTTGTTACAGTAATGAACCTGCCTCTATGCTGCGTCACCTATGCTATGCTTTAGCATCCTCTGTGAAAGTTATATGTGGATTTATGCTCTTTGCATTTTGTCAGTTACCCGGTATCTCATCGTATAAATGAATGCAATTAATTAATGGAAATTATAATGTTGATAATTGAAAAACAGGTCCCTGTTTCAAAATAACTCCCTAATGCCCAAATTCAGACAGTCTGTACATCCAGGCTTGTATGTACAGCCTTTAGAGCATGGCTGTTCATTGGGTTTTAGCTCCACCCAGGAAGGAGAGAGATTCCTGGGAATAAAAATACAACTCCATACTTTAACATAACACAGACAATTCTGTCTAATTAATCTGGTCTAGTGATTTTTTTATTAGGGGTTAAAAAACCCTCCAAAATGATTATTTTTTTTTACATTTTGAGTCTTACAATAACTTAAAAAATTCTACAATGACAGGGAAGACATCCCATATGCGTAGAAACCAAGATACCTCAAAACTCCTAGCTTCTGAGAAAGCCACGTAGCTGAGTAATATCATAGCACTAGGAATAGAAATTCCAAATACGTAAACCCTACCATCATTTTTATAATGAGCCAAGGAGAAAGCAAGAGATACTGAGAATATCAGCATACAAAAGTAGCTTGCCTGGCTTCTTTGGTATTTTCAAAGACAAGCAATGGGTAAGTGCCACCCGCAGAACTATTCTGTGTTTGTAATCAGAACCTTTCTTTTCAGCCTGAAATACGCCAGTCCGAATAATGGGGCATTGTGATTTTAACAGTAGTGTGCTTCATGAAAACGGCCGGCCATATCAGAATCCATCATAAGCTAGGCAATTCCCTTGGGATAACAGCAACAGACATGTTTCATTATGTTTAACTCCAAATATGCATAGAGGCTAAACCCAATAGCATCATGGTAGTGGTGTTTATAATAGAGACAATTGTTTCATCCCGAGTTAAAATGTGTGAAAATACCTATGTGTTCTTAATTAGCAGTTTATGTCATCCTGCCCCACCTGGTTACACAAATAGCACCTGTGTCCTGAAGAATATTGAACGCCATTTCCCAAATAGATTCAGACACCAGTAATGTTTCCATCATCCGTACTGTAGTTTACATACAAAGCGATGGAGATATTGTGGACACAGGGTCTCATGTGGCAGGGGGACGTGTCTGTCCCCCCCATTCTGGTTTATAGGCTAATTGGAATTTTTAAAAGGTTTGCCACATTAGCCTGGCAGATGGCATTTGCTTTATCATTGTTCATGGGTATTAATGACTTCCCTCTGGAGTGTGTGTATCCTGTCTATTTTGAATTTCATCACATTTCACACTGACTGCTCCAAACAGAATCAGAACCAGGCTTTTCGGTGCGGAGCTTGGCTTGTAGACTGGTTGGTGTACCCAAGTTGGATGCCTGACTATGATGAAGCTCTCTGAAACAAAGGAAAGAAACTGGGGGTCTGTGCTGGCTATACTGTCAATCTGTGCTGTGTTTAGCTGGCTCTCCCATGGGACTCCTGGTAGAATCAGGTGTAGACAAAGCCATTTTCAGACTGGATGCATCCTTCGTGAGCCTGGGATGTTTGTGCCTCCTTTCTTCCTCCCTCAAAAAAGCTGGGTTTGCTTTCCCAAGTAGAGAGAATATATGAGACCATGATGCAATGGGCCAGCCACAGGAAGCCATTTTTAAGATTAATTCCCTCCAAGAATATTTATTATAGGACAGACTCCTCTTTGTGGAACTGATCTCTAAAATGTGTAAGCTTAAATGAGGCAGCTGGAAGACTTCATTCTAGCCAACCTAGGACCCGAGGGGACCAATATATCACACAGAAGAGCAGGGCAGATAACTGTGATTGGAGGCCACAGGCCTTCCTCAGAGTAATGAAGAGTCTAAGAGTAGAACATAGAAGTGCTGCTCCCTGAACGATCTTGATGAAGCTGAAGGTTTTCTGAGGTCTGGGAGCTTGAATTGGGGTAGCTTTGTCTCCTTCTGGTTCTGTCTTTGCTATAATTCCAGACACGTCCATGGCATCCTGCATGTCTTGTTCCAAACCCATTCCAATAGGTTTCAACCTTACTGAGCTGGACATTGGTTCAGGCCCTGGGATTCAGCTCTCCTGGAACTATCTCTGTATACCAGGCTGGCCTCAAACTCACAGGGATCAGCCTGCCTCTGCCTCCCTAGTGCCAGGATTAAAGGTGTGCACCACCACTGCCCAGCTATATGGGTGCCTTTTATTCTTCTGTTTACATTATTGTGCTGGCAGAGAGCTCTCAGCACAATATAAACGGAAACGGTGAACGCCACACACGTCCTTGCCTGGTTCTGGATGTTATGGGAAAGTAATCAAGATCTCCCTATTCTATGTAATGTTAACAGAAGAGTTTCACAGATAGTCTTTAATGGGTTAAGGAAATTTCTTTCTCTTGTAATTAGGTGGCAATTTTTATCTGGAATGGGTATTAAAATGCATGAAGAGCTTTTGTTAGCTCATACTGAGATACTATGGTTTCCTTTTCCTTTCAAATATCTAATTAATTAATTAAATTTACTTATCATGTGGGTGGTGTAAGCCTGAGTGAGTTCATGTGTAGCACATATGTGCAGGAACCTATGAAGGCCAGAAGAGAGTGTCAGATCCCCTGGAACTAGAGTTGTAGGTGGTTGTGGGTCACTGTGTGGGTGTTGGGGACTGAAAACAGGTCCTCTGCAAGAACAGCAAGTGCCCTAACTGCTGAGCCGTCTTCCCAGCACCTCCCCCTATTTATCTGTTTGTTTGTTGTTGTTTTTCAAGACAGGTCTCACTATAAATCTATGAATCTTCTGGAACTCACTATATAGATAAGGCTGGCCTTGAACTCACAGAAATCCACCTGCCTCTACCTCCCAACTGCTGGGTTTAAAGGCGTTTGCCATCAACGCCCAGCACTGTCTCAGTTTTTAATTGATGGTTGTGACTTGAGGTTGATTAATTTTATTGATAATTTCAGCTTTTGGTTTCATTGTTTCTCTACTCTCAGTTATTTGTCCCTTTTCTTTTTTTAAATTTATTTTTATTTAAATTAGAAACAAGCCTGCTTCACTTGTGGATTCCAGCTCCCTCCCCTCCTCCCCTCCCTTCCCCTCCCCTCCCCTCACCAAACCCACCCCTATTTGTCCCTTTTCTATTTAATAGATTTCTATTCTTTATTAATTACTTCTGCCCATTTCCAGTTAAGTTTGTTCTTTCTGTCTTCCAGCTTCTTAAGGTAGACATTCATTTATCTGAGATTGTAATTTCTTCCAATATAGGAATTTAATTGTACAAATTTCCCTCTAAAGCATTATTTTAGCAACATCTCTTTTTAAAAAAGATTTATTTATTACGTATACAGTGTTCTGCCTGCATGTCAAAAGAGGGCACCAGATGTCATTATAGGTGGTTGTGAGCCACCATGTGGTTCTGGGAATTGAACTCAGGACCTTTGGAAGAGCAAAGAGTATTCTTAACCACCGAGCCATCTCTAGCAACATCTTACAAATCTTGATTAAATACAATACAATAAACAATTCAAAGTATAATCACCATATAAAGACAATACTCTTCCCCTAAGTTAGGGAATGGAAGAAAAACTTTAGAATTGGGTGTTGATAGACAAGAAACCAGCAGAACAACTAAGTTGTCATCCATTGCTTGTCCTTCCCCTGTGAAGTATAGGTGTGAATACTTCACAGTGGGAGCACACAGGTACAGCATCTCTTGGAAAGGCAGAGGCCGCACCTGTCACTGCTGGGAACCATAAGTGGCAATGAGGATGAAAAACTGTTTGACATTTGAAGTGTCCTGTTGCTGCTCCCATTCAAAGAGAATGGCGATGGTTCAACACAGAGCCCAAAGATGCATGGTCCTCTGTGAAATTCTAGGGTATTGATCAGAACACAGGCAGAATGGGGTGCAAATCCAGAAGTAGGCAGTGATCTGGTTATAGGTATTTCTGTGGATACAGAGTGATCTATCAGAGAGACCTTATACTGGGTACTGGGTTCTCCAGTATGCTAGTCTGCATCCTTGAGAATCTTATCTCTACATAATTTTTCACCCCGAGTAGCAAAGCACTCAAATACACACACACACACACACACACACACACACACACACACAGAGAGAGAGAGAGAGAGAGAGAATAGTGGGTGAATAGATTGATTTGAAAATATTTAATTTGTTTATGCATACACACACACACAGGGACCCATGAAGGGATGCCTTGGAGCCTGTGGAATTGAAGTTACAGGCATATTTGCAAGCCTCCTGATGTGGGTGTTGTGGTCCCAACTCTGGTCCTCTAATAAAATCACTTATAACTGTTAAGTCATATCTCCAGCCTCACTTATATTTTCTTAATATTGTTTTCATGACTTTCCAACCTAATAAAATGCTGCAAAGCAGAAATTTCAAATTTCCAAGCGGCAGAAATTGAATTTTGTTTGGTAAAACATATGTGTAATCTCTGGGCTCAGGTTCCATAGGGTACGCATTACTCTTTGAGAAGCTTGTGCATATATGCAATGTATTAATGATCGTATCAACCCTTATCCCCTTTGATTCTCCTCCTCCATTTCTCCCAAAACATTCCCAACACACCCTCTCCCGTATTTTCTCAGTCTACGACCATATTTAACAATGAAGTTCTCCCTCCACCCCACGTTCTATTATGAAAGGCTTCAAACACACAGAAAGTTGACAAGCTCACCCACCAGATTCTGAAATTGGTAACAACTACCTAAAGCAGTGGTTCTCTACCATTTAATACAGCCTCATGCTGTGGTGACCCCCCCCCCCCCACCATAAAGTCACTTCATTGCGACTTCTGTAATTTTGCTACTATTGTGAACTGTTCTGTAAATATTTTTGGAGACAAGGTTTTGTTGATGGGGTTGTGACCCACAGGTTGAGAAACACTTACCTAGGAGTTTTATTGGTCTCTTCTCCAAGTCTGGGGTGATTGCGGTGGTGGAGGAGAAGGAAAAGAACATGGTGGCAGTGCTGTTTGCAATCCCCCGGTCCTTCTGGAATGAAGTGCATAAGTGGTCTTGAGTGGTGGCTGTTTGCATCAGGCCCCTGAGTTTGTAGAACTTGGGGTGAACTTTGTGGAATCCTCTTGACTCACTGAGATGGCAAACTTGCTCTGCCGCTGATTCCAAATAAGCAGACACTGTTTTGCTTCAATTCCTCTTCAGAGTTGGAGCTCCTCGTGGGTTTTGATGGGAGCAACTTGGCAAAGGAGCTAGTCTGTGCAAAGAGGGGTGCTTCAGCGTGGAGTCCTGCACACAGTGCTCTGTGTTTAGGTTATGCTACAGCTGAGGAGCGGCCACTTGCTTAAGACGCCCTGAGCCAGCGACTTTAGAGTGGAGGCTTTTCATCCTTGCAGCTGGGCTGCGGGAGGGACCCCGGGGCTCCTTCAGAGTTGTGGTCCTTCATCTTAGTACCCATGAGCCTCAGCAGCTTCACCCTAGCTGGTGTTTTGCTGTGATCTGGTACCTTTTGGGACCAAGTAGAGTTAGCAGAAAATGCTTGGGAAATCTAGAATTGCCTCATGTCCAGTTTAGTCACCATCATGTTTCTTGTACTTTGACTGACAGGCGTTTCCTCTCAGCATCTTCCAACCGTCCTGGGGTTTTCTGTGGAAACTCCACAATCTTCCAGTTAACAATACCTCGGTGTAGCCGGAAAAGACTATTTTGCTTTTTGCTTCTCTTATTTTTTTCTAATCCTGTATTACCTTCCTTTCTAAAACATTTATTCTGTTTTGTTTCCTAATCGCTGTGCTGAGAACAATAGTAGTTGAGTGTTGGTGGGGAGTTTTTATAAACCCATAACTGAATTTAAAACAGTGACTGAACAGTGGAATCCTGGTTAGTCTTGAAACCTTCTAACTAGTATCACCATAAATTGAATGTGTTTCCTATTTTTGTTTTGTTTGAGTTTTTTTTATGTTCCAGGGTAGTCCTTTTGAGTGGCTTTTGAGTGTAGGGTTCAGACTTTTCTTTTTTGAGTGTACAGTATTGTGTGGATTGCAGTAGGCAGGACCAAGGCAGTCTAGCTCCTTGTAGCTCTATAGCTACGAAACAGAACAGATGATGGGTTACAGTGTGACGCTGTCCTTCTGGGACCACATTCCATGAACATGGCTCCTTGACTGAACTATACTCCTAAGAAGCCAGTATTTCTGGAAAAGTCAGCAACTGATCAGACGACTAATGACAACAGGGAATATGCTTATTATGTGCAGACTTTCATCATGCTCAAAATACTGTTTTATTTGTTCATTGAAAACCTTAGTTATACAATATTTTTGATTATATATGCCCATTACTACTGCTATAACACTAAAAAAAAAGATTTATGCTGGGTGTGATGCAGGCTGTTAATCCCAGTGTTTGGGATGCCAATGTAGATGGATCTCTGGTCTACATAGTGAGCTAGCCTGGGCTACATAGTAAACACCAGTCATCTAGAGCTATATAGTAAGATCATGGGTCAAAATTATTATTTTTTATTTTAATTGTGTGTATGTGTGTGGCTATGTTTGTGTGATTGCAGGTATCTGTGAAGGCCAGAAGGACTGAGGTTTCAGGAACTTGTGAGTTGACCTTGAAATCAAGAGCAGTATGTATTCTTAACTACTGAGCCGTCTCTCCAGGCCCTCTGTTATTACATTTTATATCAGTCTTATGATATCACTCAAAGTAATTGTATTTTATTTCTATGTTATTTGTGGTTCTGGGAACCAAATACAGGAAGGCATGTTGGCAGGAGCTGAGGTGGAAGGCATGTTGGCAGGAGCTGGGGTGGTTGGTCACACTGCAGTCAGGAGACAGAGAGTAGACCGGAAGTGAGGTTAGGCTGTAAAGCTTCTCCCACAGTGACCCACTTCCTCCAGGGAAGCTCCACCTACCAGAATTGGACAGTCCTCTCAAGCAACGCTCCCAGCTGGGACCAAGTGTTCAAGCGATGAGCATCTGGGGGGATGTTTTCACATTCAGTCCACACGTTGTGAATATTAGGGAAAGGAGCTAGCTGTGGCTGTGCAGTTGGGATTGGTCTCAGGGTTGGTAGTGTGATTCTCATATACCTTGGGAAGGATGGCAGGGGAGATGAAAACAACTTTGGTGGCTAGCTTAGCCCTGGGGAAGGTAGATGCTGTATAAAGATCATGATAGCGTTAAAAACAAACAAACACACAATTGGGAAAGATGTGTTTGGAACAGATGCATCTCCAGATGCAAAGCTCGTTCCGTGAAAGCACTGACATTCACAAACTCTTCTCATCTCCCACCTAGGCCTTAAGCTCACGGCAGCCATAGTTACCCACACTGCCAACAGCTCAGGTGCCTTAGCTGGAGAGCTGATCCAAACTGTGAAATCATCAGCACTTCCAGCAGGACTCTCTAAAGTTGTCCTTCTCTGTACTTCACATTCTTGCCTTGGTGTCTTAGTTGGGGTTACTATTGCCGAGATGAAACACCATGACCCAAGCAAGTTGGGGAGGAAAGGGTTTAGTTCAGCTTATGCTTCTCACCGAAGCGTATCATCAAAGGAAATAAGGAAAGGAACTCAGGCAGAGCAGGGACCCGGAGGCAGGAGCTGATGTAGAAGCTATGGAGGGATGCTGCTGACTGACTTGCTCTTCATGGCTTCCTAAGCTTGATTTCTTTTAGAATCCAGAACCGCCAGCCCAGGGATGGTACCACCCACAATGGGCTGGGCCCTCATCAATCACTAATTAAGAAAATGCCCTACAGGCTTGCCTACAGCCTGATACCATGAAGGCATTTTCTCAGGTGAGACTCCCTCCTTTTTGAAGACTTTGGCTTGTGTCAAGTTGACATAAATTAGCCAGTACACTTCAGTGGTCTGTCTCCACTTCGTAGCCCTAATCCATCATACTGAATCACATCCAACCAAATTTGACTCTATTTCTAGAAAGATTTTTTTTGTGTGTATTGTAGACTTGGTTATGATTCTTTTTTAATGTCCCATGTCCCTTTACCTCCTTCATGCCTCTCAGCAGAACATCATGACAGAATATAGATGTATTAACTCACTTGGTTTTCAACAGCTGAATTTTACTTGTGTGCAGAAAATGGGCTTATTGATAATTTTTCTTCATCACCATGAAGTGCTGGCAAATTCTATTATATTCTTGTGCCTGGAACAGGGACAATGCATTTGGAGTATTAGGTGCTTAGACGCGAAACCTACAGCTGGGTGTGGAGCCTCATGGGTCCTAGGATGCAAAGTGTTGAATGTTCCACAAGGGGTTGCTAGAGAGCAACAGAAACTCGAAGAACATTGAAACTGTTATCTTCCGGCCATATCCTTGTTTCCTTTGTCTTGGTAGGAAGTAGACGTTTTTTCCTCCTGTTATGCTAATATTTATTTAAAGATTCTGGCTTGGCTCTAATGCATTATTGCACTTGTCCCTTAAAGTCCTCTGTGTTGTTTGGCAGAAGTTCTGATAATACTTTCCTGGTCTTCAGCTCCTTGAAGGTCATCAACCCGGTGCTGTAGGTAGGTGGAGAGGACCCGGGCAGGCTCATGGACCTCAGAGACTCAGTGAGCACATCTTTTTTTGTTTTGTTTTGTTTTTTGACACAGGGTTTCTCTGTGTAGCAGCCCTGACTATCCTGGGACTCACTCTGTAGACCAGCCTGGCCTCAAACTCACATAGATCCACCCACCTTTGTCTTCCAAGTGCTGGGATTAAAGGTGTGTGCCACCACTGCCTCCAGTGAGAACATCTTTATGCCAAGCCTTTGCCAAAGGATGTGGCTATAATTAAAAAGACCTCGGAAACTGCCACTGCTTCCAGGTTGACGAGAACCTCCAGGGCAGCTTTGGGAAGGAGATCAGGCTGCATGGCATCCTACATTCATTGCTTAGGTCAGGAAACCTGGAGCTAGAATTTTAGATGACTTGGTAGGCTAAAGGGAACTGCAGTAACACAATACATACATACATACACTCATATATACATGCACATGGATAGATAAATATGCACACACATGTATTTATGTATGAATTATTTCCCCAAAATTTTGTGAAGGAACTTTGTACTAAATAGGGACGTGTACTCCACACAGCTGAGAGAGTGGTGTTTCCAAGTTCTGCGATTACTCAATTATCTTTGTGAGATTGTAATCACAATGGGCACTATTTTTGTATTTCTTTTCAATATGTGGAATTAACATTCCCTTGGGATTCAGAGATACTCAGCTGCTAATAGATGGGATTGGGGGGGGGGATCTGGGTGTCTACTTTTATAGTTGCAGCCCCAGCTCAAGACACTGAAAGGAATGTGGACATTTTACCCCATTTGTTCTTTTGCACATTAGCTTGACCTGCTGTGTTCTTTTTTGTGTATCCCTGCAGTCTCATTTTAGAATTCTTTCATCCTCACATTCACCATCTTGGTTAATTGTCACATGAATAATCTATTAGATGTATTAGGTCTTACTGTTATAATGAGATCTGTGGTCATTTTCCAGTCACCAGAGATGCAGAAACCATCTTTCTGTCTGTTTTCCAACCTTAAATAATAGCTTCTATGCTCAAGGTTGTGCCTTAAGATAGCCTTTGGAGTATCAGGGCCCAAGTTCCAGAGAAGCAATAAACACAGGGAGATCAACTGTGCCTTAAGATACCCTTCAGAGTCCCAGTCACCAGGCCCACATTCTAGGAAAGTAATAAAGACAGGGAGGAGAACAACAGGGCATATGCCGTCTGGCTCCCTTAGAAGCTCTCTTTTATAAATCTCACAAAACAACTTCCTTTTTTGTCATTTGCAAAGGCTGCTGGGAAGTGTAGTTTTCTAGCTGAGCACATTGAGACCCTGTTCAACATATGTAGACACAAGAGAGATGGATATGGGATAGGCAACCAGCAGCCTCTATTATGTGTGATAATTTCATTGCCTGATACCCACAGGAATACAGAGATTAGATCAGAAAATACAAGTGGCTTAGGCTTTGGAGCTCTGCACTATAATGTTTGTTCACTGGTGGTTAGATAGAATTCCCCAGACTTCTCTTCCTTGGGTGTTTCTAGGCTTCCTTTATCTTCTACAAGCTCATGGTTTCTAAATGATGCTGTCTTCTGAACTGAAGACTCACAGAGCCGAATGGCTTAGGAGACCTAACAGGACCTTCAGATCCACAAAGTCCACCAACAAGCCCAGAGATCTGTGCTTCTAGTGCGCACAGCCAGCTCTCAAGTCTGGGCCTGAGCATTACTCAGATTTCTTCTCCTGGCTCCTTACACCCTCAAGTTCTGTTTTCAAGTCACTCCTGGATCCTACCTCCCCTCCATCTCAATAGCCAAGACTAAGTCCAATTTCCTACTCACCCAGAGCACTGTCATGGCCTCTGCAGGGTCTTGGCTTCACACTTCCCTCTCTAATACACCCGCCACACGTCAACTAGAGAAATGGTTACTTAAAAAAGACACAACCAGTTCTGTTACTTCACAGCTTAAAGACAGCAATGGCTTCTTGTCTTTAGGGAAAGTTCAACTCCACTGGGGTTAAATGGCCATGCTCACACCATGTCCCTTCGTTCTGGCCTAACCACTTGCTTTTTTTCCCCTTCCAGCTACTGTAGTGAGTTGTTTGCTGTCCTAGGCCGTGACACATAGCCTTCTCTCTGCCTGGAATGTTCTTCCTCATGACTGCCACCTCTTCTGCTTTATTTCCATCCTTTGAGATAAATACATGGAGTCTTAAACCACACTTATTACAGGACATCCCCACAGCTCACTGTCTTTGTCTTCCAAGAGCTCATCTGTCTCCCGATTGCTTGCTGGGTTGTGGCTTTCTTGAGGCTAGTCCTTCTTTGTCTGCCCCTCTGTGTCTCCAGTGCCTGGGATGACACTCTGCATCTGTGCTTTCAGAGACACAGTCCGTCAATCATTTACTCCTTAACTCAAAACATGTGTTGACATCCTTAGCCTCATTCATGGCTCAGGTGCTGAAATCAGCAGGGTTAAATAACTCTGCCTTAATTCACAGGAAGAATCTTGCTTCTTTATTCATCTCTTGCTATTATGCAGGCAAGGCAGGGAGGGGGCAGGGTAGAGAAGTCCATACGGAAGCAACTTCCTAGGTGCTCCTTTGGAGTTACAATCAGGGCTGCATGAGGTAGGGCATTAGAAACTAGGTAGACCAGCATTAGGAAGGTCAAGGGAGGAGAGAGAGGGGACAAATCGGAACTGGCCCTCCAGTTCTGGCCCTTATTGGCATTTTCAGTCCCAGCCTTATGCTGGGCGAACATTATACAAATGGAGTATGAGACAAGTCATCTCAGACAATTTTTAAGTAATTGGTACCATTAATTATTAAGAACTGCATCCTGGGAGTTAAAAAGCAATCCAGGAACTTGTCTGTCCCAGGTTCCTCTACTTTATCCTCCCTGCTTTTGCCACAATCTTCTTGTCCCTACACCCTGGCTCTCCTGTTGACTTGTTCTTGTTGGAACCTGTGTGGAGTTGGGTTCCATTCCTGTGCTAAGTTAAACATACTTATCTTCATCCTCCTTCAGGCTCCTGAATTAGGCCACAATGGGTAGATGATGTGGTGGCTGTGTGAGCTTGCGGCCTGTCATAGCTCCCGGGCCATTGAACATGAAGGGTTTGGATATAACAAGAGAGCAGGAAAAGGCTCTCACGAGCAATTAGACTTGGGTTTCATGTTGGTTGTTGGATCCATAGCCTTGTGCATACTAAGCCTGTTTCCTACCATTGAGCAGTACACTCTCAGCCTTCTAAGCTAAACTGTCTTTGTGAAACAAGATAAATAAAAAAATAGTTCCCTAAAACTGCTTACACACACACACACACACACACACACACACACGCACGCACGCACGCACGCACGCACGTGCTCCATCACACCAGTACAGGGTAAGAATTATGAGGGGGTCTGAGAGTAGCTTTGATGATGCTGGGGTTGGCACACCACCAGCTGTTCTCCTCTGTGGTCATCTGTGGCATCAGTCATGGCTTATGGCCAGTTGACACCCTTAGCATCTCTCGACTGACAAACACTGCTTTGTCCTTCACTGTTAGCCCAGGAGCAGTGCTAAATTGCTGTCACAGACTGCATTCTGTGGGCCTCCTCTTTGAACACACAGACTTCTCATGAGCTAACCTGTTCTCTTCCTGTCTTACCAGCAGGAGAGCAGAAGATGAATGAAGAAGCAAGATTCTTCCTGTGAGTTCGGTGATCTTGGGTGGGGGTCTGGGGTGGTGGTTGCTGATTAAGTACACCTAGTGTCAAGTCACACACACACACACACACACACACACACACACACACACACACGCACACACACACACACACACACACGCACACACAGAGGTGAACAGGTGAGGGAATCCCAGACACTGGGGACCTTTGGAACGTCTGTCCTTTTCTCCATAGTTGCACATTGACCACAAGAGGGAAGCATCACACCAAGTTGGTCAACCTGCTCTTTGTTCTGGCTTTCCTATTGTCACCCAGCAGGAAGGCAGGTGAGCGCCCACTGCAGGCTGATGTTTCGCCCGGAACCAGGGAATCAGGTTGGCTTGGGGTCTTGAGCACAGTCTTCTAGCCAGGGGGTACTCTGTGAATGGTCCTCACCATTGATGAACACTCAGAGTTGAATCTAATAATGATGTTAAATAAAGCGCCGAGAAAGATAAATTGGTGGGAATTCTTAGATTCTGAAGATTCATCAAACATTGAATACTTCGAATCAGAAGATCTGCTTCCAGGGCTGGCTCCGTGATGAGCCCAAGTGGCATGCTTTTAGATGAGGTTTTTAGAATCGTGTGTGTGTGTGTGTGTGTGTGTGTGTGTGTATGTGTGTCCTATAACATGGTAAAATTACATTTAAATCTTAGTTCAACTTAGAGTTTGGCATGATGGTGCACACAGACAAACCCAGTGACCAGAGATGAGAAGGAAGGTAGAGAATTTATGATCACCCTGAAGGACATAGTAACACCTAATCTTGAAAGAAATGGGCTCATCAGGATATTCTGAGCTTAAAACCCCAAAGCCCTGGAATGTGCCCACCCCTTAGAAACCAAACTTGGACTTAGTGTAGGTCTCCAGGAGACCATTGCCTGGGTTTTCTGACTCTACAACCACCTCCTCAGTTCTTCTCTTGCAGGGTTCTGGGGACATGGGGAAGAAGTAAGTTTCAAAGGGAAGAAGAGCCCAAGTCTTTAGATTCTGGAAGAATATTCTGAATGCTTCATGGCTCTCTTGAGGAGGCAGGAGCTGTGCATGTGTGTGTGTGGGGGGGAGTGTTGGTGGCTTTGTTCCAGGGCCTTTGCTCTCACAGTCTGCCACATGCACTACAGGACCTCTCCCTGACTGAGTACTACGGTGTATGGACAGGCCTGGGTGACGAGGCTCTGCCTTAGGCTCCTCATTCGCTGGCAGAACAATGCTCATTACCCCTTGCTCACTTAGAGCCAGCTGTGGCAAGCCTGAACTCTCCCCAAGGGTGTGTGACCTTCCCCCAGAATGCCAATCAAAGCCAGGCTAGCCAATAGACTCCCTCAACTTTTATCATAGAATGGGGGCCTTATGCCCATCCTGTGCGGGCAAAAATAACAACAGAAGTCCCAGGAGTGAGGTTCTTACACTTTTTCACATAGTTAATCAAACACCAGCTGCTGTGGCGAATGTCTATAGAGATGTGACTAAACTCTCAAGTCATTGACTTTATGAGAGGATGATGACTTCTGTGGGTCGTACCCAGGTACACAAGTTCTCCAAGACCACAGGGACAGAGAAGTCGGAAGCCTGCGAGGCAGCCCGTTGAGGGTATTTTGTCTATGAGTACCACTAGTGGGCGATAGGTAGTGTGCAAGATAAGAAGAATCCGTCCTACCACTTATTGCAAGGAAAGGAGTTTAGGTAACAGCTAGAGCTTGAACCTCGGCCTCTCTGACCCTCCAGCAGAAATGAATCCAGTTGACACTTGGATTCTGCCCTGAGAGATCCTGGGCTGAGGACTCAGCTCTGGAACATGCTGGACTCCTGAGGTGTAGTGTTAAACCACTAAATTTGGGGCGCTTTGTTACTTGGTGTAGGAAACAAACACGATGTCCCTCTTTGGAGTAAGGGTCCCAAGATGAGGCACAGAAGCTTCCTAAAGTTCCTTTTTAAAAAAAATCGTCTTTCTCCTCTTTTCTTCTTATAATCTTTATGGAAGGGGAGGCTGTTCCTTCCCTTCCATAGCTAGACCTGTATACTGCTCCATGGGAAAGAAAACCTTTGCTATAGTTGTAAGGGACTCTGTGATCACTACCCCTCCCCCAGAAATGGCTTCTGCTCTAGATATCCTAGCATGATACCAAATCAAAGATCACTAGAAGGTACATCACAACCCCCAATATTATCCCCATCGCCTGCTACAAAGATGCAAATAATGTGTGTGAATATCTGGAGATCTGAGTTACAAGAAAAATCATTGTTTTTCTTGCTTTCTGAATAGGTTTTTGACCTTTCTCTCAGTGATTTGGTCTTTTTTTCCTCCCAAATTAATTTCTTTAATGAGTATTATCTCAGCTCCCTGATAGTCTGAGTGCTACAGTGGCTGGAAATACGAATTTATCATTGTCAAATAATCTACCAATATTTGGGAAACAAGTCCTCATTGCTAAGGATACATACTTGGGGTATGTTGAGGCATCTGAGAAGCTACATGATTTAGAGAGTGCTTTACTCCAGAGAGTCAATTTTATTTGAAGACTGAAAGAACCAGCTAAGCCATTTTTATTTTTTGTAATCTAAAAGTTATATTAAAAAACTGATCAGTTTTGGAAGAGAATGGAATATATGCATGGATTTCCAAGAAAATGTTTTAATTATTTTTATTTTATTTTTTGTGTGTGATGGTGTATGTGTGTGTGTGTGAGAGAGAGAGAGAGAAAGGGGGAGAGAGGGAGGGAAAGAGAGAGAGAGAGAGGAGGGAGGGAGGGGGGAGAGAGGGAGGGAGAGAAGTTATTTCTTTCCTTCCACCATAGGGGTTCTAGGAATTAAATTTAGGGCAGTGGCATTGGCAGCATGCAACGTTACCCCCTGAGCTATTGCACCAGTCCCAATTTTCAGTATAAAATCAAATTGATTGTAAAGAATTTAGAGGTTTGTTTTAGGCTCTGCTCCAGAACCTAGGGGTCATGTGACCATCCTCCACCTCTGCCTCAACTGGGAGTGGATTGGCAGTGCTATGAGGATGGAGGGGATAGAAGGGAGAAAGAAGATGGTGGTTTGGGGAAGAGCCAAATCTCGGATTCTTCTCACAGGAGGAGCACTGAGATGCAGAGCTGGGTGTGTTAAAGCCGGAACCATCAGTCTCTTGAACTAGAGAGTGACAGGTGCCCGTTTTGACACCTGTAAATGGCACTGTGATTCTTCCCATCTGGTTTTGTACACCACTTCTGAAGTGACCCCACACCATGTTCCCTCAGGGAGATGAGGATTTTGGTTTTAGGATGTGAAGAGAAACCAGGGTCTAATTGGTCAGAGATTCAACCGTTCACTTCAGCAGACTTACTGGGAAAAGCCATTCATTGATCTGATGGAGCAATGACTTGAGGGAAAAAAAGTCATATGTATTGTCAAAGCTTGGAGGGACAAGCACATTATTATTATTATTATTATTATTATTATTATTATTATTATAAGGCATTTGGGGAAAGCAGGAAATAACAGATCTGGGTTTTCGTCACCCCCAAACAGCAACTTCAAACTCTCTGAGGTAGGAGGAAGAGATTGTAAGGAGAAGAGAATAGGAAAGGGTGAAACACTCTGAAGAAGCTGGGCAGGAGACTGAAGTACAGAGGAAATCTCTATGCCTGGTAGGAGCTGTAGGGAGACCCCTAAGCCAGATGAAGGTGAGCCTCCAGTTCTGCGGAGTCTTCCGTGGCTGTGGGTCTAACTCTTAGCACTCAGGTTGGTGCCGTCCTGGTTGCTTTCCCTGTTGCTGTAGAAACATCATGTTTAAAAGCAACTTGGCGGAGGAAAGGGCTTATTTCCAGTTACACTTGCTGGCAACAGTCCCTCACCAAGGGAAGCCAGGGCAGGAGCTCCAGGCAGGATCCTGGAGGCAGGAGCTGATGCAGAGGCCATGGAGGAGTGCTGCTTCCTGGCTTGCTCTCCATGGCTTGCTCAGTCTGTTTTCTTAACTTCCCACGCCCAAATGCCCATGGATGGTACCACTTACAGTGGGCTGGGCCTTCCAGCCTCCACCACTGATCAGTAAAACGTCATAAAGACATGCCCTCTGTGGAGGCAATTCCTTGCCGAGGTTCCCTCTTCCCAGGTATCTCTAGTGCACGTTAGGTTGATGAAGCAAGCCAGCCGCCTTTGTTGGAAGTCTGAATTAGTGGCTTTCCTTGAGATGTGTGTTTATTTTTATTGTAAACTGCCAGCCACACTGGAGTTATATAGGCACTATAGGGAGGTGAGTGAGGCAGGGATTAGGATTTCGCTACTCACAACTCCTTTCTCTGCTGCATGGGGTGTCAGCTTCAGAAGGCGACATCTGTGGACCCTCATGAGGCCTTCGGATCTTCGCACTTAGAGTAAGTGTGACAAGCACAGCGTGGCAGGTGGAAGACAATCTCAATGACCAAGTCTTCGCCTTGCACATGACTGAGAAGCCATTTAAGTGCCATTCAATCCTCTCATTTACAGCCTGGAACTCCATGGCTTTAAATGCATTCATTTTTATCGTCAACTTCAGAACACACTCACGACCCTTAGCGTGCTTCAGCTCCCTCTCCCACCAGTCTTTTCCCCTCTAGGGAACTCCTAGTGTGCTTTCTGTCACTGCCTCTTCTCATATCTGGGGGAAGGTATCTGGGGAACTCAGGAGTGGGCAGGCATTGTGGAGACTGCGATCGTGAGTGGTTGGCCTCCTGGAAGTCAGTGCTGTGCAGACGCCAGCCACAGTTACCTATTGATGAGAATTCACAGACCCAGGAAGCAGGAAGAGCCCGGAGCATGCTGGGTCTGCAGAATTCTCTGACCAAAAGCAAGAGACGCAGTGATCAAAGACACCCCAAAACAGGAATGGGGGTACTACGGACAGGACACTTTTGGCTGAAAGTAAAGGGCAAAGAGAAATCTGCTTCTGGAGCAACCCCAGTTCCAGAAGCACAGGTGGCTCCAAATCTAGGTAGGAGTCACTCAAGAGATAAGATATGGATGTCTGAGTTTCACAACCACGATTCTGACTTTACTAAGTGAGATGAGGCTTGACCTTTGGATTTAAAACAAAACAAACATCTCCAGATTATTGCATGGCACAGCCAATGCTGGGAACAACTGAATCAAAGGACAGCTGAATGGAGAGACCTAGGGGAAGCTGGGGGCAGCCGAGTGGCCCTGTTCACCAGTGAGGGGGAATCTAGGATGCTAACCCCAGGGCCCTCCTTAACCCCACTTGATGGGTTTACATAGACACTGGGAAGGGATGGGCTGAGAGGAAAAGGAATTGAGCAAAGGCTGGGTTTTCTGTGGCATCCCAGGTGGCTTGGAGCTGGGCCTTAGAGCCCTCTGTTGGGGGTCGCCTGCCTTCAAGCTTAGGCACAACGGCAGTTGTCACTTGGTGTAGTTGTCACTTGGTGGTTCCCTTGCAACTTCACTGCTGGAAGCAGAGGTGAGTTCATGAAATGGTGTTTCCTCTTGGATTTTTTTTCTTCCTGCTCTCTTTTGTGCCTCTCTGCCTATGGAGCCCTGTGGCCCAACCTCTTGTTTTCCTTCAATCCTACCATTTCCTAGAAACACCCAGGGGAGCACGGTGGATGGTAACACAACTGAGAATATTCTAGAGTTGCATAGCTTCTCATTGTGTAGCTCTGGCTGCCCTTGGAGCTATGTAGATGAAGCTGGCTTTGAACTTCCAGAGATCCATCTGTCTCTACCTCCCAAGAACTGGAATTAAAGGTGAGTGCCACCTGAGTCCTGGTTCTTCAAGGTGAATGTAACCAGACTCAGCGCCCTCGGTGGGAGGGATAGTGCTGTTAGTGGTGTCAGAGATCCGAATAAAAAGCTTATTTGTTTTTCCTTATCAGGTGACCACCGACTATTATTTTTTTTCTGCTCAGTTTATTAGCATCTTGCCTCCTTCTTATGACACACTTTTGGGAAATTGCCCCAGAAAATATAGTCAGTAGTTTCATTCACAAAGGACAAAGGAGGCAGCTGGACCCTACACTCATGAAACCCTAAGAGCCTGGGTGAGGACTTGGCCTTTCCTTGTCTGGGTGCCCTTTTCCCACCCCCCTGCTGCCCCATTCCTGTTGCCATGGCAATGTCCCCGGAGAGTGAGGACCAGGCTGTTTCTCTTCCTACATCCCTCCTCCCCCCACCCCGTGTCTAGAAGAGAGCTGAGCAAGCACTAGACAATGGTTGGCAATGATTGATGGAGAGTTTGGGGTGTTCATTTGGACCACCTGCAGGTGGGCTGGATAGAGGAGAAGCCCCTCCCCCAGTCCACACAGTTTACTTCTGTGTATCTACAGAGGAGAGCTAGTGAGGGGGTGGAGATCGCAGGGCCGGAAGCTCAAGCAGCTTTGGCACTGCGGGGTACATACATATTCTATTTCATGATGCCAAATATTTTAAAACACTGAAAGAGGCAGGCCTTGGTATGTTTGGTTCATAGGTGAATTTTTCTTTTGGCAAAATGATGAGCATGTTGCCAGTATTAATGTCTTTGCAAGAAATAAAGTTGGAGAAGGAAACAAAGTTTCTAAACAGAAATCATAGTGTCAAGACCCAAGTCTAGGGTTAGGGCTTTATATATCCTTGCAAGATATTTGAAATATTGGGTCTGCCAGGTAGGAGATTTGAAAGGGAACTGTATATCTAAGTATATCTGGTCTCCAAATGCCCTGCCCCACACCTCACGTGCAGAGTCGTTTCTAAGTTACAGAAACAGCAAGGCCAATCTAGATATTCATAGGTGAAACCTGGAGACAGAAAAGTTTTCTAAACCAATTTCCACATGGCAAAAGCAATCCACGAATTCACTAAAGTCAAGAGCGGCCTTCCCAGAATGAAAAAATTAAAAAAGCACAGACATTTATATTCAGTCATGAGTGCGTGAAAGGTGGGCTGTTTTGTAGTCTGCGCTGATGCTCAGTGTGGACTCAGGCGCTGTGAATGGAAGGTCTGTGGGCATCTGCAGGATGCCAGCCGAAAGGCTGGAGAGCTGCACACTGTGGGGTCTGTGCTCTAGGTACCAGAGGAGGCTTCCCAGGGCCTGAAAGACAGATGCTTAAGGCTCGAGCTGTGAATTATCATTTAAATCAACTGGTTCTTATCTTTTTAAGTGTGGAAAAAGGAGGGGGATTAGATGGGAAAGCATGTTTGTGTGACGGGCTAATGCTCCTGGGATATCTGCAGTGTGCTGAGAATTTGATCTGTATCTTGAAACATAAACCACTATCTATTTATAGCAGTTTAAAGTCTATACAGAGATAGTAGTTTCTGGGTAAGTGTTCCTCAACTTATGATGGGACTATTTTCCAATAAATATATCACAAAGTTGAAGAATTGTCAAAAATGCATACAATAGACCTTAGTGACTGAACATTACAGCTTAGCTTAGTCTACCTTAAATGTACTCAGAACACTTACTTTTTCAAATAGGAAATCTTTTATTTATGCTTTGATAATTTTATAGATGTAAGCAATATGGTCTTGATTATATACACCCCAATTCTCCCTACTCTCTTTCCCTAGCATTTCCAGCATGTCCCCTTCCTCACTTTATATCCTCTACTTAAATAAATAAAAAAAACCCCACAGAGTCCAGTTAGTGCTGCCTGTTGCAATATTGACTGATTTTGTTGGCTTGATCTTGTATAGGTCTTACACAGGTCACCATGGCTGCCATGAGTTCATGGGTGCAGTGGCTGGGTCACATCCAGTAGACAGGGCTTCACATCACTCCTCCCAATCCCCCTGCTCTTACATTCTTTTTTTTTTGGTTTTTTGAGACAGGGTTTCTCTGTATTGTTTTAGAGCCTGTCCTGTCACAGAGATCCACCTGCCTCTGCCTCCCGAGTGCTGGAATTAAAGGCGTGCGCCACCAACGCCTGGCTGCTCTTACATTCTTTCTGTCTTCTCTTTTGTGATGTTTTCTTGAGCTTCCTTTGGGGCAGAGCACTTGTTATTCACCAATATCTGAGGAAACGTGACCTACCACAAAGCCTATTCATTATGAAGTATTGAAGAGTTTATGAGATTTGTTAACTACTGTTTTGAAAGAGACCAGCCCAATGGGTCAACACAGTCACCTCTTGAAGTCAAAGAATCTCTAGCTGACCTATCATAGGTTAGTACCTACCATATATATGCATCTATTTCAGGGGCACATGGGACAACATATCCATATATCTGTATTTCCACATAACATTTCACTGTTACACTGTGGTTTTGATACAAGAAAAGGAGATGGAAGCTGAAAGAAAGGAGAGAATCAAGTTTGCTTGGGACTACGTAGCAGATGAGCAGTGAGGCCATGTCTGCAGCCTAGATCTCTGTGGTCCCAAAGTGTTCCTTCTACTCCTGGGTTGTCTATGACCGCATCAGTCCTTGGAGTCCCTATGATGCAGCCCTCCCATTTTCTGCCACAAATCCTAGCCGCCTCATGAAAGTCCCTATCTGAAATCCGGCCTTCCTGCCACCCCCACCTAGCTGTCCGTGCTTCCCCGGGAACCTCAAGCAGGGCAGCTGTGCTTGAGCCATGGCTGCCCCTCACCTGATGACCCATCTCCTTTCCTCCCGACTTCCAGTCTTCCCTCCCCCTACTCTGGAGCTTAGATCTGATGGGCCTTTTATTCCTAAAGTTTTTCTTTTGCAAACACAGCTCCCTCCCTCCTGCCTCCTTCCCACCCTCACCATTCCTGTCTTCTCTGCTTGTTCCCAAACTGCTGGGACTCAGGAGAAAAATCTCACAGATCAGTTATCATCTCAAATATGTTCATCGCAGTCATGTCAAATATCTCAGTGGTGCTGGATAATCGCATTGTGTCTCCCTAATCAGCTTACTCTCCCTCCCTCTGCAAACCCCTGACCTCCCTCGCCATTCCTCCAAGCCCTTCCTCACCCTGCCTAACAACTCAGCTTTACAGCCACTCCAGAAAGCGGATCCTCTCTAGGAGAGAGGGCCATCTTTATCACCTAATCTGCAGACGTGCCATTATCAGCCCTTCCTCTCCCCATGCCTGTCACAGAGGACAAAGTGGCTGTCCTCCCACTCATGAACCAGACCCGATTCTGCTCCACATCCAGCCTCCGTATCCTTTGGGAAGCCTTGTCCTGTGGGCCATGGCTCTGTGCTTTTCTACCAGGCTACATTCCCATATTAACCACGCCCTAGTTTCCCAGCTGAAAGGAAAAAGCTCTCCACCAATTCTCACGTTTCCATCTTGCTACTGACCTGTTTATCCAGTTTCGTCACTAATAAGCTCCCGGAGTTTTCTACTCTTGTGGGGACAACTTTTCAATCCATTGGAATCCAGGTGTTCACCTCCTCCATCAAGACAGTATGAGCATTAATGGATATTCTTCAGAGAGAGAGAATCAATAGGAAAATCAGAAAAGGAGGGGGGATGGAGAGAGAGAGAGAGAGAGAGAGAGAGAGAGAGAGAGAGAGAGAGAGAGAGAGAGAGAGAGAGAGAGAGAGGATGCATGCCTGAGAACTAGGTGAGACATTTGAGGGTAAGAGCAGATGGATGTCCCAACTCCCAACTCAGGCTGGGAGAGCAAGCGGCTCTCCCTCTCTCTGCTTCTTTGTTCAATTCTGTGCTCATTTGGATGGGGGGGGGTGATGCCCTGTGTTGGTGGGGGTGATTTCTTTATTCAGACTACCAATTCAAGTGGTCTCCTCTGTGAACACTCTGACAGACACTCTTACAGACACACCCAGAACTAATGTTTAATTGCCTACCTAGGTCTTCTTTTGCCCTGTTCACTAGGCAGACAAAACCAGCCATCTGCATCTTTTTAACGGCACTAAGGATTCCATAGCTATAGCCATCCGAGGAATGTTTTGGGTTTTCATCTTGCTTGACTACCACTTCTCTTTGGATCAGTCACAGATTTTCTTCCACCTTTCTGGTTGCTTGGCTCCTCCTCCTCCTCCTCCTCCTCCTCCTTCTCCTCCTCCTCCTTCCCCTCTTCTTTTCTTCCTCTTCTTCTTGAGACACTATGAAGCCTTGGTTGGCCTGAAAGTTGCTAAGTAGACCAGGATGGTCTAGAGCTCCCTGAAGTCTGGAAGTCTGGTTGTCTCTGCTTCTGGGTGTTGGGATTAAAGACCTACCCAGATTCTTTTGTTTTTCCTCCATGGGGCTTCCTCACAGTACCATTTAGAGCCTCTTCCCTCTTCATTTATTTGTTTTTGTTTTTCTAAAAGGTCCTATCCTGGATTATTTTCCCATATTTTCAAGGCTCTACACATCTTTGCTATAGCGTGGTGATTTGGGATAATTTCTTTTAAAGACCTCTGTCTCCAAACTTCTGTATCAGTGTCAACATTTGCCCTTGGATGAATCACAGTCAAATCTGCCTCATGTAAAATTGACCATCCCTTGTCCCAAACTGTGTTCATGCATTTCCCACCAGCGAAAGAACTCTGTGCCATGTTTGCCCTTTTGTCTGCCCCCTTTTCATGCCCACATCCGATCAGTCCTAGGGTGCTATCCATCCTCCCATGCAAATCTGTCCAGACTCCACATTCTCTTGGCCATTTCCCTAGTGTGGTCATAAACTTCTCACCCAGATGAGCAGAGTAACCTCTGAAGTCACCTCGCTGCATTCACTCTTAAATCCTTTCCAGAGAAAAGTCATCCTTGATGATATATACGATTGATTATGTCAGGCCGCTGCATACAATTTTCTCCATCCTTCTTTCAGATGGGTTTCCTGGAAACAAACTCAGGGGCTTGGACTTGGCAGCCTAAGATTTTCCTACAGTCTATGAAAAGAGGCGATACTCAAGATATTTATCTACCCATGTATTAAAAGCACCAGCCAGTGAGAGCTGTTGTTAGCCTCAGTGCTGGAGCAAGGCCCAGGAGGCCTCCATGATAGCAAATGGTGCTTTCTTAATAAAGGGGAGTCCAGCAGGGACTTCTGTGAGTTGTACTAGATAAGTAAGGGTTCTTCTATTGTCGGGATTTGTATAAGAAAGCAGAGGCCAGCCACAGGAGGATTTAATACAGAAAAAAATTATTTCACATTATCACCCAGATCCTAGTAACTTCAGGAAGCAGCTAACCACTTCCCAGACAGGAACAGCAAAAGATGAGCAGGGGCTGTTAGCTGTCCAGGGGGAGGTACCCCAGCGTGCTGCTGCTGGCATCTCTGGTGGGGCATGGCAAGGTAGTGTCATGTATGACGAAAGAAGCCCAGGGCTGGAGGTGGAGCCACCTACTGCTGGAGGGACAGGAACCTTTTTATTCTTGCAATCTCCACTTCAGACAGCCACACGCAAACCTCCAGGTGGCCCTACCTCCCAAACCCTCCCTTCTCCTCATTCCACTTCTATCTTCTTCTACCAGACTCCTACCTTAGTGTACTGCAGTCATGACTTTAGAGAGGATAAGCTCCTCTTGCATCTATCTGGTCTACTACAAGCTTCATATTTTTTGGTCTACTGGTTATTCCCTGCTGTGTAACTCTCTTCAGTGGTGCAAAACAGCAGCAATTATTTGTTTTGTTCATGCAACTAGAGTTTGAAGGCTTGGGTGAGGGCTTGTTCTTGCTACATGTCTCTCACCCAAGGTATCCCGATACAGGAGATGGTTTCTTTTTATGCCTAGAAATCTGCTACTGAAATCTCAGACAGGGATGAGGGCTGAGGACTTGGACCTTCTGCAAGTGCTTAACCAACAAAGGAGGCTCCTTGGAAGCTGTGCTGTCTTCAATGGTGAATCTCAAAAGACACACAGCATCTTTCCCAGTGTACACTCTTGGTTAAAATAACCACAAAGACCTGCCTAGGAGCAAAGGGGTGGGGTTCATGAACCCCATCACTCCCTGCACTGGGAGGGATGTGTGTGCCCCTGTGGGGAGGAGGATACGCAGTTGTGACCAATTTTTAAAAACAACAACAGTCAGCAGTTTATACTATTCTTCCTGTCATTACTTGTTCCTTAGGATCTATTAGTGTTACTCTCCAATCAAATGAGGTGCCCCAGACAAACACAGCCAGAGGCCTTTCTCCTCCTCTGTGGTATTCATCATAATTTTACAGGGTGTGATAACTTCGGTGACCTTCTCATAACATCTGTTGCTTCCTGCCTGTCTCTGGCAGATGCTTCAACTGTGTCAAATGTGGACTTTAGTGTAGGGTACCAAAGGGGTGAACTGGGACCCCAGCATCTCTGTTGTTGTTTATATTCCCTGTTGATCTTCATGGTCTTAGTACCACATGTATAGTGAGTGCTAAGGAAACTCTTGACTGGGAGAGCGCTCCAATGGCTTGTGAACAGATGATACAACCCCATGTGAATGTCAGTGGGATTTACTTGCAAGTCATTTTGAACTTGACCAGAAAATGACTGGTCAAGGGATGGGAATGTAAACTTCAGTAATGGTTCTGTAAATGGTCAATAACTTCCTGGCTTTGTTTGAGCCCACTGCTGCTGGTAGATCCTAAACATAGAAAACTACCCAAGCATGTAGTAAAAAATATTTTTGCTATACTGTTTGGGTGACTAAGTACCATAGTCTAGATATCTTAGAGAGCTAGGTTAAAACCAAAACTACTGAGAAAAAAACAATAAAATAAAAAAGGAAAAAGTTTTATTTGAGAAGTTGTTGGCTTCCAAAACCTGGTTGTCAGTTTGACTACCTTTGCAATCAACTAAAATCCAAGTTGCTGGGCACTCCTGTAAGGGATTTTCTTCACAAGATTATTTGAAGCAGGGAAACTCACCCCAAATATGGGTCATAGCTTCTGGTGGCAGCCTATATGAAAGAACACAGACGAAGGAAACTTTCCTTTTTGCCTGCTAGCCTTAACTCTCACCTGCAAGTTCATCTTTCTTTTTGCTGTTGGTATGAAGTCCAGTTTCTTCAGGATTCTAGTGTAGACTGAAGACCAGCAGCTCTGTAGGACTCCAGCACCAGACTGGGAGATCTCCAGTCTCATGGATCGATCATGAGCTTTTTCATTGTGAGACAGTCACTGTTGGATCACTCAGACCACAGCCTGTAAAGCAATCTAATAAATCCCCCTATAATGTGGACCTACTCTGTCAGTTCTGTTCCTTCAGAGAACCCCAATTAACACACCTGGCTAGTGCTCAGATAGTTCATGCGATCAGCTCCAGCATAAAGAGGTCTGATACTACCTCAGAAAAGAGAATTCTTCTCCCTAATTTTTAAATTGATCATGATTTCAGTCTATTTTCCGTTACTGTAACTAAATACCACAGGCTGGGTCATTTACAAAGAAAATAATCTGTTCACTTCTTACAGTTCTGATGGCTGGAAATTCTGGTGACTTTTTGTTCCAGAGTCCTAAGACAGCACAGGATGCTGCATGGTATTAGAATAAGCATGCCAGACAGCTTGCTTTGATAGCAAAGGCACTTCCTCAGTCTCACATTAATCTGCTAATCAGCAAATGGATAAATCTGCTTAGAAGGGCAGAACCCTCACCATCCAGTCTTATCCCAAAGGCTCTCCTCTAATACCCTTACTTGCGACTTTGGCACTAAATTTCTGATGCATGACATTTGTGTTTTACACTGTAGCGCTACATTCAAGCCATAGCATCCACCTTCAGTCCGAGACGTTGGACATCAAATCAGATAAAGAACTGAAAGTCATTCATTGAAAGTCAGGATCTGAAGGTGGCAGAGAGCCAGCTGCTCTACTTTGGGTTGGAGGATGGAGGAGCTATGGGATGGAGAAGGAGAATATGGTGGGTCTTAGACAGCACTCTGATGCTCATAAACACAAGCCTCTTGCCAAATGTTTACCTCACTTCATGGGAACTCACTGCAGCCCTGTGAGGTAGTAGATTATACCATCCTCATGGTATAGTCTACACCCAACATGTAGAGTCAGGCCGGAGATGAGAATGAACTTTTCATTCTCACTGGGTCCTCAAGTATCTTAACCCTGAGCAAATGCTTCAGTGGGGGCCATACACGCCCTCTTCTACTTGTTTATATGACTGCTTGTGTGAGCCCAACTTTTCTAGATATGGAAACTACAGGAAATTAGGGAATCCAGCAGCAGAGCAATGCAGAGGGTGCGTGCATGCGCGTGCACACGTGTGTGTGTGTGTGTGTATGTGTGTGTGTGTGTGAGAGAGATGGAGAGAGAGAGGGAGAGAGAGAGGGAGAGAGAGAGAGAGAGAGAGAGAGAGAGAGAGAGAGAGAGAGAGAGAGAGAGAGAGAGAGAGAGAGAGAGAGAGAGAGAGAGAGAGAGAGAGAGAGAGAGAGAGAGAGAGAGAGAATAGACAAAGGGTGTTTTGAGACAGGGTCTCATTTAGCCAGGCTTGCCTTCAATTCACTGTCTTAGTTACTGTGAAGAGACCCCCATTACCCAGGCAACTTATGAGGACACATTCAACTGGGGGCTTGCTTACAGTTTCAGAGGGAGAGTCCATTATCATCATCATTGTGAGGAGTGTGGTTGCAGGCATGGTGTCAGAAAAGTAGCTGAGAGCTCACACGATCTTCAAGTTGAAGACAGACACTGGGCTCTTGGCATAAGCTTTTGAAACTCAAAGTCCACCCCTAGTGACACACCTCTTCCAACAAGAACACATATACTCCGGTAAGGCCACATCTCCAAGTCCTTCCCAAACAGTTCTACTCATTAGGGACCAGGCATTCAAATGTATGAATCTATGGGGGCTATTCTCATCCAAACCACTATACTCAGTATGCCAGGATTACAGGAATGAACTGTCACATTGTTTTTGTTTTATTTCGAGACAGGGTCTCACTGTAGCCCAGGCTGCTCTCAAATTCATGACAATCTTCTTGACTTAATCTCCTCAGTGATTAAGTAATATTTCATATTAATAATCTCATATCATGGGTAGAAGCCAACACACCTGGCTAACTGACACACTTCCAAATTTCAATTTTGCAAAATGGAGCAAGAAAGTAAAAAAGAAAATCCTCCAGCCAATGACTCCACACGTCTTAGTCACTTTTGTTGTTTGTGTGACACAACACCCGAAAAGAAGCACCCTAAAGGACAAAAGATTCATTTGGCTCAGGGTTCAAGAGGATACAGGCCGCCATGGCAGCGAAGGCATGGTATTGGGATTGTGAGGTGGCTGGTCAGGCAGAAAGCAGGGAGATGAATACTGCTGCTCAACTTCTTATTCAATCTAGGATCTTCATCTAAAGAATGGTTCTGCCCAAAGTCAGGGTGGGTCTTGCTATCTGAATCAACCCAACTTAGAAACCCTTCACTGACATGCCTGGGAGTCTGTTTCCATGGAGTCTAAACCCTATCAAGCTGATAGTCAAGATCACTCACATCACTGCAGCTCTCTGAGGAAAATGATGCAATCAGAATCGTGCACAGGGATGATCCTGTCAGAATCACCTACAAAAGGAACACAGGGAGTTTGCTGAGATGGCTCAGAGGGTAAAGTCAATTGCTGGCAGGCCTGGTGACCTGAGTTCAATCTCTGGGACCCACATGGTGGAAGGAGAGAACTGACTCCCACACGTTCTCTGACATTCACACAGTGCCCCCTTAAATAAATGCATGTAATAAAGGCCTCTGTTGGAGAGATACCCATAGGATTTGTGAGGTTTAACATATACCATCAGCAGTGGAAAACACCTTCAGAAATGAAAAAAATACAAGGTTTCCCTATTTGCCTGCCTCGGTCACTTTTAAGTCCAATCGTTTGGCTTCCCTTTTATTTTTCCCTGAGCAATCACTACCAGGAGAAACCACTCCTTGTAGGGGAGACCATGGGACTTTAGACTGGAGATACCAGCAGGACAAATGGTGTCAAACTGGCCACAGGTATTTTTTTTATGCGTATAAACCTTTATTTCACTAAGGCAACTGGAGGTCTACTCCAAGTACTAAGGAAGTTAATTAAGACTGTAATCTGAAAGGCTAGGAACCTTGGACCGTGCTGATTTCTAAGAGATAGCTTGTTAACCCAGAGTAATGAATAATTAAGTAGAATGCTAATGTCCTCCGTGCGGGTCTAGACTAGCAATGCACAGAAGTATGATAGTCGCAGGTGCTCACAAGCTAAGCTTTCCAGTAGGCACCTTAAAAGCAAAAAGAAACAGGTAAACACAGTCTTGGTAGCAAATTATATGCCTATCAAAATATTATAATTTCAACATATAATAAGTATAGTAAATTATTCATGTTACTTTTTTGTTTTGTATTAAGATTGGTGTGTATCTCTCACATACATATCAGTTTGGGTTAACTACCTTTCAAGTGAGAAGTAGCCTCATGTAACTGTACTGACATAGTGGACAACATGTTCAGGACAAGCCAGAAAACAACTGCTATTTACAAGGGTGAAAAATTAGAAGTCACCTAACATTTGAATTGTTCAAATAAACATTGGTCATTCTATACACCAATGCTCTTATTAAAAATAATGTAAAGTATAATGATTTTTAATAAAACCTACCAAAGATACATTTTAGTGAAAAAACTTCGGCCGGTTAATGACATTTTCAGTATCTGATATGGTTTGGATCTCAAATGTCCCAACAAGACTCATATGTTGAGAGCTTGGCCCCCAGGACAGTCATATTTGGAAGTGAGTTTGGGGGAGTGATTGGATGAGGGCTCTGATCACACGGAAAATCAATCCACTGATGGCTTCAAATCTGATGAGAATTTAGAAGGATGACCTAGTTGAAGGCAGTCCTTGGGGACCATGTCTCGTCTCTGGGCCTTTGTTTCCTTCTCTTTCTCTCCCCTCTGTAGCATGATGTCAACTCCGCCACATGTGCTCTGCCATAATTCTCCTTCACTGTAGACCCCAAAAGCAATGCAGCCAAGAGGGCAGGATGAAAACCCTGAAGCTATGAGTCCAGATGAACCTTTCCCTATTTAAGTCATTTGCACTCTTATTTTGTCACAGTGACAAATCACTAATACTTTATGATTTTATGAACAGCGCATGTATTTAGCAGAATCGTCTCTTCTGCCTCATTCTCCACTCCCTAATTTTGTTCATTTTCTTTCATAGTTTAATAAATCAATTACATGAACTATGACACACTAAGTTTGCACACTTATTTAATTTCCGTCTGCTTCTAGAATATAAGAAATTCTGTTGTCTATAAATCATTATTTTAGGTTGCAATGTGTAGTTTTCCCGCCAGCCACCTGGGTCCCACAGCTGTCTCAGGCCCCAAATAACAGGATGCTATATTAATTATGAAGCTATTGGCCATTTCCTTGATTTCTTATTGACTAGCTCTGACTTAAATAATAACCCATAACTGCTAATCTGAGTATTTCCATGTGGTCTTCCCTTACCGGAGAAAGGATCCGGACTTCTTACTTCTCTGGAGACTCACTGTGCATCTCTTTCCCAGAATCCTCCTCGACTCCTAGTCCCACCTATCTTGCTTCCCTATTGGCCAACAGTGCTTTATTAACATATACACAGAAAGACTTCCCCCACCATTAGGTCCTGAGTATAAAGCCCTGAACCAAAATTTTAAAACTGTTCTCGCTTGCCTGTGGCCTGATACTTTGCAGGAAGGTTGCAAATGAACCATGTGTGAGTAAACCTGCTGCATTATTTATCCCACTCTTCCTTTGCCAGCATAGGAGGGGTTGCAGGGACTAGGGAGTTTCTTTTTCCTTGAGATGACAGTTGAACCTAGGACCTGGCACCCACTAGGCAAGCGCTGTACCACGAGCTACCTCCGCAGCTGCTGTTTCTTTGTTCCTGGGAAATGGAACAATAGGAACAAGAAGAAAATTCCAATATGTCTGTCCACTGTCAGAAATGATGCGGCACAAGGGAGGAACCGGGTAAGGAGCAAATTGCACAGTGAGTCTTCCGATAAGAGAGAAGAACTGGGGTGGAGTGCAGAGCCAATCAGGGGGACACAGTCAGTTCACCCCTGAGCCAGAAGGGTGTGTGGAGGGTGCAGTCATAGATGTGAGGTCTGGGGGCTTGGAGGGCGAGAGCGCACATCCATTTATAATCCTGTCCATTTGCTCAGGCAACGCCAAGGGCAGATCATGACAACCGGACCAAGACACTTTGAGGTGTAAAAAAATGGTTTCCTTTGTGTGTGGAATTGTGGACATTTTCAATGATCTTGATTTTGTGATTTGATCCCCCTAACACGCATGTCAGAGCAGGCTCCTTTCCTTATGGGGAGCACCTGCAAGCGCCCTCCTCTCCAGCTGCTCTGAAGGATGACCCTAACCAGTCTGGCTCCTTGAGGTCCATCTGTAAGCTACTTAGATCTCTTTGTGCTTTAAAAAAACTGTAGCATGGTAATGTGTGTGCCTTTCAACCCACTCAAATAGAACTATCTAACAAGAAAACGCATGCACCAATAATTTGAAAAGAATCAGCATGGCATAGATATAGAACACCCTTATTGTGGCTATTTCTAGTCTAGGCCGGGGTGGGGGGATGAAGTTAGACAGGATCTAAGAATAGTCCTGAATTCACCTCTCCCAGGTACCCCCATCGTCTTAATAGCAAAAACGATTTTCCTGATTATGTCTCACTGCATCCCTTTTATTGCCTGTGATTAAGATGAAAACCTTTGTGTTCACCCTAGAAAACAAAATATGAGACGTATCTCCTTTGCTCTCATACTGACTTCACATTATTGTGTGAAACTCCAAGTTAAAACATTTCTTACAGATCCAGGTCTCCCTCTTTGGCTTCAGATACATTAATTATGAACATTTACCAAAAAATTCTGCATCTGTATTCAAAACTACCCAGAGACGATATGGCCATGATTATTCTTTTGTTATTTTTTTCAAATCCCTGTGATTGCATTGTTAGATACGCTTCAGCACGTGGGTCTCACTGGCTTGTCATCATTAGACACATTTATAGAAATCTACTAAATAAAAAATCACGAGATGAAGATAAACCACTTATTTAAGGCACTTTGCATGAATTAAGTAATGATGGTGGAGTCACATTACTCTTCCTTGAGTATAATTCTGGGATGCTTTTGTGTTTCTTGGCATTTGAATATTTCATTGTCAGCCTCGGGGATTAGAAAATGGAAAGACAATGCTGAACCTCGGCTGTTGTGCGATGTGTATACTATTCAAGATAAATGCTCATTAATCTTTGCTTTCAACTTATTTACATTCTACCCCTGTTTATTGTAAGACAGCATAACCCCACATCAAAGACAATTTTGAAAAAACGAGAGAAGCACAACAAACCATTTCATCTTTTCAATGTAACTCCTCTCCCTTTGTATATTCTTGGCCCGTGGTCCCCTCGTGTGCGCATCTTCGCATGGTTGCAATTATCCTATGCATGCAACCTTGGATGTGTCATAGCTGCATTTAAAACAAGGTCTTTTCAGGCTACAGAATGATGGCTCAAGTGGCATTATTTGTGTACCTTTTGTCAAGTCTTGATTGTGTCAGTAGAAGACTGAGGAGGGGCCTTGCTGAGACACTTGAAACAACTGTAATGACCTTCCCATAATCCGTGACTTTGGGGCTGGAGTCATCTGTAGCTGTGGGAATCTCCGCTTGCCTCTCAGTGTCGTGGGTTTCCTCTGCAGCGCGCCTCAGATGCAGAGTCCTCATCTCCTAGACCCACCTATCTTGCTTCCCTATTGGCCAACAGTGCTTTATTCATCAACCAATAAGAGAAACATATTTACAGAATGCCATTTCCCATCATCTCCTCTTTTCTGTCTAAATAAAAAGAAAGATTTTAACTTTAACATAGTCAAATTATATGTAACAAAACAGTTATTAAGCAAGAACTATAGTTACAATATTTAGTCCAATAACATTTAGCAAGATTTAAGAAAAACAATCTATCATCTATTCTATCTTTGTGAGCCTAAAGTCTTATATGTAAATTATCTTTTATCATAACTAAGGAAAACTATAACCATAAGTATCTGTCTTTAACTCCATCAAAGAAAGGATAGCATATAAACTCTAGAATTGACAGAGACATCTTGCTGCCTGGGCAGTCACCTGAAGTTCCTCTGTAATGTTGGGGCATCCATCTTCAGTCCATAGGCCACAGTGTGTCTGGCAGACTTCTCAACAAAGCAGGATATTTCAAACTGTCTGCCTGCATTGGCAGTTTGTTAGTCATTTTTCTGTGTCCTGCAGAATGTCTGGCAGACTCTTCCATGAAGCAGGAACCGTTTAGGACTGTCCCATCAAGTTCAGCAGTCACTTTCCTATGGGTCCTGCATGTCCAGTTTATCAAACAGTCCAGGCAAGAGCAGTTTCTTACCCAAATGGCTAGTTTTGCCACATTGAATGCCAACTCCATAATGAGTTTCTTCGATGCCCATCTTCCTCTCAGAAGTAATTGGTGTTGCCAGGAGCAGTTGTGTCTCACTGTCGTGAAAAACCCTAAACCATTTTCAGTGCCATATTCTGTAGGTCTTTGAAAGGTTTGAAGAATGCCTATCCAATTGAAATATATCACTATATATATATCTAGAAAACATAACTATCCTAAGTTTTGACTATTAAACGTAACTGTCTATAATCTGTACTTAATTATATATTACATTTTAAAATGAGCTATATAAACATAACACTTAAACAAGAGGAGAAATACATATATCTCAAAATCGACCTTAAATTTGTATCAATAAATCAAAATCCATACCAATGTAAATTATTCATTTCTATCTCATATTCCCCCCAAATTGGCTATAATCGTTAACCATTTGTAATCAACCCCGTATAAATGAAAACAAATATTTATAAACAACATTTGGGATTTTGGGTGTCGTTCTCTCCAAACTACTTCCTGTTGTTTGGGGGGAATTGAAATATCATGGGATCATGAGGAAACAGAAACCTGGCCAAATATTGGTTGTTGAAGTCTGTAAGGCTGCATCATCTCAGCTGTTTTAGATGCTGGGTCAGTTGGGTCACTGCTTCAGGGGGGTCTTGCTTGATCAAACCATATTAGTCCATTTTCTGTGGAAACAAAAGCAGAAACTCTTTCCCCAAGTATCCTGTCCTTAGACTTAAATTTTAGAGTCAAAGCATTTTCAAAATATATTAGTTGGATTAAGTCAGCAACATTTATAATCAAATGTATCTTAGCAGCTAAGCTTTTTCCTCAGCAATCAACAATTTAAAGACAACACTATAGCAAATAGTATGCAGACTCTCAGTGTATTTTCCATCTTTACATGGCCTTTTTATTACTGTATTTCTTTTCCTTTTTTTTTTCATTTTCTGACACAGGGTTTCTCTGTGAACTTTTGTCTGTCCTGGAATTCCCTCTGTACACCAGGCTGACCTTGAAATCACAGAGATTTGCTTGCCTCTGCTGGGATTAAAGGTGTGTGTCACCACACCCAGCTAATCTATTCCTTTTAAAATCAGTTATCCCTTTTTCTCTCCCAAGCTTACGTATATACATATATTTTTAAATACAATGTAAATCTTTAGAGGTTTTCTTCATCTGAATCTGTCTTTACTGAATATCTTTATCTTTTTTCTGTCCAGGGGTCTTAATCTGCTAAACAGCATTGCTAAAATTAAAGTGGTGGCTGTTTTAGCCACTGGCTTTCCAACATGGTGGGCATAAGTTTACTGCCAGCACTGGGGGCCATGCTCAGCACCTTAGTCTATGCTGCCATTAAGCAGCGTGCTGCTGGCTTGGAGATGTGGTCACTGCCACTGCCAGCTGCTCGTACACACCATTCAGTTGTTAACAGGGTCTCTTAAAAGAGCCCTGCGATTTTTCCATTTATGCTGTGTCAGGAAGCCTCCCTTAAAGGAGCCATGTTAGTCTCTGTTTGTCTCTAGCAAAACAAAGCCCACCCGAGAAAATGCTGCTACCAAGAAGTCATGCTTGTCTCTGTTCTTTTGTTTCTAAAATCCCCTTTTAAGTTTTTGTGAGATTGTAAGTGAAAGTTCTTATGCCCACGTTGCAGGCACCATTATGTTAAGTGCACTCTTTCCCACCAGCCGCCTGGGTCCCGCTGCTGCTTCAGTCCCCAAATAACACACATGACACTATATTCATTATAAATCTGTTGACTAGGGCTTCTTATTGTAATTACTAACCCATTTCTATAAATCTAATTATTTCTACGTGGTCTTATTTTACTGGAGAAAAGGTCTGGGCCTCTTACTCCATTATGGTCTACATTACATCTCTCTTTTTTCCCCCCAAGATTTATTTATTTATTTATTTTGTATGCATATGCCAGAAGAGGGTACCAGATCTCATCATAGATGGTTGTGAGTTACCATGTGGTTGCTGGGAATTGAACTCAGGACCTCTGAAAGAGTAGCTAGAGCTGTAAACCTCTGAGCCATCTCTCCAGCCCTGTTTTGTTCCTCTTGTGTTTCAATCATAACAAGTTACAAATTGGAGGTAATGCATTGAGATGACAAATGCATCCTCTCATCATCATGAGATGCTTAAGATGTGTATTGTGTAGATTGACTGGCAAGGACTTCCAATCCCCACTGAATTACTGAGCTCTTACAGCCTACTTTAGAGAGGTCATGTTAGAGAGGGTTGAACCCCCTCTATTTCTCTCCATTCAATACAATCTGTCAAATCTGTGCTCTCTTTTCAGTAAACTTTCAGGTCAGCAGGACCCTGATATAAATGCTTAATTCACAAGGACCTCACAAAGACACCTAAAATGTAACACTACATTTCCACAGGAAATTGAGTTGTGTTTGTTGCTGCTCATAATTGATTATAAGTTCAAATGGTTTGTGATATATACTCACCTTTATTCCATACTTAGAGTAATACATGAGACTATGCTTGGGTTTAGGCATCACACAAGCCAAGCAGATCTCCAGGCCTGGTAATGACCTTCAGCAGACAGCAGCCATAACATCAACTCTCCATTGAGTTCCTGGTTTACTTTTCTACTTTTCTCTTGTTATTTTCAGGGCTGATGAATTGAACCCAGTACTAAGGAACTGAATGCAAGACCTCATACATGCTAGACTAACACCATCAATGCTTTGTAGTCCCAGCCTCTTTTTACTTTTAGACAGGGCTCACTAAGTTGCATAGGCTATCCTCGAACTCACTCTGTAGCTCAGGCAGGCCTTGGACTTGGGATCCTTCTTCCTCAGCCTCTTGAGTAGCTAGGATTATAATCTTGTGCCACCAGACCCTGCTCTGATTTCTTCTTAGTGTGGTCTGATGAGCTTTTCTAAGCTATTTCAGGAAAAGAATGAATAGAATAACTCTGTTCTTATTCCATTTTAAACATCCATCTTAAAATACCACTGTAAATAAATATATGCACACATGTGGTAATTTATTATTTGATTTAATAAAGCTTGCCTAAGGGTTCAGAAGGCAAAGCCAGCCACAAGACATAGGGTCAGGCAATGGTGATACACACCTTTAATCCCAATCAGCCACACTAGTTAGTCATAGAAGCTAGGCAGTGGTAGTACACATCTTTAATCCCAGGACTCAGGAGACATGCATATGAATCTCTTTGAGTTCAAGGCCACCTTGGCCTACACAAGAGTGAACAGTAACAGAACTCATGCCTTTCATCCTAGCACCAGGAAGGTGGAGACAAGAGGATATGGCTGGGCAGAGAAAGGAATATAAGGAAGAGGAGACAGGAATTCAGAGCTTTTGCCTCTGAGGATTCAGGGAGACAGGATTGTCATTTCAGCTAGGTAGAGGTAAGATCTACTGGCTCAGCTGCTTTGCCTCTCTGATCATCAGCTTGAAGCTTGAATCCCATTATTAGTCTCTGAGTCTTTTATTTTTTGTCACACACACACACACACACACACACACACACACACACACACACTGGCTTAAAATTTGCAAATCACAGAAAAACAATGGGCCCAGAAACATCTAAGTTTTCTGTGTCTTGTTAGGTGGTTCTCTGCACAACCTCAGATGGAGGACACACTTTGTCAGTAGGAAGGCCATCACTAGATGAGCATGCTAGACTCACACTTCCAGAGCACCCCAAAACAGATTTTCAAGTCCTCTGTCCCAGTGACACCATTAGAAGGTTGAGGATCTCAGAGAGTTTGGACACAGCTCCATGTGTTGTTTTAATGGCTACCATTTTATTTGTTGAAGACAACTCACTTGTATTCACTGTGAAATACAGGAAATTTGCTGTTAATTTCTTTTTTGGCGCGCGCGCGTGTGTGTGTGTGTGTGTGTGTGTGTGTGTGTGTGTGCGCGCGTACACACGCACGTACATGTGTGCACATGCGCATGCATGCATGTGTAGGTACAGCAGTAGCTTCACATTGCCTTCGTATTTGGGTATATAACCAAGTTGACCACCTGAATAGTCTAGATGTGGATGTGTCACTGGGACCTGATTTATTATTTATCATAGATAAGTTGAAGCTAACTGTGGTGACATTTGGAAGGAGCAAAACCAGTCTAGCATAAATGGGTGGCTAATGCTTAATGCATCAAAAATATTAATTAAATTTTAAAATAGTTAATGTGCAACAATTGTTCAAAATAATGGGTTTCACTATAACATTTTCATACATGCATATAGCACTTTGGTCATACTGACCTCATTTCCTTCTCCAGTTCTCATCCCCCTACTTTCTTTTCTAAATAATCTCTTTTCCACTTTAATGTCTTTAAAAGCAATGTAGATTCTGCATATGAGAGGAAACATGGCATTTGTCTGTCTGAGTCTGATTCACTTGGCTCAACACAACCATCTCCATTTCATTTTCTTATCTTTATATTAATTTTTTTCATTTATTTTACATACCAACCAATTTCCCCTCCCTCTTCCTGTTCCCTCCCTCCATCTCCCCTCATCCACTCCCCCTCTATTCAGAAAGGGGCAGGCCTCCCATGGTTGCCAGCAAAGCACAGTATATCAAGTTGAGGCACAATGACCAACCCCTCCCCCTGCCTCAAGGCTGGGCGAGGCATCCCTGCATAGCAAATAGGTTCCAAAATGCCAGCTCATGTGCCAGGGACAGGTCATGATCCCACTGCTAGGGATCCCACAAACAGACCAAACTACAGAACTGTCATCCACATGCAAAGGGCCTAGGTCAGTCCCATGCAGGCTCCCTAGATGTCTGTCCAGAGTCCATGAGCTCCCATGAGCTCAGGTCAGCTGTCTCTGTGGGTTCCTCTGTCATGACCTGTATACCCACCTCGTACAATCCCTCCTCACTTTTGTCAATTGGACTCCCAGAGTTTGGCCTGGTGCTTGGCTGTGAATCTCTGCATCTGGTTCCATCAGTTACTGAATGAAGGTTGTTGACAATTAGGGTAGTCACTAATCTGATTACAGGAGAAGGCTAGTTCAGACACTGTCTCCACTATTGCTAGGAGTCTTATCTGGGGTCATCCTTGTGGATACCTGGGAGTTTCCCTGGCGTGAGGTTTCTCCCTAATCTCCAAATGACCCCCTCTATCAAGATATCTCTTTCATTGCTCTCTCCCTCCCCCTTCATGTTCCCATCTCCTCTATTTCCCCTTATCAGGGAAATTCACTCACCCCTCTTAGGGTCCTTCTTGATACTTAGCTTCCCTGGCCTGTGGATTGTAACCTGGTTGTCCTTTGCTTTATGTCTAATATCCACTTATGAGTGGGTACATGCCCTGTTTGTCTTTCTGGGTTTGGTTACCTCACTCAGGATGATTTTTCTAGTTCCATCCATTTGTCTGCCAATTTTATGATGTCATTATTCTTTACATCTGAGTAGTACTCCATTGTGTAAATGCAACACATTTTCTTTATCCATTCTTCAGTTGAGGGGCATTTAGGTTGTTTCAAGGTTCTGACTGTCACAAATAATGCTGCTATGAACATTATTGAGGAAGTGTCCTTGTGGTATGATTGAGCAACCTTTGGGTATATGCCCAAGATTCATTTCACTGGGTCTTGAGATGGATTGATTCCCAATTTTCTGAGAAACTGCCATACTGATTTCCAAAGTGACTATACAAGTTTGCACTCACACCAGCAGTGGGGGAGTGTTCACCTTACTCCACATCCTCTCCAACATAGGCTGTCATTAGCGTTTTTTGATCTTAGTCATTCTGACAGGTATAAAATGGTATCTCAGAGTTGTTTTGATTTGCATTTCTGTGATGGCTAAGGATGTTGAATAATTCTTTAAGTGTATCTCAGTCATTTGAGATTCTTTTGTTGAGAATTCTCTGTTTAGATATGTATCCCATTTTAAAATTGGATTGTTTGATTATTTTGATGTCTAGTTTCTTGAGTTCTTTATATACTTTGGAGATCAGTCCTCTGTCAGATGTGGGGTTGGTGAAGATCTTTTCCCTTTCTGTAGGCTACCATTTTGTCTTATTGACCATGTCCTTTGCCTTACAGAAGCTTTTCAGGTTCAGGAGGTTCCGTTTATTGATTGTTGAGCTAAGTGTCCCTGCTCCTGGTGTTATATCCAAGAATCAGTCTCCTGTGCCAATGCGTTCGAGACTACTTATCACTTTCTTGGCTTTGTTCTTTATTATTAAATGTTACACCGTTTTCTTTATATATTCATCTGGTAAAGAACATACAGGCTGATTCCACATTGGGGCTACTATGAACAGTAGCAAAATAACACAGATATGGATGTGCAGGTGTTTCTGTTACAAGCTGACTTTGATTCCTTTAAGGACATTCCAGAAGTGGCATAGCTGGATCACACAGTAGTTCTAGTTTTAGTTTTCTGAGGACTCTTCTCACTGGTGTCTATAGTATTTCTATCTCCATCAGCAACATATAAGGGTTCTTTTCCCCCTTCATATTTACCAGTTTCTGATGTTGTTTTCCTGATGGTAGCCATTCTGAGTGGAGACAGGATTTCTGTAGTTTTTAATCTGCATTTCCCTCATGTAGAAGATACCAAGGATTTTTCGTGTATTTATTGGACATTAGTATTTCTCATTTTGAGATTGTCTGCAGAATTTATCTGATCACTTTTTGGTGGATTGTTCTTCTTTCAGTATTACTTTTGAGGCCTTCAAGTATTCTGGATAGCAGTCCCATGTTGAATGAGTAACTGGCAGTGATTTTCCCTGCTCTGTGGCCCATCTCTAATCTGAGAATGATTTTCTTTGTTGTACAGAATCTTTTTAGTTTCATGCAATCCCATTTGTCAGTTCTTTATATTACTTTCTGAGCTATCTGGAGTCTTATTCAGAAAGTCATTGGCTATGCCTATATTAAAACAAAATTTTGATCAGTCAAAAAATAAAAAAATCAATCCAGTCCTGCCCTTCAAAAATAACCATTGCACATTGGGACATTTATTTCTGCCATTACTTTTTTTCCTATACAGGACTTGGGGTGGAGCTAAGACAGGGTTTCACTCTGTAGGCCAGGCTAGCCTGGAGCTTAACAGAGCCCAAGTTGTCCTTGAATTTGTGGTAATCTTCATGTATTAGTCTCCAGAGTACTGGGATTCTGGGTGTGAGCCACCACCTATGACTTCTACACCTAATTGAAATAAATAATAATAATAATAAAACGGAATGTACTTGCATAAAAACTAAATACAGATAAGAGCAAAGTCAGAAACTCGGGCAGACTTGGAAGACAGTCACAAGGCCTCCCATGCATCCATTCCATGCTCCAGAACCACAAGGGCATCTCCTGGCCCTCTCTGGCTCTTATAGGCTCTCCACACCCTCTTCTGCTATGATCCCTAAGCCTTAAGTGCAGGAGCTGTGCTGCAGATGTGTCCATTTGGACTGGGCTCCACAACTTTGCATCTTGATTGGTTGTGGTTTTCTTTAGTGGTCTCTGTTGCAAAGAGAAGTTTCCTCGATGTGTAGTGAGGACTATACTTATCTGCAGGTATAAGACCAAATGCTTGTCTTTCTGGTCTGGATTGCATCACCTTATATGATCTTTCCTAGTTACATCCACTTCTAAAAAACGTCACTATTTTCTTTACAACTGAACAGTGTCCAGAGTGCACATGTTCCATACTTCTGTCATCCGTTTATCGGTCGAAGGGTATTTAGGTGTTCCCATTTCCTAGCTACCATGACTAGAGCAGCAACACACATGACTGAACAAGTATCTGTGGAGTGGAGTGCTAAGTCCTTTGGGCATATGCTAAGGTGTGGTTTAGTTGGGTTGTATGGTCATATTTTTAGTTTTTTTTTAATATTCTCCACACTGATTCCCAGAGTGACTGGACTAGTTTGCAGTCTTCCCAGCAATGAGAAAGGGCTCCCTTTCCTCAACACACCCTCTAGCATTTGTTGCAATTGTTCTGTTGATCTTACCCTTCTGACTGGATAAGATGAAATCTCAAAGTTGGTTTAATTTTTATTTCCCTAATTCCTAGGGATGATGAACGTTTTTTGAAGTATTTCCTAGGTATTTTTTCCTTCTTTTGAGAACTCTCTGTTAATACTTCAGGCCATTTTTGAATTGGCTATATTTTTCTTTTTGACTCTTTGTTGTTCTTTATATACTCTGAATATTAATCTTCTTTCAGATATGTAGCTATAGAAGCCACATTCATACAGTCTTACCAACATGGCTGCCTAAACATGACCCGAACAGGAAAAATGGAACCAAAAGATATGCTAACATGGAGTGGGAAATCTCAGAAGACTTCAACCATACACAAAGAACTACATGCAACTAAGGAATACTGAAAGTGGGAAAAATAGTTTCCCCAGGGAAGAATATACCAATTGGCTGTTCAATACCAGTCAGCTCTGAAAACATACATATAAGTAACATTACATAGACTGAGCAGGGTGTGTTTATATATTTATGGTAACACATATACATATAACAGATATGTATATAACAAAGGAAAAAGAGGTCATGAATTTGAAAGAGAATTGGAGAAGGTATATATATATTGAGAGGGTTTAGAAGAGGAAGTTATGTTTTATAATCTTAAAAAAACAGAGAACTTCAATTAGATGATGGGACAGACTTAGTAGACTTCCTACGGGAAGCCTTACTCTCTCTGTGGAGCAGATGGGCGGAGAGGGAAGAGGAGGGGGAGTGAGGAGAGGAGGGAGGGGGAACTGGGATTGGAATGTGAAAAATAAATTAATAAAAATTTAATAAAACAATTTTAAACACCAGAAAAAAATAGAGGACTGTGAGCTTTGGGTTCCACTGGTATGGTGGGACCGGCTGTGTGGAGCACTCTACACAAGGGGCTATCAATATTGTACACACAGTTTTCTGCTCTTCTGGAGTTGTTCCCTGAAAATGCATCCCACAGCAGAAAATAGGCAGAACAGATTATCACTGAGAAGTTGGGTAGGGTCAAAGTAGAAGCAGATGTTAAGAAACTAGAAGACAGGCATCAGGGTGGTGAAGCAGGAGAGATGCATCTTCAGACTGAAAACCAAGTTGGGAAGAGAAAATGTTGCAGTGGAAGCTTTGGGAGCCATCAGTGGAAGAGCCTTCTCCCAACAGGTGCAAGTGGCCAATATGATCACGATGTCTGATGAGATAACTGGTGAAATTAAATGTTGTTATGCTAAAATAAAATAATTATATAAGCCCCCAAACATAAGGGCAATGGTGGGGCAAAGGGAAACCATGAAAAACTCAGCTGGGAACCTGGCAGAGAGTGAAATTCACCATTATCATCACAAACCCAGCAAACATCAATGTAGCACTTACCAAACCCATGTGCAATTCTAGTGATTTTTTATATTAACTCATTCAATACCCCCAGTTCACCAACAAATAAAGTGTTACTAGATTTCCAACTTTACACAGGCCATGGAGTCACTTGCTTAAGTGTGGAACCCGGATTCAGAGTCAAGAATCTGTTTGTGGTACCCTGGCTCTTCAATGCCGTGGCTTGTTTGCTTTCTTGTAGTGATTCATCTGGATTATGCACTGAGCCTCATTAGACACCCTGGCTGTGTAGGAGTCAGTTTGGTTGTGGAGGACCTCAACTCCCCATTGCTGCCATTTACTGAATGCTCACACATGTCACTCATCACCGTTCATTTATGCTGTTGTCCATCAATACCTTTCTGTGGGTCCACATATTTCTCTGAGTACAATAAACTTTATTCAAATCATAGTCACAGGAGAAATGTCCCCCTCCTTCCTCATCAAGAAAGCGGGTGCCTGGGCGCGGAAGCCCCGGGGAGGCAGCATCTGCCAGCACTCGAGGATCCCGCCCTTGTGAGCTGAGGATAGAATTAACAGGCGCAGTAGTTCGCAGCTCAACATTTGTTCAAGTCTGGCACATGCACACATCATTAGCGACTGTATTTGAGAGGAGCGATCAAGGAGGTGGGGAAAGAGTGGATCTGATTAAAGGAGTAATCAGGGGAGTAGAGTCAGCGTTTATGTAAGAGCTTCGGAGCTAAAATGAGTGAACTGGAGGACAGAGCGGAGCACAGGGCACCTTCGGAGGAGGTCAGCAGATCATCCAGATAATTTTGACTCTGTGACTTCCAGTGCAAAATTTTGTCCCTTCTGTGACTCCTTGGAAAGGCAGCTGCCTTACCTCTGTGGGCTTGTTAACAACCACTGAATGGAAGGCCGAGAGTGAGTGGGGGTGGGTGGAGATTCTGTTGTCTTGTTTGTAGCTTTTATCTTGGCTCCAAGTAGGTAAATATTCATAGGTAAGTTAATGCATACTTGTACAATGCTTGTGTTGACCCATGCCAGGCAATGTCTGAGATGTTCATAGCAACCGTAAAAATGTGGATGCATCATCCAATAAAATTAATCTTTTTCTTTTTGAGTTGAGGACTTCTGTATCCCAGGTTGGTCTCCAACTCACTGTGTATCTGAGGCTGTCTTTAAACTACTAATCTTCCTGCTTCTACCTTCTGAATCCTGTGAGCACAGGCACAGCACCTCTGCTATGCTGAGGAATCAAACCCAGGGTTTTATGCATAATTGTCATGTATTGTTGATGGGTGATATCCTTTTGTACATATGTTTCTCTTATTGGTTATTGAATAAAGCACTGACTGTCCGGTAGCCAGGCAGAAAATATAGGCAGGGTTATCAGACGAGGAGAATTCTGGGGAGAGGACGAAGAAAGAAGCCTCTAGAGAGACACCATGTAGCCACGAAAGGAGTAACATGTCCGAGCATTCTCCAGTAAGATAAGGCCATAAAGAAATACATAGATTAATAGTTATGGATTAATTATTAAGAGACAGCTAGCCAGTAAGAAGCCTAAGCCATCGGTCTAACAGTTTATAAATAATGTAAATCTCTGTGTGTTTATTTGTGGCTAAACGGCTGTGGGACCAAGTGGGAAAGAAACTCTGTCCACATATCATATCAACTGGGTCACCACCCCCTGCTCAAACTGGTTCACGTGTAAGAGCTCAAGTTGGTGCCTACCATTAGGCTGAGCAATGAAGAAGGCTGTCATAGAAACAGGATCACAGGAGTCTTTGGCAAGAGCTAGTTATCCTCATGACTCATCACAGCATATCTGATTCTCTCCACACCACCTGTGGAGTAGGAAAGGCACACACTTGGCCACCCCCATCTGACATGCAAAGCACCTGGTGCCAGGGCAGTTAGTCACTAGCAGAATGACTACAGCTGGCAAATGACAGGCCAGGACTCACATCTGCTGTGCTCTTCCCCACCGCCTCCTGGACTTTAGTCCTTATCTGAAGACACAAAGGGGGATGCATTTGGAACAGAGAACAACAAGTCTTAAGCTTTGTGACCTTGACAATGAGAAGGAGAGTAAGGTTTTAAGTGCTCGGATAGAAGGAGGATGTGTGTAAGTGTCTAAGGTCTGTTCACGGGTCTAAGGTTGTTCAGTTAAAACTTGTCCTGTGTCAGAGGACAAGTGTCAGAGGACAAGGTCAGGACAGCGTGCTGGATTTCAGCTAGCACTTTCACCAAGGCAGCGGTGTGTCAGTCAGAGCCTAGGTTCATCTTCTGTAACAAAACCACCCCCAATACTGCAGCACAGATCTGAGAAGTGCATGTCTTCTTACATCATAGCCTATGTCTAGGTTTGTGGCTCTGAACTAGAAGGGCACTTAGAAACCCAGGTTCCTACTGTCTTGTTAGTCTGCTGTCCCTTTGGGTGGTACTTGTTATAAAAGGATTTATTTATTTGATATGTATGTCTGTGTCTCTGAGTATATATGCTTGTGTGTGTGTGTGTGTGTGTGTGTGTGTGTGTGTGTGTAAATGTGCAACCTTGTGCACATACAGACTGGCCAGATGGGTGCCCGGTACCCTTTATCACCCACCTCCTATTTTGAGGCAGAGTCTCACTCTGAGCTGGAGACTTGTGCTTTCTTGGCTATTCTGGAATTCAGCAAACCCCAGACATTCTCCTGCCTCTGTTCTTCTTGGAGTGAGGGTTACAGTCACACTCATGACACCCAGCTTGTTACACAGGTGCTGGGATCTGAACTCTGGTCCCTGTGACTGAGCAGCAAGCACTCTTTTTTTTAAATTTAAATTAGAAGCAAGCTTGTTTCACATGTTAACCCCAGCTCCCTCTCCCTCCCCTCCTCCCCCAGCCCCCACCATTCCCCCAACCCCCACCCAATCCCCACCTCTTTCCCCAGGGAGGGTGAGGCCCTCCATGGGGGATCTCCAGAGTCTGTCATTTCATCTGGGGCAGGGCCCTCCCCCATGTGTCCAGGCTGACAGAGCATCCCTCCATGTGGAATGGGCTCCCAAAGTCCATTCGTATGCCATAGATAAATACTGATCTACTACCCAAGGCTCCATAGACAGGGCTGGCACTGGCAATGGAACAGGCATCTTTTAGGCAAATCCCACTTGCTGCCTGTGCCTCGGTGGATGAAGCAGGTTCACCGTACAAGCTAACAGGCTGCGGCCTGCATCTCACTTTCCTATCCACTGTCCACAGTGGCGCATCTACACAACTCTGTGGTCCTCAAGACATCCTGGAAGGTGAGTAGGGTAGGTGATGTCCCCATGGCTGAGGCCTGGAGACAGGCTGGGGAGGCCGAGTCACAGGATGACACAGAGCAGGGAAGCTGGTTAGCAGGGTGTGAACTCATTTCCAGAACCCCTGCCTCAGGCTGACTCACATCACCTCACGCTGCTCAGCCTGTCAGCCATGTCATCCAGAGCTCTCACTCAAATGCCACCAGAAGGCCACATGGGTAGTACCCATTTTCTTAAGGGAAGCCCAAGGGATAAATTCAGGATTTGAGACATTATTCTGGCTTCTGCCCCCTTTCAGTAAACGTGGAAGCTCACCTGTCAGACATGCAGCTCCTGAAAAATTAAATGTCTTTTCCTCCCCTCTATCTTTCCTACAGAGATTTTATCACAGGTCTGGTTTTTTGGTTTTGTTTGTTTGTTTGTTTTGCTTTGTTTTCCTGGAAAATTAACAAGATCCAAAAAAACACCTCTTGGTTCTCAGGCCCACCCTTTCCTCTGTCTCCTTCAGAGTTCAATTCTAAGTCTGTTGGAGACAGTCTGTTCTGACCTCTATGGGCCCAGTGACACACACACGCACACACACACACACACACACACACACACACACGCACGCACGCACGCACGCACGCACGCACACACACACATAGCCCCTCAAACTCCATCCATTTGTTCTTTACCACTCCTGCTTGATAAATGACACAATTTTTAAAGTAAAGATTTTTAGAGTCACTCTCTCCTCCTCTGGATTGTCGAATGGGTTTGGTAACCCCAAATCCAGGGGTTCCCAGTCTTGTGTAATTCCCTTCCCACTTTCTGAAGTGTGGCAGGATCTACTATTTGCTTCGAAACAATAAAATAGAATAAAGGTGTCAGGTTGTCACCATTGTAACTAGAGTATATAGTTGTACCTATATACAGTTCACTATGTAGCCCGGGCTGGTCTTGAACTCTCTGTCACTCTGTTCCAGCCTCCCAGTTACTGGGATCATCAGCGTGTGACTCCACACCATGTTGTCTTGACAGAACTCTTACAGGTCTTCATCAAGCACTCTGCCGTGTTTACCAGGAACTGAGGGCAGACTCCGATGAGCAGGCAGCAGGAACTGACGCCTCAATCCAGATCACTTCTTCCAACAACCATATGACCTTGAAAGTGAGTATCCTACCCTTGAACCTCATATGGGACCTCTGCCCCTGGGAATAACCTGACTGCAGCCTCAAGGATGATGCTAAAGCCCAGGACTCCATGAAGCCATGCCTGGATTCCTCCCGACACAGAAAAAACTCAAGTTAACAGGATGTGTATTTTAAAGCCACTAAGTTGTGGTGCCTTCTTACACAGCAGTAGGTAGCAAACAGACTCTCCTATGTCTAATTAGTCCCTTGCTCTTAACTGCCAGAGAGCTCCGTAATCTCTCCATTTGTCTTCACTCCTGCCCCTGTTTTGTGACAGTCCCCACAGCCTTCATTTGTGTAAACAATTACATCCTGTATCAGTCAGGGCCCCGCAGTGGTGTGTCCTCACTCTAGTGGCTTAACTGCAGAATGTGTGCAGCCATTCTCTGCCAAAAGTAGGACTCCATTTAGACACCTCCCACGGCCTCAGAATGCAGTATAAAACCCCTGAGGTACCACAGCATCATCTTGCGGGCTTTCTCTGGGGATGCCTGCTTCCCGCCACTGCTGAGACCACTCAGGCAGTTCCATGGAAAACGCAAGTGTTGACAGAGGACCCTCTTTATTTCCGCTCATTTTCAGCTTGTACCTGTGTTTCAGCCACACCTAACTTCCTGTGACCTCCCCCGACCCCTGCTTTTCACATCCCAGAAGACCCAGCCATTGTTTTCCCACACAGAAATGACGCCACTCGTCCCGCTGAGCCACGGCTCCCCCTCAGGGAGGCTGCTGCTGTCTGCTGGCCACAGGAGGCTTTTTCTTGGGGTGTATGACCACAGCTCCAAAGGGCAGCCGCGCTTCTGAACATTCTAATCATTGCATTCCCGTTTCTCAGCTCTGGGTACAAGTGGGGGGCGCGCTGGTAAGAGTAACTCACACGTCACCCTCACTACCTGCTGGGGGTCCTGCTACATCTTAGCGATCCCCCTCACCTCTCCAGACCCTTGGTTTTGAGAGGCTGACTCTGCGTCCTCATCTCTGTAGGTTCCTCTGTGGCCACACTGCTGCGTCCCTGCCACGCCATTTCTTGACATCACGCAGCTGCAAGCCCTGTGGCGCGAGAGCAGCGCCAGTCCCTGGAGCTTGCTTCAGCAGAGCTCTGTAGCCCTCAGGTGCCCCTCACCACCCCTGCATCGTCTTTCACAATGGTCTTAAAAGCAATCCTTTGACTTCATCTGCAGGCTCTGGGGTTTAAAAAGGACCTGGTGGGGCTGGGGTGGGAAATGGGCGCCTTGCTGTCTTCTTCAGTCTTCATCTTCTCCAGGTAGACACCTTCCTTCAAGAGAATTGACTCATGCACTTGGATGCTCACGAGTTCCCTAGCCTGCCAACGCCCCAGGCTTAAGTGGGTTCCATGGCTTCATTTGTCTCACAAAAGGAGCTCTGTCTATCTGCATGCCCAGCATGGTATGTGGTATGTGATAAACTTACCGGTGATGCCCATCATCCCTCAGAGAGATGGACCAGGGATGCAGAGTAGTGGGCTGGTCTTAGCACTACCCCGCCACCCTTTGGCAAGAAAATTAAAGCCAGCTGCAGGACAAGTGGAAGATTTGGCTTTGGGACTTGATCCTAACACTATGATTTTCTCTTCAGTAGGGATTTTGGCTTATTTAACTCTGTGTCCTCAATGATCAGTAGAACTTTAATGAACATAGTAGCCCTGGATGGCCTTAACTGTCAGCCATTCTTCTGCCGCAGTCTCCTGAGCACTGAGCCCCAGACTGACTACAGATTTGAATGGAGTTTTTCATTTGAAGTCTGGGATGGATTTCCTCAAAGAGTCGGAGACAAGGCTCGAGTGAACGTGGTTTATTTGAGAGCGAGAAGAGACAGGCCAGTGAAAGGCACATTAATGTGTGAGTTCCTGTTGAGGGCCGGTCAGCTCGGTCCTGCCAGGGACCCTTGAGGAAGCTTGTGGAACCTTTGGAGTGGCCCACCAGCAAACACCGAGGTGTGGAGAAGCCACCCGAGAACCGTCATCCTTACTGATTAACATTTGCCTCCCAGGAGACTTACACACTGGTGCTTCTGGGTTGCTCCTGGTCTCAGAGGGCACTCCGTGTGTGAGAGACCCTCAGGGGGGGAAGCAGAGTGTGGGAGGTGTGTGGCGAGCAGCTGATTTGGGGTTGAAGATATCTGGCTTGGCAGGGGCAGCGAATACAGGCAGACACAGGCAGCTCTGGGTGTGGAGTGGAAGGGCCACCCATAGCTGAGAGGAGAGGTGGGCAACACAAATTCATTACTCTCCAATTAAAGATACCCGCTCCTGGCAGCAGTGTTATCTATCTTTGAGGCAGGCTGCATAAGTGGTTTTGGAATAAACAAAAAGAGTTTGCATTTAGTTGTGTGTGTGTGTGTGTGTGTGTGTGTGTGTGTGTGTGTGTGTGGTGTTTTGTTTTGATTTGTTTATGCTTTTTTTTTCCTGTGCTAGGAATTGAACCTAGGGCCTTACCCATACTAGGAGAGTGCGCCATCCCTAGCCCTAGTCACTAGTTTTTATAATTGCTTATGAAACCGTTGTTCTCTGAAGAACCCTGCTTCAGACAACAAACCAATGCACAATAGCATATCTAGACATCAGCGGCGATCTCCGCACCCCCAACCCCATCATTACGAGCTTACTGTGTCTGTGTTCTATCTCTACCCCGAGCCAGCATGAACCAGGACTGCTGGGTTGGAGCTGGGGCATGTCCTCAGTAGACAGGAGGGCTGGAGACTCTGAGGGCTGAGTTGTGGAGCAGGGCACTTGTTTTCCCCACCCAGCACCCTGAAGTCAGCCTCCCTCTCTGTCCTTGAGGAGATTTTGGCTTGTCCACTTCCTGCCTCCCAACTCATCTGCATTTCCTGGGTACCATCTGTGTTCTTCTGCGGCTCAACGCTGAGTCTGATCCCTGGCCACCTGGGACCTTGGGCTTCTCTGGCTGCAATCTCCCTTTCCTGGGACTGGATCTAGTTCTCTGATCTTTCTCTGATGTACATCAGGTATTTCTTTTTCTTCTTCTTTCCTTTCCCTTCCTTCATTCTTTCCTTTTTTTCACATTAGCATTTCTATGTTTTTAACGTACTTATCCAAAGCCATACTGAAGTTAGTCGCCACCAAAGAGTAGTAGGTGGGTGGAGTCTGGAGGCCGAGATATTTGGAAGTGGGACCTTTGGAAGATGGTTTAGGTTAAATGAGGCTGCCAAGGGTGGGGCTCTAACCCCACGTGACTGGGGCTTTATAAAAGAGGAGACAAGAGGTAGGGCATTTTGTCTTGCTGTGTGATGCAATGAGGATCTCACCAGCTGTGACCCCTTGACCTTGAACCCCTTAGTCTTTAGCACTGCAAGCAAAATAAAGCATTGTTCTTTGCAAATTTCTCTGTGGTTTTCAGTTACAGTGACAACACAGAGACCAGGCTCTCAGATATTTGCCAAGATGCTCACTTTACATCCACACTTGGCCCAGAGCCTGTGAATTCCAGCACCAAGTGCATCTGAGTTCATGATGCCTTTGGCCCTGCAACTGGCCTCCCAGTCCTCCCCCATTAAGTCCATCTTCTTGTCTCAGAGCCTTTCTCTCATTTGGGTCTTGGATTTCCTAGTGTACCTGTGAACCAAGGCAGAGTCTGTATTATACCAAGCTTTGATACAGAATGTGCTGGGGAGAAAAAAAGGAATAAGCCTCAGGTATAGAAATGACATCCATGAGACCATCTCATTACCGAGAGACCCATTCATTCTTAAAAATCTTCCTGAACCTGTTATGAGCAGTGTTAGAATTCAGCAGGTAGTTGTGGTTGGAATGTGAAATGCCCTCACTGGCTTTGTGTCTGATAACCCGATCTGCAGCTTCAGGCACTGCTTGGGGATTTTGTGAAACCTCTAAGAGGTGGAGCCTGATTGGTGGAAGTAGGTCACTGGGGAGGGGGGGCTTCTGGGCCCTGCATCTGGACCTGTTTCTATTTGTTGGTGACAGAGCTTTGATCACATGTGCTCAGGCACTGAGAATTCCTCTATGCTCCCTGACTTGATGAAGTGAAATCCTTCTGGATCTAGAAGTCAAAAGAACTCCCTCTTGCTTAAGGTTTTATGACCGTGGTTGCCTGTGTCAGTTATTTTGTCCCAGTGATGAGAAAAATGACTGCTATATTTCAGCTCTCACTCAAGCAAAGTTGAGGTCCCCCCCAAACAAACAAACACACACACACACACACACACACACACACACACACACACACACACACACAAGAAAGGTAAACCACAGTCAGTTCCACCTGCAAGACTCTGCAGATAGGATGGTATTGAGGGGCTGGGTCAGTTCTGGTCACACTAAGAATATAACCTGTGAGGACAACTTTGGGAGAGGTGGGATGATGATGTTCTAGCAGAACGACGAGAGAAGAGCCCCGAAGACAAGAGCGTGCTGGGAGGATTCTGGGAGCAGCCAGAGGCCAGGGAGGCTGTGGCACAGGGAGGCTGGCTGTGACACAGGGAGGCTGGCTGTGGCACAGGGAGGAGAGCAGGGGACGTGAGAACAAAGGAGGCACGGGGGTCGGGGGTTGGGGGGGAGTACTGCGTACAGACGCGCAGGCTGTCAGGAAGCCATGATTCTTTCTGAACAAGACAGAGAGCAGCAGGAGTGCTTTTGGCAGAGAAGTGACATGATCCACGTTGTTCCCCGGCACAGTCAGCTCCTGTGTGGGCAATTGCTGAGGTGACAAGGCAAGAACAGCTGTGCGGGGAGCAGGAGATCACTGAGGGACGCCCCCTGGTGACAGTGGCATGAGCTGCAACGAGTCCCTCTGGAAGGATGCATGTATGGTAGAGTAGGTGTTTTCCATGGTGGTGGGGTGGGAGCTGTGTTGCATATTTCAGGACATTTCTCAGCGTCCCCTGGCCTTGACCCACTAAAGTCCGTTGCACCCTTTCAGTGTGATAACCCAAAGTGTCCCCAGACGGAACTTGGAATCACATGTAGGTTAATAATAACAATGGTGCAGGAAGCTATCTGAGTTAAGGTTTGCTGAGTTTACAGGTTGGGAATTAAGGAGGAGTCACAGAAGATTCCAAGGCTTTTGATTTCAGTGGCCAGATGGAAATGCCATTGGCAGGGAAGGCAGGGAAGGCAGGGAAGGCAGGGAAGGCAGGGAAGGCAGGGAAGGCAGGGAAGGCAGGGAAGGCAGGGAAGGCAGGGAAGGCAGGGAAGGCAGGGAAGGCAGGGAAGGCAGGGAAGGCAGGGAAGGCAGGGAAGGCAGGGAAGGCAGGGAAGGCAGGGAAGGCTGGAGTTCACATGAGAGGTCTATACTGGAGTTAAACACGTGCCTTACATATTGTTACATAATTTTTAAAAAGGCGAAAAAGGAGTTGGCGGCTGACATCATGGGGGCATAGATGAGCATAGGTGGCCACAGACAATGGTACTATTGCCAAAGGTTCTGGCACTCCGACACATGTATTCCAGGCAGCCATGCATTCTTGGGCTTGAGACCAGTGTTAAAGAGTATCTTATTATGAGGGTTGACGAATACTATGCAAACTAGATTTTTGTAATACAGAGGTCACCAGGATGTCTCCCTGTCATTGGAACCAATGCAGGATGTCAGGGCCTTGCATCTTGAATTATTCATTGAATTATTTACTGTTGCATATCTGTCTTATCCAGTGTTTAGTGTCACCCTGCCAAAGAGGAAGACAAGAGAAGAGAAGAACCTGCTTCTTGAGTGACTTGTGTATATGATTTACCAAGCTGAAAAGAATGCTTTCTCCTCAACAGGAAGAAGAAGAAAAAAACTCCATTGTGTTTTACCTCCAGCTTTGACTGCAGCCCCGAGGTGCAGAGCATTTTGCTGAAGCACAGCTATAGATAGAAAATTCTCATCTGCCTGGAGGTATAAACAACCACAGGAAGTTTGGAACATGTTGGTGAGCCTGAGTGCGTGGTTCCCCGCCACAGAGTCTGTTGCTGCTCTGCAGAGGATATGTGCTGCTCGCGGTTTGGTGGATGGCTGCTGCAGGCAGTTCCTCTCCCAAAAATCTCAGCAGAAGCTCCCGTTTCTCCACTACTGAACAGGCTGGAGAAAACAAACCAAGACTCGTGCCTTTTAACAGGCTGAACAGTCTCTCTCTCTCTCTCTCTCTCTCTCTCTCTCTCTCTCTCTCTCTCTCTCTCTCTCTCCCTCTCCCTCTCTCCCTCTCTCTCTCCCTCTCTCCCTCTCTCTCCCCACTTCTTATATGTGACTGTTCAAATCTGAAGTGTCCCCTATGTGCATATGTTTTGAATACTTTACTCCCTAGCACATATGTCTCTTTATTTGTTTATTATTTTGAGACACAGTCTCTTGTAACCCCAGTACTTGCTATGTAGCCCAGGCTGTTCTTGAACTCCTGGTTCTTCTGCCTCTTCCCAAGTTCTGGGATTACAGGCATGCACTTCTGTGGTAAGATGTCAGAGATTTCATGTCTCAGGGTCTTGTGTACGCTAACTGAACACTCAACCACTGGAGCTATGCCCCTGATCCTGTGCTGTGATTCTGAAGCCTCTAGGGGATGGAGCTCAGCTGGCAGAAGCAGGTCTTCAGGAGCAAGACTTTGAAAGCTCTTATCTAGTTTTCTCTGCTTCCTGTCTGAACCATGTGAATGTCCACTCAGTTTCCCACTCCTGTTGCTGTGGACACAACTGCTCCAACTACCTGCTGTGATGGGCTGAGCCCATGAGCCAAAACAAACTGTGGCTTCTGCCAGGTATTTTAATCATGACAATGATAAATATAACTGGTACTCTCCATATCACCTATGCAGACCAGGCTGGCCTTGAACTCCCAGCGAGACTGCCTCAGTCTCCTCAGTGCTGGGACCACAGGTAACAGCTACCATACTGTTTCAGTGTTAGGAAAAGAGTCACACTAAATCTAAATGGAGGTTTTAGGGGAGAGGGAAGGAGGATGAAAGGGAGAGAGAGAGAGAGAGAGAGAGAGAGAGAGAGAGAGAGAGAGAGAGAGAGAGAGAGAGATTATTGGGAAACTCAGTGGTTAAGATCACTTGCTGCTTTGGTTTCAGTTCCCAGAGTCAACATGAAGGCTTGCAATCATCTTCTGACCTCCATGGACATTGGGCACACATGTGGTACACACACACACACACACACACACACACACACACACACACACACACACGTTTGCTAAACCTTCATATACATAAAGTAAAAAATATGAAAATTTTAAGTTAATGAAAATTCTGAGCTGAAGAAAATATTTCATAAAGTATTTACTTATTTAATTTTATGTGTATGCATGTTTTCATGTTATGTATATACGCTGCATACATGCACTGTTGAAGAGGCCAGAGGGGGCTTTGGATCCTCTGTCATGTGGGTGGTAGGACTGGACTCAGGTTTTCTACAAGAGCAGCAGGTGTTCTTAACTACGGACCCATCTCTCCACTCTATTTTTTTTAAAGAAAAAAATGTGTGAGTATAGTGTGTGTGTGTGTGTGTGTCTGTGTGTGTTTGGGTGTCTGCTGCATGTGTGTGGGTGTCTGTGGAGGCCAGAAGAGGGCATCAGATTCCCTGGAGCTGGAATTATAGGTGATTGTGAGCTGACCAGTGTGAGTGCTGGGAACCGAACTCAGGTCCTCTGCAAGAACAACAAGCATGCAATTGCTCAGCCATCTGTCCCGACCCAAGACGATTGTTTTTACTTAATTTCTTTTATATAAATACAGCCATAAGAACTAAGCTAATAAAAATTCCTTAAGTAAAAAATTCCTCCTGGAACACACTTTAATAAGAATATATATATACATATATATATATATCACATTAGAGCTAACATGCTTTTTAAAGATTGCCTGAAAAGAGAATTTCCTTTAGACTTTCTATATTATTAACCAAATTACTACATTAAGAAAAGACATAATTTCACAGTCTGTGTTAATGGATTAAAATCAATGCGGTTTTATGCCTGCTGCCCCTTTATGATCATAGGGCTTGCTAATTTGCCTCACTCATGTGATCCTTGTGGCAGGGTGGCAGTGTTTCAAACATGGGTTAGGGTTAAGAGTAATGGAAGTAATTAATCATAAGGAGGTTGGTTTAAAAAAAAGTTACAAGATTCTGCTGCAGACCCATGACATCATAAGGTAATTCTTAGACTCACACAAACGAAGGATCTCTCTACTTTCATTGTTGTCGTTTAATTAATCACAGAGACAGGCTGAAGTGTAGCTTTGTGGGAAAATGCTTGTCTAGCACGTAAAGGTTATGGGTTCAGGTCCCCAGTACTACAAATGATGGCAAAAGCAGCAAACACCCCACCCAGCTCAGACTTCTGAGTTGTTCACTTACAGAAATGATGTCCTCAAAGAGATAAAGGGGGGTTTCCCACATGTGCAGGGTCTCAGATTGAGGTCTTCTTAAATTTTAAATAAACCCATTACTGATCCCTCCCTCTTTCCCTAATAGGAAACACTGATGGGCACTTGGGACCATCTTAGGGTCTGCCCCATAGTGCTTCCTGCAGTGTTGGAATTGTTATGTCACCTGTCTCACTGGGTGGACACTGTCTCACTGAGCAGACACTCACTGGGTGGACACTCACTGGGCAGACATGGTGTCACAGGGCAGACACTGTCTCACTGGGTGGACACTCACTGGGCAGACATGGTGTCACAGGGCAGACACTGTCTCACTGGGCAGACACTGGCTACAGAACACTTGAGAAATGATTAGGGCTGATGTGCTGAATTTTGATTTTCAAGTAACTTTAAATTATGCATGTGGCTAATAGCTACAAACTGGATGGGTCGGCTTCTAGACACTGTTCTGAAGAAACAGAAACAGGTTCAAACCCAAGACCATCCCCTTCTGCCTTCTCTCATCTCCATCTCTCCCATTCTTCCATTTCTCTTTCTGGATATAGGTACCTGGTACCCCTCCCCTGCAGGTTCTGTGCTTGGCCAAAGACTCAGGACAGCTTCCAAAATCAAGGATTTCGTAAAGGTTGAGACAAGAGGGACAGGTTATGGAGAGAATGAGCATACCTGAAGACCACACAGACAGACTTCTTTCTCACATAGATCTGTGTTTGCAGACACCCATTTTACTTAATCTTATTTTTTCTTATATTGAATATTGATGAATATTCATCAAAATATTCATCAGAAGTAGCCCAGGAGGATATCAAGAAATTTAATGAATAGTGGATGATTTTGGGATCCCTGGATTACGGAGTCAGACAAGCTATAAGGAAACCTAAATGAAATGAGGAACTAGGGGTTAGGGAAAGAAGCGACCAGTCTTGTTGGATCCAGGATAGGCAAAAATAGATCAAAAGACTAATGGCGTCTGGGCCACCCAGGCAGAAAGAAGCCTGAGTCATGGTCTTGATTATCCTTGGAATACTCTGTGGGCTCTGACAGTGACTAGCTATATATGTAGCCGCAGTGGGGACTGACGGTGCTGTCCCTGTTCCTTCTATTCCAATGGTTGGCTGAGCAGGATGCTACTGAGTCATCTCTGCAGAAGATAAACTGACTTTTCTGCCTTGGGCACACCTTTATGGAACAAAGGGATAAAAAGACATGTTCTAGATTCCTGTGACAAAGGAACTACTCAGTACTTGAGTAGTGATACTAAAGAGGCAGGATCTAAGACAACTGATGTCCTACCGAAGGGCTGCTGGGCACCTAGAAATTTTGGTGTCATTTAGTCACTTTTTCACCAAATATGCCTGCTGAAGAATGTTAGTGGACTTCACCATGGACACGGTAAGGAAAGAGACTTAGGGCACGGCTGGCTGCTGAGCAAATGATCATAGAGACACAAACTAGTTAATTTCATTTCCTGACATAACTCTGCAGGGGGTTGTAGTGCATGCTTCAGAGGGGTTTCTGTTAACGGGGGTGGGGGATGGCAGGGGGTGGGAGGTGATGGCTAGGAGAGACCCTGCGGAGTAGGCTTGTTAGCAAAGGAATTGTCCTGGCCAGATTAGGGAAGAGGCACTGTGCTCTGCCTTCCTGGCTTCAGTTATGGGGCCCTTTCTCTAGCTTTTTGGCCCCAGGCAAATGCCGTAGAACTGATCTATCCCTACCCTTTAATGGCAAACTATTGCCAGGTGAAAAGTGATGGCCTGGGCCTGGGTGTGGATTGGCTTGGGGATGACTGGAGAGGTGGCTCAGCAGTTAAGAGCGTATGCTGCTTTAGAGAGAGAGAGAGAGAGAGAGAGAGAGAGAGAGAGAGAGAGAGAGAGAGAGAGAGAGAGAGAGAGAGAGAGAGAGAGAGAGAGAGAGAGAGAGAGAGAGAGAGAGAGAGAGAGAGAGAGAGAGAGAGAGAGAGAGAGAGAGAGAGAGAGAGAGAGAGAGAGAGAGAGAGAGAGGAGAGAGAGAACTAGGTTTTGGTTCCTAGCACCCACACCCCGACTCACAGCCCTCTGTAACTCAGGTTCCTGGGCAGTGGATACCCTCTTCTGGCTCTGTGAGAACTGCACAAGCATACACATTAAAAAAATAAACAAGTCTTAAAAACAAACAACAGTGAAGGGCAGGAAAGGCGGGTTTAACAGCAGGTGCAAAGGGCCCTGCCATGGCTATGCTTGGCTGTCAATTTGATTACAATTTGAAATAACTAAAACCCAAGCACCTGGGTATATCTGCGAGGAATCTTCTTTTTCCGAATTAAATCATTTGAAGCGGGAAGAGCAACTGTTAACTGGTACCTTTTGAGGTGGGAAGATCCGCCTTTAATCTGGACCACACCTTCTGCTGGCAGCCTATCTGAAGGACAGGGAAGAAGGGAGCTCGCTCACTCTCTGCCTGCTTGCCCTCACTCTTGCTGGCAAGTTCACTCCTTCCCATTGCAGAATACTCCTTCAGGATTCCAGCATACACTGAAGACGAGCTGAGACATCCAGCCTCCTGGGCCAAACAACGCCAGATTCTTGGACTTCCTGTTGGTAGACAGCCATTGTTGGATTAGCTGGATCACAGCCTGTAACCCACTCTAATAAATCCCCTGTATACATATACATATTCATCCTGTCATTTCTATTCGTCTGAAGAGCCCTGACTAACAGAGGTCTGCATTGCATGGTGTGGGCAAACACAGTAGACGAAGGAATATACCTGTAGCCTTCCACCACAAGGTTTTGGTGGCCAGTCAGTACTTCATGAGGGAAACCACCCAGAGTTTCCCCCGAAGCATTTAAACTATAAAGACCGCCTCCCCTGTGTCTGTGGTATCAATAGGAGACCAGCACAGAAGCCCTTGGATTAATTTAATAGACTTTTATATAACATTTATCAACATCCATGGAGCTGTGACACCACACAGCAGTGCCAGCAGGAGATGCACCAAGCATGTTACCAGCGAGAGCAAGATCAGAGGGGAGTTGAAGGCCCCGGGGTACATGTTTAATAATGATAGCTTCCCCCTGGGCCCCAATGCCATGGTAGATGAGAGGGTCTTTAAAGTTTAACTGCCCCTGCTGGAGAAGATTGGGCATTTTCATCCCCGGGGCGAACAGTCAGAGAGGAGACAAAGCAGTGTAGCCAGGCTTGTGGATTAAAATGTCTCTATGAGTGGCAGATGTAATGTGCACATTTTGGCTAATCCGTTCTTTTTTTTTTCTGGCCTGAGGCCTGGGGATGCTCTGCTATGTGTATGGGATCTGAAAAGGGGGAGAGGAAGAACTGGGGCTCCAGAGCAGAGGGGCAGGGTGTGAATTTACTGGGACTTCGGTTTAAAGGGAGCCAGGTCGAGAGGGCCAGCTGTGTTTGAAAGGAAAGAGGCAGGGAGGAGCCCAGAAAAGGTGAGTGAGGAGGGAAGGCCGGCAGAGGAGCCGAAGTGGGACACGTGGAGCTCTGTGCGTTGAGGCTGGTGGCATAGAGGCCCCCTGAGCTTTCTGAAGAGTTCCCGTTTCCATTGGAAAACAGGCTGGTGGCATAGAGGCCCTGCGAGCTTTCTGAAGAGTTCCCGTTTCCATCGGAAAACAGTGCGTGGAGGCTGGTGGCATAGAGGCCCTCCCAGCTTTCTGGAGAGTTCCCGTTTCCATCGGAAAACAGTGCGTGGAGGGGTGAGCTCGCAGAGGTACGGGCACAGGTGAGAATAAAAGGAAGCAAATGAAAAAGTGAGCCCTCTCTATTGGAAGCCAGCCATGCTTCTGGCCTTTCAGCTTGTGTGTAAGTTCTTTCTCTGGTAAATAAATATATTATATTCCGTATTGCATTGACCTCCCTTGTTAAGTGGCAGAGGGCAGCACAGAATAAACCCGTTACCTCCAAAGCCACAGAATCAAGGCATCTCAGAGACATCCCTGAACTGAGGTCTGTGGATATGACACATCTCAGGTATTAGTGGCAGGAATCCTAGGTTCTGGGTCTCTCTCTCTCTCTCTCTCTCTCTCTCTCTCTCTCTCTCTCTCTCTCTCTCTCTCTCTCTCTCTCTCTCTCTCTCTCTCTCCTCTCTCTCTCTCTCTCTCTCTCTCCTCTCTCTCTCCTCCCACTCTCTCCTCTGTCTCTCCTCTCTCCTTCTCCCCCCTCTCTCCTCTCCCCCCCTTTCTGTGTCTCATTCTGTTTCTGTCTCTATCTGTCTCTCCTGTCTCTCTGTCTCTCTTACTGTTTCTGTCTGTCCCTCTCTCTCTGGGAAGTAGGCATGGGGGAGGCCATAGTAGCTCACTTTCACCCAGTCCCCACTAAGTAACTGACCGGGGGTGAGCTATCAGCGGCATGCCCTCTTCTGATTACAGGCTACATTCTCAGACTGCTTCATGGAGGGAGATGAGTGTGGTGCTCGATCTCCATCTATGCTAGTGACACAGTTGTCTGAACATGGCTTGAGCTTCCCAAGAAGCTGTCACATGACCCATTGCCATGGAACATACACAGCAAGAACAGAAAAATAGCCCCTCTATACCAAGGCAGCTTTTCTAGCTCGCCTATGTTTGGATGACTTCAAGGGTCAGGCTGTGAGTGTGGCACAAATAGAATTTCTGTCCAGACTAGTCATGACTGCCCATGGAAACTTTGTCTGCAGAGAGTGGCTGGTTTTGTTCTGGTGTAGGTTTTAGTAAAAATATTAAATAAATTAAAAATTTAAATAAAAACACATTAAAAACATTAAAGGTAGTGTGTATAGGGGCAGGGAGCAGGAGCTGTGTGTGGAGATCAGAGGCCTCTTTTGAGAGCTGGTTCCCCCTAACTACCACATGGGTCCTGGGGGTCAAACTCAAGCTGTCAGGTCTTTTACGCGCTAGCCATCTCAACAGCTCCTAACACGCGTTTCTTCTTGATCTCAAACCTCAGGCATTCCTTGGCATAGGTGCTGGAGTGCACACGAGAATGAAAAGAGAGGAAGAGGTCATTCGGGTACGGGCTGGCAAAGTGACATTTGTTGCCTTTGGTCCGTTTCTCAATTCTGTCCGTAGGAAGAAACATCAAACTGAAAAGGAATGAATTAAAGGAAGCAAGAGACAAGCATACTACAGGACAATGATACACGGAGTTCAATCTCTAGGCTGTTATGCTATGACATAAGGCACCCTGAATAGGCAGAGGTATACTTACAATGATCTGGCTTACTCACTGGCTCCTAGCCCAGACTTTTCTATCCACTGGGTTGTAGATTAGAAGTTCTGTCTACTACTTACTAGAGGGTGGTGGGTTTTGTAGAGAAACCAAAATGAAAAGAAAGAAAAAAAGTAGGAACAGGAATTCTTATAAAGCTAAGGTCTCGTCATCTCCTTGGTGAGGCAGAGGCTCATTTAGAGACAACTATGATCCACTCACAGCCCAAGAAGACAGTTAAAAGAGTTTGTGTCTGGAACTTTGTTTCTACAGAAACCAAATATCTCTGGAAATCTAGAAAGGACTTAAGGGTTATGGAAATACATGTGATCAAGGCTGGAGGCAGAAGAACTTCCCCCCAGGAGAATGGCGGATGTCTCCAGAGTCAGGAAGGAAGCTAACCCAGAACCCAGAGAGAAACAGGATGTGAAGGAGCAGCCAGACCTGTGGCTCTTGAGTGAGAGGGAAGAAGGTGAGATGTTATAGTTGTTATAAGATCCAAAACCAAGGAAGCATGAGTGTTTGGAGGGGTTAATTATCTCATAGGTGAGAGAATGAGAGCCACAACCAGATGACCTTCCCCCAAATAGTTGACATTAAACAAAACAGGGAGGTGCTTCTTTTTTCTTTTTGAAAATTATTATTATTATTATTTAGGTTAGAAACAATCTTGTTTCACATGTCAATCCCAGCTCCCTCTCCCTCCCCTCCTCCCCCGCCCTCCCTACCAGGTCCCCCAGTCTCTCACCCAATCTCCAGTTCGATCCCTAAGGAGGGTGAGGCACTCCATGGTGGATCTCCAGTAACTGTCATTTCATCCAGGGCAGGGCCTAGGCCCTCCCCCCAAGGGTCCCAGCTGAGAGAGCCTCCCATATTGTGGCAGGGCACTCAAAGTATATTTGTACTCCAGGGATAAATACTACCCAAGGCCCCACAGATTACCTAGACCTCCTCACTGATACCCACATTCAGGGGGTCTGGTTCAGTCCCATGCTTTCCACACAGCCATCAATCTGGGGTCCAAGAGATCCCCCTTGTTCAGGTCAACTGTCTCTGTGGGTTAAACCAGCCCAGTCTTAACTCCTTTGCCCATCAGTTCTCTCTGACACCGGATTCCAGGAGTTCAGTTCAGTGTTTGCCTGTGGGTATCTGCCTCTGCTTTCATCAGTCGCTGGATGAAGGTTTTGTTTCCTAGACTCTCTGGCAGTGGGATTGTATGCTGGTACTCCCCCAATTCGTAAAACAGGGAGGTGTTTCTTAGTAACGATAGAGTCCACAGTAAGAGTAACCAGAGGACTAACACTGAAGCTGAGACAATTGTCCAACAAGGTTACATGACGAGATATATAGAGAAGGGACGACTAGTATAATTACGTAAAATAGTTAGTGTTCCTAGATGCGTATCTATAGTTGATATAAGGGAGTTTTCAGACATCCCCTACTATCTGGAAGATGTTTGACTAAGACATGACCTTGCAAACCTAGGGGAAGATGTGATCTGCCATCAGGAGCAGGGCAGGTTGGAGTAGAAGTTAATCTGTTGGGACAGTATCTTCCAAGAAGGATCACCCTACCCAGAGTGATGCTGGACATGATTTAAATGTTGTCATTCATTGGTTGTTTTCTCTCTTGCTATGGAAGACCACTGTGAGAAGGCATTGTAAGACATTACTCAGGCCATTGAGGAAAACTCAAGGGGGTTACTGCAAATGTATGACGTTTTTGTGTGTGGGGGAGAGGCACTGTTCTAGAAAAGAGCATATTGTTAAGAACTCAGCTGTGATTTTCTGGGTGCAGCAGGGCCATGTCACATGAGCAAATGTCACTCTGTAGCAGCTAAAACAGAAAGCAGTGGATCTTAAAGCCTGGTTTGCCAAGCACAGAGGAAATCGGCCTCCTGAAGAGGAGGTGGCAGAGGCTGGGACTCACTGCAATCCCCTATTATACCAATGTTAACATCAGCATGGGCAGTCAGGGATCTGCCAAGTGTGGTTTGTGGGGGAGGAGAAATCTTCACAAGCAGGTCCTCTGGCTTCAGTAAACCAGTATCCAGAGTAAAGAGCGTCACTGATGTAGCCCAGGACTAGCTGCTTAATACTCACAGTTCCAAAAGAATATGGCCCCAACTCTCTCACAGCTCACCCTCCATTCCTGAAAGAGACATCACCACAGGTTTCAAGAGGAAAGAGTATCTGGACATGATAGAAGGAAAGAAAGTTGTCCTGTAAAATCCACTGAATAGATTTACGAAATCTTTGATACAGTGTGATGACAATTATTGTGTCCTACTTAGGGGTGCTATTGCTCTGATGAACCCACGACCAAAGCAACTTGGGGAGGAAAGGATATATTCAAATTATACTTCCATCACTACTCATTATCAAAGAAGTCAGGACAAGAACTCAAACAGGGCAGAAACTGCAGGGGCGGGGAGCTGATGCAGAGGCCATGGAGGAGTACTGCTTACTGGCTTGCTCTCCGTGACTTGCTCAGCCTGCTTTTTTATAGAACCCAGGACCACCAGCCCGGGAGTGGAACCACCCACAATAGGCTAGGCACTCCCACATCAATCACTAATTAAGAAAACTTCCCACAGGCTTGCCTATAGCCCAATATTATTGAGGCATTTTTCTCAAGTAAGGTTCCCTCCTCATCAATGACTCTAGCATGTGCCAAGGTGACATAAAACTAATGAGCATAAGTTGATAACAATATATGATTATATTCTTGAAAGTCGATGGGAATAGATTTTAAGTGTTCTTATCACTATACACATGCACACACACACACATGCACACATACACACACACGTATCTGATGTAATACATATTAGGTTGATTTAGCCATCCTACTATGATTACACATTTCAAAATGACATATTGTACTTAATAAACATATTCCATTTTTATTTTCCAACTAATAAAAATATCTTGTATTTGAGGCTGCCACTGCCCTCTCATCCTAACATGGCCTCACTCAGAATGAATAAATTATCATCCTTCAAATGGTAAATAAACTGCTTTACAATTAAACCCTGTATGGAAAAGTCTCCTCAATGGACTTGAATTCCACTGTGGTCACTTGGCACAGATCCTGGGCAGACCAACTCCGTGTTTCCTCCATTCCTCTGCAGATAGCTCAGAGACACTGCCATGGTCATTGGCAGCATAACACACTAACTCTAGGAAGCTAATACATCCTGGACTAGCTGAGATGGCTTTTGCTTCCTACATCCTAAAGTGCCAAAGCTAGCACTATCATAATTGTATATGTCATAGTCAAGCTTTGTGTTTTCTAAAAAGAAGAGTTTCATGATGAACGTTGAAGATACTACGTCCATCCCAATGTCAGGAAGGATTGGGGATAGCTGCAGAAAGAACGTGGGTCCCACCTCCCTCCACTTTTGGGAATTTCAAACCGACTGCAAATTTGTTATTTTTGGAATCATAAGGGTGAGATGATTTTCTTTAGCAATTTTTTGTAGGTTAATTTGCAAGATAATTTAGCCCTGAGATTTACAGTTCTCTAAAAGGATTTGATAAAAAGGAGACTTTTATTCCTGAAATATTTTCATGTTGTTAATAAATCAAACTTCAGAATCTTTGATGTACCACATTAGATGATATATTTTGTTACAGAAAATAGAAAGGAAGTGAATTTTCAGTCTTGATTGATGTACTGTTTGCATCTTTGATTCATGAACTAGCTAGATTGATTTGTCAACCTGCAGTTAGCTAAGTTTACACCTTCACCTGAAGACCTGGGGTGATGTGGGGGTGGGGGGAGACACAAAGGAATAGCACCATGCAAGGGCTTCCAGGATTGGGGTACAGAGCCACCCATAGGATGCTGTTTTCCTCCCCTCCATGTGTTGGTGTAGGGACTCTCCACCAGAGGACTAGTCATGAATCCTCTCAGCCAAATGTGAGTGGTGATTATTTGAATTCTTCCTGTGGTCGTTTGAATCAGAAATGGCCCCATAGGCTACATGTTTGAATAGTTGGTCCCTAGTGGGTGAAACTGTTTGGGAAGGATTAGGAGGTGTGGCCTTGTTGGAGGAAGTGTGTCACTGGGGTCGGTGTTTGAGGTTTAAAGCCCATGGAATTCCCAGTTAACTCTTTCTGTCTGGTGCTGATGGATTAAGATGTGAGCTCTCAGCTACTGCTCCAGCGCCATGCCTGCTGCTATGTTAACTTCTCTGATGGTCATGGACTCACTGCCTGGAACTGTAAGCCCCCCAAAACTCTTCTGTAAGACACCTTGGTCATGGTGTCTCATCACAGCAATGGAAAAGCAAGAATCTCCTGTAAAGAGAAGCCTTCCCGCCAGCCTGGTTCTAGAGCTGCATCAGTCCCAAGTAAATGCACAGGAGGCTATATTAATTATGAAGCTATTTGCCTTGCTTGTTTCTTACTGGCTAGCTCTGACTTAAGTATTTATCCCATAATTGTTATTCTAAGTATTTCTCTTACCGGAGAGGTTTCCAGGCTTCTTATCCCTATGGCAGTTACATCTTGACTTCCTGTGTTTCTCCTTCCCAGATTCCTCCTGGACTCCTAGTCCCACCTATCTTGCTTCCCTATTGGCCAACAGTGCTTTATTGACATATACACAGGACTTTCCCCCATCACTCTCCCTTTCAGGCTGGACCTGCCTTCTGGGAAGATGCCTTCTCTTGTATAGGCACAAACATAAGACAAGAGCAACTGAGAAGGACTTGCCCACAAAGGGACATCATGCTGTCTGGTATCACTTGTGGCTGGTGAGTTAATTGTATCCAAGGAAACTGAGTTAGGGGCCCATTTGGCTTGATGCTAATGCACATATTTTAAAATAGCTTTAGATCAGAGAGATACATCTGTCCAACTCATGTGTCAATAAATTCTCCTTTCTCAAGAAAAATCGTGTGACCTTGGATTTGGCTTTGACTCAAAAGGAGAGGAACAAAAGGATTAAGGGAAAGAAAGTGTTTCTGGAACCATTCCCAGGGTCCTCTGCCCTCTTCTTGTCTGCATCTCTTTCTTTCTTCTCTACTTCCTCCGTATTTTCATCTTCTCACCCACTATGGTCTTGCTCTGTACCCCAGGCTAGTCTGACACTCACGATCCCTCCTTTTTTAGCAACCCGCTCCCCAGTGCTGGAACTGCAGGTGCAAGCCATCATGCTTAGCTTCCAGTATATTTTTGGGGGGGGGATAGCAGACCAGCAGACTCGTCCCATTCCCACCTTTCCTTCTGTGTCCTATTATCTCTTCCTCAACTTCACACCCCTAAAGTTGTCTGCTGATCCTGCCATTTTTGTCCATTGTTGGGAGCCAAACTCAGGGCCTGTACCACTGAGTCATACCAAAGCCAGACCCTGTTATCTTACATAGACCTTTGTGTTTCCATTCTGATGCATTTTTAAGTATTATCTTTAATAGATTTATGCTTTAAAAAGATTTATTGGTGTTTTGCCTGTATGTATGTATGTATGTATGTATGTATGTATGTATATATGTATGTATGTATGTGTATCATATTTGTGGCTAGTCCCTGTAGAGACCAGAAGACAGAATCAGATCCCTGGAACTGGAGTTATAGATAGTTGTGAACTGCCAGTCTGGGTTTTGGGAACCATATTGGTATCTCTGCAGAGTAGCAAGTGTTCTTAACTGCTTAGCTATTTTTCCAGCCCCTAGATCTATAATTTAAGTATAGACAATATCTAGAATAATTTTCTTACATTTATTTTCAGCATTAAAAACTCCATCTATGACACTCTTAGCAAAGTCTTGTATGGCTGCTTCATATTCTATTTCTGCAGGTAAAAATGTAAAATGCCATTCATTTTGTTGTAAGAATTTCTTGTCTGCCTGCAGTGCACATTGCATCATCTTTGTGAGGTATGAGAAAAATTGGTTTATGTCTTTGTTGGATGCAGGATGAAAGATAGTAAAAGCCACAAGCTTTATTGTCAATGACCTTCCTCTCTTGGAAGAAAGAATATTAAAAACATAATTATGGAATAGTTCAAAAAGTGTCAGTATGAAAGTATAAAAGGTTGTATTTGCGTGAGGAAACAGGAGGAAAGCATGAAGCTGGGTAGATATGATGGGCCAGTTGATACCATTGGCTGAAATATATGCAAATTTCAAGCTTCATGCATATTCGATTTATACATTTCACAATTTCATACTGTGGATCTTATGCTCAGATGCTGGTAAACCTAGACTGAACAAATGTTTTTAAACAGCTCTGCTGCCACGCTTTGATTGTCTTCCACAGATACATGGTAGCCACTGGCTACAGCTCTAAGGAGGTCTCATGAATTCCAAAGAGTGGAGAAGCCCCCCAGCTCCTCCACCAATCTTTTCCAGGAGTGATGACACAACATGGTTTTCTACCTACAGAGTATTATCAAAACCAGAGTTTCTCATGCTTAGATGTGCTAACGAATGACCTGGGGATTTGTTAAACATGGATTCTGATTTTAATGAGCTTGACATTCTGCCTGTCACAGATGCTTGGGACATATTAATGCTGATTTTATACAATTTGAGCAACATATAGCACACACACACACACACACACACACAATACACTCTTACCCATGTACATACACATGCACACAATTCCCTTTTAGACTTCTCTGTGTTGCTGGAGAACTCTATCCATGGTTCAGTTGGGCTATCAAGACTTCCCTTTGCATTTAAGAAGGTAATATGTGCAATGAGTCTTCAAGGCAGAGTAAGTATGGATACCTGTTACTCTTCCCTTCTGAGGCTCACCACATTTTCCGAGTCATCCACAAAGTGCCTGTGGAGTTGCCAGGTCTCTCCAATACTGATGTGGAGACCACCAATGTTTCTGTGGATCTGGAAGTGGAAACTTAGGTGCAGAGATAACGTCATGGAATGAGGGCCAGCTCAGGATTAAATACCAGTATGTGACTCAAATGTCCACCACTGTGCCTCTCAATTGCAATGTCTGACCACAGAGGATTTGTTCAAGGGGCAGCCCTTCTTTGTCTATAAAAGCTATACCAAACTTGTACAAAAGCTATGCCCATCTTCTCAAACATAAGCTAGTTTTCCTTTCTTAAAACAATCTTTTCCTGAGAATGAGGATGTAGCTCAGTACTAGAGCATTTGCCTAGCAAGAATGAAGTTCTGGGCTTTGGTTCCCCAGCATTGCAAACATAAGTGAGCAAACAGACCAACTATAATTATACTGGTTAAAACAAACAAACAAAACACATCCAAGGTTGAAATCAATGACACCTTTTTTTCTACCTTAAAGAACCTTTTAATCCTTAAAAGTGAAAAGGGGAAGGCAGGGATAACCAGGTATTTTTGTCTGCTGGAGCAACCATAAGAAGCCCAGCAACAGAAATTCCACTCCAAAGCCCTGGAGGCTGAGATCCCCATGGGAGATCTCCACTGTTAGGTTCTGGTGAAGGCTGAGCTCCCCGCTGGTAGGTGCAGACTTCAGCCTGGGTCCTCACAGGGTAGAAAGAGAGTGCACTTTGGGGTGTTTTGTTTTATGAGGGTCCTGCTGCCATCATCAGGGTCCCACCCTTATCATCTCATCTAGACTTAATCATCTCCCAAAGGCCCCGTCTCTGAACACCATCTCGGCTTTGACAGGAGCGCCTCAATATGTGATTTTGGGGGCACACAATTCAGTTCACAGTGAGACAGTGCCGGTGGCTCTTCTGTATGCTTTGGCTCCAGAAACTTTGTCACAGAGCAGAACACAAACAGCATATGGAGATGAAGGTTGTAGCATAGGTAATAAGAGACCAGCTCTGAGTGCTCTACCTGCTATAAGACCTGCAAGGACGGTGGGGATGTGCTGGCCATGGGTGAGAATATATATTCGACTAAGTTTTATAAGTGAGGAGCAATTATTTGGAGTGGTAACCTGGAGGCAGATCTTCTTCCTCCCAGAATCCATCTCCTCCGTATAGTCAAAATTGAAATAACCTACCCAGAGGGCACAAGCATTCTACAAGACAGCCATACACAGGAAATGAATGTTCCCTTAATCGTTTGGCTGAGAGGAAGGATGGAGATTGGCACAAAAAGCTAGACTTTTGTGGAATAATTAGAAAATGAAAAATTTTTGTTCTTCAAAATGTACTCTGTATAAATTCAAAGAGTGGGCTGGGGACCCATTTCACCATGTTCTCAGATTCGGGGTTTGGAGATGCCACTGTAATAAAACCTCAGCTCTCTCCGGGCCAATAGCCTGACTCCAGAGCAGAGCTGGGCTGGGGCTAAGAAACTCAGCATGGGTTCTCTAGCGGATGAAGCCATAGCATGGTTAGGGATGCTGAGTACCATTTTCTTTCCTGTGAATCTGCTGGGGATGGAGCTAAATGGAGAAGCAGGAGTTACTGATGGAATAACCAAAGGGAAGAATTATACTCCCCCCTGGTTTGCTCATTGAAGTATTACACTCCTGAACTTTGCATACAGGGTGTTTATTGAGGTTAACAGGATACAATGGGGTCATTGGGGCAGATTATAATGCAATAGGACTGGTTTCCTATAATAAGGGGTTATTAGGCCTATTGGGAGTTTGGTGGAGGAGAAGCAGAAGAAGGACTTGTAAGGGATATATGTTCTTACTGCTATTATAGGACGTCCATGGAAGCCGTCACATTTACATATGCTATAGAAATATTTAGAGCCAGATGTTGAGGCAGCTGTAATCACAACACTGGGGACATGGAAGTAGAGAGAAGAGGATGGTGAATCTGGAGACAGCCAAGCTACATAGGGAAACGCTTCTTCATTCTTTTTTAAAATAAGGGCTGAGGACGTGGGTTTGCTGGTAAAGTGCTGATCACACAAGTCTGGCAACACAAGTTTGGGTCCTAGAAACCCACATATAAAGCTGAAAGCAGAAACACCTTTAATAATCTCAGGGAGGCAGAGACAGGAGGATCCCGGAGCTCACAGCTAGTGAGTCTGCCTCAAAAAATGAGGTGGAGAGTAAGATGTAAGTGTGAAAATACATGCACACATATTACACAGATATCTAACATATATACAGACACACATATATATATACACATATATGTGTATGCATACATTGCACACACACATATGTATATCAGAGTGATCTGTGTTTTCTATATGCCAATGAAGTGACTGGTGGCTGACGGTCCCTGAAGAGTCTCAAGGGAAACTGGCCATCAGCAAGACCAAGGCTTGATCAGAGAGGGCTGAGACTTTCAGGGCCACTTCTCAGAGAAGAAGAGAGATGAAAGCTTTGAGACGATCACCTGTGACCACCGATGTAACTGTCTACACAATGAAACTTCTGTAAAAACACACGACCATGTTTGAGAGTTTCTGGGTTGTTGATCACATGGGGTACCTGAGGGGGTGGTGTCTCTGCAGGGCACGGAGGTTCCATTGCTGTCCATCTGCCTTAGCTTGCTTTTTTCCTCTGGTTGTCGTTGTTACTTAGAACACCCGAAACTTACAAAAAGAGGCTTATTTTGGATCACGCATCAGGAGGCTGAGAAGTGCAGGACCAGGCAGCTGACGCTGCTGGGCATCTGCTGAAGGCCATGTGGTTTTTCTTAGACTGGCAGGCAAGTTAAGATACGCAGAAGAGAAGAAAGAGAGCCACAGTGGAGTGACAGCCAGCACATCCCTTTGAGAAAAGCATGAATTTATGTATGAGGGCTCAGCCTCCATGATATGCACCTTCCCCTAGGTCTTAGCTTCTAACACAAACACAATGAATAATTAAGGTTCTGGCATGTAAATGTTAGGGGAACACTGAAGCCTTAACAGCATCTTTGCTATCTGGTTGTTCATTTATATTCTTATATTTTGGTTGTGAGCCTAGCCTTCAATGGCTGAGCCATTTCTCCAGCTCCGTTTATATTCTTTAAAATGCTTCAAAACAAAAACAAAAACTAGCAAACATGTTTCTCTGAGTTCTGAAAGCTTCTTTAGCATGATAACAGGACCCAAAGAATGGATTATGGAAGCTGTGACCTTGTAGCTGGTTAGTCAGAGTATAGGAGAGAACCTTCTTGGAACTGGTACCAGAAGTGGGGACAGTCCTATGTACAGAAACCAAAGACCATGAGCTCCGAGGCAGAGTGTTTGAAGGTCAAGGAGTGGAAGGACAGGAACAGGAGTTGGAGGGAGATGAGGAGGACTCTGTTCTCTGTGGCAGGAAGGAAGGGGTAGTGATAACAAGGTTACAGATAACTTTTGAGGGGCAAAGGTAGGAAGTAAGGTGCTTTGGCTCTTTGGACGAAGCCGTTTACCATGTGGTAGGAAGAAGAAGATGAGTGCAAAGACTGAGATAGGTCAGGGAGTCAGAGGAGACACAGACTAAGGAGACACAGATGGCTTCTGAATTGGCATCCAAGACCTGGCTGAAGACAGAGGTAACAGATTTGCAAAGTTCCAAACTCATGCGACTGTTGTGTAGCAAAGTCCGGTACCTGACACAGATGTGGAGGAGGCTAGCTCCAGAGCTGCTGCATGGTTGTAACACCTTTCCACTCAGTCCTCACCTTTAATGGCTCAGTAGCAGAGCCTCAGGACTGCACACCGAGGGCTCAGCTGGGTCCAGGATCTGAAGAAAAGAGTAATGATGGTTTAGCAACACTCCCGAGGTGCTGGATTATGAACTGGGGACACTGTAGTCACATGCACACAGACTCCCATCCAAATGACCTCATTGATCCTACGAACACACTATAATGTATGTTTTGGGGTCACCAAAGATGACACCCCATGGGACCATTATACCTCATGAATACTACTTTAAAACAGTAAAACCTCCTTTTCTCTATCTGGTCAGTCAGGTAGCAGCCCTGTGCTTAGTGTGTAGGAGACATAAGTGTTCCAGTAAAACAGATAGCCAGGCTTTCTGCCCTGGTTTTCCAAAGCCCAAATCCCCGAGGAGAGAGGTTTGGCCCAGAGAGACAGTGGTGTGGTCAAATGAGGGGAAACCTTGGGTGTATTGATTTCTGCAGGCTTTCGCAACAGTTCAACACCTTGGTAGGCATGCCATAGAAGAAGTCTATTGTGTTTGAGGTCTGGAGTCTGAAACCAAGATGCTGGCAGGCCCTGCTCTCTCTGGTGGCCCTGGAGAATTTTCCCTCGCCTCTTCTACTTCTCAAGGTTGTCAGGGATCTGTGGCACTTCTTGTACGTGATTTGAGCCATGTGACCGCTGTGTCATGTGTGTGTGTGTGTGTGTGTGTGTGTGTGTGTGTGTGTGTGTGTGTGTGTGTGTAGTGTATGGCTGTATAATGTTTGTGTGTTGGACATGTGTGCTTATGCCTGTGGAAGCTGAAAGTCAGTGTTGGGTGTCTTCCCCCATCATCTCCACATTGCTTTTGATACAGGGTCATCCACTAAACCTGGAGCTCACCTATTCAGCTAGACTGGTGGATAACGGGCTCCAGGAATCTGCCTGTCTTTGCCACCCAGTGCTGGTGCCACAGATGTGTGCTGCTGCACCCGGCTTCCTATGTGGTTGTTGAGGATCTGAACTCAGAGCCTCACGCTTGTGCCGAAGCACTTGCCCAGGGAGCCATCTCCCTAGTCCGTGTAGCCATCTTTTTTGTTTCTATCTTTATGTTATCTTTCCCATGCTTGTCTGTCTCTGTGTCAGTTGCCTTTTTTATTAAGATGCTTATCGACTCACATAGTAACCTAGTTGTCACTAATTTCTCTCTGTGAGGGCATTTTTTAATTAAATTTTTTATTAATTAAAAATTGACATTTTATATGTGTATATGATGTACTCTAATTACTCTCATCTCTATGCTGTCTTATTTCCCTCCCAACCCTGTTAATGCCCACCCCCATCCTTACAAATACCTTTTCCACACTTATATCTTTTGGTTTTGTTTTGTGACCAAATATAACCAGGGCCATCTATGTGGCTGTGGATTTGGGATTATCCATTGGAGCTTGTTGAACTCACCAGCAGAAAATGAAACTGAAGACAACATCTCCTCCTCCTCAAGACTCTATCCGTACCCAGTAGCTCATCATGGTTTAGGACCTTATGGAGCTGCTATTTCATCCATGACTGATGGCTGATAGGCCCAGTCTTGTCCAGGCCAAGTAACCACAGCACAGTTCTAGAGAGAGAGAGACAGATAGACAGACAGAGCATAACACTGGGGGAGGCATGGCTGCAGGAGCCCAGAGAAAGACACTGAGAGATCACATCTCTGACCACATGCAGAAAGCAGACAGTGAACTACAAGTGGGAAGGGTCTATAAATTCCCAAAGCAGACCTGTAAATCCCAGGCTTCCTCTAGCAAGACTCCACCTCCTAATAGAGTCCCATAACCTCCCTCAATGGCATCACTAACCAGAGACCAAGTATTCCAATATGAGAACCTACAGATGATATGCCCCATTCAAACCCACTATGCAGTAGAGCTCCCTTCTAATTCATTTTTTAAAAATTATGTTTTTGAATTGGGTTATAAGATAGGAAGTTTCAAATGACTTGGGGATATTGTGGTTGAGTTCTTGTCTGGCATACATGAGGCCTGGCTTCAATTTACACACTTACAATAAACAAGAAAAGATAGTAGATTTTCATGTGACTTTTCCCTATATTCTTCATATTGACTAATCTCCCCCAACTCCTAATTTCCCTCATCCCTTATTTCCCTTCCTGCTGCCACAGGTACTCCAGGTTAAACTTCGGTAACTAAATATTTGAAACTCGAATCCACATATGAGAGGTAACACATAACAGTTGTTTTATTCTGGACCAGAATGACCTCACTCAATATATCTTTTCTAGTTCCATCCATTTTCTGAAAAATGTATTTCTCCTTATAGAATCAAATTCTACCATGTGTATGGACCACATTTTCATTATTCACTCATCAACTGATAAACATCTAGGCCAGTTCTGTTTGTTTTTTAGATATTGTGGATAGAGAAGCAGTGAGCACAAGCGGGCAAACATTTCTGACATAGGATATTAGAGCCCTTTGGTAAATTCCAGGCAATGAATTAGATGGGTCATGTGACAGCTGTCTCTTTATGTCTTGAAAAACTTTTCCGAAGTAACTGCACCAGTTTAACGTCCCCAACAATTTATAAAGTTTTCCCTTGCTCACATCGGCATTCATTGTGTTCTTGATGATGGCCATTCTGACCAGGGCAAGATGGACTCTTATTGCATCCTAACCTGCGTTTCCCCAGTGGTTAAGGGTGCTGAGCACTTTTAAACGTGTTGGATAGCCATTTGTATTTCTTCTTTTGAGAACTCTGTGTTCTGTTCCAGAGCCCTTCCCTTTAATTTTTTTTATAATTTCTATTTCTTTAGTGTGTTCTTTGTATAGTCTAGACACTGATCCTCTGTTAGATGGCAAAGATCTCCCATCCTCTCTCTTTACTAGATTCTCTGTTTCCTTTGCTGCAAGGAGCTTTTTTTAGTTTCCTGAGATCTTCTGCATTAATTGCTGGTCTTTTTTTCTTGAGCTACTGGAGTCCTATTCAGAAAGTCCTTACCTGCACCTATGTGTTTATACTCCCTACTCCTCCTCTAGATGTTCCGTGGCATCAGGGTTTATGTGGAGGGAGAACATTATTTTGATAAAGGTTCCATTCTGTGGTGCTGGGTATTGGTGTTTTTTTGTGTAGGATTTTTTTTACAGGTTACAGCTTGACTTAGAACACAGAGTCTCTTCCTGTCTCTGCTCTCTGGCTTTCTGGCATCGTAGATAAGCTGTCGATAAACTCCAAGAAAGAAAGCCCTGGCAGTGGGGCCTCCCATCTGACAAACCACAGGACGTGCTGGAAGCCACGACGGTGTCAACAAAGCCACTGTAGGGCCAAATTGCATGGGCTAAAATGTCTTCTCCATGCCCCCCCCAACCTCCAGTTGGAGTTCAGGACGGTGACACAAGCACGGGATGTAGGTAGATGGAGTTTACCTCACAGAGATATCACTGACAGTTGTCCATTTGTAGCCACAAGTTTTACATCCAGAGATCCAACCAACTCTGGCTCTAAAATAGAACCAACAGTGCTTGGGCATGATAAATAATTGAGAGGTGGTTTAAAGCATACCAGAGGATGTGTGCTGTTTATTTGCAAGTACAGCGATGTTCTCTATCAGGGCATTGAACGTCACCGGTGATGGTTTATGCAAGACCCTCCTCATAAACACTGAAGGACAACAGCACACTTGACCAGGTGACCCATATTGCTGCAGCCCCATCACAGAGGTCTTCGATGCCTGTCCCCTCTTTTCAGCCAGGCCCAGGTCTGCAGGTGTGTTCCCTAGCAACCGTTTATCACCAGCGCTCTGCTTTTCCCTCCCCTGTAGCTCTTCTTGTTCAGTATGGCCAGTATCGAACACTGGTAAGCATTATCTTGAAGAAGCTGGTTGTATCTTGAAAGGAGCGTACGGTGAACTCGCTGTGAACAACTTGCCTGGTCATCTTCTTGTCTGTATTCTTCCTCCTCCAGCTCTTTCTTCTCTCTCTCCCCTTTCTCTCTTTCTCTCCCTTTCTTCTTAAATAAAATATTTTTCTTCTGTACATTTCATAGGCAAAAGAAAAACTCCATAGAAGAGAGGGTGATTTCAGGAACATGGAAGGAATTGCATTTCTAGATGGCCAGCATGCTCTCATTTTTAGCCGTGAAATGCAAGTCCTTCAGGCGTGAGTCGCACCTTCTTATTCTGTTTACAGCTTGGCAGCTCTGTGAGGGTAATGTGCAGTGAGTTTTGTTGATGAGGCGCTTACAGGTGTGAGCTGCCTTGTGATCAGCCAGCAGAAAAGCGAAAGGGAAGTGCAATCTCCTTGTGGGGCTTCCACAGATTGTCACCGAGAAGGACACTTTTATTCCAAATCTAGACAGATAAGTAGAGAGTCCTGTGTCGGGGCCCATAGTAATTGCTCTGTTCCATCTTGACATAAGGTCAGACTCTTGCTCTTTCAAGGTTAAACAACAGATGTTTGGTCTAAGGTGTGGCTATTGTGTGTTTTGCCTTGACAACAGGATGTTTGGCCTGAAGAGTAACTAATGGATGTCTTACCTTGACAACAGGATATTTGGTTTAGGAGGTGGTTACTCGATGTTTTGGGTATTAAGAAGGTAATCACGCTTGCTTGCTCGCTCTTTGTATCTTGGTAAGGAAGTCATTTGCCCCCCACCCCATGAGTGGGGTACATAAGAGCTTTGAGCAATAAACTTGGCTGACCCCAGTATTCACTGGGCACCCTCCTGACTCTTATCTATTGTCTCTAACCCATTTCTTTCCTCAATCCATACTCCCCTTCTCAGGTACGAACAGGAAAGATGAGCTGGACCCTACATATGGCCTCACAGTGTGGGGTTCCGGCAGTCCCATAGATTATCAGGAAGCGTACACAGCAAATATTATTTTCTGTTTCTAGCATCTGTTGGTGACTTTTGGCTACTTTCTTTTTCTTGCTGCTTTTTGTATTTTCAAGATTTCTACGAGTTCCACCCCCTCCCCCAACTCTCTAAAAATACATTGGAGAGTAGGTGATTGGCAGAGTTACCTCTCACCTTGAGAACTGAGTAGTTTTGGACCAGGTGGTTGTGAGCTGGGGCCTAAAAGCAATACAAAGGAGGAAATTGCTCCAGGCCAAACTCTGCCCCCACCCCCAAATTTGTGTGCTGAAGCCCTAGCCCCCATTTTGATATATTTAAGACCAAGAAGTAATTAAGGTTAAGGTTAATTAATGAATTAACTCCAGTATTGTTCTATTTGGAGGAAAGCAGCAGTGAGTTAAGTCCTGAGGGGTGGGGCTATGGTGGGATAGGGATGGGGTATGGTGGAATGGGGTGGGGCTATGGTGGGATGGGATGGAGCTATGGTGGGATAGGGGTGGAGCTATGGTAGGATAGGGCTGGGGCTATGGTAGGATAAGGGTGGGGCTATGGTAGGATAGGGGTGGGGCTATGGTAGGATAGGGGTGGAGCTATGATAGGATAGGATAAGTAGTGTTCATACAAGACCCAGAGAGTCTCTCTCTGTCTCTCTGTCTCTGTCTCTGTCTCTGTCTCTGTCTCTGTCTCTCTCTCTCTCTCTCTCTCTGTACCATGTGACAACACAGCCAGAAGGCAGGAAAGCAGCCATGGGCAAAGCAGAAAATGGGACCTTGGGAGGGGAGTTGGGGACTAGAGGAGAAAGGTGGTCAGAGTAAAGGGGAGTTCAATGTGAAGGAGACGAAGTTGGAAAGTAAGTAAGAATTGGCTTGTGTGGGGCCTGGTGTGAAGGTCTAGAGTTGGATTTATGAATACAGAATTGTGAATAGATTGGCAGTCAGGTGTTGCCAGTGTCTCTAGATCTCAAACAATTCTCCTCATTTCCATTCACCCTGTTTTCTTTTGTAACGTAAAAAAGTTTTAAAACTCTGTGTGTGTGTTGGGGGACATGCACTTGAGCACGCTCGTGTGTGTGTGTGTGTGTGTGTGTGTGTGTGTGTGTGTGTGTGTGATGTACGCACATGGACAACTTTGTGGAATTGATTCTCTCCTCCTACCTTTTCCTAGGTTTCTGGGACTGACTTCAGGCCATCAGGCTTACACAATAAACACTTTTACCCGCTGAGACCTCTTAAAGGTAATTTATCTTTATCTGTGATTTCCCAGGAAGATCCTGGGCTTCAGAGCCCTGGAGCAGGGTCAGGCATAGAGATATGTCTTTTTTTATGTTTTTTATTATTTTGTGTATATGGGTGTTTTGCCTTCTTGAGTATGTATGTGTGTGTGGCCTCTCAGAAGCCCTTGGGTCCCTTGGTACTGGAGTTGCAGATGGTTATGAGTGCTGGGGATTGAACCCAGGTCCTCTGGAGGAGCAGCCAGTGCTATTATCCACTGAGCCATCTCACAGAGGTAGGTCTTGACAAGACTCCAGTGCCCAGATGCGAGCAGAGGTGGAGAGGAGCCAGCTGCTTCTCTTCCATCTTTCCTCTGTCATTTTCCCGCATGCCCAGGGACCCTGCCGCTCACTCAGTGCTCCTCAACTAGATTGCAGCAGCTCTCTGGAGAGGCTCGCCAGCTTATGGGATGATGAGAAGGAGAATGGAGACATACCCCTTGGAGAAGCATCCCTTCTCAAGCAGCTGGGGAGGTGATTCCTAGTGCAGTCTGAAGGAAATAGGGTTCCCATCTACGTGGATCCAGTAGAGGATATGAAAAAGAATTCAAAGCTGGACAGAGGGCACCTGCTGGGACATGGGGAATACTGAGGTCATTGTGAACTCCACAATGATATGCGGCAAAGAGCCACCCAGAAGACAAGACAGGCTTTTGTATGTTAGGTGAGGGTTGGAGCAGGCTGGGCTTCTCTGAAGAGGGAGAGGCACTGTCTAGATTCCTTAGGATGTTGAGTATGTGATCTTAACCTCCCAGCTCTGTGGTACCCACACCCAACACACTAGTCATCATTTCATATCCTGCTTTATGAGCCTCATGTCGTGTTGATAGGACATATGGCGATTTGTACAAGACAGAGACAGATATCCCTTCTTTGAGACACTCCGGTTATCTGCTCAAAGTAACTTGGATCTCCACATTAGCTGATTCCAACATTCCCTATCAGTCTTCTTACTTTGCAAATCCTTTGTCCAAACAGAATCTTTAAGAAGGATTCTGGGAACAGAAATGTCTGAGATTAGATTGCAATTAATATTTTAATATTATACATTAAAATGATATATCATTGTTTATTAATTCCTTGAGAATTTCAAATATGTACACAATGTATTTTGGTCATATTCAGCTCCCATTCCTCCCCCCTAATTCCTCTGAGATATACCTCTCATTAAAAGATTTTTAATCCACCAAGTCCAATTTGTGCTGGCCATAAATGCTTGGGTGTAAGGATGTTTACTGGAGTGTCATCAAACTACCAGGGACCACACTCTTAAAACTGACTGCCCCTCCTCCAGATGCCATCTACTGCCAATAACTCCACAGCTAAGTTCGGGAATTCATGAGCCCCTCCCAAATGCCATGCTAGAAGTTGACAGGATTGGCGTTGTACAGGTCTTATGCAGGTAAGTACAGTTGCTATGACTTCATGAGTACAATGGTCCTGTCATGCCCAGAAGACAGTTTGGCTTTTACAACCTTTATGACCCTTTATCCACAATGGTCCCTGAGTCTTGCATGTATGCTTGTACCTGTGTGTGTGCGTATGTTATGCAAGTCTCATTTGTGGCTGAGCACTCCACAGATACTCCCTGCGCTGTGGCCAGCTGTGAGTCCTGTGTTAACTACTCATCCACCGCACAGAAACTTCTTTGATGTGGTCTGAGACCAAGCAGGCACACTTTTAAAGAGCAGGGAAAAAAATCACTGTTTGGAACAGCAAAAGCCTAGTTCAAAGGTGCTGTTGCTACTCTCTCACCACCTGTGTCATGAACCAAGCAGGGTTCTGGAGCCTTTGGATGGGACCCTGATGTTTCAGAGCAAGGCTCTCTGCGTGTCGCAGCTGGCTCTTGCCTCATACATATTTCATCTGTTTGAGTGTGTGTGGTTTGGGGCAAATAAAAACAAAGTAAGTTCTGTGCCTCTGCTTTTGCCTCCAATATGTAGAGACTGTATTTCTACCAATGCCTCTGAGATATAAGTAAATGCACAAGGTCCCTGCCAGCTAGCATTGAAGTTCCCTGCAGAGGAGGCGAGTGGGCTTGTGCATACTCATTAGTGAGTTGGCATCTCATCCTCCACTCTCCTCAGTGGGCCTCCTGAGGAGCTGAAATGCCAAGTTACTTCCCCCAGAGAAATGATTCCCTCACACAGTACATTTCAATCAGACATGTCACATGTCCCCAACTGTAACGGACTATCTGTCCGCCAGTCTCATCTACACCAACTGACATCGGTTGAGCCTGTCACGTGCAGAAATGCTGGGAACATAAATCTTTCAAAAGATTAAGAGGGAAGTGCAGAGCCAGGCACCAAAGTGCTCATGAGAAAAAAACATCATGAATGACAGAGACAAAAACTGTTCAGATTCCCCGCAAGATTAGAAACTATCAGAAGTGGCCAGGAGCCCCGTAATCAGCTTGGGGTGTCTTATTTCGATGTACTGACAATGCCTGTCAGGTTCTTTTGGTCTCCTGCAGAGATTACAAAGGGCAGTTGAGTAGAAATAGTCATCTTAAATACCTTTATTTCAAGTATATCCTCTTCCGAAGAAATCACATCTCATCTTTCTGCCTCACTGCTGAACTTCCGGTGGCTCCAGCGCTCACAGAGAAAAGCACAGATGTCCCAGCAGACACTATCCTAGCAGGCTCTTCCTGCTGTCCTCTTGCTGCAGTTACCGTTGGTTGCTGGAGTCTAATTCATGCATGTAACTCCGCACATCACCACTGTAACTGTTCTCATGCCCTTCCGTGTGCTCTGTGTTCCGCTGCACCCATCCTGCTCCTCTCCCTCCAGGGTAGACCGCTGCAGGGGAACGGATGCATGCCTGTCTGTGATGCGGAAGCCTTCATCACTGCTCCGTTACTGTCTTCTCATGCATCTGCACCTTCCCTGGGCTCAGAACTCCAGGCTTGGTTTCTCGGCATGTTCTTTGATTACCTACCATCAACAAACTACTTGTGTTGATGAAATGAGATGGAATCACATTTAATAAATTCACTAACTATGTGTTTGAGTATTTATGCATTTATTTATTGTGCTGCTGGGGACCAAATCCAGGCCTATTAGGACCTCATGAAGGCTCTGTTTGTGAACTGCATTGCCAGTCCTGGGTTTCTGTTATAAAGAAGAGATGGGATGCCTGAGTGATTGGCAGGAAACAATGGTGTTTTCTGGCAGGATTTAGAGTGTGGGCTTACATAAGTAACTCCAAAGAAGAAACTGAGGAATTCTCAAGGAAGCAAAGCTACTGTGTTTTTTTGTTTTTGTTTTTGTTTTTGTTTTACGAGACAGGGTTTCTCTGTATTGTTTTGGAGGCTTATCGGTCCAGCCCGGCCTCGAACTCACAGAGATCCGCCTGCCTCTGCCTCCCGAGTGCTGGGATTAAAGGCGTGCGCCACCACCGCCCGGCAGCTACTGTGTTTTATTTGACTATTGTTTACTCATGCTTATTTAAGGCCTACTGTGTGCCAGTTGTTATTCCAGACATTGGTGATTCAGTAGCAAACATTCTAGATAAAATTGCTGTTCTCACAGAGTTTATGATCTCAGGGCATAGTGGTTAGTGTGGGCTCTGAGGCCAGTGGCTACTTTCATCACCTGAGAAAATAATTTAACCTCCCTGTGTCTTGGGTCCCTCATGTATAAAAGAGAAATAAGGTTAAGGTCTACTTCACAGTGAATACATGTGAATTACTCCGGGCGATGATTGGCATATAATGTGCATTCAACAAACTCTATGCACAAGGGTTTTCTCGGGGTGGAATGACGTCAGAAAACAGAAGCACTGACTTCTCATTTGTCTGTTCTAATGTCACACTGGCTGCTGCCAGGCCCATGTGCAAGTGTCCCCATTCTTCTGTCCCTGAGCTCAACCTGGCACGGCTCTGCCCTCCCCCCTGTTCCTTGTCCTCTTCTGTGATTAACATCACTTGCTTTCATTGTCTTAGCTGAGAAGCAATATGTAGACATCAGAGGAGCATGAAGCAGGTTCATGGCGAATTGCTTTTCTAGGTGAATTTATCAGCACTCTATTGATGGTTGAATTGTTCAGTTCTCTACCTTCTATCAGCTCTCCAGATTCAGCTGAGGGACATTCTGGAGAGCTTCCTAGAGGGTGGAAATTCTTTCTTGTGTCCACTCTGTGCAGGAAATTCTTTCTTGTCACTCACTAGTTGTGTGTTCTCCAGTGAGTCATTGATTCTCTCCCTTTCTTAGCTGTATCAACTACAGCAAAGAAGCTGCGTGTACCTTTAAGTCACAGCCAGAGTTAGAGAGGATAATTTTGCAAAATGTAGCAGGACGGTGGTGGTGCATGCCTTTAATATCAGCACACAGGAGACAGAGGCAGGTGAATCTCTGAGTTCAAGGCCAGCCAGAGCAAGTTCCAGGACAGCCAGGGCTACACAGAGAAACTGTGTCTCAATGCACCCCCCCATTATGCAAAATGTTATACTTGGAACCCTCACTATCGTAAGTACTCACTAGATGACACAGTTAACTTTGAATTTCTTTGTAAGTATGGGGAGGGGAGGGGATGGGTGCATGTGTGAGCCCATGTGTGTGGAGGCCGGAGGCTGATGTTGGGTATCTTCCTCGGTCTTTTCCTCCCATTAATTTTTGAAACAGGGTCTCACGGAACCTGGAGCTCACGGGTTTGACTAGACTGACTGGTCACCTGTGGGAATTCTCCTGTCCTTATCCTTCCCCAGGGCTGGCATTGTAGGGCCACCACGTCCAGCCTTTTATGCGGGCACTTAGGGCCTTATGTTCACATAGCAAGCACTTTACTGACTGAGCCATCTCTTCTGCCTCTATTATTCAGTTTTTATTAGTAAGAGTTTGGTTCGCTGCCTTGTCTAATTGCTTGAATCCATGGTGTGCGGTGTTTTAATGGCAACTTTAAAGGGAGCAAGCGTTGCAGCAAGTAGTCTTTCTGATATTAGTTGCCTCGTTTGCTGTTATAAAGAACTTGAAAGCAACCTCCCGCATTCTGCACCAAATCCTTTCTTTAGCAAACACTTATCGCGACAGCAGTGCTGGCAGGTCAGGCTGCAAAGCAATAGCACACTGTTTGCAAATCTCAGCAGCTGCTTCTTGTTCATGTGGTGTGTCCTCCAGGGGCTGGGAATAGGGCTATATTCACTGAAGTCCTTCAGTGTTCCCGGGATGATGGTGGGGGAGTTGTCACCTGAAATGCTGTCCTTGGCCATAGGGAAGAGGTATCTGAGAAAGGTTCCAACTCAGCCAATAAGTGCTGGAAGTGGCAATCATCCATCTGTCCACTCACTGCTGAGCACACAGTTGCTTGCCCACCCTCGCCTACAGGGCACACAGTGCAATTCCAAGAAGAGAGAAAACTATTGACGAGCAAGGGGCGCCAATCACATTTTAAGTACCAAGCTAGGGACAGTCATTCTGACCCTGCTACTCAGGTCCCTCTCAGTCTGGTAGAGGAGATAAGAGACAGCAGAAAGCAGAATTCCACAGACACTATTTCTGAGCTTCCACCCGAGTCCCCTGGAGCCTGGAGAAGGAAGGGAGTGATTAATTCCCATGCAGTGCTTACGACATGGAAGAAATTCATTCCCAGGAGCTGGCAGGCTCTGTAAAGATGTTATGTGGGAGACGAGAACCAGGGCAGTAATAGCTCATCATTTTTAAACTTCCAGTGAAGGCTGTCATCATCAAACCCATAATTTATTTAAACATCTATCTGTCTATGCATTGGACCCAGTGAGCTGCAGACATATCCTGCCCTCAAGGAGAGCGTGGGAACCAGGGGGGCCACATTCTGACTAGACTCGAGAGTAGGGCAGGAACACCTGGGACACATGCAAATTGAAAGTATTTATTTTGATCACGAGCCATCTCTCAGTCATAGATTTTCACTGGGCACGGGGTTTAGTGGAAGAAAACAAAAAGAGACAAGATGGGGAAAACAGAAAGATGGAGGGCGGAGCCCTGTCCTCCAAGTGTTTATAAGCATTTGGAGAGCTAAGATGGGGATGTTGGGTATTTCAATAAAAGTACTGGCATGATTAATGCCTTAAATGACAGCTCAGACATCTCCCTTAGCGTATGGAGGAGGAAGAAAACGTCCCTGGTCACTGAGAAGTTCAGGACTGAAAATAGAGGGTTCTGGTCAGTGGTGGGGTGAGGTTAGTGAGGGAAGGAGATGGCGTGAGAGATGACATTCAAGCAAGTGTTTAGGAAGGAAGATGAGAGGCCCAAGTAGAGTTGATCAGGAATGAGACTTCTGCATAAGCGCACAGGTCTCTGAGAAGAAAGGTAACTGGGAAATACATAATAGGAAGACTTGAGTTCCGGGTGTAGATTTTATCTGAGGAGCAGTGAGGAAATTGGAAAAATGCAAAAACATGTTTTCTGGAAGCGCTAGCTGTTCAAGGGTTAAGGCCTGCGTGAAGTCTTATGGCCATCACCGTTCCTAGCTTTAGTAGTGCAGGGTGGCAGGAGTGGCACTGTTTCTAAACTGGGAAACTGAGGCTCACAGGTATCCTGGATAAGAGGCTGGTTTGACAGTCAGGCCCAGGGCTGTGTGATGTCACACCTGTGGTTCTCCTATCACACCATCTGGCTGCGAAGACTGCGGGCAGGAATTAAGATGTAAAATTATACTTATTAAGATCAAGCATTCTGAGGCTTAGGGAGGGAGGCTGGGAGGCCAATAAGGAGGTGATTAGAGATACCCCAATTTTAGTAAGGGTTTGAATTGAGGCAATGACGGGAGAGATAGGTGTGTGACCAAATATGTAGCCATGAGCCAAAGGAAAGCCATATGAAATTGCCAAATTAGGAGGAATTACGGCAATCTTGATTTCAGACTTATGATATCCAGGTGGTTATTTGGCAACATTGGAGTGGACGGGTGAGGCAGTACACATTAGAAGCTTAAGCACTCTGCAACTGACTCCCTTCCACAGACTCCATTTTCTCTCCCCATATATACAGAGTAATCAATCATTGGAAGTTGTAGATGAGACAATGCTTGCAAAGTGTTGGCCACAGAGCTTGGAAAACTAAATATCTTCAACTATTAGAAGGTGACATCTTATTAGAGAGGAAGGGCTGGACATGGAGGGGAGCCTGCTATTCCAACACACAGAGGACTGAGACAAGATGATCTTGAGTTGATGGGAATCTGCGTTATAAAGGGATCAGAATATGGAGGAGGGTGGGGAGGGAGGGAAGGAGGGGGAGAGAGAGAATCTATATACAAATAAAGTTTAGCAATGGGCCTTCTCTAGGGTTGTATTTCTTGGCTGGGAATTCCTGTAGTGGTTGCCTGCGGGGCTCCTGGAAATGCTGCCTATAGCTCCCACCCCACAGTGTGTCTGATTGATCATCGTGATTTTGCTCATCTGCACCGCGCACCTGCCCGTCTGCAGCCCCCCTCTGTAGTTTGGAGACAAGCCTGGCTGCTTCATGCCGTGGATGCGGGACTTCTGGGCTTCCTGATGTCAACGGATGCAGACATCCTCTATCCTAGTGCACGGTGTCACAGGGCTATTGAGCCTCTTGTCACACCACCAGACCACACTCTGTGACATGGGGTAATTAAATGTCCTGCAGACTACAGTGTTTGAGAGGAGAATCCCTTAAACCACACCCACCATTACCACAAGTCCTTATCATACTGCAATATCATCTGATGCTGGAAGAATTTCATAAACAAACTTGGATGTGCAATAAAAGTAGTCCCTACACACAGCAGGCAATCGAATGTCTACATCTTAAAAGCCCCAATGAATTATATGCAGAGTAACCACATTTGGCCTCATAAAAGCCATTCTGCCATCCTCAAACTCAGCATAAAAGATCTATATTAAAAATCAGCATGCTGATATCCATATAAGATTGAAGAAGAAAAAATCCTGTGGAATCTGGTTCTCCCAGAGCAACCCTGGCTGCCTTGGCTTGGCTCCTGTGGATGTCAGTGTTGCTGAAAGCCCTCATCAGCTGGGTGTTCAGTCAAGTCTAGCATTCCCCGCAGCCTCACACTTGTGTATACACACCCACCTTGGGAAGCAGCAGAGCCACCTAAAACCACAGATTTAACTGTCTTGCTAATCGCCTCTTCCCCGGGGCACTGCAGGGCCTAAGTATTACCAGCCACTGCATTTATTTTATCTGCACATCCTTGATGGTTTTTTCAAAATCTGACTATATTTGTGGATGTTTGATGTTGCTACAATAATCTTACCTTCCCGTCCCTCCTCTCCTCTCCACCTCCCCCCAACCCTCCATCTTTTCTCTGCTTATTCCATTCCTTAAATCTAGAGAGCTTCAATCCTGTCCCCTGGCCTTTGAGAGATCTCATGAGTATGTAGGGTAGCATCAAGTGTCAGACAGAGGCCCCTTGGGTGCAGAAGAGGCCCACCTTGAGAGGAGGTTCTGGGATGCCTTGGGACTCACATGTCTTCAGATAAGAGACACCTTTCTAGAGTTACAAAACAAGTGCAATTCCAGAGCCCACACTGTGTTCTGAGTGAACAATCCACTCCTTGCTGCATCACTATTACAGTATAAGCAGATCATGCCAGATAAAGACACTGGGGTCCAAAGGATTGAGTGACCCATCAAGCACTAAAACCCTTACTTCCTTGATCTACGATACTGAGTAACCATGGAGATGAGATGCGGCTGTAGAGGCCCCAAGGCACAGACGATAAGGACCCAGCACCATGCTCCAGCAAGATGGGCCTCTCCACCTTAGAGCTCATGCTTGTCTTCTCTGTGGCCACTCCTGCCCCTTCTGGGTCTCCTCTGTCACTCACTTCTCTGCCCCTCCTTGTGTCCCTTAGTGGAGGCAACAGAAAGGAAGGCATCTGTGGATACCCACCCCTCTGGGGCCACTGAGGCTGTACTGTCCCCCACTGGGACATGTCTGTGATCACAAGGCCTACAGCAGAAGAGCTTCCTCAAGCTCCCATTTGATGACCTTTGCTGTTAACTGAAGAGCCACACTCCTTCCTTCTCTAAGTCAAGGGAGTGGTTTTAGCAAGAGTCCTGATATGAGAAAACTTGATAATTTTAACCCTTTCTTTACCAGGAGAGGGCTAGGGCCTCAGAGATGATGACCATGTTGCTTCCATAACCCGAGGTGCCAGTATGAAGTTTCTGGAGTAGCTTCGGTATGTCATAGACCAAAGCTTACACCAATTGCCTACCTTTTGAATGACCTGTGACCCTAGCCCACAAGCCAGGGCCGACTGCATTCCACTTCCTTCCTGACCACACTGGCAGAGCCTCTCCTCTGCATTACAAGGGAGAGGCACGTTTGGGGGCTGAAGAAAACACTTTGTTCTAGGTGTGCGGAATTTGAGCATCTTTGGGCTCACTGAGTCTCAGGAGGGCTGTTGAAGTTTGGGCCAACACTTGGAAAAGTGGGATGGAAGAATTTCAGAAGTGTTGTACTTCTCAGTAGAGATGCTGAAATCATGAAATACTGGAGATGACACCAAGACAACAGAACAGGAACTAGGAATCCAGAGGGGAACTTGGATGACAACTCACCTTGAAGTAGACAGAGAACATATAAAAAGAACCAAGAGACGGAGAGCAGCTAAAGATGGAGTTATAAGGTAGCTCAGTGGTAGGGTAATTGCCTGGCATGTGTTAGGACCTGGATCCCATCCACAGTACCACAAGGAAGCAGAAAGAGAGGAAGAGGAAGCCTGGGAAGAAGGAAGGAGCTGAGTCAAGGAAGAGGTCTATGTTGGAGATTCTAAAACTGTCTTCATTAGGCAGTGGTGATGCATGCCTTTAATCCTAGCACTCAGGAGGCAGGGACATGTGGATCTTTTCGAGTTCAAGGCCGGCCTGGTCTACAGGGAGGGAGGGAGAGAGGAGAGAGAAGTGGGGGAGGGAGGGAGAGAGAAGGAGAGAGGGGGGAGGGAGGGAGGAGGGAGGAGGGAGGAAAGAAAGAATAGCGAGGCACTGAGAAACAGAGGTCTTGGCTAGTAGGGTCACAAAGGGTGACTTCTGGTGGCGGCTGGATGCCATGTGAGCCTCATGAGCAGGAGCGATGGAAGTCCACTTGCAGCACCCACCTCCCTCAGGGAGAGGTTTCTTATTTTCCACTTCCTGTCTCCATCCAAACAGTTAGCAAATAATTCCAAGCAATTTTAATTAAATGCAAAAACTGAATAGGCACACGTTTGCAGCACAAAGGACAGACTTCTGTCCTCATCTGGGAGGCTCTAGCTTGGCAAATGTCACCAATGTAAAAATAGTTTTAAGAATGAAATGGTTCAAGTTCTTTCCGCACTTGGCTTGCATGCAATACGCTAGGTTATTTCTGTGGCTATTAGGGTTTCTCTAATCCACCTAATTTGGGAGCAAGCTGTTACCTCAGAAGACTCTAAATTGGGTGCATTCTTGACTATTTCTGTGAAAACTTGATGTTTCTTAAATGTCACTTTCTGAACTTTAGATATGCAAACATAGAGGGAAAGTCTAAAGTGCAACGATTTCTTTTTTACAGCACTGATTAGATTTGTCTAAATCATTGGGTCAGATCTGACAGTTGTATTAAAATCTTTTTTTAAAAAAATGATAGAAACCAGAACGTTCTATCTAAAGTATACATCCTTCCCTGATGTTTTGGAAAGTCAAGGGCACATGCTTCATATGCAAAACCTTGAACTTGGGACCATTATGTATATACCCTCAAGTGTTGGCTGTCCAGTTTCCTATAAACTTGATACTCCAGAGCTCTGTTGCTCCATCAAGGCATTGCCCAGTGCAGGTTTCCTGGATTTGCAGTTTAACAAAGCATTAGATTGATATAGCCCAGTATTCTTGTTCGTATAAATATTTTAAGCTGAAAAAATCCTTTTTGTTATTTTTCTCTCTTTGCCTAAGAAATACTTGCATGATCTTTTCCCATAACAGGGCAGTCTGACTTCAGTAACCCTGAATGAGGTGACAAGGAAATGGCTTCTTGGCACTGCTGGCTCTCCACAGTTCTTCTAGACACAGAGAATATGCAGAGACATGCTACTTCTGGGCAAATGAAAAGGGCCCCATTTCCAATAAACTTTCTCCTTCTTGGTTCCGGATGTAGGAAAGTCAAGTTCCTTGAGAGTTTCTGATTCCCTTCCCATTGTGGAACTGAGTTTTCACTCGAGAACTGCTTCTTTTGTAAAGTCTTCCGTGACTAATTCCAGCCTCCAGTTCTCCTTCCTTGTCTTCCTCTGAGGGTAGGGAGTAGGGTCTTGGTCACTTCCCTTTCCCTGTTGCTTTTCATTTACTTGTTGACATCTTTGTCTCCCCACGCCCATGCCTCTCATTGATTTGTAGGATCCTTCCAAATGGAGGTCACCCCTTTGCTTTGTTCTCCATGTCAAAGCACCTAAGCAAGGATAAACTATCTAGGTATAAAAGGAGTGGTTTTACCAGCATTCGTGGAAGAAGTTATGTTAGGAAAGAAAGATGGTGGCCTGCTCTAGGGTTGTTCTACATTATCCTAACACATTTCCACTCAGTCCTCCCTCTCTCTGTGTCTCTCTATCTCTGTCTGTCTATCTCTGTCTCTCTGTCCCTGTCTCTCTGTCTCTGTCTCTGTCTCTCCCTCTGTGAGTGTGTGTGTGTGTGTGTGTGTGTGTGTGTGTGTGTGTGTGTGTGTGTGTGTGTGTGCCCACATGCTTGGGTGAGTTCTTGCTGTATGGTCCTATCTGTTTTGAAGCTCCTCTCAAGACCCAGCTGGACTTGAACATACAGCGATCTTTCTCCCTCTGCCCTTGAGCATTGGGGTTACTTGTGTGTCCCCAGGCCCAGATGCCCTGCAGTTCTTACCCAAATTTGCAGTGGAAATCCACACACTCACCAAAAAGTTGTTGTGTGGTTTTATGTGTATGTGAAAGAGAGAGACAGAGACAGAGATACAGAGAGAGACAGGGAACACACACGGAGTCTTCATCCCATATCAGAGGCCCGAGATGCTCAGAAGCCTGGAGAACCAGTCCCTTCCTATGTTGGGACAGCAGGTGGTTTGTGCAATAGCTTGGTATATTTTAGGAACCAGTCCACATTCCTGTAGACAAGAGGGAATTTTAACCATTATGGATATGCTTGCATGGATGGGGGATTCTCAGTTGGCTAGGAAGGAAAGTCCAGTTTGGCTAGAAGATTCTGGAACCCTAGCGTGCCTGATCCTCCTCTGTGGTTAGTGTGCTTGGCACTGGCTTTGTCTTGGATTTTGCCTCCATTGGCTTTTCCAGGTTGCGTTCCAGACAACATTCATGTCTTCAAGATGCACCTGACTGTTGAGTTTATGCGCAGGCAAAGAGTAACCTCTGTTATGGGGAAGGAAGGGCACAGGAACACAACAGGCAGACTATGAACCCAGCCTCTGAAATAGACAACCAGTATGGACTTCCATGGAGAGCTTCCTACACTGTTTAAGTGGGAAACAGTTCACCGAACTGGATACAGACACGTGAAAGATTTTAAACCATGATTTAAGTAAACTACCTTAGTCCATTGATACCAATGTTTTAGTGACGGCTCAGGGCTAGAGAGAACCATGTCTCTTGATTTAGTTAGGAAGCTTCTTGAGTGTCCAGCTGGAGTGGGATTGCAGACCTGTGAGTTCCTGGAAGGTGGGCCACATTTCTCTGACAGGCTCAAGTGTCCTCTGACTCCATGAAAAGGGTTCATATACTCAGCTGCAGAGACAGCTGTGGCCAAAAGAGGCAGAGCCTGGCCCTTCCTGGAGTGGCTGGTTCATTGGAGATTGGTACTGGTAATTCGCTTGTTGCCATGGCAACCACTGGAATGCCGAGGAGAACATTTGTTCATTTTATTATTATTCTATTATTTATATGGACAAATCTTTGAGAGGATGATACATTTCTTAGGAGGAATCAGAAATGCTGCCCCCTCTGCTGCCACCCCCAGACAAAAGAGGCAATTAGCTCTAAGGTACCCAAATCTGGACATACCTGTTTGCTAATCCCACGAGGGAAATCTTCACTACCTGGTGGGATTTTGTCTGCTAGCAGCAAACTCGGGAAGTGGCAGGTCTCACTGATCAAGCTTAGGCCTCAGTAGTATGTAGATATTCCTTGTATGTCAGAGTATGTTCAGTGTTTGTTTATTCTGGGTCCTATCACAGTTCGTGGATCGCCATACTTAATTACTTGAAATACGTCACCACAAACAGAAATAAGGTAGCTTTTTTTATAACTCACCAGGGAAAACTCGACTCTGCAAACAATGTAAGGGGCTAGGAATAAAATGTAATGTTCTCACAAATCTAGTGAAATAAATAAATAAATAGGAATGTGGATATTGATGCCAACAAACTTCCCAGCCTTTATGATTTAGTGTTAGTAATTTGGTACATGTCTAATTTTTGTCGACTGGATGCCATGGATTTTTAAGTAACGGGTGTCCAAGTGAGGGAATTTCCTGAGGAGAAATAGAAAGTGAGAGAATGTTACAGTCAAGTGGTCAGAAATTCAAGGCTAAAGACCTTCCTCTTAGAACATTGATTATTGCACGTGACCGACTACATATATAACAATTTTAGCACACATGTAGACGGTATCACATATATAACACATGCATCCTGGAACCAATCTAAAGTCTAAAACTGAGAAATTGCATTACTATTGGCTCATGAAAACAAAGGGACCCCTGCAGCCACTAGCTCTTAAGAATACTGATGAGGGAAAGTATGTTTATGGGGCTTGGACAGATGTCTCAGAGGGTAATCCTTTATCCTTAAACCATCATGAAGACCCAATTTTGAATCCCAAGTACATAAAATGCTGGGCCTGGCAGTGTGTGCCTGTAACTCCAGTGCTGAAGGCGGGGCTGGGGGATCACTTGGGTGAGTTCCCCGGACACCCGACATCCTCCTCTGTCCTCCATATGTGTCTAAACAGACAATAACAGCCATACACATTCATGTGCACACTACACACAGCAACTAATTAATTAATTAAAATGTGTTCACATGGAAAAGTACCTGCAATGTACTGGGATTGTTAAAAAGAAAGCAGGGGGGGCTGAGCACATTGCCAACAGTATATACCTTACAATCACATTTAGTTTAAAGTATGCAAATTTGGAGTCTAGGGATAAAGCTCAGTGAGAGTACCTGCCTAGCACTTGTAGAGCTCTGGGCCGTATTCTCAGCATTGGAAAAAAAAAGGTTTTTGTTTCCATTTTTCTGTGTGTTTATCTGTATGTAGAGAGGAAGAAAATGTGGGGTCACCAAATAGTGAATAACCATCATCTCTGATGATAGGGTCATGTGTACATGGTCTTGTGTTTCTGTTAGAAGATTAACAATATGATATTAGCGACATTCTAGGTATGACTTGTTAATCACCTGTTAGGTGCCAGGTCTTAGATCATGTGCTGAGTATACAGTGGTGAATGAGAGACTTAGTCTGTCATTGTGGGGAATGCTTGCTTTATTTTATGTTTGTTTGTTTTGTTTTGTAAAAGGGTCAGATTCTTCAGGCTAGACTGGTCTGGAACTCACTGACATCCACCTGCTTCAGCCTCCCACATGCTGGGGTTAGAGGTTTGAGCCACCATGCCCGTGAACTCACATTTTATGTCTGATGATAATAACCACTGTGCCTAGATTAAGCAGATGTGTGATTTGTGAAAGAGTAGTTCTCACTGAAATTGTTGACTCAGAAGGAGAGAGATGCCTTCATGAGCAATGCCCCAAATTCCATGACAGAAATGCCCTAATGGGGTGCTACTTGCCAAACAGAAAGTGAAGGGAAACTGCAGTCCCCCTCCCACCACTTAACCAACACTGCTTCTGAGCCAAGAACCTGGTCATTTCTGCCCCTCCAGAGAGCAGGACACCAGCTGTGCCACGCAGCAGCTAGGATGAAGGCCACACACACGTGTGTAGACAGACGGGTGCTTCCCAAACCTGATCAGAAGCATGTATCTTTACCAAGGAGGAGCCTGGGAGGGTGGGATATGAATTCTGCTTCCCTGGGGCTGGGTTCTTAGCACGGGAGTTTTCCTCAAATGATAATGAGCAACCAGGAACCTAACAGACACCTCACTGGTTATTAAGAACAACCTGATATTTGTGAATACTGTTTGAACATGCTAAAGGGAAAGAGAAAGTTAAAAGGCATGTAAGCCTCAGCCAGGTTGATACTGGCTTTTGTTGGGTTGCATCTAGAGACTCAAATGCTACCAGATTCTTTACGTCTTGTCAGGTTCATTTATGTGGACGACACACACACACACACACACACACACACACACACACACACACACACACACACATACAACCCCAGATTGCAACCATCTTCCAATCATTAACAGAAATTAATAATTTCTTCAGACTTAGATAGAAGAGTCCTCCTAAAGGACTTTGCTTATCCTACACTGGGTCACATGACTGTCCTTCAACTAATCTTGTGCAAGGGGGTTTGAGTCATGGGTTAGCTTGTGTATAAAATAGCAACGGGTTTGTTACAGGCAAAAGCATATGCTGGGTTTACCGCTTCCTGGTTGAACCATCCAGGGCAAATTGATCCTGAACCCCAGTCTTCTGTAAACTAGAAAGAGAAGAGTGCCCATGGGAATGCATTGTTTAAAGTGAATAAAAGATGTAAAGGACTTCCTATTCAAAAAGTAAAAGAGAGGAACCTGATGTCATCAATAACAGGATAGAAGCATTTGTATTATAATGCTACTTTATTATTCCAATGAAGAGACACATGATAGTTGGCTGAAACTCACACTTTTCTACTGTACAGTCAATCAAGCTATTGAAACAGGGAGTCTAGAGTTTACCAAGAGGTCTAGGCTCCAGTTCGTTGACTGCAAGAGCTCCCTCTGTAATGGAAAGAAGAGATTGGATGCATGACATCTCATGGGAGAAAGGGTTGTGGGGAGAAAGATGAATGGAACAGAACACTCTACTGTTGCATATGTACCCAACAGAAGTGCAAGCTGCCAGCACATGCCTCCCTCTCTTCCTCTCTCTCCATCTTCAACATGGTTTCTTGTAGCTCAGGCTGGCTTCAAACTGGCCATGTAGCTAAGGATGACCTTGAACTTGTGACCTTTAGGCCTCTACCTTTCAAGTGTTAGAATTATAGGGGCACATAATCATGGGCCCGCAGAGCTGGGGGATGAATCCAAGACTCTGTGTGCTAGTAAGTACACTACCAGCTGAGCTGCATCTTCCATCCAACATGAATTTTTCCTCCTGTCACATCGTTATTTTATACCTAAGTCTTCTCTGAGATTTTCTAGATACTATACACTTCAAGAACTTTGAAAAGATATAGATCATTTGACTACATTAAAATTAAAGGGTTCTGGGGTTGGAGAGATAGTTCAATGGTTAAGGGAACAACTACTCTTCCAGAGGATTTGGGTTCAATTCCCAGCACCCACCTGGCAGCTCACACCGGTCTGTAACTCCAGCTCAAAGTGATTTGACACCCTCATATAGACATTTGTGTAGGCAAAACACCAATGCACATAAAATAAGAATAAACAAATAAAAAATTAAAGTTTTTTGTTTAAATAAATCAACTATCAACAGAGCATGACAGCCTACAATCAAAAGAAATATCTGAAGCTGGCCAGGATTATACTTAGACCGTGAGAGACTCCTAAGGTTAAAAACTGTGAATGGGGTACTATGGTCATCCCAGGCATACCCACAGAGGCATTGCATAAGGATGGTCTTAATTCTGTAATGGAAGAGGCTTGGAAATCAGTCATTGAAAGGAAAGCACTTGCCACACAAGCCTGACAAATTGAATTGGGTCCCTGGAATCCACTTGAAGATGGAAGGAGAGGATGGATTCAATAAAGTTGCTCTCTGATATTCAGACTGTGGCACACAAGCTATGCACATATAGTTGGACTTTGTCTGGATGGCCAGTTCCAAAATAATGACATGGAGACTTCTTACTAATTATGAATGCTTGACCTTAGTGAAGGCTTTTCCCCAACTCTATCTTAAAACTTAAATTGACTCACTTATATTAATCTGTATTCTGCCACTTAGGCTTATTACCTCTCCTACATACTGTACATCTGACTTGCTCTACATCTTATTGGTAAATTCTGCCTCTTCTCAGAGTTCCTGTCTCTGCCTAGAAGTCCCGCCTATCCTCTCCTGCCTAGCTATTGGCCATGCAGCTCTTCATTAAACCAATCAGAAGGTGCTTTGTCAGAGACACATCTTTACAGTGTACAAAAGATTACACACACACACACACAGGATGATAGAAAGACAGATGATAGATGATAGATAGACAGATAGATAGATAGATGACAGATATAACCGCAAAATGAAAAACTAAAATTGAGTTCTGAGTTCAGATCCAGTGGTTTGGCACCTAACAGAATGATGCACTCACAGATGTGGCTCAGCAAGTTGTTGCTTGATTTCTTACTGCCCTCATCGTCTGTCACACCCCTAAGACCCCAGTCCCACCTTGAGTGTTTGTTTTCACCATTCCCTCTGCCTAGAACCCTAGTCCCTATTCAAATATCTTTATTCAAAGGAAGTGCTCCCCACCACCTCCTCAGAAATAGTGACAGAGTTCAAGAAACACCTTCCTAAAATAGGCCTCCAGTCTTCAGGTCCTTGAGGAATGGTAAATGCAGAAGGAGCCTTCTTAACTTCCTTTATCTGTCTGAAAACAGTAGCTCCAAGGGCTGCCCAATCACTGTGAAAACGATCTCTGGGAATCTCATCCACTAAGACAGATTAAGCTCACTGGAGCATGACACACCCATTCACCCATCGCTTTAAAGCCCATTTATTTTGTTCCCCAATCACTTACTTTCTCTTAAGCCATCTAAACCACCCCAGCCCCTCTCCCATTAAGGGAGTGTAAGCTTTTAGTTACCATAGGGTATTTGTGTATTTCCCTGATGTATCTATGCACATGGCAAATTTGTGTCTCCTTACTTCTGTTACTCTGCCTATTGTCTTCTTGTTTCACAGATTTAATTATCCAGCTCTTAAAATGGCAAAGGTCTCCTCTTTCAATAGCAAAACTCTATTTCCCCATCCAGATTCTGGTGTGTGTGTGTGTGTGTGTGTGTGTGTGTGTGTGTGTGTGTGTGTGTGCGTGTGCATGAGAGAGAGAGAGAGAGAGAGAGAGAGAGAGTGAACAAAAATATTTGTTGGTATATACCTCTATCACCTTTGATAGTAAGGATACAATGTCTTTCAATGTCTACTCAGTTCTCATTGGACTCAACAGACACTAGTTGAGAACACAAGCCAATAACTGAACAACAACAAGAAAAACAAGAGAAAGAGCAGACAAGAGGAGACAAGGTGGTAGAGAAGAGGGGCCATACTCTGTTGGCCACAGGGCGAAGGTTTTTCTTTGAAGGAAGAAAGATTCTTCAGACGACCTCTCTCTTCTCCCTCCCCTCTAGATTTCCTTCAGTGTGAGTGACCTACAAATACTTCTGGATATTTTTCCAACCTTTAAGGACAATTTGCGCATTTGAGTAAGTCAGGCAGGCAAGGATGGATCTAAAAATAAATATTTTTAACTAAAGGAAATTTATATTTTTTTTAATCATTAGGGACAGAATCCAGGGCCTTGCTAGGCAAGCATTCTACCACTGAGTTAAACTCTCAACTCTCACCCCAAAATTTGGCTTCCATGTAGCATCCTCTCTTGGAAGCAGGCAACAGGAATGACAAAGTATTGCCATATTTCTGGAGCTGTGGCTGTCTGAGGCCAACCAGAATTGTATCACTATGCCTGGTTTATGTGGTGTTAGGAGCTGAACTCAGATCCTCATACATGCCAGGAAAGCACTCTACCAAGTGAACTCCATCCCCAGCCCCCCACTCTCCACTAAATGCATTGCTGAACATTAATAAAATATAGATAAATAACAAATATACAGTAGAAATGCCATGTGACTTCACTGTCCTGGCATAACTTCTCATGGTGTGCACATCTACTCCCTTCAAGTGGTTTGTCTGTATAGTCACTTGTAGCATGAATAATGAAAACCCAGAGACAGATATCGGAAAGCAGAGAAGATCAGGAAAGCAAAGCAGCCAGCCACTAGAGAGTTCTTACCTCTACCAAGGTTAAGACCAAAGGGGGGAGGGGATCCCATCCTCAGAGTGACTTCAGACTGAAATGCTCTCCACCAAACCTCAGACTGCAGTGAGCTCCTGCCTTATATTCTTCTCTAATGCTGAGTTTAAAGGCATGACATCCCAAGTGCTGGGATCAAAGGTGTGAGCTCTGTTTCTCTTTTAGACTGATTCATTCTCATGTAGCCCTGGGTGGTCTTGAACTCACAGAGATCCATCTGCCTCTGTCTCCCAAATGCTGGGATTAAAGGTGTGTGCCACCACTGCCTGTTCTCTATGGATAACTAGTGGCTTAGCTCTTAACTAGGTGGTTGGTTAACTAGTGTCTTAGCTCCGCATTCTGACCTTCAGACAAGCTTTATTTGTTAGATTACAAACAAAATATCACTACAGTCACTCTTGTGTGCTCGGATCCAACTTCTAAAACTGGAATTTTGAAAATGAGCCTTTATGAAAATGGCACTTTCCTTCTTGTGAAATTCCCCTCCCCAAAATGTTCACCTTTACCTTGAGTAAAACAGCAGACGAATTCCAACTGGAACACATTCTACAGTCTATCAGTAAGCCCAAGGTGCTTAAGATTATAAACGAAGACAGGCTCCGTTGGGAGAAACCCAAAGCCATGTGGCCACAGGTATGCTATGGGATACTGGACGGAGCCCCTGAGCAGAAGCAAATATTAAAAGAAACACGAGGAAACTTGAATAAAGTACTGATGCTAGTTAATAACACATCAATTTCAGTTAATTAATTGTAAAAATGTGTCATAGTCATTCGAGATGCTAATAATGGGAAAGTGTAAAGTGCATGGAAATCTTTATTATGTTCATTACTTTTTTTCTGTAAATCTGGCCGTGTTCTAAAATAAAAAAGTTTATTTTAAAAAGTGGCGCTTGGAATGTTGTATCTCAAATATCTTAACGGCCTACACACGAGAAGGAGCAAAAGATTGCCTCTGGAAACATGTCATGTTTAGTAGTGTTTTCATCACCACTCACCACCATTCATCATCACCCTTCTCTTCCCTCATGGCTGCTGAGCCAGGCAGGTAGACAGAGCTCCCTGTTGCTTGTGCGGACAAACCTGGAGTTGTTTAATTAGCTCTCTATCAGATTTAGCCTGAGGATTTACATGTTTTGCCATGTTCAGCTTGCAGCTTGGGACTTGGTCATGTTATTTTAAGATCCTTGGCTGTAATGAGAAGCATAGAAAATGCATTAGTGTTAATAAAAGCATGTACCTAACAAAGCAATTTCCCTGTGAGTGAGTGAATGAACAAGCTTTGGAAGTTGGCGGCTCCATTGAGAGAACTGTCTGCATGGAATTTTCTTGTGTTAAGGAAATCTTTTCATGGGGCTAGCGAGATGGCTGGAGAGACGGCTCAGCAGTTCAGAGCACTGGCTGTTCTTCCAGAGGTCCTGGGTTCAATTCCCAGCACCCACATGGCAGCTCACAACTGTCTGTAACTCTGCCTCCAGGGAATCCAGCACCTTCATACATACACACAGACATGTATGTAGGCAAACACCAATGTACATAAAATGAAAACAAATAAATTGTTTAAAAAGAAAATCTTTTCATGCAATCCATGAGAAGAAGGCTAGCTTCTGTCTTGTTTTGCTCCTCTGAAAAAAATGAGGTACTGAGTACCGGGCCAGGTTTGTTTCTAAAGGTCTTCTGATAGGACAAATAGAGGGACACTGAAGGGACAGACTCTTCTTCCTTGCAATTCTGGTACCCACCTCTTCAAGTTTCCCCATTACCCACTGAAATGTTAAACTTTTCAAGTATCCTTTATTTTAAGAGTAAACTATTATTGGGCATCATCAAGAGTGATAGATAAACAATATTTAAAATAAGAGCTATAGTCCATTTATACATAAGAAAATGGAGCATTTCTTATTTTTTTGTTTGCTTGGTTTGTTTCGGCTTTTCAAGACAGGTTTCTCAATGTAGCTTGGCTGTCCTGGAGTTCACTCAGTAGACCAGGCTGACCTCAAACTCATAGAGATCTGCCTGCCTTTGCCTTCCCAGTGCTGGGATTAAAGGTGTGTGCTACCACCAGCAGGCCAGCATTCTTTATTTTTAAGGTTGTTGATTTTGTTACTTTTCCTGTCCTTGAAATTGAATTTTAACATCAGATTATTTCAATCCTCTGACAAAGGCAATTTATGGGAGGTTCACGGTTTGAGGGTACAGTCTATCACGGTGGGATTGTTAAGGAGGAAGAAGCTTGCGAAGGCAGTTCTGCACATTGCATCTATTGCATCTGTAGTCAAGAGCAATGAACACTCAGATCACTTAATCCATTTATACAGTCCAGGATCTCAGCTCAGGGAATGCTTCCACTAACAGTGGGCAAGTTTTCCCGTCTTAGTCAATCCCATCAAGATAACCCCTCACAGGTATTTGGAGACACCCATTTCCAGATAATTCTAAGTGTCATCAAGTGGATAATTGAGAATTGCCTACACAATTGTTACAAAGATACAAGGAAAACTACGTAATTTCAATGTTCTCAAGAAAAGAGAGCATTGATTGGGCCTAATGGAAGATGGCTGCTTTTTATGAAGAATAGTATGAAGAAAATGCGTTGACTGACAGAGACATTGACTTAGTTCAGAGAAGTCTAAGATTCATATTGCAGACGACATACAGGAATGCTGAGAAATGTGGTCTATCTACTTTGTAATCATTCTACCACAGGGTGTAAAATAACACAAACTATATATGTTCTTTCTCTATTTTTTGTTAGATCATTGTGTGTGTTGGGTTTTGTCAACTTGACACAAACCTAGCCATATCTTGGAAGGAGGAATTGTGATTGAAGTATTGTCTCCATCATATTGGTCTGGGAGCAAGTCTGCGGGGCCATTTTGATTAATGATTGATGTAGGAGGACACAGCTTATTGGGGACAGGGCTACCCCTGGGAAGTGGTCCTGGGAGGTATTAGGAAAGCAGGCTGAGAAAGCTATGGTGAGGAAGCCAGTAAGCAGCTCTCCTCCATGGCCTCCGCTTCGGTTACTGACTCCAGGTTCCTGACTTGAGTTCCTACCCTCTTCCCTTGACGATGGAATGTGATGTGGGAGTGGAAGTCAAATGACCCCTCTTGTTCCCAAGCTGCCCTTTGGGACTTTTCCAATTATTTTTTTATATATACTTATTCAGGGTCATCTCCTTCCTTGCTGAGATTTCATTGTTTACCATAATTCTACACGTCTTAAACCTTTGCTACATTTTTTTCTTCTTTCAGTATGCTTTTCTTGGTTATGAAAGCTAAACAATTTCTACTTTTCCATCTCCAAGTTGTGGGGTTTTCTCTGTATCTATTCATGTTACAGGCTGTGTGTTCTCTAGGGCAATCTGTAAGGTTTGGGACAGACTAGGAAAACAGAACTAGGGAGCTCTTTTGGGTCCCCAAGACAACAGCTGCTGTGCTTCTGCTCTGGGCACCTTAGGTCTGTTTTCTATACAATGCCCAGTAGTCTCAGCTGGATTGAATACGAGGTATGGGGAAGAGCATGTTTGTTTCGTTTTCGGCATTGGTATTTTATGTAGTCCGAGTTTCCTTACACACATCACGTGGCTTCTTTACTCACCGTTCCTTCTCACAGGTTAAATTCTGTGATGATCATCATCTGAAGGCTATGCCTTAGATTTTTAAAATATTAACTGTTCGCAGTAAACTTTCCTGGTTTTGATTGCATGAAAATAGCTTTCACTTTTCTTTCTGACAGATCATTTTGTTTAGTACGCGTATATTGATTGTCGTTTCTTTCGGCACCTTGGGGTCATATCTGTGGTATTTCCTGGCTTCCCATGCTGCTGCTGAGATATCAACTATCAATCTACTCATGATTTGTTCCATCCTTTGTCTCTGAGAGGAAACAGATGGCTCTGTTGTTAATGTTGATCTGTGTGTTTCACTATGATGTATCCAAAGGGAATTCTTTTTTTTTATTTTAAACATTTTTTATTACGTTAATTTTAAATAGCTTGTTTCACATGTCAATCCCAGTTCCCTCTCCCTCCCCTCCTCCCGCACCCCCCTCACAATCCCCCCAGCCTCCCACCCTGTCTCCACTTCCTTCCACACAGGGGATATCCAGAGTCTGTCATTTCGCTTAGGACAGGGTTCAGGCCCTTCCCCAAGAGTCCAGGCTGAGAGAGCATCTCTCTTTGTGCTATAGACACACGAAGTCCATTTGTATGCCAGGGATAAATACTGATCTACTGCCTAGGGCCCCATAGGTTGCCTAGGCCTCCTCATTGACTCTCACACTCAGGGGGTCTGGATCAGTCCCATGCTGACCTCCCAGCTGTCGGTCTGGGGTCCAAGAGCTCTCCCCTGTTCAGATCAGCTGTCTCTGCTGGTTTCGCCAGGCCATTCTTGGCCAATTTGCTCATCGCTCCTTTCTCTCTGTCACTGGGTTTCATGGGTTCAGTTCAGTGTTTAACTGTGGGTGTTTGCCTCTGCTTCCATCAGTCACTGGATGAAGGTTCTAGGATGGCATATAAGGTAGATGTCAAGTTCATTATCAGGAATGGGCATTTAAAGTGGTCTCTCCGCTATTGCTTAGCTTGCCAGTTGGTGTCATCCCTTTAGATCACTAGAGGTCTCACTGATGCCAGATCTCTCTTCAAACCTATGACTCCCTCTATTATGGTATTTCTCAACCTGTTCTCCCCCTATTCTACCCTCCACTCAACCTTCCTGTTCCCCTATGATCTACTCTCTCCTCCTCTCCTCCCCCTCTTTTCTCAGCTACCACGCCCCCCACCTCCCGCTGTGTTCCCAATATGTTCAGGAGATCTTGCCTCATTCCTCTTGTCTGGGGTACCATGCATATCTCTCTTAGGTTCTTTCCTGTTTCCCAGACTCTCTGTCAGTGGAATTGAAGACTGGCACTATCCTGATCCATGTCTAAAATCCAAATATGAGTGAGTACATACCACGTTTGTCTTTTTGTGACTGAGTTACCTCACTCAGGATGGTTTCTTATAGTGCCATCCATTTGCCTGCAAATTTCAAAATTCCATTGTTTTCTTCTGATGAGTAGTACTCCAATGTGTAATGTACAACATTTTCTCTATCCACTCTTCAGTTGTGGGGCATCTAGGTTGCTTCCAGGATCTGGCTATTACAAATAATTCTGTTATGAACATAGTTGGACAGACATCCTTGTTGTATGAATGTGCATCTTTTGGATATATGCCTAAGAGTGGAATTGCTGGGTCTTGTGGTAGATTTATTCCCATTTTCCTGAGGAATCTCCATACTGACTTCCAAAGTGGGTGTATGAGTAGGAACTTCAGGAGACATCACCATACCTGACTTCAAGCTCTATTATAGAGCTATAGTCCTGAAAACAGCTGGTATTGGCACAAAAATAGGCAGGTAGACCAATGGAATTTAATTGAAAACCCTGATTTTAACCCACATACCTATGAACACTTGATTTTTGACAAAGAAGCTAAAATTATACAATGGAAAAAAGAAAGCATCTTCAGCAAATGATGCTGGCATAACTGGATATTGGCATGCAGAAGACTGCAGATAGATCCATGTCTACTGCCTTGCACAAAACTTAAGTCCAAATGGATCAAAGACCTCAAAGAGATCAAAAACTCTTAGAAGAGAAAGTGGGAGATACTCTTCAATGAATTGGTACAGGAGACAGCTTCCTGAACATAACACCAGTAGCACAGACACTGAGATTGACAATTAACAAATGGGACCTCCTGAAAATAAGAAGCTTCTGTGAGGCAAAGGACAGAGTCAACAAGACAAAAAGGCAGTCCACAGAATGGGAAAAGATATTCGCTATCCCCACATCTGACAGAGGGCTGATCTCCAAAATTTACAAAGAACTCAAGAAACTATTGTCCAAAACACCAAAGGACCCAATTAAAAAGTGGGGGACTGAACTAAATAGAGATTTCTCAATAGAAGAAACTAAAATGGCTGAGAGACACTTGAGAAAGTGCTCAACATCCTTAGCCATCAGGGAAATGCAAATCAAAACAGCTCTGAGATACCATCTTACTCCTGTCAGAATAGCTAAAATCAAAAACACTGAAGACAATTTATGCTGGAGAGGATGTGGAGAGAGGGGAACACTCCTCTACTGCTGGTGGGAGTGCCAACTCGTACACCCACTTTGGAATTCTTTTTTTTCAAACAAAACCTTTTAAAATACTTTGTTCTTTGACAATTTCATGCATGTATAGCATGAAATTGCATGATATACATGCATGAAATGCATGCATCCCACCCTTATTGCTCTCCCTAGAAGTCCCCTTCCCACGTTTATGACTTTGGTTGTTGTTTTGAGACCCACTGACTTTAACTGTGATTATTTATGCAACCATGGCTTTAGAACTACCTATTGGAGTCTGGATTCCATGCATGAAGACATGACTGCCCCTCCCAGGTCACAGCCCATCACTGAAAGAAGAAATGGTAGGAATTCAAGTAGGAGCTTGAACAGAAGCCATTGAAGAACATGGCTTGCTGGGTTGCTGACAGGTCTAAGTACACACACACATACACACAGAGTCCAAGACCACCTTCCCAGGGAATGGTGCTGCCCATGGTGGGCTGGGTTATCCTATATCAGTTAACTATGGAGACAGTCCCCACAGACATGTGCACAGGCCAATATGATCTGGTCAGTGTCTCCACTGAGGCTCCTCCTCAGGGATGCCACCAGGCTGTGTCAATTTGGCAATAAAGGTAGACCAGAACACATCTCTTCAATATTCCATTTTGTCTGGCTTATCTAATATTTCCTCTGTGATCTCTTATTAGATGCATTTTAGCCATATGAATCTACTTCTGGTTATCTTAAACTCCGATAAGGTCCATTCCTTTTGATTTTTTTGCTGCATTCTTGGTAATTATTCCAGATATATCTTAGAGTTCACTAACCCTGCTAAAATTTTTCTGTTACCATGTATAATATATCTCCCAAATCTTGTGCTACATTTTTTGTTTTTGTAAGTTAAATTGTTTCTTCCCATCTCTATGCTCACTGAAAAAGGTAACAATTTAAGATAAAACCTGCAAGTGTTATTTGAATCTGAAATGAGCCTCCAAAAGTTTGTGTGTGTGAGCCTGTGTGTGTGTGTGTGTGTGTGTGTGTGTGTGTGTGTGGTCTCCAGTTGATGGTACTGTTTGGGAAGGCTGTAGACTTTTAGGATGCAGAACCTAGCTGGAGAAATGGGTACGTGGGGCTGGTCATTGAGGCTTTGTAGCGTGACCCCGCTTCATCTGCTTCCTGACTGTGTGTGATAGGACACTGCTGCTGCCATGCCTTCCCCTTCACAATGGACTGTATCTCCTCAACTCATAGTCAGAATAAACTCCCCCTCCCTTATTTAGGTTGTATTTTTTCTCCAGATATTTGGTTATAGCAATGAGAAAACTAATTAATATGTATGTCACAGGAAAAGGAATAGCATGGCAAACCCTATGTGTTATCACCTACCTTCAGCAATAAATAATTCACGGTTGATTTGTTTCTTCTGAATATCTATTCACTTCTCCCACTCCAGATAATTCTGAAGACAATCCCATACATTATACCATTTTATCTGTAATAATTCAATATATATCTCTAATAGACAAGGATTACCCTCTAAATAAGCAGTTTATTTCTGATTAAAATTTTGGTAGTAAGTCTTTACTACCAAATAGCCTTAAGTTTAAAAGAAAGTCTTTGTCTTTTGTTTATACTTCTGATGCTCTTTTTTCCCTTAAAACATACACATATATGCACACACATATATTCTTCCTGCTAGCCTGGTCCCGGAGCCATGTCAGTCCCAAATGAACATTCAGGATGTTATTTAATTATGAAGCTGTTGGCCATTTGCTATCGTTTCTTTTTTTTTTTTTTTTTTTTTGGTTTTTTGAGACAGGTTTTCTCTGTATTGTTTTGGAGGCTGTCCTGGAACTCTGTAGACCAGGCTGGCCTCGAACTCACAGAAATCCGCCAGCCTCTACCTCCCAAGTGCTGGGATTAAAGGCATGCGCCACCAACGCCCAGCTTGCTATGGTTTCTTGCTGGCTAGCTCTGCTTAATTATTAACCCATAACTGCTAATCTGAGTATTTCCATGTGGTGTTCTCTTACTGGAGAAAGGGTTCGAACCTCTTACTCCTCTTGTTTCCAACATGGTGACTGACTGTGCCTCCGTTTCCCAGAATCCTCCACTTCTCCTAGTCCCACCTATCTTGCTTCCCTATTTGCCAACAGGGCTTTATTCATCAACCAATAAGACAAACATATACCCAGAAGACCATTCCCCATCACACACACACACACACACACACACACACACACACACACACACATATACACACACACACACATACACACACAATTTGCAGTTGGCATTTAATTGTTCTTAGATGGGTCGCCTTTGTGATGTGATTGTGTGTCAGTTATGTCTGCTGGCTACTGTGCATGGTGTATTGTTTCATCATATATCTGTGATGTTTAATATATATTGTGAGACTCTGGTAATTAAAACATTATCCATAACAGTTGTTTGAGAGTTAACTGAAGTTTATTTCCCTAGAGATTTGGGGTTTGTTTGTTTGTTTTCCTGGATTAGTGTCCCAATGAACTTTACTATGTCTGCACAATCACTGGTCACTTCTGGGAACTTAGATACCAGGTTTCACTGCTTAGTCAATAAATGGTTATCTGGTTTCCAGTTAAAGGCCAAGCTAGTAAGCCAAGCCAATTGGCTGCCTTGCTTACTTCCTTTCTTCCTTCCTTCCCTCCCTTCCTCCCTCAAAAGATTTATTATTCTGTGTGTGAGTGTAGGTGCTCCCTGTACTGAAATCCACTTCGTCCAGCCTTTTACAAGGTTTCCAGGGATTTAACTTGGGACACTGGGCTTCCAGATGGAGCACTGAGCTTTTACTTCCTGAGCCCACCCCCCTACCCCCACGCCCTCACACACATCTTCTCCTTAGAGATCTGAGATTACTTCTTCCAGGCTCTTGTACATTACTGGCCTGTGATCATTTGCACTCAATTCTCTTGCTGGAGTTTTGAGGCATTTAAACAGTGTAAAGGGCATAGCAGGCCTCTGCGGTGCTGACTGACATAGCAGGCCTCTGTGGTGCTCCCCTTGTGGTAGGCTACTCTCAGGTGAGCTTTTATTTTCTTGAAGCTGACAGAGGAAAGTACTTCCACTTTCTGTTTCAGTGAAATGAATTTTATTTTACCAATTCCTCTTTATCAGGGCTGTTACCTTCTGGAGAACTGTCTTTCTCTATCTAGCAAGGGTCTCAGTTGCCTTCTTGTTTCATATAAATCCATCTCTTTGTCCTTGGTTTCCCTCACATGCTAACACCTGCTAAAAACAAAACAACTCACTTACTATGTATCGGCAGATTTTCTGAAGACAAGATTCAGCGCCACTACCCAGTTTCTGCCTTGAATTCATGCCTTTTTTTTAAAACTACTTTTATCATAGATGTATTCTTCCCTTGTCTTCAACTCAGCTAAACATTTAAAACATTAAAACTATTTTAGTATTTTAAGATCTTATAGCCTAGAATTCTGAATACCTGCGTGTTGTCATATTCATAGCGGAATCCAAATTCTTTTGCCTCAACTCCCATCAGGTAGGCTATAAGAAGTGAGCCCTCTTCATACTGTCCCCCACTGTTCCTTAGGCTTCCTACTTCCAGAGGCTGTTTGTTAGACTCCTAATTCATTTAGATGGATCCCACAAAGAAGAATAAGTCCAGTAGATTCTAAACAGCACAGTTTTATCTATCTGAATAGAGGCTGAGAAGTTCAAGATCAAGATGCCAGCAGACTTTTAGTGGAGGTCTGCCTCTGGATCACAGAGAACAACTCTACTGTGTCTTACAGGGAAGAAAGGCAATGGGGGTGTACCCTTGGATAGCAGAGGACATCTCTACTGTGTCCCCACAGGGGAGAAAGGCATGATGGCTCTCTGGGTTCTCTAGTGCAATCTCTGTCACATTCTACTCAGCTTCAAATGCCTCCACTATCTAATACCATCATAATCAGGGTGGATACATTCAGACGATGGCAGATCTGTCCCCAACTTCGTATACTTTATAGTGTGTTGACTCATATCTTGCTCATGATGATCCTTAAGAGTTTACTATTCTTTGGGCAAAACTGTCCTTTTCTGGTGACTTCACTGTTAATAAATATCTGGTTTGGCTGTGAGAAGAGACGCTGTTCTTCCCTCTTCTCCCTAGACATGAGAGAAGACTTTTCCCTCAATTATCTAAACAGAGGCATGAGAGAGACAACATGTAACATGGACAGGAGCTTACAGACATTTCACAGTGCCAGACCCAGACTATAATGCATTTATCTGATGGTGTTTCCCTGCCCCCAAGTCTGAGCTTTTCAACATCCTCTGGAAGGCTTCAGTAATCCGTTCAGGGTAGACTGCACTAAGCCCAGTCCATTTGTTTTGCGATGTGCCGTGAATAACGACTTAAACAATAAACATTCACAGACTTCCCCAAGAAACACATAATGTTAGAGAGTCACAGAGCAGACAAAAAGCCGTGTTTAGAAGAGCAACTGCTCTCTCAAGGACAAATAATTTGGATGCACAGCTCTCTGAACCATCCATCCAACTTACTGGACTAAGCAGAACATGAAATATATGAGTTCAGGTTACTACACTGCATTCGGATCTTCCCCAGGAACAAATGGGTGGTGCTATACCTCTTTGATTTGCATAATCAATAGTCCCAGAGTGGTGGTGGTTTTGGGGAAAAGTGAAACAGAAAATGGTCTGCTGTCATTGTAAACCCGACTCTCAGCTTGGGACCACTGTCTTCCAAATGCAAGGTCATAAAGCAAACGCTGTGGCTTTCTATAGGGCAGTTCCCTGAGCTGCTTCACTCACATATTCTAATAAAACTTGGTTTCATGTAGAATACCCCTCTTGCAAATCTTTCTTGATTACCACAAAGTACAGAGCCTATTCTTGCTGGGTGCTTGCTAACTTTATATTAATGTCATACCTGAGTGTGGAATATTCTTGGTGGGAAGATTTTGATTCACCCACATGCATGCAGGACACACACACACACACACACACACACACACACACACACACACACACAGTGTAATGGAAATGAAGGCAGTGATGGAGGTTGGGAGTGTCGTCCCATTGAAATATGTGCCACCTAAGACTCTTCAATCCCTATTCAGCCAAGTATGGTGTGACCTTGAGGAACTTCTTTTCTCTAAGCTTCATTGTCTTTATGACAGTGTTGGTATATTAAAGAACTATGTAAGTGCCTCATGGATCCCTTCTCCTTTTCTATCACCTCTCAGCCTGAAGATGCTTGAAGCCACTCTGGCTTTATAAATGACTAGACATTTGGTCACAGACAACAAGTGACTGAGCTTCTGGTTTCTAGGCACTAGTCATAGTTGTATTGTGATAGCCTTTTTTCAGACATTCTGTGTGGACTCTCTGGCCCTTGCAAATATTTACGGGTTGTTGTCCCTAAAAGAAAGGGGATAGGGAAGACTAAAGCTCATAAATTGGTTTGGTTTTTTAAGCTGTTTTCTTTTTCCCTAAATGGGTCCCACAGTGAATTTAGTGGACAATCCAAATTTTGAAAACTTAAATATCACAATAGCAATAAATATTTGTAGTTGGAGAAAATGATGGTTTGGGAAGCTTTTGTATGAAATGAGTCACACTGTGAACACAGTATGTTTCTTACTTTAAAATAAGTCTAAAAAGTCTAAGAAGTGCTGCTTTAAAAGGGTTTAATAAAATAAAAATATCTGATCAATTCTATGAATGTGAAGTAAAAATAATATAATGTTCCCAAATAAAAATTTTAAAATAGCATGCATCATGTGGTAGATGGGTTATTCCAATGGCTCCAGTTCCTCACTCATCTGTACCTGTCTCCTTTACCTTGGAATTTCTAGGGCCTCTTCTTACACTCTTGTGTAGGATTTGCTACGGCCAATGAGCTATTAGCAAAGGAAATGAAAACGGTCTTGAAAAGATCTGGTGATGTTGAGCTTGCTCTTGTCTTTGCCATTGCTATGGGAACAAGTCCAGATGATTGGACTGGAGGACAGGAACCACATGGAGAATAGTTACCCTAGGCTCTCATTGAAGGTTATCCAGATCTGGTGGCTGACAGCTACCTCCACACAAATGACACTAAAGAAGGCCAGAAAAATTGGCCAGCTGATGCTGGCCAAGGCTGCCTAACCTACATACTTGAGAGTTGAAGGTTTCCAGCTGTGCATGCTGGAGTTTCATAGCTGTTCGTTGTGGAGTATCACTGTAGCAATGGATAACTGATAACTAGGAGATTGTACTCCTTAATGGAGCTCATAACAATAACCATGGCAATAAATTAGGTTCTTATTTTTCAAAGACCATGTCGTTTGTTAATCTCAAAATATGCTTTTTGATTTATCTTCATATTTCACATTATGTTGAGCATTGCAGAAGGAACTATTTCTGAGTAAAAGGATTATGTGATTGAGTGGTTGATTAATATAAAGAAGAATGTCAGAGGAACTCATCTGCCCAAGACTCTGTTACCAAGGAGACTTGGACTCAGCCAGTCAGTCCAGGCTGCTGACCTCTCCCATCTTCCAAAATGAAAACCCTGCTTCCTGCCCAAGTCTTCTGGACCTACCTCAATTTTCATAAAAGTTCCTGTAGGATGTCAGTTTGAATAATTAGAGTTGACATTTTGCTTGCAAGCAAAATAGAGGCCCTTTCCTCAGGAAACCACAATGACATTAATATCCTCATGAGTACATACCGCCCTCCAAATAACCCGATTTGTTTTCTTTAAATTTGCATTTTCATTTGATCATTAAAGATGAGTTTTTCTTTGCAATGGGAAGCCCATGGCTGTCTCCATTAGTTTGGCCCATTGGTTATCACAGCAAGTTCCTGTGGCCATTTGCTCATTGGACATTCCATTTCCTGGGGTTACCAGTTACTTAACCAAATCCTGCCTCTGAGAACAAGTGAGTGCTGGCCATCAATAACTGCTTAGGAAAGAGCAGAGCAGGAGTCGGAGAGAGAGTGGAGAAGATCTCCAACAACAGGTTAAAAACTAGCATCATCTTCAGAGCTGTATCGTGTGCAGTAATGGCACACCAGGAAAATCCTTGAAAGCTACCCACAGGCACCAAGAAATCTTTGTCAGTAGGACAGATTTAAAACCCAGCGAGGCCTTCTAATAATGGGGTTGGTGGACTAGTCAGGGTTTTGTCAACAGGCAGGAAGTCTTGTAAATTTTATATATGTCTCAGAAATATCTCAATGTCCAAGCTTGCGATCCTGAGAGAAGGGTATTTTCTAGGGATACCTGCTATTCAAAAGCATTATAGGTCAGTATTTTGGATGCTGGAAGGAGGCAGACAAGTAAAACTTGATTTCACTCATTCATTTATTGAGGCAGGGTGTCTCTACATACACCTGGGTTTCACTGTGTAGACCAAGATAGCCTCAAAATCACAGAGATCCACCTGCCTCTGCCTCCTAAGCACTGGAATTAAAGATGTGGGCCTCCACATCTGTCTAAAGACTTGATTTTTTTCCATCATAAGTTCCTGGCCTATGATTATTTGATGTGTTTGTCTCTATAACCCCAAGGATAAGACTTTTTCTACATCTTAAAATTTTTTGCTAGTTGTCATTTGTGCCTTCTGATGCTTTCTCTCTTAGTTTGGGGGTTTGCCTTTGGCACAAATACATGGTTTTTTAAAAATATACCTATTGAATGAATGTAGAGATGGTGGCAACTTTAAAATGCCTCAGAATTTGTGGCAAATTGACTTGACAGAATTCTCTGAGAGCTTGTGCTTGTATGCATACATACCAGAATGCTTATACAAATGTGATCACCTGTGTATACTTAGGAACATAAGCACTTTTCCAGCTAAGACTCTTAAGTTGGCTTATACCAAAATTTGGTTCCATTCCCTCTAGAATTGAAAGCTTGGTTTGAAGCTTAAATACTTCAGTTCAAAGTACTTTAGTTTATACAGTCAAAATAGTAGAGCAAATATGCTTAATTCAATTCTGGGTATCACAAAACGGAACTTCAAATCTATTTTAATGATTGAGTCATGTTATTCTTTCCTTGAGAAATGATGAGTAGGAAAGTTTAAGATAACCCATTTTCATCAGAAAAACAAAATACTTCTGAATGATTTTCAAATAAGATTTGTTGTATTGAGGAGGTTCATCATTAATCTCAAAATCATTCAAAATATAGGACAATAAATTAACAAAAAAACCCACAAGACTTTCTACCTCTTGGTTCATTTAAGGGGTTTCCAAATGTGTATTCTAGTTGTTAGATGTCTTTATGCAAAAATTTATTTTTCAGAAATAATTTGAGCACTCACATAAGGGTGTCCATTGGTGCCACGTTACGACATTATTGCTAATACTTAGAGTCACTGGAAGATAAACACATGCACCGTGCACACGTCTGTTAGGAGTTAGATTCTTTCTATTTTAAGGGGCTGTAATCTACCTAGACTGATAAAATCTATGATGTGTTTGAAACATAGATGCCACAAACATTTCTTGAATGTAGACATAGTTCACTTCTATATTTTCTAATTGTCTGCTGGTTTTGAGACCAACTAGGTTGAATGGTCATAACAGCAACAACAGCAATGATGTAGCAGAGCTCAAAGGAGCTCATTAAAGCTCAGGTCTTCCCTTTTCCACAGGAGATGGCCTAGTTTGTAAAGGTGAAATGAGCTTCTCATATTCCGATTTTTGAATTCCAAGACAATTGCAGAAATGCTGAGCCTACAGATGGCAGCTGGAGTATTTTTATACATAATTGCTCCAGGTAAGTATTTTCCAAACTCTGTGTTTCCCCGTGTACAAGGACAAAACAGCAGGTGAGGAGAATGTCTGATGTGACGCTCCAGTGTGCTCTCTGTCACTCCAGAAATCAAACCAAGAGGAAGGAGATGTCGAGGAAGAAATAGCAAGAGGGTGACCTTTATTCTGTGTCAATGAATTTAACCAACTATGGATCAAAAGTATTAGAAAAAATTTGCAACTGCACAGAACACATATAGTATTCTTCTTTTTTCCTCTAAAACATAGCAGAACAAGTATCTACATAGCATCTTATTCTATTAAGGATTGCAAGTGACCCCGTGATGATTAAAAGAGGATGTGTACAGGCAATTTGCAAATACCATGGCATTGTTTAGCTTCATAATGTAGGAAATCTGGGAAGATCCCAGGATAACCCAATCCCTTCACTATACTCAGGGGATGATTTGACTTTCAGAGATTGATTGATATCTATTCTAACCACTCTTAAGGGTCTTGATCCTTTGAAGATTTTGGGATTCTGGTGTGGGGAATCTGGGGGATGGGGATATCCTAGAGCAAGTTCCCCATGGATAGACTAGAAGGGAAACTCCAACAACTTAGGAGTCAACCATTTTGCCTGAGCTGATGAGTCATCATTTCTTGGGGACAAAGTTTGGTAGTCATGTGACATCCAAGAACAGCTATGCAAACAGAATGACCCCAACAAGTAGACAACTTGTGAGAATCATAACCAATATCTTAAGATTCGACTACTGGATGGTGATCAATCATGATAGCATTTCATAAGTTGTCTTTTAGGAGGCTGGCAACTAGAATGAAGCTTCTTCAGGAAGCTCCACAGTGAAGGTGGTAGCATTCCTCAGGGCAGCTGAACTTGTTTCTTAGATGTAAGAACGTGTTGTGCTCAGCTTTAGAGGGAAACAAACCTGGATTTGAACTTCAGCTTCACCACAGGGAATCGGCATGGCTCATCTATGAAAGGGCAAATAATGGCATTGCTGTTGCAGCTTGATTTTAAGTATCTGATGCAGGCATATGCAAGGGTATACAACAGGGGCTCAATCAATGCTGTTTACTGTCCATTTGAAAGAGCATAATAATGGTACAATGGTTTTCATTCTCAAGTCCTCATGAGCACCAGGTAAAGATTTAGCAAACATTTTATTGAATTCACACAACCCTGTGGATCAGATACTACTGGCAAACTTGTTCACACCCAGGAAACAGGCTCAGGGGTATTAGGTACCACACCAAGGTCAAACCATTTGGAAAGCAAGACTCTGAGAAAAGATTCCAACCTAGGTCTGAAGCTTGCCCTTACTGTTTCACACTCTCACCACAGGCTTTGGTATCCAGAGGCCAATTCCACTCCATAGATGGTCTGTCTTTCCACGTCTGTTTAGGTTGAAGAGGAAGCCGTTATTAACTAGTAAAGATGATTAAAAGTCCCAGAGCCTACACTAAAAGCTCCACATTTCCGTGATTTCAGCCAAGGCCCCGGGAACCCAGGTGAAACTGGGAGGTGGGAAGACAGATGTTTGACTTTGAGCTTACACAGTGGAATTTTGAGCGCTCTGTGTTTGTTTTAGAACGTATTTTATGGCGTTGCTCTTAAAATGATGGGGAGATTGAAATCTCTTTTAGCATTTGGAAGCACATTTTCCTTGGAGTCTCAATGCTTCAGTTGGCTTCAGAGGACATGGTTTTGAAGACATTAATGCTAACTTCCGATGTTAGCTGCTTTTCTTGTCCTGGCTGTGGTAAAATTCAGGTAAACAGAATTTTCTTCATGTCTTCCGTTAACAAGGTCAATAGATCAAAATATACAAAGTCATGTTCCATTCAACATAACAAGGCAGTACCTGGGATTATTGACTCGTGCTTTTCTTTTAAAGATTTATGATTTGGGGGTGGGTACGCTGCCTAGTGACCCTTTGTCACCCAGAGTTGAGGCTGGGGTTGGAAGTTCCAGCCCCTTGTACTAGGGTCCTCAAGGAACAGGGTGCTAAAACACCTGGGGAATGGCCTTACAGACAAGACACTTGTATTCTGATTGGCAATTTGTTACATTCATCTTTTTGTCAGCATATTTCTTATCTATCATGGCAAGTTTGACTCAGCTAATCCACCATGTGTTAGGAAGACCTAAAGTTCTCTACCATGCAAAGGACAATGTGTGTGTGTGTGGGTGTGGGTGGGTGGGTGAGAGGACTACACACACACACACACACACACACACACACACGCACACACACACATACACACACACATACACACACACACACGCGTGCACACACACATACACACGCGTGCACACACACACACACGCGCACACACACACACACACACACACATACACACATGCACACACACTGTAGAGAACGAAAAGAGCCTGGGAGAGATGATGCTGACTATGGTGGAACATAACTGTAAGCTTAGCACTTACAATGTTGAGACAGGAAGATTATAAATTTAAGTTTAATCTAGGCTATAAATGAGAATTTGTCTCAGAAAGATAAAGAAAAGGTTTCTGAGAAGAAACCTCTTAAGAATTTGGTGATGTTGACTCAGAGAACACTGATGTTGATCATGACTGATTTTTTTTGTGTTAGTTTGGTAACTGCCAACCATTGAGCATCCTTCATGTGTAAGGATAACCATTTGTTTGTTTCAAAAACTCACATTTTTTCCCTAATATGCACCCATCACATATAGTTGTCATTCTCTAGGATAGTAGACATTCTACAAGTGACTTACTTTAATGTCATATTGTTAAGAATTAACAGGGTCTTAGACACTAAAGCTATGATATAAATTGAATCTTTCCACATCTATAAGTTGTGTTTTATTGTCATAATTGTTAACTATTTATGATTTATTAACAGAAAGCAAAGCTAGCCACAAGCCATAGAGCCAGGCAGTAGTGATACATGCCTTTAATCCCAGCAGTCATACTGGCTGGCCATAGAACCATATTTTGGTGACACATGCCTTTAACCCCAGAACTCAAGAAACAAACAGATGGATCTGTGAGTTCAAGGCCACATTGAGCTACATGAAATTGACCCAGTCCTAAAGAGAAACAGTTCACACAAAGGTGATCTCAGCACTTGGGATCATATGCCTTTAATCCCAGGATTTGAGGGGTATAAATGAAAGAAGCAAAGTCAGAATTAGAGTTTTATTCTCTAGTCATGCTAAGGACAGGACAGTCCTTTCAGCCTGAGGTAGAGGTAAGAGCTAGTGGCTGGCTGCTTTGCTTCTCTGATCTTCAGCTTGAAGCTTGAACCCCAATATCTGTCTCTGGGTTTTTATTTTCATACTACACTGTGTTATATGAGGATAGTTATAAAAATCAAGTCAAAGGGCCATGTAAAGAATCATATGCATGGAAGATGCTTCATAATTAGGAGTAATTATTGCTAGACATCTTGTTGGCCACCATCTTGTCTCCTAAGAAGTCTCAGTGATATAGACGACTTTTGACCATAGTCAAAAAGCTGAGAAATGAATGATGTAGATAATTGTTTTGTGAAGAATATGGTTGACAGTGATGGGTACCTGAAAGAAATAAAAAGCATCAAAGAGCCGGGCGGTGGTGGTGCACCCCTTTAATCCCAGCACTCCAGAGGCAGAGGAAGGTGGATTTCTGTGAGTTCGAGGCTGGGCTGGACCAATAGCCTCCAAAACAATACAGAGAAACCCTGTCTCGTAAAAACAAAAACAAAACAAAACAAAAAAAAAGCATTAAAGAGATTAAGACAAGTCACATTGCTTTGCATTATGTTTTGAATATGGAATACCCCACATTGGCTTTTGAATGCTTGTTTCCCCAGTGATGGTGTGTTTGGGGAGGTTCTAGAAACTTAGATGGTGGACTGAAGTCTCCAAAACAGAACCGACACAAGTACTTCTTCTCTTAAATGTTTTTATTTAAATATTAAATGTGTGCCCTTTGACAATTTCATGCATGTTCATAATGTGCTTTAATTGTATTCAGCTCCAACCTCTCTTATATCCGCCCCCATCAAATCTCCCAACCATAAGTTCCATTCCATGTTCTTATCATTTTGTGGCCTCTGAGTTTAACCAGGTCCATCTGTATGACCATGGGTTTGGAACTATCCACTGCAGCTGGGTAAGTCACCAGTAATATGTGCAATAGCTAATAGTTCTTTGGGGTAGGGGCGGGCCATGTGAGTCAGACTGGTTACTGACAGGCCCAGCCTTGAGTAGGCATAGTGGGGACAACCATAGTTACTGTGAGTTATTGTAATGTCTGTATCATACTCAGCAGAGTGTGTGTCACAGTCCTTCCCCATCCCTTGACTCATACTCTCCCTACCCCTTCTTTCATGGTGTCCACTGATCCTTAGAGTGGGTGACATAGACTTGATGCCCTGTTGAGGGCTGAGCACTCAACCATCACTTATTCTCAGCACCTTGGACAGCCACAAGTCTCTGCATTCACTGTACTGCTGTCCACTACAAGAAGCTGCTTTGATCACAGCTAAGAGTGGAACTGTTTATGGTTCTAAAAATAATGATTGGAAGGCAGATTTGCACCATGTCCACTAATCATAACAGTGGACAGTTCTCTCCTAGGGCCCGTGATATCCCTAGCCATGGGGCTTTGATCAACTTCATAACACTAGGCATTAGTTCTCTCCCAAAGAGCATGCCTCAAATCTAGTCAGACAGTGGGTGTTTCTCCCCATAGCAAACATGTGCCATATTGTATCAGTAGGCACATGTTTCCTGGAATGTGGTATTGTAGGATACAGGACTTATGGTGTGTTAAGACTTCTCATGAATTATTTCTCCCGGAAGCCTTCATAGCAACTTTTAGTATTGTACCATTTACTAGGAAGCAAGCTTCCAACTCATTTCCAACCTGATTTCTCTGTGACCTGAAACCAAGGTATAGAGTAATTAATAGATTTCCATACCTTCTTCTTATATCCTTGGTTTTGATTAACTCTTCCTCCTCTCATCTATCCCTACCCCTCTTCTGTTTAACCCTTACTACCCCAGAATTTCTGTCTCTATTTTTATGTAGCATGTGTTCCACTATCTGCCTCCTTTAAGACTCCCCTGTTATCAACACACCATAGCCCACTCCTAGCTTCCTGGTTTCAACTGACATCCCAGATTGAACATAGAAATCTAAATTCCAAAGCTATGATTCACATATGTAAGAAAACACACAACGCTTGTCTTTCTGGGCAGGTGGTAGCATACTTTGTATATTTTCCAGTCCAATCCATTTTTCCTGCAAACTTCCTGACTTCATATTTCTTTACAACTAAAACAACTGCATTGTGTATTAGGTTCCAAATTTTTATTATCCATTCATCAGTTGATGGACACTGAGGCTGATTCTATTTTCTGGTTGTTGTGAATAGAGCAGCAGTGAATATGGATGTGCAGATGTCTCTGTTACCTGGATTCATTGTCCGTTAAGTGTACTTCCAGGAGTGGCATATCAGAGTCATAGGATAGCTCTTGCTCCAGTTTTTAAGGGAATATCCAGACTGCTTTTCAAGGAGCTGCACTAGTTCACACATTCACCAACAGGGCCTGAAGGCTCTCTTTCCCCATGTTGTCAGCGTTTGGTATCAATTGTTTAATTGTTTTCTTGGTAACAGAGCTTTTTGTTTAATCTGGAGTAAGAGGGAATCTCAATGTAGCATTGATTTGCATTTCCGTGATGCCCAGGGAAGTTGAACATTTTTGTATTAATAGGCATTTGCGGTTCTTTGAGGATTCTCTCTTCAGTTCTGTAGCTTATATTCTAGACACCATTCTTCTGCAGATGTTTTGGTGAAGATTTTCTCCCATTCTGTGGGCTGCTCCTTCAATCACTTGACTGTTTCATATACTGTAAGGAAGTTTTTGTTTTTTAGGTTCATGAAACATGAATGTGATTTTCTTTTTTTAGGTTCATGTTGATTGTTGCCTTTTTTTCTGAGTGACTGGAGTCCTATTCAAAGGTCTTTGGCATCTTGGTCACAGCGACAGAAAACTACTATACTTTAATAACATGCATGGGTTACAAGACTGGGTATGAGAAGCCAGCTGGTCTCTCAACAAGCCTTATTTGCTAGTTTTACTGGAGCTATGTTGAAACTGTTTTCCGGAGCCTCATCTCCCAAACCCATGCACGGCTACACTTATGCTCTTGGGACAGACATGGAGCCAGTGTCTCCTTATGGGTCTTGCTGACTCTGCCTGTGACAGCGTCTGTTATGCTGAAGAGGGGCAGATTATGGTCCCAGAGATGCAATCCTCACTATGAGCGTGGAGATGGTGAATAGAAGACACTAAAATGTTATAGTCTACCGTAGGCTGCACAAGGAAATTTCCCTGATGAAAACAGTGTCCTCTGTCACTTGTCCAACTGGAATTATGGTTGCTTAACTGCCTAAGAGCAGATGAAGAGGCAATGAAATGCTACTCCATTTTGCAGATGCATTTATTCCATCAACCCTTAGTACTTTCTTTGGTGTTTATTCTTCTGGGAGTAAATCTAAATCACGTAAACAACGCTTGTCTCTCTGGGGTATTTCAGCTAGTGTTTCCCCTTTCTATGGCACTGAATGTGTGAATAGCACTGGGTATCCAAATAAACCCTTCCATGGAGATGCCCCAATCAATGTGTCCCCCAAATATCTCACAGGTGCAATTATTAATTTAGTTGCTGTATGGGTAACACTTTCAAATGGGGTAAAGGGTAGATAATGACAAGCAGGTATTGTCTGTTTGTTGTTTTTGATATTGAGGTGCAGTCTTACTAGAAATCCAAGATTCTTCTGTTTCTTTTCTTTTCTTTTTTGTACATTTTTAAAATTTTTTTTATTTTAATTTTAAATAGCTTGTTTTACATGTCAATCCCAGTTCCCTCTCCCTCCCCTCCTCCCGCGCCCCCCTCCCCATCCCCCCCAGCCTCCCGCCCTATTGCCAATTCCTTCCACATAGGGGATATCTAGAGTCTATCATTTCACTCAGGGTAGGATCCAGGCACTTCCCTAAGAGTCCAGGCTGAGAGAGCATCCCTCTTTGTGGTATGGACACACGATGTCTGTTTGTATCCCAGGGATAAATATTGATCCACTGCTCAGGACCCCATAGGTTGCCCAGGCCTCGTCACTGACTCTCACATTCAGGGGTCCGGATCAGTCCCATGCTGGCCTCCCCGCTGTCGGTCTGGGGTCCAAGAGCTCTCCCCTGTTCAGATCAGCTGTCTCTGCTGGTTTTGCCACCTCATTCTTTGCCAATTTGCTCATCGCTCCTCTCTCTCTGTCTCTGGGTTCCTTGGGTTCAGTTCAGTGTTTTACTGTGGGTGTTTGCCTCTGCTTCCATCAGTCACTGGATGAAGGCTCCCAGATGATTATAGACACCAAGTTCATTATCAGGAATGGGCATTCGAGGTGGTCTCTCCACTGTTGCTTAGCTTGCCAATTGGTGTCATCCCTTTAGATCACTAGAGGTCACACTGGTGCCTGATCTGTCTTCTAAATGATTCCCTCTTCCCCCTATTCTACCCCCCTCACTCAACCTTCCTGTTCCCCCATGACCTACTCTCTCTTCCTCTTCTCCCCCTCTCTTCTTCCCAGCCCCCACTCCCCCTTCCCCTCGCCATGTTCCCCATCTGTTCAGAGGATCTTGCCTCATTCCTCTTCTCTTGGGTACTATGCATATCTTTTAGGTTCTTTCCTGTTTCCCAGACTCTCTATCAGTGGAAGTGCAGACTAGCACTATCCTGATCCATGTCTAAAATCCATATATGAGTGAGTACATACCATGTTTGTCTTTTTGCGACTGGGTTACCTCACTCAGGATGGTTTCTTCCAGTGCTATCCATTTACGTGTGAATTTCAAGATTCCATTGTTTTTTTCTGCTGAGTAATACTCCATTGTGTAAATGTACCACATTTTCTCTATCCATTCTTCAGTTGAGGGGCATCTAGATTGCTTCCAGGTTCTGGCTGTTACAAATAATGCTGCTATGAACATAGTGGAGCAGATGCCCTTGTTGTATGAATTTGCCTCCTTTGGATATATGCCTAAGAGTGGAATTGCTGGGTCTTGTAGTAGATTGATTCCCATTTTCATGAGGAATCTCCATACTGCTTTCCAAAGTGGCTGTACGGGTTGGCACTCCCACCAGCAGTGGAGGAGTGTTCCCCTCTCTCCACATCCTCTCCAGCATAAATTGTCTTCAGTGTTTTTGATTTTAGCCATTCTGACAGGAGTAAGATGGTATCTCAGAGTTGTTTTGATTTGTATTTCCTGGATGGCTAAGGATATTGAGCGCTTACTCAAGTGCCTCTCAGCCATTTTAGACTCCTCTATTGAAAATTCTCTATTTAGTTCTGAACCCCACCTTTTAATTGGATCTTTTGGTGTTTTGGAGATTTGCTTTTTGAGTTCTTTGTAAATTTTGGAGATTAGCCCTCTGTCAGATGTGGGGTTAGTGAATATCTTTTCCCATTCTGTGGACTGCCTTTTTGTCTTGTTGACTCTGTCCTTTGCCTTACAGAAGCTTCTTAGTTTCATGAGGTCCCATTTGTTAATTGTCGATCTCAGTGTTTGTGCCACTGGTGTTAGGTTCAGGAAGCTGTCTCCTGTACCAACTCGTTGAAGAGTATCTCCCACTTTCTCTTCTAAAAGTTTCAGTGTGGCTGGATGTTGAGATCTTTGATCCATTTGGACTTAAGTTTTGTACAAGGTGACAAACATGGATCTATCTGCAGTCTTCTGCATACCAGTACTCAGTTATGCCAGCAACATTTGTTGAAGATGCTTTCTTTTTTCCATTGTATAATTTTAGCTTCTTTGTCAAAAATCAAGTGTTCATAGGTGTGTGGGTTAAAATTAGGGTTTTCAATTAAATTCCATTGGTCTACCTGCCTATTTTTGTGCCAATACCAAGCTGTTTTCAGGACTATAGCTCTATAATAGAGCTTGAAGTCAGGTATGGTGATGCCTCCTGAAGTTCCTTTATTGTATAGGGTTGTTTTGGCTATCCTGAGCCTTTTGTTTTTCCATATAAAGTTGATTATTGTTCTTTCCAGGTCCTTGAAGAATTGTGATGGAATTTTGATAGGGATTGCATTGAATCTGTAGACTGCTTTTGGCAAGATTGACATTTTTATTATGTTGATCCTACCAATCCAAGAGCATGGGAGATCTTTCCATTTTCTGGTATCTTCTTTGATTTCTTTCTTTAAAGACTCAAAGTTCTTGATATAAAGGTCTTTCACTTCCTTGGTTAACATTATCCCCAGATATTTGATGCTGTTTATGGCTCTTTTAAAGCGTGATGTTTCTCTGATTTCTTTCTCAGTCACTTCATCATCTGTATATAATAGGGCCACTGCTTTTTTTGAGTTTACCATGTATCCTGCCACATTGCTGAAGGTGTTTATCAGCTCTAGGAGTTCCCTTGTGGAGTTTTTTCGGGTCACTTATGTAAACTATCATATCATCTGCAAATACTGAAAGTTTGACTTCTTCTTTTCCTATTTGTATCCCCTTTATCTCCTTTTGTTGTCTTTTTGCTGTAGCTAGAACTTCAAGTACAATATTGAAGAGATATGGAGAGAGTGGACATCCTTGTCTTGTTCCTGATTTTAGAGGAATTGCGTTGAGTTTCTCTCCATTTAGTTTGATGTTAGCTGTTGGTTTACTGTATATTCCTTTTATTATATTCAGGTATGTTCCTGTTATCCCTGATCTCTCTAGGACCTTTATCATGAAGAGGTGCTAGATTTTGTCAAAGGCTTTTTCAGCATCTAGTGAGATGATCATGTGGTTTTTCTTTCACAGTTTGTTTATATGGTGGATTACATTGATAGGTTTTCTAATGTTGAACCATCCCTGCATTCCTGGGATGAAGCCTACTTGATCATGGTGGATGATTTTTCTGATGTGTTCTTGAATCCAGTTTGCTAGTATTTTATTGAGTACTTTTGCATCGATGTTCATGAGGGAAATTGGTCTATAGTTCTCTTTCTTAGTTGTATCTTTGTGTGGTTTGGGTATCAAGGTAATTGTAGCCTTGTAAAAAGAGTTTGGCAGTGAGCCTCCTGCTTCTATTGTGTGGAATACTTTGAGGAGTATTGAAATTCGCTCTTCTTTCAATTTCTGATAGAATTCTGCACTGAAGCCATCTGGGCCTGGGCTTTTTTTTGTTTGGGAGACTTTTGATGACTGCTTCTATTTCATTAGGGGTTATAGGTCTGTTTAGATTGTTTATCTTCTCTTGATTTAGTTTTGGCAAGTGATATCTATCCAGGAAATTGTCCATTTCCTTTAAATTTTCAAATTTTGTGGAGTACAGATTTTCGAAGTATGCCCTGATGATTCTCTGGATTTCCTCAGAGTCCATTGTTATGTCCCCTTTTTCATTTCTGATTTTGTTAATTAGCATGCTCTCTCTCTGTCTTTTGGTTAGTTTGGACAGAGGTTTGTCTATTTTGTTGATTTTCTCAAAGAACCAACTCTTTGTTTCATTGATTCTTCTCAATGTTTTCCTGGTTTCTACTTGATTGATTTCAGCCCTCAATTTGATTATTTCCTGGTGTCTGCTCCTCCTGGGTGAGTTTGCTTCTTTTTGTTCTAGAACATTCAGCTGTGCTATTAATTCTCTAGTATGACTGTTCTCCAGTTTCTGCATGTGGGCACTTAGTGCTATGAACTTTCCTCTCAGCACTGCTTTCAAAGTGTCCCATAATTTTGCTTATGTTGTGTCTTCATTCTCATTGAATTCCAGGAAGTCTTTAATTTCTTTTTTATTTCTTCCTTTACCCAGGTATGGTGCAATTGTGCATTGTCCAATTTCCATGAGTTTGTAGGGTTTCTGCGATTTGTGTTATTGTTGAATTCTAATTTTAATGCATGGTGGTTTGAGAGGATACAGGGGGTTATTCCAATTTTTTTTGTATCTGTGGAGATTTGCTATGTTTCCTATCATGTGCTCAATTTTAGAGAAGGTTCCATGTGGCGCCGAGAAGAAGGTATATCCCTTTGTGTTTGGGTGGAATGTTCTATAGATGTCTGTTAAACCCAGTTGGGTCATAACTTCTATTAGTTCTTTAGTTTCTTTGTTAAGTTTCTATCTGGAGGTCTTGTCTAGTGGCGAGAGCGGAGTGTTGAAGTCTCCTACTATTAATGTGTGAGATTTTATGTGCAATTTGAGCTTTAGTAATGTTTCTTTGACGAATGTAGGTGCCTTTGTATTTGGGGCATAGATGTTTAAAATTGAGACTTCCTCTTGATGGACTATTCCTTTGATGAATATGAAGTGTCCTTCTTCATCTCTTTTGATTGATTTTAATTTGAAGTCTAGTTTGTTAGATATTAGGATTGCTACACCCGCTTGTTTCTTGGGACCGTTTGATTGGAAGACCTTTTCCCAACCCTTTACTCTGAGATAACGTCTGTCTTTGATGTTGAGATGTGTTTCTTGTATGCAGCAGAAGGAAGGGTTGTGTCTTCATATCCATTCTGCTAGTCTGTGTCTTTTTTAGGCAAGTTGAGGCCATTGACATTGAGGGATATTAATGACCATTGATTGTGATTCTTGTTTGTGCTTGATTTATTGTTAGTGAAGTTATTTTGTGTAGTTTCTCCTCCCTTTTTCTTTTCGTGTTTTGTAAAGTGGGATTATATATTGCCTGTGTCTTTGTGAGTGTAATTATCTTCCTTGGATCTAGGTTTTCCTTCTAGCACTTTCTGTAGAGCTGGATTCATGGATACGTATTGTTTAAATCTGTCTTTGTCATGGCATATTTTGTTTTCTCCATCTATGGTAATTGAAAGCTTCGCTGGATATAGTAGTCTGGGCTGGCATCCTTGTTCCCTTAGCATTTATAGGACATCTATCCAGGATCTTTTGGCTTTCATCGTTTCCATTGAGAAGTCAGGTGTAATTCGGATAGGTCTGCCTTTATATGTTATTTAGCCTTTTTCTTTAGCTGCTCTTAATATTTTCTCTTTATTCTGTAGGTTTGATGTTGTGATTATTATATGGCGAGGTGACTTCTTTTTCTGGTCCAGTCTATTTGGTGTTCTGTAAGATTCTTGTATTTTCATAGGCATATCCTTCTTTAGGTTAGGGAAGTTTTCTTCTATGGTTTTGTTGAATATGTTTTCTGTACCTTTGAGTTGTATTTCTTTGCCTTCTTCTATATCTATTATTCTCAGGTTTGGCTTCTTCACGATGTCCCATATTTCCTGGGTATTTTGTGTTAAGGATTTGTTGGTTTTGAGATTTTCTTTGGTTGATGACTCTATATCCTCTAATGAGTCTTCAACACCTAAGATTCTCTCTTCTATCTTTTGTATTCTTTTGGTGATACTTGCATCTGTAGTTCCTGATCGTTTACCCAGCTTTTCTATTTCCAGCATCCCCTCATTCTGTGTTTTCTTTATCGCTTCTATTTCAGCTTTCAATCCTTCAAGTGTTTGAGTTGTTTCCTTCATTTGTTTGGTTGTTTTTTCTTGGTGCCATTTAGATTCTTTGAGAGATTTATTTCTTGAATTTTTTCCCTCATTTCATGAATTTTTTTGTTTGTTTTTTCTTCTATTTCTTTAAGGGATTTCCTCGTTTCTTCTTTGAGGGTCTCTATCATCTTCATAAAATAATTTTTAAGGTCTGTCTCCTCTGCTTCATCTATGTAGTGCTTTTCAGGTCTTGCTGGTGTTGGTTCCCTAGATTCTGGTGGAGTCATGTTGGTCTTTCTATTGCTGAGTGAGCTCTTATTCTGTCTTCTTCCCATCTCTTCTTCCAGTGGGTGCTGGTGGGGTCTTTCCGTCTCCACTGGTCTCCTTCCTTCCTGAAGCTGAAGCTGGAGATGCTGACACTGAAGCTTAAGCTGAAGCTGGGGTTGCCGGAGGCTGGGGCCTGGAAGGGCTGATGTCTTTCCTGAAGCTGGGCTCACCGGAGTTTGGGGCCTGAAGCTGGGCTCACCGGAGTTTGGGGCCTGGAAGGGCTGAAGCTGGGCTTGCTGGAGTTTGGGGCCTGGAAGGGCTGATGTCTTTCCTGTGTGGGTGGGTCTTCTGGATGCCAGGAGAGGCCCCGGAAGATCGAGGGGATGGGTTGGGCAGGGGATGGGGAGTGTCCTGAACACAGATGGATTGCCAAGTTTCATGTTACAAAAAATTTTGAATATTTCCATTTTGTCAAAGCTGTAAGTTGCAGCTATGAATTTATTGATTAGCTGACAAGAGGTTACACCTACTCCTAAATATCATCAAGGCACAAAATCACAATTCAGTTTAGAGATCTTAATTAGCTAACTTTCAACTTTAGACTATTGCAACCCTCCATTTCATAAAATAAAATAGAATAACTGTTCCAATAGACTAACCCTGGGACCTTGGTTTCATAGATAGCAAAAGGTTTGAAGAAAACAGAAAGAAAATACAGAAAGTGACTAATTTAAAGTCTTCCTTGTAGGGCAGGCAGGAAGACAGAACAATAGGAAGATAACTGGTGAACATCAGGTCACATCCAGTTTGTTCTTGGAAGGATTAGCGCAAAAGGAACTTCATTATCATGTCAACTGACACTGGCCTGTTTGGGAATTTGGAATCTGTCCAATCCTGATTTTTCATGTCACATCAATAGCTTAGTTCCAGCTTGGTGACTGGGAATCATGACATGGGTGAATCTATTTTTATTTTATTTATTTTAGTTTTTTTGATACAAGGTTTCATAGCCCAGGCTGGCCTGGAACTACATATAACAGCCTATCTGTATATCATCCTTCTACAGTCTCCCCAATGCTGGGACAAACAAGCACTCATGGATTTCATTTCTACTTTCAGCCTGGTCTGGGTAGGGGGAAGAGCTAATGCAGATCCCTAGTTCAAAACAATAGCTTCCTATACTTCTTATACCTCTATATATGATTTACTTATAAGACAATTTTCTTTATGTTAATCTACAGTGGGCTTATAATTATTTATATAATAATTTTTATCTGAGAGTATGATAACAGAAGGAAAGCAGAGAGAGGGGAAGAAAGATCACTTGAAGTGGTCGAAGCATACTCAACTCTCCATAGCTCCCAGACCTCTTCACTTTTTCTCAGGTCACACGGTGCTCTTATGGAAAGACTGACTAATTCAACTTGGTAAAGCTATCCTGTCACCTTCACATTAGAACGATTCATAAGGGCAGCCCAACTCCTTGATGTAGGAATTTGACCTACGAAATGAAAGGTTGCAGCTTTGCAAGGTAATTTCAAAATTTATCTAGAAGAAAACACAGTCTACAGGGCCATCTGGAATGTTAGGGAACCACTCACATTTGGCTGGCCATTCTGTCAGTCATCAAGGCATGAAACAGTGCATAGGGAGTTCTTTAGATTGCTCACCATTAGGTGCCCATTTCCAACTGTTCCTGTTGAACAGCAATAGCAACAACTAGGAAGACATGAATGAAGTCTCTGGAAATCCAAGGAAGACTCAGAGTCCATGTGAGGCTTCAAATTACTCTCAACTGTCTTCTCCAGCTTGACTACTTGGCGACACATGTTAGGCTTAGGAGAGGCACACACCTGCTTCTTTCTGTGTTTTTAACATTATTATAATGATTACTAAAACTCAGGGCATACATGTTAGACGAGGCGTCCCACCACTGAACTCCATGCCCAATCACCTTTTAGCTGTCGTTCAGCTGCTCAAAAGCTTTTGGATCAAGATAGCACTGGAGGGGGGTTTCATAAAGAACTGCTCAATAGGAATGAATTGCATTCCCAAGTTCAAATACTGCACACTGATCACAAGTGACGAATTTTCGTCCCATCCTCCCTGGTCATTTTTGTGCTTACTTAATCCATAGGCTTGGACATAGTTCTCCAGGATAACAAACAAAGTATACACAGTGAATGGGTTTAATCTCTAGCCAGTAGGAACCAGAACTCTGTCAGTGTTAACTAATTAATAATATAATAATAACTTCTGTTTCAACAACTACCCCACAACAGTAAATAGGTGATGTTATATGTTGCTTATTGATTATCTGTCAGATAAGTTAATTTTTCTTTTTCCTTTCTCACTCTCTCTTTTTTTGTTTTTGTAGTTTTCGAGACAGGGTTTCTCTGTGCTACGGCCCTGGCTGTCCTGGAACTCATTTTGTAGACTGGGCTGGCCTTAAATTCATGGAGATCCTCCTGTCTCTGCCTCCTGAGTGCTGGGATTAAAGACATGGGCTACAATGCCCCAGATTACTATTTTTCACCTTAAAAAAACTTTTTTTTGTCTCTGTGAGTTCGAGGCCAGCCTGGTCTACAGAGTGAGTTCCAGGACAGCCTCCAAAGCTACACAGAGAAACCCTGTCTCAAAAAACAAACAAAAATTTGTTTGGTTTCCATTTATTCTTTACAAACCATAACCTGTTTCTTCCCCACCCATTTAGTTTCTAAATTCACTTAAAATTAGGTTTACCCTTTTCTATACAGTAGATAGCTTGTCTTGAGAGACTCCTTCTTCCCAGAAACTGGTCATTCCTGCCATGTGTATTTCATTAGTGATTGATTTTAAGTTTCTTGAGGCTATATTCTGTGCCTTTTTAACATAATATTTGTAGCATGTAAAATATAGAGTCGATGATGCCTGAGTTCATGGGCAGATGGGTGGGTGGGTAGCAGAAAATAATGTTTCAAAATTTGAACTTGACATATGAAATGAAAAGTACAGAAATATAGCAAGGTCAAGATAAATCACAGGGCATGGAAGTGGTAGCTGAGAGACAATATAAGCAGATCTCATAGGAAACTAAAAACCATCACAAATGATCAGAAGTTTCCATCCTCTTCTAAGGGAGAGAACTAAAATTATACATGCTTTTTTAAAAAGTTTTCGGTTGGGAAAATTAGTCTGCTTTCTGAACATGTTAGGAATATATGAGTTGTCCATCTCCCTTATTTGCTATTTATTGAGATAGATTATGCTGAGAGTCATTAGAAAAGTAATTCTCTCTTGATTTTTCAAGAGAATCCCAGCTGTGGCCTGCACTTTGATAACAGAGAATGCAGGTTTCCAGCAAGAGCTGAATTGGATTTGGGTTGTGTTTTTTAAGTGGGGTTGTTATCCTTCTCCCCCTTTCAAGGACAAATTCAAATATCCTCTTTCCTCTTGCCTGAGACAGTTACTCTGATGGGAAACTCTGCTAGAATGGAGATATTTTTGAGGTGTTAAAAAATCCAATTGACAAATAGTTTTGAAGAATCCACTTTTGAGTCCAAAATATCCAATTCAGCTCTGAGCCCTTATACCTATAGATACTAAATCAGTCCTTTGATCTTGTACTCAAGAACATTCCATGAGTGGGGCTGAGTAATTATGCATATTAGGTGCCTATTAAGTCCCTTGATTACAAATGACCAGTTTTTTAGTAGAATTTAATCTCTTGAACCTAGTTATTATACAAACACTAGGTAGCATGATCCAATGGCTCAAACTGGAAAACATGTCCCCTGCTGCATCTATTACTGCCACCTGCATGGTACTTAGCTCTGAAGTAATGATGATGAACTTCAATTTGTTAATACAAATGATGAGCCTTCTGTATCAAAGTAATTTGGAAGCAAGAGAAATTATTATGAAATAAACCGTGGCACATACATTTGCATTTTGACCAAATGATCTTCCTGGGGAACTTGAAGATAATATTAATAGGTCTTCTTCACTTAAGCTTACCTCATGGAGTCAACTAATTGCCCCAAGATATGGAGTTCTGACATAGTTCACAAAGTAAATATTTACTCACTACAGAAATGTAAACATGATGATATTTATACTTATAATTTTCTCTGTAATATTTAGTATAAGTCAAAGAAAATTAGCACATGTGTGGTAGCTTGAAAGAAAATTGCCCTTATAGGGAATGGCATTATTAGAAAGTGTGGCTTTGTTGAAATAGGTGTGGCTTTGTTAGAGAAAGGATGTCACTGTGGAGGCTGGCTTTGAGGTCTCATACATGCTCAAATCATACCCAGTAGTCTCAGACTACTTCCTGTTGCCTATGAGTCAAGATGTAAGGACTCCCAATTCCTTCCCTAGCACCACATCTGCCTGCACGCTGCCTTGCTTCCCATCATGACGATAATGGACTAAGCTCTGAATTGTAAGTGAGCCACCACAATGAAATTATTTCCTTTGTAAGAGCAGCTGTGGTCATGGTGTCTCTTCACAGCAATAGAAACCTAACTAAGATATATTGGGAAAGACTGGAAGGGAACTGGCCAGATGGAAGTAGTTTTGAGCTGCTAAGAGTATGAATAGGTTTTATGAATCCTAACAGTTTCTTTGTGCTATTGGCTGAGGATTTGATCGATGGAATTGAAAATAACCTGGGAATTTGTTTTTGTTCTTGTTTGTTTGTTTTGTTTTGTTTTTTTCTCTCTCAAATTGCTGATTGTTTGCTGAAGTTGTATTGAGTTTTTATTAAGATCTACAGGAAAAGAAGAAAGGATATAAGTTTAAGTACGTGCAGCCCTTTCTTATAAATTTGCCCCTCCACCCACTGTCTAGTTAACTTGGTGGAAAATGTCTCTAGCCAGCAGAAGAGCTTCTGATTACAAGTTAATAGTTGCTGTGTTTTTTGTTTCTGAATCTACATTCATAAAACAAGATAATAGTTTAAATAGAATATGAACAAGCCTTAACATTGGGTTCCTTGGGAGCAATAGCCATGGGAAGACATCAGTCAAAGTGTACTAATGATATGAAACAATCAGGTTTTGAGTTGCAGTTCATTGTCTCAGCAGGTCTTAGCCCTAGTGTGCTTGCTTGCCCAAAAGTGATAATGGTCTTAGACCTAGAGGATAGGTATGAAATGCTCTCCAAGGACTGGTTGTTGTTGACAGTGTCCTGCAGACCATTGAGTCTTGTTTTATTGCTGTTCTCTCTGTGAACCACAAATAAAATCTCTAGCTCTTTTTTTTTTCAAGAGGGATCCTGCCACTTAGCCTTATCGCCTGTTTTGTGTAGCTCATTCAAGCATGTTTCTCAGATGAGCAAATGCTGAAGCTCATCTTGCCTAACGTTTTACCTTCCCTACATTTTACTGACATGGATCTACAAGCAACCAGAGACCTCCCCACAAGCTGTCAAGAGAAGTTCTCTCAGTGCTCATGACACTCACTGAAGCTGGAAGGACCATCCAAAGATACTAAGTCTTTCCCTTTGGGTTCTTCACAGGCACTAGACTGACCTCTCCTGCAATCCTGTTCCATCCACTAGGACATGTCTGGGACCTTTTAGCTGACTGTCACCTCTGGAAGATAGAAAGCCACATGTAGCATTCTAAAGTCTTAATGAATTTGGCAGGCTCTTGAAACAAGTCAGTGAGAAGGGCAGGAACAGCAGACCATGACTTATTCGACCTCTTTATGCTTTGTCTTTTTAATTTACCAAAATTTTCCCTTAAGCATTTTGATGTGATTTTTGGTTGTTGTTCACAGTAGAAAAATAAGGATTCAAAGTGAATGTATCAATGGACAGAGGGAATGTAGTGGTGACAATGAGGCACTTGGTGAGGGATTAGGAGAAAGGCTTTTTTTTTTTTTTTTGGTTTTTCGAGACAGGGTTTCTCTGTGGCTTTGGAGGCTGTCCTGGAACTCACTTTGTAGACCAGGCTGGCCTCGAACTCACAGAGATCCGCCTGCCTCTGCCTCCCGAGTGCTGGGATTAAAGGCGTGCGCCACCAACGCCCGGCTAGGAGAAAGGCTTTTAATAGCCAAAAGTATGATGCTGGATTAAAGGAACAATGAGGTACTAAGGAGGCTGCAGAGAAAATGAGACACCCTTCAAGAAGGGTTATATGCAAAAGACAGAGAAGATGTTTAAAGACAGAAATGAAACAAAGAGAAGTGATCAATGGGATATATTTTTGCTTGAGAACTGGGACTGAGTTTTTCTGAGGTTAAAGTTAATAGTATTAAACTCGTGATGGGGTTTGTTGGGTTGGTGGGTGGAGAAGGTCTAATATTCCTTATTGTCCTTATGAAACAGACAAAACAGACCCATTTTCTAGCTGTGTGAAAGCATGTGATATTAGTCATACAATCACACAGCTTGGTTATAATTACAAAAAAATGGGGAACTGTCAGGGCCTGAATATGATATTTCAGATATAGGCCTCAGCTCAATTCCAGGAGCTTGAATTCCTATTGTCTTTTAGATGTCAGCTAGTTGCCTCCAGATGGCCTGGCCACAGTGGAGAATGATTTCTAGTTTGTGTAACAATAGACCTGGGCCCCAACCCATCATAAGGGCTAGTGGGACATGCCTGTGGACTAGTGGGATGTGTCTGAAGGTTGGTGAGATATGCCATTACGGAAAGTCTGAGGGTTTCTGTACGTGCATTCTAGGACCATCTCTAGGGTTAAAGGAAGTGTTTCCTAGTCAACCCTATATACATGACAATAGACGTCTTCTGCCAGTACCCCTGCTTTTGGAAAGCCATTTGAGAGTATGCTTGAATAAACCGTGGTCTCCAGTATTGACTGAGAGCCCTCCTGAAATGACAACATATCTCTGTCTCGTTCTTAATGATGCTGGGTAGCTAGGACTTCCCTGATCCACACTCTCCAACTCAGGGTTGGACCCCAGGGTTGTTTGGCTGGTTATGAACACAGCCCTGAAGACATCAGTCCAGAATAGATGACTCTTGTAGCCTAGAACTGATACTGGTCAGACCCCAGCAGGGAACACCATGAGAACAAGAAAACCAATGGGAGCTAAGAGGATGCAAACCTACTTCACCATACTTCTAGTTGTGGTTAAATAAAGGATGTTCTTGAGGTGGAGACCTTGAAATGGACAGTGTTAAATAATTGCTGGTCATGAAGAATGACAGATCTCTCTGTGTGAGATGCCAAGAAAGCCAAAGTCCCAATTCCAGGAGCTTGAATTCCTATTGTCTTTTAGATGTCAGCTAGGTGACCTCCAAGAGATCATTCTGTGACTAAGAACATATTGGAGAGAGGTTATTTATCAGGGACAATGGATTCCTAGGGACGTGATGTGGTGTGGTGTAGTGTGGTAGGGTGTGGTGTGGTGGGGTAGGGTGTGGTGTGGTGGGGTGGGATAGAGTGGGTGGGATGGGGTGATATGGGGTGGATGGGATAGGGGGGGATGGAATGAGTGGGTGAGCACAGAGCAGGAGGTTGGATCAAGGTCTCCTCCAAATTCCACATCAGCCTATAACATGTCATCTGCTGTCCCTTTAGTCAAGAGCATCTGGGGACTCATCAAAGTAGCTGTGGATGCCTGGAGAAAGCATAGCACCGAGTTCTTCTGGGGACATTAGAGACGGAGAGAAATCCACTGAACGCATCCTTGTGCCACGAGACCAAGAACCAGGAGTTTGAGATCAGAGTGACTTCTGCTCCACCTGTCAGAAGAAGGAAGAAGTGACAGTTCATTGTGTAGAGCAGCAGAACCTGAAACGGATAAGGTGATTTTTTTAAAGTCACACAGTTCACTCAAATGGAAGGTATTTCACTGGTCAGACAATTTGGATGTTTCTGTTTTACCTTAGTTTTCAAAGAATGATGTAGTCTTTCTGTGTTCAAAATGACAGTTAAGTAGTGCTCTAGCCCAAATTACGTGCTACCTGTTATGTGGCTTTGCCTAGGGAGATATGACGTCTAGTTTCATCAGATAGGGCACTGACAAGACATGCATTCACCCAAGTCCAGCTTGGTGAACCAAATGTTTGTTGGTGTTCCAGGAATTGAGGTGACTTGGGCAACTATATTCTAAAAAGCCCACCATAGGATAGGTGACAGCTCACAAGAGCTGCACTCCTTGAGTCCCCATATACCCTCTGGAAAGTGTGTGTGTGTGTGTGTGTGTGTGTGTACTTTATGAGTCTCCTAAGTTTTGTAAGCTTCTTGTGCCTTGTAGGTTTCCTGAACTTTCTGAGTCTTTGGAGCTTTGCCCTTCTCTCTAGGAAGAAATGTTTCAACCTAGTTGAAATGGCCTTATCCTGGCTACAATGGGTTTTGAATAGGATAACTTACTAAAATCAATTCCTTTTTCTTCTCTTGTTTGATTACCAGGAAGTTTAAAGCAACAGCATCACAGGAGTCTCCCAGGCCAGTACTGGTCTGGTCAGATGAATGTCACCTTCCCTGTGTCATTGCCTTCTTTGGAGAGCAGCCACCCACCGCAGCAATGTGACTTGGGGCACCAGGAACAGAAAGAAAGAGTCACCTGACTCTGTTGTCCTTTAAGTAAGCATGGTCCAGACCTCCCTGCAGCAGTCCAACAGAGTGAAAAGGACTTTTTGTGGTCTGTGAGAGCCGTAGGCCTTGGAGGGCCTTCCCTGAAGTTCCTGTTGACAGAAGGATGCGCCACTCCTCTCTCCGTGCTTCTGAGCTCTTCATCAGTGAGACTTGCCAGCCTCTTGTGCATTGAGAATTGTCCCTGCCAGCTCTGCCGTTCACAGATGTAGCTTTCGGAAAGAACCTGAGACTATTCTCAGGGAACCAAGGAAAAAGGAGGCATTGGGCCAGGAATTTTTTTCCCTCCCAAATGCGGTATTTACCAAGGCAGCTGCAACACTTCCTTTCCTGAGCAGGCTGCACACTCGCTGCCTCTGTTCTTCGAACTGGGAAGAGGCCTCTCCCAGGGGTAATCTGCATTTCTAGGTGGATTTCTTCAAACTCCCAAAGCCTACAGCCTCCAAAAATACAAGTCACTAATGAGGTCACTTTAAACCCAGATGGCATCGAGCTACAATGGTTTTAGCCCTAATCCTGCTCTTTGCCATGCCAGGCCTGGTATGGTAGGAGTCTATCTCCAAAGGAATTGCTTCAGGTAGAGAAGGGCTGAGTTCTAAGGACCCAGAGGGGCAGGCAATTGAGATCCTGATGGTAATTTGGTCCTGTCCTAAATGTCTCCACATTCCTAACAGATCTCACCGGGTGCTTGTTAAGTTCCATTCTGCAACAGTGTGGAGTGAGGCAAGGGGAAGATACTCTGGTCCCTAAAGGCCCCAAGTGGAGAATCCGTCTAACTCCAGAGCGTGGCATGTCCCTTCTCCCCCACGCCTGCCATGCCGTACCAGGGCAGTCAGAGAAACCAGCATGCTTGGTTCAGCAAACTTAATCTTCCCTTGTAAGTTCTGGAAATGGATGGGGCTGCAGACATTTTTGTAGCTTCTGAAAAATTCATGATTCTTTTAATACTTTTTATCGGGGCTCAGAGTGTCTCGGCTTCCATGAGAGTTGATGGACAGTGTACTTCGGCTGCAGGAAACTACCTACCTGTGGGTGACATTTTATACTTCCAGATGTCGGGACATGCTACAGTGGGTTTCTTGAGAGAAGGGTATTTTGATTGATTTATTTATTTTCTCTCTTATTTATTTGTCTTTGTGTTCTCCGTCCCCAGGTTAACTGTGTAACTAACCTGTCCTTTCAAGTTACAAAAGTAGAATAAATTAAAACACAGGAGTACAAAGCAACATCATTTACGTCCAAAGAATGCAGGAGACAGTTATTCATTAGAAGATAAGATTATTTATTACCTCTTATATAATCTTTTAATTCTTTTCACCCTGAGACTTTAATTACCAATGAGCAAATGCTTCTCTGAGTATTTGGACATAATTCCTGTGTCACAGTCGAATAACTGGACTTGTGAAATTGAACTAGAATGACTACAGGCATGTAAACAAACTTGGTTAAATAAAGCAAACATTTCATAGCTAACAGGCCTTCTCGCATGAAAAAGAAATATTTTTGGTAACTGATCATTTCAGAGTCCCTATTCTATTCATTGCATTTTTCAAGAAAGTATAAAAACAAATGTTCATTTTTATGAGTCAAAATTGGGACATGTACAAATAAGAGGTTTTCAATGATGCATGAAAATTATATCAGAATTTGTTTTAAATGTCGAGGCAATTGTGGGTGTAATTACAGAGTGTGAGCTTCAACACCCTCTTGCTCATTAATATCTATAAACCCTCTAATGGATGTTCGTCATATTCCTTGGGAATCAAATTTGGCAGGTCAGATTCAAGAATCATTTCCCCTGCTTGTCAAATAGATAATAGTTTTGAAAGCAAATCAATATCTAACTCAATGGCAAGGCTTGAAGTCTTGAGCCTGCTCAAAATTCAACCCCCAATTAGGTTAGAATGGGTTATATAAAATGTGCCACCTGAAACTGTCCCCTTTATATGCCACTCCCCTCTCTGTCTGAGCAGTTAGTGGCAAAGGGGGCTGGCTGGCTCTGGTTTTCGTGGCTGAGAATGAGTGAGAAAGTGTCTTCTTATGTTCACATAACTCCTGCGTGCTCATGTGGATCTACCCACCACCATTCTTGGCCCTGTTACAAAATTCATAGTGATTTCTCGGTTTCGCAATTTTTTCAAACTTTGGCTTATTCGCATTTGTAATTCAAAGCTGTAATTAAAATTTTGTGGCTTTGTGCCATTTCCTCCAGAGCATTCTTTTTTGGGTGATCTGCAAATACAAGGGAATGAGTGGGTCTTTACAAACGCCACACAGCTAGTTAGTATGGCTCCATGAAGACAGCTTTAGAAGGGAAGGTATGTAGGCTCCAAAGCCCTTGGCCACCACCTGCCATCTTTGTTTCATCATCTTCTGCTGTGGCTGTCTCTGTTCCCATATAACACATAATCTGCTCTTAGAGTTTGAAGTGGCATTAGCCAGGGGGAAAAGGTGTTGTAGAGGGATTATCAAGGACCAGGAGAGATAGCATGATGAGTAGCCAAGAGATGACTGGAAATGTGGAACACTGCATGTTTGTTAAGCAAGGCTAATGTAGAGATGGGCATGGCAAACACAGTCATGTTTGTGTTCAGGTTGGTAGCAACCTTTAGAACAGCAAGGTTCATTCAAAATCTAAACTTGAGTCTGCTTGGTACCCAGGGTATTAACTTTAGGGACATAAATAGTACTATGTAAAGCTTTGTTTGATATTCATTTCTATGTTAAAATGGGCAGAATAGACATAGTGACCTTGTTTTAAACTTTATTCTGAAAGTGCATTAATAAAAAAACTAAAATTAAGACTGCTATGTGGTATATATTTATAATTCCAACACTTGGAGACCAAGACAGAAGGAGTGCCAGTTGAGGCTAGCCTGGCCTACAGAATGAGACCTTAATGCCAAGAAGAAGAAGGAGAAGGAGAAAGAGGAGTAGGAGGAGATGAAGAAGAAGAAGAAGAAGAAGAAGAAGAAGAAGAAGAAGAAGAAGAAGAAGAAGAAGAAGAAGAAGAAGAACCAGTCCCGTACTTCCCCCCTCCACCCCCAAGGATGAGAGCTGCATTGCTAAATCTCAATTTAAAAATGTTCTAAAGATGTGGTATTAGAGGAGGGCAATGAAGAGTGGGCCTCGAGACAGAATGAGCAATGTTTGGCAACTAGGGGTGGGAGTAAGTTCAAGACAACTGACACCTGAGTGTCTAGACTCAGGTAGCTTGACAGACGATGGTGGCATTAATCACGATAGGCATTTGCACAGTTCTGATTGGGAAACAAATATGCAAGAATTGCTATTATAAAAGAAAGAAGATGGTATAGAGTGCAAGGTTTTCCTTAGCATGTAGCTATCTGCAGCTGAGAGAGGAAAATAAGAACATCAAAAACTAGCAAGGAAGGCATGAGAGATGCTCAGCTGTCAAGATCACTTGAAACTGTTACAGAGAGCCTGTGTTTGCTTCCCAGGTCCCACATGGCTATAATCCCAGTTCCAGGTGATCCCCTTTTACTTCTACAGGCATTGTATGCATGTAGTACAGAGACATACCTGCAGTTAAAGCTCACGTATACATAAAAAACAAAAACTCTTGAACAAATAGGGAGATAGCTCAGTGCACAAAGTCCTTGTTGCACAAGCGCAAGGACCTGAGTTCATATTCCAAGCACCTTTGTAAAAAGTATATGCAGATCTCAGGGTTGGGATCATTGGCTGGCCTGACTAGTTGAATACATGAGCTTCAAGGTCAGCAAGAGAACCTGTCTCAAAAGCAATGTGGAAGGTAATAAAGGGAGACACAGAATTGATCTCTAGCCTCCACACACACCTACAACCTTACACCACACACCCGTGTGTGTGTGTGTGTGTGTGAGAGAGAGAGAGAGAGAGAGAGAGAGAGACAGAGACAGAGACAGAGACAGATACAGAGACAGGGAGACACAGAGAGAGGGAGACAGAGAGAGAATACAATAGAGAGATTTCAGGTTTAATTGCATTGGATGGAAAACCAGGTATTTGGTGTTTGTTTCTTCTTTCTTAATTTTATTTCTTACAGCAATCATTTTAATTCTGTTGTTCAGTCATATTGTTACTGAAAAGACATTTGATTGAATTTAACATTTCTGATGGTTTGGGGGTTTTTTTGTTTGTTTGTTTTGTTTTGTTTTTCACTAAGTTTTAAGCTACATATGAAGAAGGCTCCCCTGTTAACCTGCTCAGTGAATAATGAATGCAGTGTTGATAACTACTTGTAGACTCTACCCATATCTGTTAGATGTTGCTTGGACTCTCTCTCCTGGAATGACTGGAACTCCAGGTATCTGATCAACAAGTCTTCCTCTCCCCTTCCCTTTGCTCCTGGCAGCATTATTTGATTTTCTAAATCCATGAGCCCCAATGCTTTAAATACTCCCTATACACAGAACCTGGAAGAGTCTCTATTCCTGCCATTTGCTTATTTTACTAAGCACTGTGCCGGGCCAGGGGGTGTGTGGTGTTCATCCATGCTGTAGCTTCTGTGGGGATTGACTTTTTTCTAAGACTAAGTAATACCCGAGTGCATATAGATACCAGGCCATCTTTACTCGCTCATTGGTGGGACATTTAGGCAGTTTCTACTTCTCAACTGTAGTGAATAATGCTGCCGCTGCAATGAATCTGAGAGGACTGGTCAAGATCGTGGGGTCAGTTCTTTAGTGTAGATCGCTGCAGGTGGGATTGTGGAGTACATGGTAGTTTAGTTTATCTCTCTGTAGGCTCCAATGGCAGCTACTCCATGTTTAATTCCTACCACTGTTGTGGCATACCCACCAGAGAAGACTACTCACGCACAAATTTAAGTCAATAGAAAAGTTTTTATTAGCCAGCCAGCAACTACACTGCGTGTTAGGGATCCCAGTGTAGCCCTGAGTCTTTCTTGGGGTGAATTTTTATGCCCAAAATCACATCCTGGATTGACAAACCCAGTTAACAAGAACAGTTAACCAGAAGCAGATCTACAGAAGACCAAACAGCAGAGTTAGTACATTTAGAGACTGTCCCAGAACTACAGACTTTGATGAATTAGGTCTTTGCTTTCGTTTTGGCAGTAGTGCTATCTCCATGTTGAATTTTATGACTCAAGTGGTACTTCCATCATGGTGTCAGTTGTGCTAAGATCTAGGGTCCTGGTACCCCATCACTCCATGGATTCACCTGTGGTTTTTTCCCCTATAGTAATCTCTGTCCTCATAAATGAGTGCTGTTGTCTAATTGTGGCTTTGATCCACAGCTCCCTAATTATTAGTGGTACTGAGTACCTTACTCCTGCTGGCCATCTGTTTGCTTCATGGGCTAACCCTCATGTGATAGACATGTGATATGTAAATATCTTTTTGTTTCTTGGCTGTTCCTTCTGTTGTATACCCCTTTAGTTCCCATCTAGCTCCATTGTCTAGTTTTGCTTTTGTTGTCTGCGCTTTTGGTGACATAGCCAAGGAATCACAGGCATCAGGCATTGTTTTGTAGTTACTCCTGGTGACTCTTTGGAGCCAGTACTAGCACCCACTGCCTTAAACATACCTTGCTGTAACATAAAATCAGAAGTTTGGTCTGGACAGGAAATGGTTCTTGGTCCAACAGGCCAGCATTTGTCGCCACTCAGAATAGTCACTCTTAATGGGAGGGATGTCTTGGGATTTCTGGTTGAGATAGGTGTACAATGGGGGAGGGGGTTGAAATAAAAGGTTGGTAGCTGAGGCAGAGAAACTGAAGGCTTTTTATTTTTCTGATGAAAGTTGCTAGTTATTTTGATGATTTCTGTAATCAACTATTGCAAAATCTGCATCAATGGATAAGGGTGTGTGTGTGCTCATGACCTACTGATTCCTTGGAGAAAAGAAAAATGGCTAGGGGCCTGGAGAGATGGCTCAGTGGTTAAGAGCATTGGTTGCTCTTCCAGAGGCTATGAGTTTAATTTCCAGCAACCACACAGTGGCTCACAACCATCTATAATGAGATCTTGTGCTCTCTGAAGGCATACATAAAGGCACAACAGTATGTACTAGATAGATAGATAGATAGATAGATAGATAGATAGATAGATAGATAGATAGAAAAATTACTATAGAGAATCTCCAGGAAACGGAAAGGCAACCTCTTAGATGAGCTTTTTAAAGAACATAAGCACATGTCCAGGGCCCCTCTTCATCCTTTTTATTCTCAACACACTTGGAGTAGAGATTACACTGATGAAGGAAGCTGGTGCTTGAGTTTAATCTCCTGGCCTGTGCTTTTGGCAAACTTCCTACAGTCACCATATGCCCACCTATGCTTCCATTTCCTTGTTTTCTTGTTCTGACATTGGGTTCATAGCTACGGTAAGAGTTCTTGTCCCTGAGTCTATTCTCTTGTTGATGACTTGCTTTCATAGTCTCTCTAGCGTGGCATTCTAGGTTTGGCACCAACATACGCTATATCGGAGCATATAGTGCCACCAGCTTCCAGCTCATTGTTCTCTTTGCAAAGAGTCCTCTGAGAAAGAAGTCTTGTTCATTTGTCAGAGAGATGGCACCAAAGTGCAGTCATGGAGAGACGAAGCCCAGCTCTAAAGCCCAGCCTGCCAGCCTCATGCTTTGTTTGCTCCTACCTTTATGTACCGTGACAATATCTCAGGACTCGCACCATAAGACGGATGATGTTGCTATGCGCATTGTATAGGATTAGGGTTTCTTATTGTATGTGTTACCATGCCTATAAAACAAAGACTGCTAACATGGCAGCAGATCTGGACTTTCTTGAGAAAACAACAACATGCTTAGGAAGCTAAGACCATCTCAAGAAAGTGTCAGAAATGCCTAACACTGAGAGACATGGCCATGTTTTATGAATGAAGACTGGTCTGAGCATGACCAATGGTGTTGTTAGCTGCTTTTAGCAGAAGTCTTTTCTTTAAATCACCACCTACACTCTTTAAAACATTAAAATGCAGGGTTGGAAAGGTGGTTCAGAAGTCAAGCGCACTGGCTGTTCTGCCCAAGAGCCTGGGTTTGATTCCCAGTACCCACATGGTCCACAACAGCTGTACCTCTGGTTTCAGGAGCTCTGATGCCCTCTAATGCCTTGTGTGGGCACCAGGTAGGCACACAGACACAGATGCAGGCAAAACACCCACACATCACCACGATCACACCAACAACAAACTAAACACCCCCCCCAAAGTAAGAGTCAACAAAGTGTTGTTTCCTAAGAGAATCCATGATTGTAAATTAAGAGAGTCTCACTGGTGTGTATGTGCATATGTGTGTGTGTGCACGTGTGAATATTCAAATATTAGAAGATTGTATCTACTGTTTGAGTTTGTTAAATGGATTTGAAGGTTTTGAAAACCCTGATTTGATTGATACGTTCACTCATTCATGAAATGGTTATGACTGTCTCCTGCATATCAGAGGCTCTGAAGAGCTCTTCAACAATATTAATTCCAAGCCACTAGCCCCGAGAGGCCGGCACTATTGCACAGCTAAAAGAGAGGTGAGGTGAAAGTCACATGGTTAAGCAGCATCTGGAACCCAAGCACTGCGATCTGAGTCCGCCCCCTGCTAGGAACCCAGTCCAAGGGCTGTGCCTTACCATTACAAGCACCTGAAATATTCTTGTGGACACGCTGAGCTGGAGATGGGGCGCAGTTCTGTCTGGTGTGTCTGGAGCTACTGTTTTCTATCTGGAGACTCCTAGCTCACTGTCTGCCTCGCCTCCCCCCTCCGGCTCCCATCCTTGTGATTTCCTCTTAGCTCAGAGGAAATTGTGGTCAGAGGAAGAAATGCACGGCTGCACCTTATTCTCTGGGGTTCCAGGGGCCTCAGTCCACTAATCCTGAATGCGTTGCGTGTGTGGAGAGGAGACCTATTCATCCCAGAAAGGCCCATTCACATACTGAACTCCGCTTGATCTGGAAGAGTAGATGAGGACAATCGCCACTGTGTCCACAGGCCAGGAAGCTTAGCATAGGCTGAAGCCAGCAGTACTCAATACGTTATTATGTCATAGGAGTGACAGAGCAGCCACCATTAAAGTATTGGAGGGAAATAGTCTATGTGCTCCATCCTCAAGGCTGTTGTAATTTCATTCTTTATTTTTTGCTTGGATTCTAACACTCTGTCTATTACTCAAGGACAGTGTTTCCAAACTATGCCTAATTCATAAATGGCACTGATTTGTTTCTGCTCCTCAGTGGAATCATGGAGAAAGATGATGAAGGAAGAGGAAGAAGGGGAGGGGGAGGGGAGGAATAGAATACACTTTACTGTTTTCCATAGTTTCTATTTTATCATTTCGGAGCACTCAGAAGAAGGCTTAGGAATCTTCGTGCAGCTCTCTTAATGAAGCCGCAGCGAGCACTTAACGCTGCTTCGGTTTCGGCACACAAACTTTCTAATTATAAAAGAGCCCTTTCAGACTTATTCGGGGCATATAATCTTATTTGCAGCCCCTAATTGGAGGGCTGTGTTTGTTGAAAAGAACAGAAGTCTCCAGTCATTTAGGAGAAAGCTGCCTCATCAATGCCCATGGGAAGAAAAGAACTATTTATTTTATCTGTTAATCCCAAGTACAAACACAGCGAAGCTGTCTTTTCTAATAGTGACCTATTTCATGTTCAATTGGGATAAAGCTAGCTTTGCTCAATAAGACTTTTGTGGTCAGCCAAAAAGAAAAAAAAAAGTCAATCTTATTAGGAGTCCCATTGAATGCCTTCCAATAACTTATCTTTTCAAGAACTGAACTGAAACCCCAGTTGAATCCTCTCTGTTGTTTGACACAAAATCCAAATCTGGGCAGGAAGTAACCTCAACTAGTGAGCCCCATCTAGTGACAGGGAAGTAAAATGCCAGGCAAAAATCCCCCTCTATGATTAGCCCATATCTTCATATCTGATTTTTAAAAATTCTTCTATATGTGATCATACCTCTATGATTTAGTTTGTCACTGGTTTGCCTATTCTTGTACTTCTGAAAATAGCTTTTGTACAATCCCAGTTTCCTTCGAAGAGCTAAATCTGAGTTTTAAAGAATGCTGAAGTTAAGCCAGATGGTCACATTTGTGGTCGAATTTTAAAATGTGAGTGGCCACATCCCTATAGCATGAAATGGTACTTGCAGATGAAACTGTACTTGATATAAGCAATATGATTTGTGTGTTGATTTTATTTTACCCAAGACTCTAAAGGGTCTTCATTCTTAAGAGCCTGGCAAGAATGAAATTCAGGCAGGAAAACTCAATGGCATGTCTGGGACTATTAACACTTTCTGTAGTGATATATTATTTATGATCTATGAAAGCTTGCCTGAGGATTCAGCCTCAAGCTATAGAGATCAGGCAGTGGTGGCACACACCTTTAATCCCAGGACTCAGGATTAAGAGGTAGATGGATCTCTGTGAGTTCAAGGACACCATGGCCTACACAAGAGTGAAGAGTAACAGAACCCATGCCTTTGATCCCAGCACCTGGGATCACATGCCTTTAACTCCAGCATTGGGGAGGTATATAAGACAGGAGCAAGGTCTCAGTATCAGGCATTCATTCTTCAGCCACATTGAAGATGGGAAGACATTGAAGTCTCAGGATTCTCCAGCCATGCTGAGGAGAGGCCGAAGTCTGAGATTTGGTGGAGCCAGGATCACCTTTCAGTCTGAGGTTCAAGCTTCAAGCTGAATACCAGAAAAGCTTGAACCCCAATATCAGTTCCTGGGTCTTTTATTTTTTGTGTTACACTTTCAAAGTCATCTTTCTTGGGTAGCCTCCACACTTGCTGACTGTGATGTTTGGGAATGGGTTTACTCTAGCTGACAGCATTAAAAGTTAAGTTAGCCTACATGCTGTGCTTCTGTGTTTCTTAACTTACTCTCATGATAATAGACACATCAAACACTGAAACACTCAACAGCCATGATTCACTCTAGTCATACACTGAGAATGCTTTTGCTAACGAGTCTGCCTTAAGTATGCAAACCCTCTTAATCCATTCCTTAATAGCCACATGCCATCTTAACAGAATGTGTCCCTAAATTTCTCTATCCTCAGTCACGCTGAGAATCTTTCCATTGGCTTATGTGGGCAGTTCTCCCTAGGTATGCAGAAGGACAGAGATTATGGAGGAACAGCCTTAACAACGTCCTTCATAGTTCAATTGACTCTAAGAAGCTATATCTCCCAAGAGGTAACCTGAGCTCAGAGTACCAAGCCATCAATGCCTGCTTCCCCACCCCTTCCTCACCTGCCAGGCTTTAGACAAATCACTTCTCTTGGCCTCAAACATGCCACTGTATGTGGTATTTGCTTCACAGAGTTCTTATGAAGATGAATTGAATACAGAACATGAAGTGCTTAGCTCAGGGCCTGGCACGTAGCAGAGAGCTCAGAAATACTGTTATCACTTACAAAATGAAAGGCTCAGCATCATTCTCAAAATGGTTGAAAAGATGAATGGGATGGGAAGATGTCAGTCAACTCTAAGGCACTCCATCAATGTTAAGGGCTAGAATAAGCCTAGCAGGTCCTTCAAGGAAAGGCCTTAAAGTATTTCTGAGTTTGTTGTTGTTGTTTTACTCTTTGCTCTCTGGGGGCCCCCTACCCAGCTCCCAAATAAATACACGGAGACTTATTATTACTTATAAATGCCAGGTCTTAGCTTGGCTTATTTCTAGCCAGATTTTCTTAACTTATCCAATCACCTTTTGCCCCTGTGCTTGTATCTTTCTCTATTCTATATACCTTTCTTTACTTTTTTTTCAGAGACTTGCTGTGTGGTTGGCCCCAGGTGAACTCTCTCCTACGTTCCTCAAGCTCTCTTCCCAGATTACTCCTCCTATTTATCTTTTTTGCCTGCCAGCCCTGCCTGTCCTTTCTCCTATGTAGCTTGACCATGGAGTTCTTTATTAGATCAATCAGGTGTTTTAGACAGGCAAAGTAACTCAGCTTCACAGAGTTAAACAAATGCAAAACAAAAGAATGCAACACATCTTTGCATTACTAAACAAATATTCCATATCATAAAAGAATGTAATACATCTTAAAATAATATTCTACAACATAAAAGGAAGAAGTAATGTTGTTGAAATGAGAGAACATAGACTTTCAAAGGGGAATAGAAACTGTAGACCTCATGATTTGTATTGTTGCCTTACACTTGACTTAAGGTTATAAATGTTCTCGGAGCATAAAAAGACAGAAGGAGGCTAGTATAATTGTACTTCTTGACCCTGAATCCCTTTTATTCTTCAGAGAGCTGTGTATGCTTACTTAAGCTTATGAGTTGTTAATGGTGTGGTGGTTTGAAAAAGAATGGCCCCAAAGAGAGTGGCACTATTAGGAGGTGTGGCTTTGTTGAAGTAGGTGTGATCTTGTTGGAGGAAAAGTGTCACTGTGGAGGTGGGCTTTGAGGTCTCCTGTATGTTCAAGCCATGCCCAGTGAGACAATCTACTTACTGTTGACAGAATATCAACATGCAGCAGCTCCTTCTCCAACACCACAGCTACACACTACTATGCTCCCACCATGATGATAATGCACTAAACCCCTTGTGGTGGTTTGAATGTAATTGGCCTCCATAATCTCATAGGTAGTGGCACTACTGGGAAATGTGACTTTGTTGGAGTGGATATGGCCTTGTTAGAGGAAGCCTGTCCCTGTGGGGCAGGGGGCTACTTTGAGGTTTCCTGTGCTCAGGATACTGCCCAGTGTCTCAGTCAACTTCTCATTGCCTGCTAGATGTAAGACTCCAGCACCACATCTGTCAGCATGCCACCACGCTTCCATGGTGATAATGGACTGAACCTCTGAAACTGTGAGCCAGTCCCAGTTAAGCCTTTTCCTTATAAGAGTGGCTGTGGACATGGTGTCTCTTCACAGCATAGAAACCCTAAGACAAAAGGTCTATTCCTTGTCTGTCCTTTCTTCTGGACCATAAGTAGTCAGAGGCCATGTCTGCATGGGTCCGCATTCCATCCACAGATGTAAGGAGCCAATGACCAGAAGAAGCCAGCAGAATCTAGTGTGTCCTGTAGATGAGGTAATTTCATAGAAGATCGAAAAGTAAGACAGTGAAGCATGTGAGGCCATGCCCCCTGCTGAGAAGAAAAACTGCTTACAACATGGACCTCTGTGACTATTCTGTGTGACCTTAGGCAAGGAACCTGTCTGAACTTGTTTCTTTATCTTTAAGATAGAACCAAAAGTGACAAAACCTGTTTCCTAGGGTTTTTCAGAAATTCATGAGCCAACTCATGCCCAGAATGGTGTAGTTTCATATATTTACCTAACAAAGCCAATTACAGAATAGTCTGGAATTAAAACTTGAAGCATTTCTCTCAGCTTTTCTTCCTCCACATCCCTCAGCCCACTTTCCCAAACTATTAAATAGAACACGATAAAAATAGCAACACAAAATACTGTACTGGTTAATTCGCTTGGAGGTGCTATGATCCTTCAAAGTCTGGAGAGTACTAGGAGCGTGCAGGAATGGCGGTTATTATTGCTAATAACATCCCAGTGTCTAAAACAAAGCTGAACAGAGGACTTCAGAGTTTCTTCTAGAAGCTGGTCCTTAAGGGTTTGACTATCAGATGCAGGCATGCAGGATCTTAAAAATGGCATATTTAAAAATATCTCTGCAGCTCACTCCTGGGTGACTATTAGCTGTTGAACTGTTAGCCTCCTGGATGATTTGATGTCAGGATAATTAGCTCTCTGCCACACGGACTCTGCTTTTCAAGTTTCATCCTCCTTTCCCACCATGTCTCCTAGTTGACATGATTTATTATTACTGAATGCAAGTTCTTCCATGTCTCTTCAGCGCCCTCACAAACCATGTCGTTTTCACAACTTATCACGCCTAACACTTGGTTCATGCTATTAACTTTGATGTTTTATTTTACAATGCAATTTGTATCCAGGTACTAGAGGAAACAAAAAAGCAAGTGAGACAGGTAGATCAGCTCTGGGAAAATCATTTGTAAGAACAGCCCACCCTCTTCTCTTGCTCCTGGTTTTCAGGCTCTCACATGCTACGGCGGCAATGAAATGCACATTTGTCCATGATCCCAGCTCTGAGAATTTCTCATTTCATTGTCTGACATTAGGGTCTCTGCGCTTTCCCATTTCATTATTGTAGATGACCTGGGCTTGGCCTTATGCCACTGGGGAATAACATTCTCTTTTCTATAATAAATGGAGCCCATTAAAAGCTGGATCACAAAAGAATGAGATGAAATGGAAAATTAGCCAAAGGAACCACACATTTACAGAAGTCTCTGGCTGGAAGAACTCTGAAAGGTCTTTCCTTAACCCTGCACTTTGGCCAGACCCAACACTCAACCAGTTAGTAATCACAGCTCGATTGCACAGGAATCCACCGGATGCCCTACCTCTGTGTACCGCTTAGGAGAGCATCTACCTGTACCTGGAAATGTCATTGTCCAATAGGCAGAGAAGTGAGATGACACTCCCTCCCACTGGCCCCCAATCATTTGTAGAGTAATTGTAGAAATCCCAGGGTTTCCTGAAAATGGTACTGACTGAACCAGTGTCTGAAGCAGCAGAAGAGTGAATGAAGAGCGTATTTATTCACTCCCGCTGTTCACCAGCAACAGCATCACCATACCTCTCCCCAGCTGAGTACGCCCGTCCTCCAGCCGATCTTCACAGCTCAAAAAGGACTGTGGAACTGCCCTCACTTTCATGCTGGCCTTCACCTCCAACCGCTTCTTTGCAAACTCCAAGGAAGAGCTAAACACGTCCAACAGTTATTCAGACCTGGGAATTGTTACCTGGAGACTTAGAACTGGCTAGTTATCTCCCCTCCCTATTCTCACCTGGCGCTTTCTCGGTGCTGAGTCTGATTGAGAGTGGCTTCCCGCACTGTTTCCGATACATACCCAGCCCAGTGTCTGGTGCCAGCAGCCAGTGTGCTGAACATCAAGGAGTCTGGCAGTGTGTGTATTATAGAGTGTGAGTTTCTGGATCTGACTGACCTTGAACAATGGCTCACTGTTTCACTTACTGCTGAATGACTTTCCTCAGCTCACTTAACCTATCTATGCCAGGGATGGAGGACAGAAGGACTTGCAGTGCCAGTGGTCAGTCACGGGGTCAGAACCTAGAAGTCACTGTGGTAGCTTCACCAGTGGGGTCCTCTGGTGAACAACTGAACCCAACCCCACATCACGGTTGGATTAGGATTTGGGGGGGACTTCCCCACTAAGAAGAGTATGTGCTGCTGTCCTCACTTATAATTAAAACCAAACCAGGACTATGCCATAATTAAATGTAAAGCAACAGCACGGTATTGAGAGTTTTCCCACTGTGACGACAGACTAGTCACTTCTTTTGAAATATAAAATGTTTTTGTTTTTTCAAGAAGATTTTTGGGGGAGGTGTTTTCATTTTGTAGGTAACTAGCCTGGTCCTTCAGTAGCTCACCCCACAATGCCAAGGATTCAGGGTTAGGGAATGAACCAGATGGTAGGCAAGGATGCAGAGGCCAGGGGTCTTAATAATTTACCAACTGCCGGGCGGTGGTGGCGCACACCTTTAATCCCAGCACTCGGGAGGCAGAGGCAGGCGGATCTCTGTGAGTTCGAGGCCAGGCTGGACAGATAGCCTCCAAAACAATACAGAGAAATCCTGTCTCGTAAAAACCAAAAAAAAAAAAAATAATAATAATTCACCAACTACTTGGTAAACGCCATAAAGGATGGGGCGGTCATTAGAGACTCTGGAAAAAACACATGGGAAAGTTTTCCAAGTGCATGGCATGTTTTCTCTGGGACAGACTTTAACTTCCCTCTTTTCCTGTCCCCTCTCTCCTTTCTCCCCTCCCTCTCTCTTTATTAGACAGCATCTCCTGTGTAGCTTGGGACTACCTTGACTTCTTGAGTTTCCTGTCCCTGACTCTGAAGTGCTCAGACTACAGTTATGTGCACCACAGCTTAAAAACAAATTTAACAACCCTTTCAAAGGTAGGGCAAAGAAGCCCTGCTAAGGGGAGCAGCTTGTAGGGTCCATTAGATAGTATTTTTGTTTGTTTTGTGTTGAGACAGGGTTTCTCTGTGACTTTGGAGGCTGTCCTGGAACTAGGTCTTATAGACCAGGCTGGTCTCGAACTCAAAGAGATCAGCCTGCTTCTGCCTCCTAAGTGCTGGCATTAAAGGTGTGCGCCACCATCACACAACTAGATGGTATTTCTTAAGGTGTCTCCAGTGGTGGAGATGTGTATTCTGAACAATGGTGGCACAGATCTCCTTCTTTTCTCCATCTGTCCCTTTCTTTAGTTAAGGATACCCCTCTGAAGGATACCAAAGAGCCAGGAGCGGTGGGGAGGTTGGTGGCACCTGGAGACGCTCATTTTAGCAGCTTACCAGTCACCTTTATAATGCAAACGAAAGAGATAAGTTCCAGGAGAGGTGTGGAAACCAACAGGGAACTTTCCCAGGCGTAGACTAAAACAATTTACACGACCACTGTAAATAGTTAATAAAATCTGTTTTACAGTCCACCTACTTAGATTTCCATTACATCCTGTTCTGTTTCAAACATGCATTTTTCTTTTTGGATTGTTAGGCAATAAAGAGTCAAGCCATTCATCAAGTAGTGTCTTCGTATTCTTTTAAAATGTTTTAGCATTTCCAGGAAACATTGGGGCCTCTATAATTAATCTCCCAGGAGAAGCCATTTTAGAAAGAGTCCAGAGAAGTGGGGGGAAAAAAGAAGCTTTTTTTCCG